>NC_057862.1:343425685-344025685 GCF_019393635.1 Dromiciops gliroides | reverse complement strand
GGAATGAAGGTTGGTGGTCCTGAAGCTAGCTCAGGCTAGATTGGGTGCCCCTTATCTCTTTAGGTGTGACTGTCCTTTGGTTAGTATCTCAAGGAGAAGGTTCTTTGACTTACCCCAGAGAACTTCTGGGGTATGCTAGGCCTATAACAAATGGGGATAAGTACTGGAGGGGAGGGGGTGAAATAGAAGTCCATAGATAATCCTGACTTCATCTACAAAAAGAAATAGTGAGAAATAGCAGAAAGGGTCAATGCTGGTGATATGGGGGGGAAATGGGGTACGGGTTAGATCAGGGGTTGGGGTTCTTAGGAAATCCTCTTTAAAGAATTACACCCTCTTGCACACAAAAGTAGTTAGAATAAGGTGGTAGTTTATTGAGAGGCAAGGGAAGGGAAGGGTGAGGGGAGGGAAACAATGAAAGAAATCCTTGGACTTTTCATGGGGAGACAGGCACAAAGCACATGGCTCAGAGGTACCAAATCTCCTCCAACAGGAGACTGGAAGGTACTTTTATAGAGGACTGATGGGGGTGGACCATCTGCCTGTGGAAAGTTCGTCTAGAGAGAGAGAGGACCATCCCCCACTGGTGGTAGCTGGGGGAATTGGGTGAGGGGTGGCTACAGATCCCTCTTCAGAACACAAAGGCTGCAGCCACACCCAAATTTATCTCCCCAGGGTAAGGGAGACCAGAATGAAGGGTAGGAATCCCAAGCTAGCTCAGTCCGATTTGGTTCAGTTTATCTCTCTAGGTGTTATCTGTCCTCTGGTTTAGTTTCTCAAGGAGAAGGTTCCTTGATGTGCCCCTTGATGTGCTCTGCACCCCATGACACTGGGCTCTCATAACTTGGACTTTACTCCATATACATACTTTCTGCTTCAAAAACTCCTGAATGGGTAGAAGGAGATTCTCTAGGGTCTGGAAGGGGGCCGGGAGGGGGGAGGCACTGCTAATGCATATTTATGAAGTAGGGGGGAAAATAACAAAAACATTTTGTTTTTACTGGACCTGTGATTTCATGACAATGCAAAAGGCTTCCAATGAGGTATTTCTTCTAACAATGCAGATTGGTATTTCCTTTGCAAAGAGGGTAGTTTGGAGCACTGAAAGGCTGAATGACTTTCTTGGGGTCCCATGGTGAGTATGCATCAAAGGCAAAACTGGAACACCAGTCTTCCTGAATCTAATGGGCTTTCTATCTACTATTCCATACTACTGCTCTCGTAATATCTTACATTTTATAGAATTTAAACTTTTTTAAGCACTTTGGAATTCATTACTTCAATGGATCCATTTACATAGGGTAAATAACACATAATGAGTCAGTGGCACAACTATAACTGGGACACAGGCATCCTAATTTCTAGCCCCATGTACTATAAGGGGGGTACCAGAGAGAACTGAGAAGAGATCAGGCTCATTCTTGGCTGTCTGATTGCAACACCAGCTCTTTGGGAAGTCCCTCTTCTGTATGGGCCAGCCTGTTTTTATATGCATTTTGAATACAAGATGTACAAAAAACAGGCCACCTGCCTGGATTTGGCCAGCAGATAGTTAATTGACTTCTGACCTAAAGGAATTCTTAGGTTCTCCAGAGCTGGTTTCCATATTCACTACTCATGGAGCACCCTGTTGTGTGTGTCAGAGAGGAAAATGTTTGCTTAATTAGGAGAGGATCTCAGAAATTTCTTATTATTATCATTTCTATTTTCTGTAATAAGGCCAACCAACCAAGTACCGAGCATTTATTGCAAAACTACTACGTGCCAGGCACTGGTCTGAGGGTCCTGGTAGTTGTTCTTTGATGTGCTCTCTGCTTATCTATTTGTATTTAATAGATCTTGAATTCTTAGCCTATGACAACCTCTCAAATTTTCTTCATTTGCATAGTGAAAACCACTTCTGCTCCTGTTGGATTTTGTTGATATAAAGATCTTCCAATGAAGAATCTCCCTCTCCCAATGTAGAGGGGCACCTTCTTGGGACTTCACAGACTTAGAGAGTTGCCTCTCAGAGGCCCATTAGAGGACTTGCCTATGAGGGGCTACATGGTCAATAAGTGTCAGGAGCTGGATCAGAACACAGGTCTTCTTGATGCTAAGGCCAACTCGCTATTCACTACATCCCATTACCTGATGTTCTGGTTAATCCTCTAGCAATAAAAAAGGGAAAACTTCATAAGAGTCAGAGCTATATATTCCAAAGTGAGAAGGGCTATTTCAGGAGACTGTGAATTCACCAGTGTTCTTCAAGCAGAGGCTGAATGACCGCTTGCTTGCTGTGTGGATGCCATGAACTTGAAGTCCTCTGGGGTCCTTTACAAGTACGCTATCCTACAATTCTATGAGCATTTTAAGTTTTCCAGATGAAGTAAAGCTCTCACCTGGGAAATATGGTGTGTATGTGTGCATGACATAGGGTTGAGGAGAAAGTGGGTGACTTTTGTAAGCTACTGAATTATATTCTCATTTGGCTATGTATTTAGAAGTCCAGTATGGGATGTCAAAGAGAGTGAAGATGGATTACCTATTCCCAGATTTTTAACACATTGACATCTGTGAGTGTGTGAAGTTTTCTCTCCAACCAGTTTTGACCTTTACTGATCTCATGTTCTAATTAGTGGAGAAAAATTTCATCATCATCACCATCCTCCTCCTCTGCCCTGTCATCATCACTGATAGCATTTCTATAGTTAGTGCTTTAAGGTTTAAAAGGCACTTTTCAAATAACATCTCATAATTGCTATTATTACCCCTATTTTACAATTGAGGAAACTGAGGTAAACAGAGGTTTAAGTGACTTCTTCAGGGTCACACAGATACTAAGTGTCCAAGTGTCTAAGTGTCTAAGTGTCCAAGACTCAGGTCTTCCTGATTCCAGATCCACTGATCCATCTACTGACCCACATAATTTCCTCTATCATTGAAGGGGTCATGGTTTTATCTGGAATCCCTGTCGTTTGAGTTTAATTAGAGAGAATGTATTGGTGAGGATAGAGGAATGGACTTAGACTCAGGTAGACCTGGGTACAAATCTTGCTTCAGATATTACTACTTGTATAACTCCAGTTTAAAATTATAAACTTGGGGCAGCTAGGTGGCACAGTGGATAGAGCACCGGCCCTGGAGTCAGGAGTACCTGAGTTCAAATCCGACCTCAGACACTTAACAATTACTAGCTGTGTGACCCTGGGCAAGTCACTTAACCCCAAATGCCTCACTAAAAAAAAAGTATGTAAAATTATAAACTCTTCCCAATTTTAGTTTCCTCATCTTCTGCATAGGGTTATTGTGGGGATCCAATGAGATCATGTATATCAAGCCCTTTGGAAACTTTAAAGTGCTATATAAACATGAGCTATGTATATTTAACTTTGTTGTTGTTCACTTGTTTAGTTGTGTCCAGCATACCCCTGTATGGGGTTTTCTTGGCAAAGATTCTGGAGTGATTTGCCATATCCTTCTCTGGTGGATTTAAGTAAAGAGAAGTTAAGTGACTTTTTAGGGTCACATAGCTAGTGCTTGTTTGAGGTCAAATTTGAACTCAGGTCTTCCTGAGCAGCCTATCTGCTTCAATTATTTAACTACCATGTCACTAAACAGAAACTTTGAACCAAGTGTGAGGGAGGAGACATAATACCTCCTATTGCTTGGGAAATTCTTAGTCTATGGGATAGACATTTTACTCATGTGGAATCATGGGTTTAGAGCTGAAAAGGACCTCAGAGGCAGTCTGGTCCAACCCCCTCATTTTATTGATAAAGAAACTGAAGGCAAGGGAAGTCGTGGTTTCCCCAAGGTTGCATAAAGCAGTAAGAGGCAGAGGTAGGATTTGACAAGTTCTTTCACTCCAGAGCCACTACTTTTTTCCATTCTCCTTTGCTGTTTCCCCCTCACCTAAAGGATAAGAAATAACCCCCAAGATTGGGAAACTCAGCCCAATATGATTTCAGATCATGAGTCCTACTTTTAGTCATTGTGGGTCACTCAAATGCTGGTCTTGGGGTGGGAGGATACCATAGTAAAATAATTTTAGTCCCTGACTCCAATCTTGGGAGCTAGACAAAAAATGCCATCAGAAGAGCTCTGATGTGTTTGTCACCCTCAGAGCCTTTGATGGTATAGGGAAGTCAAAGAAAAGCCATGGCTTACACCCAAAAAAAATCTTATATGAAAACAGGGGAAATTTCCAAGACACTTTACAATATGTTAGTGTTATACTTAAAGGAAACTGCTTTTTTATCCATTATCTGCATCCCACCTCCCACCAAAGATCATTCTTTTCATTGTCTTTGGATCTTTGGCTATAGAATAAAGGATGTGTTGCAAAGTTAACTGTTAATGGGTTGGGTTTTTTTAACCTGTTGGCAAAAGATGAGAAGTCATGAATATTTTGAGAAGAGAATGGTTTATATGGTGCAATTATGAAATGGAAATGGGACCATAGGGGAAGCCTACCCAAGGGTTTGGATAAGCAATTGAATAATGGACAAAGGCAAAGAGATTTTTAACATTATAAACTCAACACTTTCAAGAAATACAAATGAACAAATAATTTAAAATAAATATATATCTTGACAATATTTAAAAGTCTAAACCATTTAAATTATTATTTATATAATATAATATAAATAGTATAATATATTCACCTATTTGTTCCATGTCCCCTTTTGAACCTGTGCACTTATAAAATTTTGTTTCCATCTTTGTTTTTATGTTTTTAATATGTAAATTGTTCTTATTCTGCTGACCTCACCTTATATCACTTCCTATGAATCTTTCCACATCTTTTTATTTGCATATATCATTTTTATGACACACTAATATTCAGCTGTACTAACATAATAATTTATTCAGCCATCTTACAGGCACTGGACATTTTTTTCTTATTACAAAGGATGCAGCAATAACAAGCAAGCAGATTTTTTTTTTCTTTTAAAACCTTTTTTATTTTATGGGCCCCTTTGGTGAAGCTCATGAATCCATTCTCAGAAGAATGTTTTCATATATATAAAATAAAATCCATGAGATTACAAAGGAAACTGGTTATATTAAAATAGTTATCAAGATTAAAAAAATCCATAGACCTCATGTTAAGAAACCTGGACAGTTTTAGACCATAGAACATTAGCTCCAAGCTGAAAGGAACCTTAGAGGACCCTGGTATCATTACTTGCTTATTTTTCTAAAATATGTTTTATTTTTTCCCAATTACTTGTTAAAACAATTTTTTACATTTGTTTTTTTAAATTTTGAATTTCAAATTCCATCCCACCCTTCCCTTTCTCTTCCCTGACCTATAAGCAATTGATATAGGTTATACATGTGAAATCATGAAAAACATTTCCATATTAGTCATGTTGTACAAGAAGACTTATATAAAAGAAAAAGAAAGAAAGTGAAGAATAGCATGCTTCAGTCTATACTTGAAGAATATCAGTTTTTTCTCTGGAGGTGGATAGTATGCTTCATCATGAGTCCTTTGGGTTTGGCTTGGATCATTGTATTGCTGAGAAGATCTAAGTCATTTACAGTTCTTCATTGAACAATATTGCTCTTACTGTGTACAACATTCTCCTGGTTCTGTTCATTTCATTTAAGTGAGCAGATTTCACAGAATGTTGAATTGGAAGGGGCTTTAGGTATCATCAAGATCAAGGGTTCTTAATGTTTTCTGTGTCATAGATCTCTCTGAAGTCTACAGACCCCTTTCTCAGAATGATGTTTTTAAATGAATAAAATAAGATATGCAAGATTACAAAAGAAATCAATTATATTATAGTTTCATGTGTGTATGTGTATATGCATATATACAATGTGTATATATGTATATATATATATATGTATATATATACATATATACATCTATATCATCTATATCAATCTATCTATCAATCTATCTATCTATCTATCTATCTATCTATCTATCTATCTATCTATCTATCTATCTATCTATGAGAGAGAGAGAATATTCCTGCATTACAATATAAGTTCTTTGAGGACAGGGACTGGGTTTTTTCTTGTAAATATTTGTATTCCTGGTAATTAGCACAGTGCTTGGCACATAGTAAACATTTGCTGACTTGATGGTTGCTGACTTGATTTTACTTGAAGCTACTTAAGCCAGGGGTTTTTAAACTATGTATGTATGTGTGTGTGTGTGATGGAACCCTTAGGCAATGTGGTGTTACCTATGGACTTCTCAGAATAATATTTTTAAATGCATAAAACACAAAGGAAAGCAATTGTATTGAAATACAGTTATCAAGATATTTTTTAAAAAGTTCAAAGCCCTTGGTAAGAGACTATACAAAGCCCTAGTCAAATGACTTTGTCATAATGACATCAGCCCCTGACATGATCGTGACGCAGGATAATGAATATGGGTGTTATACTCTTCTGTAGAGCATCAATAAGGAGAACATGAACAATGTAAACCTAAAACATCTGCATGCAGGTGTACTCCTTCAGTTGCTGCAGAACACAACATACTCCATACAATATATAGGTATGCTCCTAATAAAGGGAATCTAGGGAAAGAGCACACAATTCAGGTTGTGTTTATCTTCTTCCCTCCTCTCCTCCTATGGCCATTCTACTTATAAATTGGCAAAGGAATGAAGATACGATAGAAAGTCCCATCAGATTGGTGATCCTGGAGGGGCAGCACATTAGATGAAAGGACTCTGGAAGGTTGGACCTATGGTCACAAGTATAAGGTTGGGACTGAAGCTCCCATAGTGCTTCTCTGTTCAGTTGCCTGTTGCTATCAGGGACCTCTGCTTCTTGCCACAGCTAGTGGAGTGTGAGGGTAGGCAAGGGCAGGCTAAGCAGAGAGAAAATTAACCCCCACCTGCCATCCTCCTCCTCTGTCCTTCAGGGACCTAGACCTTGTCTGTAGTGCTTCCTCGTTTGCTGTTGTATCTGTCTCATTTTCACCTAGTTCACTTTTGGGCTCTCTTTACTTTGTTTCAGTTTCAAGGGCATACCTACCCTTAGGGAAACCATAAGTTGGAGTGACTGACCCTGTTGCATTCAGAAAACTTTAAAAAAGACTTATGTTGTTAGGAGGGGCAGCTAGGTGGTGCAGTGGATAGAGCAGTGGCCCTGAAGTCAGGAGGACCTGAGGTTAAAATCTGGCCTCAGACCCTTATTAGCTGTGTGACTTAAACCCTGTTGGCCTCAGTTTTCTTCATCTGTAAAATGAGCTGGAGAAGGAAATGGCAAACCACTTCAGTATCTTTGCCAAGAAAATCCCAAATGGAGTCATGAAGAGTTGGGTAGGGACTGTGAATACAAAGACTGAATTGATTCTCTCTCTCACTTCCCACAGAAACTATCTCAAAACTTCTTTCCTTGAGTCCTCTCACCAATCTCCCTCTCTCCTTTCAGTTCTTGCTTTACCGTGAAAAATTGAGAACATTCTTAGTGAGCTCCCCCTTTTCCCCTATTCTTCATCTCAAAAGTCCTTGACATCATCTTTCATTCTCTCCTCCTTTCTAATTCCCCACTCCCACTTACAATGAGGCAGAACTTCTCTTTGCTGAGTCCAACCCTTCTACCCTTCTATGTATGGTATGCCCTAAATTCAAATCTACATATCTCTCCAAAAGATTACCCTCTGACATCATCCCCTCTCCATCCTCCATTTTAAAGACCAACCTCTCCCTATCTATTGATTCCTTTCCTACTGCCTTCAATATGTCCAAATCTCCCCCATTTTAAGAAAACTTCAATAGATTTCCCCATCAATTCAAGCTATCATCATATAGTCAATCCTTTCCTTCTCAGCAAAACTTTTAGCCAAAGCTGTTTCACATTCTTTCCTCCATTTCCTTCCTCTCATTCACACCTCAACTCTTTGCAAACTGCACCTAGTTTCCTCACTCAACTGAAACTTCTCTTTCCAAAATTACCATCTGTCTCTTAATCTAATGTTCTTTTAAGTCTTTATTCTTCTTCTATCTGTTGCATTTGACACTGTCAACCATCTTCTACTTTAGATACTCTCTTTCCTGTGGGTTTTATGACACAGCTTTCTTGTTGTTCTCCTACCTGCTGACCACTTTTTCTTAGTCTCTTTTGCTGACTCATCCCATGCCACCTAACTATATTAATACCCCCAGTGTCTGTCTTAGAATATGGAGGCTGAAAGAGGGGGAGGAACATGATGATGGTGGAGTTGAATCCAAACAATTCAACTGATAGGACTGAAGAGTTTGTCTAGGCCAGGGCTTCGTTAAACTTTTTCCATTCACAACCCCTTTTCATCCAAGAAATGTTTATGCAGCCCTGGGTAAATTAAATAGGTATGCGTAAACTCTTACTGTTGCCAAATTTTTCATGACCCCCACATCCAGTTACATGACACCATATGGGATCACAACCCACTGTTTAAGAAGCTTTAGTCTAGGCTTCTGGACCCTCATTAAATAGGGGCTTTTGGGAAGAGATTTTGCTGTTTGGTCTTGTCAGAGGGCCAGAGGCAATGGTAAGTATTGAGATGTGAATACCAAAACTGATGCAATCTCCCCATCCTGCACTTTGTACCCTAGCCAGACTGGCCTTCTCTCTGCTCCTCACCCTCAATCCTTGCCTTCATTTCCCTTCTCTGTCCCTTTGTCCTGGCTATCTCCCTTGCCTGGTATACACGCCCTCCTCATCTCTGCCTCCTTTTCCTTCGAGACACAGCTTGAACACCACCTTCTATCAAGTTAACAAAGTTAAATATACATAGCTCACATTTATATAGCACTTTAAAGTTTCCGAAGGGCTTGATATACATGATCTCATTGGATCCCCACAATAACTCTATGCAGAAGATGAGGAAACTAAAATTGGGAAGAGTTTATAATAAATAGAAGTATTTATTAATTGCTGACTGTATCAGACAGGCACTGGGAATACAAATATGACCAAAAAAGGCAGTCCCTGCCCTCAAGGGAAATCCTACTGGGAGAAGACAATGCACATATGGGAGCTAGATTGGGTAGGGGGAGGACAGCTGACCGAAAAGGCATAGTTTAGAAATGGCCAAGAAGTGACATGGGGGTCTGGTTCTGGAGAAGATAAAGTGAAAGCTCACCCATCAGAACCCAGGTTCCTAAGGACAGAGTTCAAGTTCTAGTAGGAGGGGGATGAGGAGGCTGGCCATAGAGGAGGAGGAGAGTTTGGAAATGCCTGGGAAGTCACCTTCTAAATGAAGCCTTTCCTGGCTCCTCAAATGCTAGTGTCCTTCCTAAGTACCTTTGGTTTAACTACCTTGCATTTATTCTTTGAATATTTATTCTGTATAGACTCACATGTATACATGTATACAATACATATGTATATAAAAGCACACACATGCACATGTGTATCGTGCAGTGCACATATGCACACACAAACATAAATTGTATAATGCATGCATGCACATACCTGTACACACATACAATATATGTATATGCATTTACATAGGCAAATAATACATGTGAACATTTCCATATACACAGATAAATGTACATACATATATGCATCTTGCTCTGTTACAACACAAACTTCTTTTTTTTTTTTTTAGTGAGGTAATTGGGGTTAAGTGACTTGCCCAGGGTCACACAGCTAGTAAGTGTTAAGTGTCTGAGGCCGGATTTGAACTCAGGTACTCCTGACTTCAGGGCCGGTGCTCTATCCACTGTGTCACCTAGCTGCCCCAACACAAACTTCTTGAGAGTAGGGATTATTTTCTGAATTTTTTATTTGCATCTCCAGCAGTTAGCACAATGCCTGAAGCAAATTAGGCTCTTAATAAATGCTTGTGATAGATTGGTAGACTGCTTGCCTCATTGTTAGTAAGTTAGAGAGTTGCCCTTTGAACCAGGGTCTCCTGCCTCCCAATTTCTGGGCCCTGTTCGAAGTGTGGTCCTGTGACTCTCATCCCACAGTCCATCCCTCACCTCTCTAGTCCTCCTAATGAGCTTGGTATCTTCTAGGGGTCCATCTCTGCAGTTTGATTTTCTTCATTTATAAAACAGTCAGGTAAGATTTTTGGTCTGTGATTCTGTGGCTAGTTAGTAAGGAGGGAAAATGGGGTTCTTCTACTCAGTAAAGGCTCAGACCCCTGCCTCTGCTATTCAACAGCCCCTATCCATTCAGGGGACGTGTCCACAATGAATTGTGTACCTTAGCTCATGGCTCTGCAAATTAGGGGGAGGTCTTTAAGCAAGTGATGGTTGACAACTTGTCAGGGAAATGCGTGGAGGGGAGTTATTCAGGTAGGGGTTGGATTTGATGACCTCTGAGGTTTCCTTCAACTCTGATGCTTTGTGATTTCTTTCCTCCCTTTCCTTTCCTTTCCCCTCCAGTGACTGGGAAAATGGTCCCAGGCTACCTGCTTTCTTTTTATCACCTCTGGACTCCAAGGCAACAACAGCTTGTTTTCCTTCTCAGACCCACCTTGTTTTTTCCACATCTACAGTTCTGAGGGCGGGTTGGGCTTGTTTTTCCACATTATTCAGAGTTTTTCTTTATAGATTGTTCTCCCCTTAGCCTCTTGTTTTCTTCACCCGACTTAGTATGACTTAATGAATTATCTGATTCCTAAAGACACGAAGAGGGGTGGGGGGAGGACTACCTTATGGTCCCTGGACTCTTAAGTGAGAAAGAAACAAATGATATTTCCTTCTTCCTTCCTTCTTCCTTCCTTCCTTCCTTCCTTCCTTCCTTCCTTCCTTCCTTCCTTCCTTCTTCCTTCCTTCCTTCCTTCCTTCCTTCCTTCCTTCCTTCCTTCCTTCCTTCCTTCCTTCCTTCCTTCTTCCTTCCTTCCTTCCTTCCTTCCTTCCTTCCTTCCTTCTTCCTTCCTTCCTTCCTTCCTTCCTTCCTTCTTCCTTCCTTCCTTCCTTCCTTCCTTCCTTCCTTCCTTCCTTCCTTCTTTCTTGCTGGGTCTCCCAAATGGTTAGCTGCCTGCCTTGAGCACTGCTCATGCTGACTGGCCGCAGTGCTTTGCCTCTGTACAGTATCCTGGACACCCAGTGTAGGAATCACTTGAAAGCTGCAATCTGCTGCCCTGAGAATTCAGACAGGCATCGGTATTTCAGATTGCATTCATGGTTGAGTTTTAATTGTAGTGAAGATTCAACAGGCAGACAACACGAGCTCATGTGGTATGGTGGGTTGAAGCATTAACTTGGAGTTAGGAACCTCACACTGACTCTTATTGTGTCCTCCTGAGCAAGTCACTTCCTTTCTCAGAGGCCAGTTTTTATCATGGGCAAAATGAGGATAATGATGCCAGCAGCTCTTTACAACCCAATAGTCCATCTGTGGATACATGATCATCCACAAGCTCAAGACTGGAACTCAAGGAAGTAGTTCTGTGAATGCTGGAAATAATAAAAATACTTGCTGTTTTTGTTTGATCCTTTCTTCTTGAAGAGGACCATGATAGAGGGTTGATGGTCATGACTTGCAATGAATTGGGTTTAAATGAGAGAGGGCTGTGAAAGGTCACCAACCTCAGTCTCTCCTCCAGAGCCATTTGGGTCCAGTGGCTATATATACACACACAAACACACACACATACATATATATGCACATATACACATACATACACACATATACATACACACACACACACTCACATATATATCTCAGGATGACTAGACATGGCCCCAAATGTTTTTAGGGCAATTGGGTTAAGTGACTTGCCAGTGTCACACAGCTAGTAAGTGTCTGAGGTGAGATTTGAACTCAGGTTTCCCCCCAACTTCAGGGCCAGTGCTCTATCCACTGTATCACCTAGCTGCTTAGTAGTAGTAGTAGTAGTAGTAGTAGTAGTAGTAACAATGATAATAACTAACATTTATTTGTGTTTTAAGGTTTACAAAATACTACATGCAAACACATATAGAAATATGTATATATGTATACATACATACTATATACACAGTCAGCCTATATACTATACACACATATACATATAGTAATATATATATATATATATATACACATACACACATATAGGCATATACATACTACACATACATACACACATTACATATAGTCAGCCTGAGCCATTTACAAGTTCAGTAGGTCACTGCAGAAGTGCTAGATTATTAGGCAGATGGCCAAGCTTACTTGTAATACTTTAAGAAAAATAGGAGAAAAATATGGAGGCAATATCATTCTTGCTACTGGGGTGGCTAAAACTGGTAGATCATTTGAGCCCCCAAGTTCTGAGCTTCAGTGGGCCAAGCTGATTGGTGTCCCCAGCAAGTTTGCCATTCAAAAGCGGGGGGGGGGGCATCAGGCTGTCAAAGAAGGAGAAAACTGTCCCATGTTGAAAACAGGGCAGATCAGAAGTTCCTGTGACAATCTATAGGATCAGGCCCAGCAGCTATGCAAAATAACCTAGGCCCTCCAAGGTGAAACTAAATGGCTTATGATGGCAGGCACCATGGAACTGTCATTATTTGTTTGGGTGGGTTTTTTTTTGGTGGGGCAATGAAGGTTAAGTGACTTGCCCAGGGTCACACAGCGTGTAAGTGGCAAGTATCTGAATCTGATTTGAACTCAGGTCCTCCTGAATCCAGGGCTGGTGCTTTATCCACTGCGCCACCTAGCTGCCCCTGGAACTGTCATTATTTATCCAGTCCCACCCACAGAATCTCAGAATTTGATAGTTTGAATGGACTATAGTGACTATATAGTCCAATTATGAAAAGAATCTTCAATGCACTTCCAGGAGGGGGGGGAAGGGGAAAGAGGGAGAAAGGAGGAGAGAGGGAAGAAGGGAAGGAGGAAGGGAGGGAAGGGGGGAGAGAGAGAGAGAGAGAGAGAGAGAGAGAGAGAGAGAGAGAGAGAGAGGAGAGAGAAAGAGAGAGAGAGAAAGAGAGAGAGAGAGAGAGAGAGAGATGGGAGAAGTGATTACCCTTGGAGCCAAATGATATTCATTTTTATGGGATTATGTATAGTTTTTTAAAATAACTGATGTACACATGCTATGTGTTATGTGTGATCTGTTTGTTATACAATGGGATTCTATTACTGTGTAATGCTTTTTTTTTCTATTTATGACAATATGTCATGTTACACATGCATTAATCCATCCCCATTATTCACAGATTCTGTATTTACAAATTTACCTACTTGCTGAAGTTTCTTTGTAGCCCCCAAACCAATACTTGAGGTATTTGCTTGTTCATTCTCAAACGTTCCCCTAACCTTGAAAAAGGTGAGTCAACTGACCTGCATGGTCCTGGTTGAGGTTGAACAAAGCAAAGAAGCTCTGCCTTCTGGTTTCAGCTCTTATACTATAAGCAGGTGTCCTTTTCATGGTCTGTTTAATGCCCCATTATTCACATTTTTGTGCTTTTTGTTGATTTCACTATAACTTTACTGATTACAATAGCCCCCAACCATACTGCTGAAATGCTGTCTACTGTTTCCTAAGCATAAGAAGGCTATGATGTGCCTTGTGGAGAAATTATATGTGTTACATAAGCTTTGTTCAGGTACAGGTTATAGTGCTACTGGCTATGAGTTTGATGCTAATGAATCAGAATATGATGCATTCAGGAAAAGAAAGAGGAAATTTATCTTCTGTTTGTGAAACTGCTCTGAAAAATGCTAAAATAAATGTGACCAGAAGTTTACAAAAACCTAAACCCTGTATTTCCCCTAAGAGAAATGGTTGAGTATTCACTAATTCAGTGTTTAAGGTGACTTTATAGAACATAATTATCACAATGATGAGAATCAGCTGTATGTTCATTGTAATTTCTCTTATGATCTGGGAATTTGGTCATTCTACATAGTTCATTGTCTGATGATGTTGGTTGCATGGGATGATTGCTACTTGAAACCCTAGTGTGAATGTCATCTATTAGATACCTCCATGTGCATTGTGTTTTATCGTTGCAATGATTGCCTGTGTCTGCTTATGCAAAACTACGATTTTTGTGACATGTTATAGAATCATTGGATTATAGCTCTAGAACTAAAAGGGATTTCAGTGGCCATGTAGTCTAATTCCTTCATTTAACATATGAAGAGTGTCTTCTAGGTGGCACAGTGGATACAGTACTGGTCCGGGATTCAGGAGGACCTGAGATCAAATCCAGCCTCAGACACTTGACACTCACAAGCTGTGTGACCCTGGGCAAGTCACTTAACCCTCATTGCCCCACCCAAAATATGAAGTAATTGAGGCCAAGGGGTATTGACTTGCTCAAGGTCACAAAATATTGGATATGAGAGATGGGATATGGACCTAGGTCCTCTGAATCCAGAGCTAGTTCTGTTGGCACTGGACCACATTGAGTCTTTTCCACAGATGTTGATATGTATCCCTTAGAATTTCGAAGGATGTACAGATGTTTACAGATATTTCATTGCAGGGGAAGGGCAGAGAGGAAGTCATGTTCCTCACTTTACCATGATCCTCTCTCTTCCTGTATGGAGCACTGGAGGTTAGAAGTATAAAGTTAAGAAGGAGATGGTATGAGTTGCTGGGGAGTGGGGGAAAAGGAACTGTTGTGTTTATCGTTCAAGGTCACAGAAGGACATCAGGATGATGGTGGCAGCAGCAAGCTTCCCCAATCTGTGATGGCTAGATTCAGGCAGAAGAGATTTCAACTACCAATGGGACAGTGAAACAGACCAGGGAAACAAATCAACCCAAGATAGCATCTGTCTTCTCCTTAGGTCCATCTCTCATCTGCGAATCCTGGATCCTAAATTCATCTAGAGTTTTTCTCTCTACATCTGATGAGTGGTTGAGTTTACTATAAGTCTGAGACAAACATCCCACAAAAATTATGGTGTTTAGATCCCTTGGCTGCCTCACAGAGGGCACAGCTATGGGGAACTAAAATATTGCAAACTGTACATTTCCTAGAATTCCTGGGTCCAGGTCAATCCTATGTTTGGGGAGATTCTGGAGTGAAGAAGAGAAGTAGGCTCTCAGCTTCTTCATAGATATTTTGCCTGGGTGATCTCAAGCAACTTACTTAATGTTCCCAAGCCTCAGTTTCCTCTTCTGTAAAATGAGATGATTAGATTAGATGCCCTTTAAAAGTCCCGTTCAGCTCTAGATTATATGGTTGTTTATTCCTTACTTTTTATTATTATGCAACAAGTGCTTGTTGTTATGTAATGTTTGTACTGTAGTCAATTCATGCTCAGAGCAAACACTATATACAACATCCAAGCATGATTATCTACTTCCGTGAAGAACAAACACTGTTATTTGAAGGTCATGTGACTAAAGCTCATTGAAATATCTCCAGGTCAAATAAGGAGGCAAGATTCGCTAGTGGGGGAGGCTCTAGAGAGGAATTTTGATTAAGTAAATCCACAAATCTATGCACCCTTCCAACAGCAAGTTGGAGGCACCTTGTTGAGAGGAGCTATATAGATATTTTCTTTTCAACTACATAAGAGAAGTCTACAGATCTTGGAGTTTTATGGACTTCCTTGAAATTTTGATTTTGATTTTTTTTTCTGTTTTAGAGAATAATTATCTCTATCTATCTATCCATTTTATTTATTTATTTTTTCTTTAGTGAGGCAATTGGGGTTAAGTGACTTGCCCAGGGTCACACAGCTAGTAAGTGTTAAGGTCTGAGGCCGGATTTGAACTCAGGTACTCCTGACTCCAGGGCTGGTGCTCTATCCACTGTGCCACCTAGCTGCCCCTATCTATCCATTTTAGAGAATATTGTCTTTATCTACTGATCTGTTTAATTTATTTTTCTACTGTTAATTCCCTTCTGAACTGAACCACTATGTTTCGTTGCACCTGACATTTATGCAAATTTCATAATCTTATGCTATAAATATGTACAGTTTGCCTATGCTGTGTTATATTGCACCTGGATTCATGCTAATGTCCTCCTCTTATGCTATCAATATTTGAATTCTGTTTATGAGCTTCCATTGCAGCTGGTATCTTGAATTTATTGTAATGAGTAAGAGCTAAATCTCTCATGCTACAATTACATAGTTTCCTTATTGTGTGCTGTTAGGGGAGAGATGATAGGTAGACAACTCACTTGCTTCACCTTCATCCTCAAGGTTTCTGGAGAAAGCTAGGAAGGTCTCCAGAAAATTGGATGAACCTGCCATGGCGAACTTATAGAAGGGAATGGACAAGATTCTGCCAGGATGGGCAGACATGGGCCCATCTTGACCATGACAGGTGGCGGGGGTGGTGTGTGTGTGTGTATAATGTCCAAATTGAAGAGAAAACAGATTCATTTGAGTATTGAAGTATTTAGCTGTTGTTACATTGTGTAGACACTGAAATCTGAAATTAGTAATATAAATAATGAAACTTTGTGGCATTGATATAAGGTATCTGAATCAAAGTGCCTCCAAGGACTTTCAATACTCAAAGTGGGTACTGGCACCACAGACAAAATTATAGAGAATTTACTGACTGGGGATATGACTTATTTGGGGAAGGAAGGGAACATGCATTTATTAAGTGTCTACTATGTGCCAGGCACTGGAGTCAGTATT
The DNA here is from genome assembly GCF_019393635.1 of Dromiciops gliroides. Classification (NCBI taxonomy): domain Eukaryota; kingdom Metazoa; phylum Chordata; class Mammalia; order Microbiotheria; family Microbiotheriidae; genus Dromiciops; species Dromiciops gliroides. The sequence continues at coordinate 344,009,191 of NC_057862.1, read as the reverse complement.
TTACAGATATTATTGTATTTGATCCTCACAACAGCACAGAATGGTAGGGGCTATTATTATCCTCATTTTACAGATGAGGAAATTGAGTCAGAAAGAGGTTAAATGACTTGTCCAGGCTAACACAACTAGTTAAGTATCTGAGGCCAGATTTGAACTTAGGTGTTTCTGACTCCAGACCCAGAGCTCAATCTACTCTGCCACCTGGCTGCCTCTGACACAGAAGAGAAATGTGAAATACTTATCCAATATTATGGGGAGGCAGGCAGGCAGAGCTCTGTTTGTAGTCTGCAAGCTACCTGTTCCAATAACACATTCTTGTATCCCTAGTAAGATTAGACTTGGGAGTATACCTGGCAACTTGTCACTAAAACCCTCCAGAAGAAGTGAGGAAATGGAGATAAAATTCTCAACACTCCTACACAAAGAACCTATCCAAAGCATTTGTGACATTTATTCATATTGTTCTGAGAGAAATAATTATTTCTCTTTTATATTAATAATCAATTATTAAATTAAGACCAGGATTTTTTCAGTAACTTGTAGGTTGTTGAGGACATTGAACTGAAGGACACTGTTGATGAGATTGCCTAAATCCCCAAGATACAGACTCTTGGATCCTGGGTGGGTGGCTCCACCCAACTAGAGAACCTTATAAATAATTAAATTGTATTTTGCTCAGGTTTGGTGGGGGTAGATCCTTTGTCTACATTTCCCAGGCTGGGCAGTGGTCTGGAATTGAGAAGTGATCAAAGTCATGCTAGCCATTCAGTAGAATGAGTACACCTCTCATTATGACATTCATTTTATCATCACTTGTTAACCAATCAGAGTTGATTGCTACCCTCAGGAATACCCATTCTTCCAAGGGCATCTAAGCACTGAGTGGATTCCATGAGGGATCTTTGGCATTCGAGAGTACCACTGACCGACAATGGACTAACAGGCAAATAGATGCTAGTATGAAGACTCCTATTTGGACATGAAATGGTGAAAAAGAAGATTGGCTATGATGTTTCTGGATATACTAAGCAAAGGTCTGATTTCTTAGAGGGAGAAGCTGATGAAGCACCACTGAAAACACTAGTAAAATGCCACCTAACACACCTTTGAGGGTGTGGGCTATGGCTATAAGGCAATAGGCAATCCCTGGTCACCCAGAAATGAAATTGAGGGCTCAGGAAAAACCTGTTGAGACATGGAACAAGAAGCAGAACTGCTACTCTCAAAAAATAGAAGTTCATGGGACTGAAATAACCTAAGGCAAAAACTCCATCAGTAGAATACAGCTGAAGAGGTAGAGCTAGAATAGTAGTCAAGATGGATATATGCACACTGGATATAGTCAAGAGGGAAATGCAGATTTGGTTTGGAAAAAATTGTTGATCCCCATCACACCTGGTATAGGGAAATGTTGACAGGGTCAAGGACAGACGTCACCCCAGATCTTGAAGACTCTAAATGTGACCTCAACAGCAAATGAGCATGTATTTTCCCCAGACTTGTAGAACTTTGAGGACTGAAGATGTAGAATGTCCTGTTCTACTAGGTAGTAGAAATTTTTACTATAATATTCCAGTTATTCTACAAGAAATATTAACAAAAGACACCTTTACAGCAAGGGCTTAGATTCTATAGACTGAATTAAAATAATAAAAAAAAGATTATTCATATTCAGGTACTTTAATGTGAGTCTAATATTCCCAAAGAAGTTCTGGGTGTCAGCAAGAAGGTAGATTTCTTGGCTCTGGTATGTCCAGACCCAGTGAAAACACCTTCAGTATGTTAACATTAATTGGGACCAATTCTGACCTATTCACAGTGTTTTCAGAGTAGTAGAGCAACCAGATAGTACTTGATACTGAAATGCTCTGACCATCCATGCTTTCTGTGCAGAAGTTTACAAAAAACTAGAAGAAAGTGATGGCAAAGAACATCATAGGAACATAGTTCCCATAATTAGTGAGTGGATCCAGAGAAGCTGTTTGACTTTGATCATTCTTTAATTTCTTCAAAATCGAAGGTGTTTTTGAGGAAGCAATTCAGTAAGAAAGAGAATAAGTATGTTTTCACTGGATGTACAGCTAGCTCTACATGTACAGTTATGCAGTGATTCCTGACTGTTTCAAGGGAAGTCTTCAAAGACTGTCATATAAGAGATGGAAGACTTTTTATACTTGGTCTTGGAGAAAATAGGGAGCTACTGGAATATATTGAAAGTGGGGGGGGGGTCAGCTAGGTGGCACAGTGGATAAAGCACTGGCCCTGGATTCAGGGGAATCTGAGTTCAAATCTGGCCTCAGACACTTGACATTTACTAACTTTGTGACCCTGGGCAAGTCACTTAACCCTTATTGCCCCAAGAAAAGAAAAGAAAGTGGTCAGGCCTTTGCTTTTGGAAAATGTCTTTGATAGCTGAGTGGAGAATGAATTGGAGTGGGGAGATAATTGAGTTAGAGAGGAAAACCAGAAGGCTATTGCAGGAATTCAGGCTTGAGGTAATGGGGACTTGCACCTGGGGAATTATAGCATCAGAGGAGAGAAGAAGGGATATGTAAGAATTGCTGCAAAGGTAGAATTGACAGGCTTTGATAACAGAGTGGAGATGGGTGTAATATAGACTGTGGGCGTTGAGGATGACACCTGAGTTGAAGTAAACAAGGAATTCTATTAGGTTGAGTGTTGTTCAGTCATGTCTGGCTCTTTGTGACCCCATTTGGGGTTTTCTTGCAAAAATATTGGAATAGTTTGCTATTTCCTTCTCTAGTTCATTTACAGATGAGGAAATGGAGGCAAACAAGGTTAAGTGATTTGCCCAGGATCACGAGTAAGTGAGGCCAGATTTGAATTCAGGTCTTCCTGACTCCAGCCCAGAATGCTATCAACTGAGCCACATGGCTACTCCAAAGAAGGGAATACATTCCATTACATTGTATGGGGGATTAGTCAGTATGAAGACAGAGATGGGCAATGGAATATTGTTTGTGAGGACAAAAAAAATGCAATGTTGGCTGGATTTCAGAGTTCTAGAGGGAGAACAATGTACTTTGGGGTTAGAAAGATACATTTGCACTAGTTTGTGAAGGCCTTTATATGTCAGAGGAGTTTATTTCCTAGAGGTAATGGGGATCAATCAGAGTTTATTGAGAGGGGGGAATGACATGGTACAATAGCTGTATGCTTCAGAAAAATCACTTTGGCAGATAAATGGAGGATGGGTTGGTGAAGAGAGAGAAGGGGTGAGAGGGGAAAGAGAGAAGAGAGGAGAGAGAGGAGAGAGAGAGAGAGAGAGAGAGAGAGAGAGAGAGAGAGAGAATGTAGGAAACTCTTGCAATAGTCCAGGTGAGAAGCAATGAAGGCCTGAACTGGGGTGGTGGCTATAGAAGTAGAGAGAAGGGGCTGGGTTTGAGAAATGTGGAGGAAACAGAAGTATCAAGATTCGGTGACAGATTGAATATGCAAAGTGAGGGAGAGTCAGGGTTGAAAGATAACACTGTGCTTATAAAATCTAGGAGATTTAAAAGACAATGGTATTCTCAACAGGAATAGCAAAGTTCAAAATTGGACTATAGTTTGGGGAAAGATGATAAATTCTATTTTGGATCTGTTGGGTTTGAGATGCTTATGAGACATCCAATTTGAAATGATCTATTTGCTGTAGGGGATGCACAACTGGACCAATGATCAATGAAACCCATGGAAGTTGCTTAGGTTACCGAGTGAGAGAGCATAGAAATGAAAGAAAAGAGGGCCTGGAACAGAGTCTTGGTGCACACCCATGATTAGGGGATATGATATGGATGATGAACCTGCAAAGCATCCTGAAAAGGAGCTGTCAGATAGGCTGGAGAACCAAGAGAGAACAATGTTGTGAAAACTCAGAGAAGAGAAAGTATCCAAGAAAAGAGGGTGGTCAATAGAATGTCAAATTCAGCAGATAGATAGGTCAAGGATGATGATTAAAGATAAGGCCATCAGATTTGGCTTTTAAGTGACTTTGGAAAAAAACTATTTCACTTGAATTGTATAGTTAGAAGACACATTTCCCCCCAAAGGATTGAGAAGCAATGGAGAGGAGAAGAAATAGAGACAATGAGTATAGATAGATTTTTCCTTGGAGTTTGGGATAAGGGAGGGAGGAATATAAGAAAAGCTTGGTGGGATGATAAAGTCTAATGAGGATTTTTTTTTTTTAAAGAATGGGTGAAACTTGAGTCTGTAGGCAACAAAAAGGGAACAGTAGGTTAGGGAAAACTTGAAGATTGGGGTGGGTGATAATTATTGGAATAACTGCTTGTGGGGGATGGGGAGGGATGATATCAAGGGTATATCTAGAGAGGTTGGCTTTGGCCAGGAGAAGGTATACCTCTTCTTCAGAATAAAGGAAGAGAGAAAGAGATGATATTAAGGTTTTGAGATATAAAGAAGGGTAGAAGAGAGTTCATGATGAATGAATGGTCTTACTTTTTTTAGTTAATAAGAGAAGTTGTCATCTGAGAGGGTGGGGAACATCTCTGGTTCACTGTGGAAGGAGGATTTCTTTGTTTCAGGTAGGGCCCAGGTGAGATTTCATAACAAAAATTGTAGAGAACCTAGTTGGCTCATTACTTTCTCCAGCTTGTTTCAGGATCTTTCAGAATAGAAGAAGTGATGGATGGTGGGAGTAATTCAGGGTTGTTGTTGTTTTTTGTTAAGGAATGGACAGTGATAAGACAAGGGTCAACAGTAGACAACAGGGTAGAGTTGAACGGGTTAGCTATCAGGTTGAGACTAGGGAAGGAGGAAAGTAAAATCAGAGCAGATGATAACTTGAGAAAATACCGAGGCGGAGAGAGATGGGAGGTCACCATGAGGATTAATAGGTTTAGGAGTAGTAAGGCATTAAATGATATTATATTATTATTCCATATACAGATATACATGCATATATACATATACACAAGTATACGCATACACATATGATTACACACACACACATCCCTTCTCATTTTCTACCTGGCTGTACTACTTCAGGACTTCTCTTACTTCTCCAACACACCCCTCAATGGGTACCTTCTCTCTTCCCCCCACCCCCATCAGCTCTCTTTTTTGTTTTATCTTCCCTTATTAGATTGTGAGCACCTTAAACTAGTGACTGACTCTTTTTTTTTTGTATTTATATGCACAGTGCCTGACACAGAGTAGGAACTTAATGCATATTTATTAGCTATGTATAGTCTAATATTATTCCCATTTTGAGGCTCATAGAGAATAAGTGATTTGCACATAGACATACAGCCAGATCTTTCCTAATTCCATATCCAGAACCCATTACACTATTCCATTAGAGGGACAGCATGGTATAGTAAAATCAATTGAACTGAAACTGAGACTTTATCCTGAAAAAGAGAAGACCTTGGAGAGAGGACTAGGAAATATGTCATATATTATATCATAATTAGAGCTAGCATTTATATAGGTTTTTAAAGCACTTTTGCAAATACTATATCATTTTAGCCTCATGGTAACCCTGGGAGGTAGGTGATATTATTCCCTCCAGGGTCATATAGCTGCAAATGGCCAAGGTCATATTTGAACTCAAGTTTTCCTGACTCCAGGTCCAGCACTCTACCCACTGTGCCACCTAATGACCTACATAATATGATGAATACATCTCACATCATATATATTTAAAGGGTATCAAGTGGAAGACGGCTTAGCTTTGTTTACTTAGAGGTGCTGGAGAACATACGGAGGACCATTTACTGGTAATTATAGGGAAATGGTTCTCACCTCAATATACAGTTAAACTTTCTACCAATTTAATGTTTTCTTTAAGTTGAATGGAGAATTGGTGGGAACTCTGTTGGCAAAATCACCACTTGGAGTCATTGCCTATGGAATTCAAGCTTTGTCTCAGGAAAGGTGGTGGGACCAGTCCTATGATTCTGCATTTTCTTTTCTTACTAATGAATAGTTTAGTCTGGTTTTAAAGTCAGCTGAACAGGAAGGCACCTTAGCAGAGGTGGATATTGCAGTGGACCTGCTTTCTTAGACATTCAATGAGGTTCCTCCGCCATCTAGTGTTTGAATTGTGAACTACAATATCTCCAGTTGAATAAAACAACTAGGTGAGGACCCTGATCCCCGACTGTGCAGGGCAATTCAGATAGTTCATTCTCCCAGGACACCAGGTACAAAACATTCGGGTCATCTTGGATTCTTTTCTCTTTTTCTTCCTTCACTTTCAAGTAGTCATCAAGTTCTGTCTGTTTTTGTTTTATTACCCCTTGCATCACTTTCCCTTTTATTTCCACTGTCACCAATGTGTTGGCCTGCCTATCATGGCATGTGCCTGGGCTGTTATTTCCCCTTTGGTTCTCCTGCTTCCATTTTCTCCATCTTCAAATACATTCTCCCAAACTAATCTTCTTCTTCTTCTTCTTCTTCTTCTTCATTTTTTTTGGGGGGGGGCAATGAGGGTTAAGTGACTTGCCCAGGGTCACACAGCTAGTAAGTGTCAAGTGTCTGAGGTCAGATTTGAACTCAGATCTTCCTGAATCCAGGGCTGATGCTTTATCCACTGTGCCACCTAGCAGCCCCCAAACTAATCTTCTTAAAGTGATACTTTCATTATTTCCCTTCCCTGTTAAAGAAAATACACAATCAATCAAGACATATTAACTCTTTACTATGTGCCAGGCATTATGCTAAGTGCTAGAGATACAAAAAGAAGCAAAAGGTAGTCCCCTGCTATCAAAGAACTTACAATCTTTTTTTTTTTGGTTGCGGGGCAATGGGGGTTAAGTGACTTGCCCCGGGTCACACAGCTAGTGTCAAGTGTCTGAGGCCGGATTTGAACTCAGGTACTCCTGAATCCAGGGCCAGTGTTTTATCCACTGCACCACCTAGCTGCCCCAGGAACTTACACTCTAAAGGGGGGACTACATGCAAACAAATATATACAAAGCAAACTATATACAAGATAAATAGGAAATATTTAAGAGAGGGAGGGTGCTGGAATTAAGAGAACTTTCTGTAGAAGATGAGATTTTAAATGGGACTTAAAGGAAGCTGTGGAGATTAGTAATCAGAGTTGAGGAGAGAGATCATTTCAGGTATGGGGGACAGGCAGTGAAAATGCCAGGAGCTGGCTGACATACAAATGAATTATAGTCAATCCTCAACTTGTAGGGGTAATGCTACTAGAATACTGCCAAAAGTAAAAAACGAGAACGTTGATACAATGAACCTATGGGAAATGGGGGGGGGCGGGAGGGAGAGGGGAGAAGGATAGGTTCCCATGACCACCCAAAACAATAATTTTTCTCTAGAGATTGGTGAAAATACACTTTTCTGCATATAATTCGTTGACAAAACATTAATTCTTTTTTTTTTTTTGCAGGGCAATGAGCGTTAAGTGACTTGCCCAGGGTCATACAGCTAGTAAGTGTCAAGTGTCTGAGGTTGGATTTGAACTCAGGTTCTCCTGAATTCAGGGCTGGTGCTCTATCTACTGTGCCACCTAGCTGCCCCAAAACATTAATTCTGATAATCTCATTCTGATAATAACATAGTAATCATGAAATATCCATAAAACGCAGTATACAAAATAAAATTGGTAACATGCCTGAGTCATTCATGACAGGCCAGATGGGTTTTGTTATCCCTGAGTGGAAGTCAGACAGAGGTGTTCTCAGTGCTTTGTGGAGCTCCTAGTTACACTGATCCCAGGTTAAAGCCAGTTAGGCTCAATAAGAAAGTACCTTTGCATTTCAGGAAGTTCTAGGTGCCTTAGTTTCCTTGTCTGTGAAATGAGATGGTCAAACTAAGTGATCTTTAAGATCCTTTCTAGCTTTAACATTCTATAATTCCTAAGTCCATGGTAGGTATTCCTTACCTCATAGAGGGAAGGGGGGGGGGTTTATTCACTGCACAGAGAGTCAGGACAAACTCTACAGTTTGTCATAGGATCTCAGTGACTTCCAAATCTCTGATTGCCCCTTGCTGTTCTCAATCCAAATGTGCAATAAGGGACTACTCAAAGGCAAGATGCTAAAGAAGGGAATTTCAAACACTGGTGAGAGAGATATCTTTTTTGTTTGTTTGTTTTTGTGAGGCAATTGGGGTTAACTGACTTGCCCAGGGTCACACAGCTAGTAAGTGTCAAGTGTCTGAGGCCGGATTTGAACTCAGGTCCTCCTGAATCCAAGGCCAGTGCTCTATCTACTGAACCACCTAGCTGCCTCCGAGAGAGATATCTTTTAATGAGGTGACTTATGACCCTTCAAATAAGTCTCTGTTCTAAAATATTTTCCCTACCATGCCTAGCCTTTTCTATTGGGTTTTCAAGGGAGAAAAGATTTGACCAAAACTCCTATTACCTGAAGTGGGGAAGACATGGAATAAATTTGTGCCCCTAAATTCTAGGTTACTATTGTGCCGGTGATGCCTGCCTACACTGAGGAAGAGTTTGAGGTCAGAATGCTTAAGTGAAGGGGCAGCTAGGTGGTGCAGTGGATAGAGCACTGGCCCTGGAGTCAGTCAGGAGTACCTGAGTTCAGGTCCGGCCTCAGACACTTAATACTTACTAGCTGTGTGACCTTGGGCAAGTCACTTAACCCCAATTGCCTCACTTAAAAAAAAAAAGAATGCTTAAATGAAGAGAATCATCAGCTATGTCTGGCAGGGCTTTCATTCCCTTCCTGTCTTTGCTTTTGACTTTCTGTTCTTGGCCCCCATGATTCAGTAACTTTTTTTTTCAACCCGTGAGGTTTATTTAATACGATTTTCTTCCATTCTACACAACAAAAGTACAAATGCAACATCATCTAAAATGCTACAAAGATACAAAACTCAACACAGAAATTTACTAGTATTGACTGTATAATAAAAGTCAAGAATACAATTTACATTTTGCAAAATTAACCTGCCAGCCTTTCAAAGGGTCACAGCCTCAAAGGGCTGGTTCCTTAGCACCCAGGGGCTGGCCTGCAACCTGTTAACCAATTTCTAAGAGAGGTGGGCACTGGTGTGTGTAAAGAATCATTTACAGCAACAAGTAAAGGACTGAAATGAAAAATCTGTACTCCTCCCAGGAGAAAAAAAATTTAAAGCAGCAGATGGACCTGTTGGCCCTGCCTTAGCAGGAGATAAAGTAGACATACATGAGCTCACATCTTATTTTCTTAAAAGAATCAGCCTGGCCAGAAAGCAAGCATCAAGTCTTCATATTTGTCAAAAAAAGACTTCTGAGAAGGAAAAAAAAAACCCAAACAAAAAAAATCCACTGCTGCCAGTTTGGGGTGAGCAGGACTTCAGCATCTTGTTCTTTTCTTTGCTTGGTCTGGCTCTGCTAATTGCCTGATTTTCTCAGAAGTTGGTAACAGCTGAGCTTTCTGTTTGGGCCAGAAAAAAAAAGGGGGCCTTATTTAGGTTACAATTCTGAACCATCAATATTCCTATGAGCCAAAACCAGCCCTGAGAAATAAATCAAATTTGCTGTGTAGAAGCCTTCAAGGGCAAAGAGACTTCTAATGCATTAAACCTTTGTCAGCCAATGCCTGGTTCCCATTTTTTCTCTCTCCCCACCCTCAATACAAATGCTCCTATATGGTCTGTGTTCAATTGTTCAATCATATTTAAGTTACAAAGGGAGAATAGCTGCCTTGCTTTATCGGGAAGAATTAGAGCTGGAACGGTTGCGTTGGCGCCGGCGGCCGGGGGAGCGGGATCGTCGTCGGACAGGAGATCTGCGCCTAGGAGAGCGGGACCTTCTCCTCATGCGTGGTGGTGATCTACGCCACATCGGGGGTGGTGGCAACATCCTTCTGGGTGGGCTAAATCGCCTGGGTAGGGGCTTGGGCCAGGGGGCCAGCACTGCAGTGGCTGTTATCTCCAGACCATCTATCTGTCCTCCATCCATGTGCTTTTCAGCCTCATCTGGATTCTCAAACTCCACATATGCATAGCCTTTGGACAGATGAGGATGCATCCTTTCCACAGGCATATCAATCATTTTAATTTTCCCATAAGTGGAAAATATTCCCATGATGTGATCCTTTGTCACATTCCTAGTAAGCCTTCCAATGTGTACTTTGGTAGGTTTTGGTGAAGGACTTCATCTCTTCCGTTCCGGGAACGCCTCCTATTGTCATGCCTTCCTCGAGAGGCACTTGGAGATCCTGAGGAACTGCTGGAGCTGGAACTTCGGGAGATGCTGGAGCTTCCGGAACGGCTTGATGCAGAAGAAGAGCTGGATCCACTGCTAGAGCCAGTGCTAGTACTAGAGCCAGAGCTGGAGGTGGAACTGGATCGAGACCTGCTGGAGGTGCTACTACCACTGGAGGCACTTCGCCTCTTACGAGCTTTGTCTCTACCACGGTCCTTTTCACTTGAGTCTTTGGTGGCTCCTTTATCTTTAGATCGGTCCTTTGACTTGTCATCAGTTGTATCTTGACGTTTTGTGGGAGAGGGAGCCATCTTCCCAAGTCCACCGCCTGTTCCTGTTCCTCCTCCTGTTCCTCCTCCCGCACTCTCCGGCGACCAGAGAAGACGTCGCGCGCTAGGGTGGGAAGACACTCAGTAACTTTTTCATCTTGGTATATCCCTCCACCATGCAGGCTTCCTTTTCCAGTTGATGAGTTCTTCTATTTTGGGAACATGCAACGGCATGCTGTGCTTTATTTCCCTTCTGGCTGTGCTTTTTCATTTACTGCTCCTATCCAGCCTCCTCCACCTTTTCCTACCACTTTTCAGCTCCTTTTTATGTGATGCCTTCCTCATTAGAATGCAAATTCCTTGAGGACAGGGACTGTCTTTCTTTTTGCCTCTATTTGTATCCCCAATGCTTAGTATAGTGCCTAGCCTATAGTAAGTGGTTAATGCATATTGCCTGCCTGAAGAGAAGAGAGTGTCTGGGTCAGGGGGAAAAAAAAGAGTTGTTTAGGGAGTAGGTGATTTCATGACTAATAGAACCTAGAAAGAAACCATTGGGAGTTTCTTCAAGGTCCTCACACACTGGGGCATGTGGAGGTGTTAAATGTCCCTGTTCATCCTCTTTTCTCCAGGTTATTAGTTCTTCATAATCTCTCCCCATCTGGGAGTTGAATAAACACTCAATAAATGGTATTGTTGTCACATGTTATCCTTAGTTAAGTATGGAGTTGTTATAGTATTACTGTATGCACATTAACTAATTATCTTCTATTATTAAGAGGAAGAATTTTGTGGCTGTTAAATTAGAGGCTGTGTAGTCTAATGGTAAGTACATTGGGCTGAGAGTCAGGAGACCTGGGTTGCATCCCCAGCTCTGACACTGACTTGCTCTGTAACATATGAATGAGTTACCTCTCTCTGGGGCTCACTTTCTCCAACTGTAAATGAAGTGGCCAGGACTCAAAATTCCAGTCTAGTTCTATGATTCTGGATATCTAGGATATCTGGCTATCCCTTCAATGAATATTTGAAGTACCTACTATGTGCTCGGCACTGTGCTCGGCACTGGGGATCCAAATAATAATAAGAAAGACAGTCCCTGTCCTCAATGAGTTTATAATCAAATGGAGGAAGACAACAAACAAAAGGGACTTAGAAAGTCTTAGTGTTCCTTAAACTTTTGAGCTGTTTCCAGACTTTGCTAAGCCATGAAGGTAGAGATCAGATTTACATTGATGGTTTAAATTTGCATATGTGCTTGTTAGAGTTCTGTTGATTGTGCCAGTAACCTCAGAAAGCATTTCTTATCTTGTGTTTATGTTGGGAGATTCCTTTTGTCAATTACCATTGATCTGTTCCAAGTTGTCTTGGACTCTCTGTTTTTTTTAACTCATTCTAATGTTTATATATCATCAGAAAGTATATTGATTTTAGTTAATTAATGGCATTAACCAAAGAGTAGCTTAATTCATTGTAATTAGATTATAAATTCTTTGAGGGCAGAGACCATATCTTCTGTGTTTTAGGATTATCCTTCCAGCACAGTGCTTTTCGTATAATTTCAGTACCTTTGTGGATCTGCTATTAATTCTTCAGATTCATACATCCTCATTCTAGGAAATTCTACTTTCTTTTCTCCCATAAATTATCCACAGAGCTCTACCTAGCATCCTGGGGTCCTTTCTCTACCTCTGCTGACATTGCATGGATAGCAATAGATTATGTGAACTGCCTTTTAGTTATCCCTTGCTATCATTACATAACTAACCCACCTTCTTTTAAAGTCATATATTTTTTTCTTCAAAAACTTCTCTTTAATCAAAAATGGATTTAGAAGTCCATCTAAAATTATGTTTTCCAAATATGACATTTGATTAGAAGTTTACAACTCAAGATAATTCTGAAAAATCAATGGGACAATTTCTTTTTTCTTTTCTTTTCTTTTTTAAAAATTATAAAAGTATTTTATTATTTTCCAGTTACATGTAGAGATAGTTTTCAACATTTGTTTTTATAAGCTTTCTAGTTTCAAAATTTTCTTCCTTCCTCCCCTCCCTCCATGGCTCCCCAAGACTGCAAGTAATCTGATACAATGATATCTAGGGATATAAAAAGAAGCAAAAAAGTCCCTGACCTCAAAATGCTTAGAATCTCAGGAGAGACAACATGCAAATACATAAAAGCAAGCTTTATACAGGATGAATAAGAAAAAAAATTAACAAAGGGAAGTTACTGGAATTAAGAAGGATTAAAAAAGGCTTCTTGTAAAAGATAGTATTGTGTAATTGGTAACCACCATACGACATGATTAATTTAGTATGGGTATTAAAAAGATGGAGTTTTTGTTTGTTTTAGGGAGAAGGTAAGCATCATTAAATTCAACATTTATTTTTTTCCAATGTATTCCAGCCTGCTCTCTTCACATTATTAATTTTGGGGATCAGTTCACAGTTCATCTATAATGTCTGTGGAAAACACCCATGTTAGTAGTTTAGCTCTATGAGGCTCCTGATTCCATATACTTTTTTGAAATAAATTTTTATTGGTGTATTTTGTCTTTGCTTCACCAAATTTATCCCAGTATCCCTTTTGAGACTCCTCCCAGAGAATTATAATAGTTTTAATATTTATTTTCTTGGTTACATATAAACAAAAATTCTTAACATTTATTTTGAAAACTTTGAGTTCCAAATTCTCTCCCTACCCTCACTCCTCCTTGAGAAAGTAAAAAATTTCATATAGATTATACATGTACAATCATGCAAAACATTTCTCTATTAGCTATATTGCAAAAGAAGATGCAGACTAAAAAAACCTCCAAGAATAATAAAGTAAAAAAGAGTATATTGCAATATGCATCCAGACTTCATCACTTGTTTCTGTGGAGGTAGATAGTATTTTTCTTCTTAAATCCTTTGGAACTATCTTAGATTATTGTATTGCTGAGAATAGCTGTCATTCCCAGTTGATTAAAACTATAATATTTTTAAAGAAAAAAAGAGGAAGAGGAAAAAACCCATCAAAGCTAATCAATACATTGAAAAAGGCTGAAAATATTTGCAACATATAACCTCCCATATCTAAAAAGGGGTAGAATTGAGGAGTCTTCTCATTCCTCTTCTTTGAAATATTTCAACATCCATTTTTATTGTTTTGTAATTAATATTCCACTTGCATTTTTGCAGTAATTTGTATATTACTATAGAGGTTTTTTTTCCCCTGGGGGAGGGACTTCGCTTACATCATTCTGCATCAGAGTATATAAATCTTTCTATGATTCTCTGTATTCATTCATTCATCACATTAGCCTCTTCTTATAGCATAATAATAATCCATTAAATTCACATTCCACAATTTGTTTAGCTATTCCCAATTTATGGGCTTCTACTTTGTTTTCAATTCCTTTTTACCACAAAAAAATGCTGCTATAAATATTTTGGCATAAATGGATACTATTTTTTTATCAGTGACCTCTTTGAAGTGTCAGCCTAGTTTAAAAAAAATCTCTGGGTCAAAGGGTATGGAAATCTTAGTAATTTTATTTGCATAATTCCAAATTACTTTCCAAAATGGTTGCAGTTTCACATCACTTCCAGTCATTCACTAGTGTGCTTATCTCCCCATATACCTTCTAATAATGACTATTTTCATCTTTTGTCATCTTTGCTAATTTGCAGAGTGTGTGGTGAAACCTTAGTGTTATTTTGATTTGTGTTTCTCATAGTATTAGTGATTTAAAGTAATCTTTCCTATGGATGTTAATAGCTTGCAATATTACTTTTGAGAATTTTGTTCCTCTCTTTTTACAACTTACCTGTTGGGGAACGTATTTTGGTCATACACACTTACCTACACAATACCTATATACATATGCAGACATACACATATATGCATATACAGATATGTTGTCTATATATCTTGAATACCAAACTCTTATTTGAGAAATTGTTACAATTTTTTCCTCATTTTACCATTTCCCTTCTTATCTGAAACACAATTGTGTTGCCTGTACAGAAGCTCTACGGTTTCATCTAACCAAAATTGTCCATTTCATATTTTGTAATTGTTTTTATCTTTTGCTTGATTAAGAATACATCTCCTGGAGCAGCTAGGCTAGGCGCTAGGTGGAGCAGCTAGGTGGTTTCCACAGAAACAAGTAGTAGATAGAGCACCAGCCCTGGATTCAGGAGGACCTGAGTTCAAATTCAGCCTCAGACACTTAACACTTACTAGATGTGTGACCCTAGGCAAGTCACTTAACCCCAATTGCCCCGCCAAAAAAAAAAAAATTAAAAAAAGAAAAAAGAATACATCTCCTACCCATAGCAGTGAGAAGTATATGATCTGTTTCTCTTCCATTCATTGTATGGGGTTATCTTTAACATTAAGGTCATATATCTATTTTAAATTTATTGTGGAACATGGAGTAAAATATTGGTATAAGTCTAATTTCTACCATACTGCTTTTAGGTTTTCCCTGTAGATTTTTTTATTATCAGATAGTGAGTTCTTTCCTAAGTAAATTATGTTTGCAGGTTTATTGAACATTGAGTTATTAAGTTCTGTTGTTTCTTATTCTCCCTTGTCTAGTCTATTCAATTGATCTACTCTTTAAAAAAAAAACCTAATATGAAATGTTTTGATGATTGCTGCTTCATAATGTAAAGTCTGGCAGTGCTATTCTCCCTTCATCCTTACCTTTTTTCATCATTTCCCTTGATATTCTTCAAATGGATTTTCTAGTATTTTATCAAGGTTTATAAAGTATCCCGTTGATTATTTGATTAGTATAGCATTAAACTGTAAATTCATTCTGACAATAATGTAATTTGTATTATATTGGAGCAACCTAACCATGAGCACTGAATATTCTCCAACCAATTTTAGTTGTTCTTTATTATGTCTTTAACAGGCACTTTATAATTGGGTCTATAAAAGTATTTTTTCTTCATCAAAAGATTGATCCCCAAGTTTTTATGCATTTTAAGTTATTTTTTAAATTAGTTTTTCCTTTTCTCTTATTGCCTCTTGAATTTTGTCACTGTTTTGTAGAAATGCTATTGACTTTTGTGGATTTATTTTGTAGCCTGCAACTTCACTGAAGCTGTTAATTGTCTCAGTATCTTTGCTGATTACCTAAGCTTTTCTAACTATCATGTCATCAGCAAATAGAGATAGTTTTATTTTCTCTTAGTCTATCTTTAAATCTTCGGTTTCTTTTTCTTATCTTTTTTCCAGCTAACTAGCTAGCAAATTGCTAGCATTTTTAGACCCATTTCAAATAATAGTGGGGAGATTGCGCATCTTTGTGTTACTTCTATATTTATTGGAAAAACTTCTAGTGTATCTCCATTGCAAATAATGCTTGCTTTTGATTTTGAAATAGATTCTTTTTATGATATTAAAAAGGCTCTTCTCTACCTATACTTTATCTTTGTGTTGCAGAAATGAGTGTTTTACTTTGTCAAAAGCTTTTTCATGATTACTGAGGTAATCATGTGGTTTTTGATGTTTTGGTTTTTATATAATTAATTAGGTTGCTTGTTTTCCTAATGTTGAACCATCTTCGAATCCTTATATCTTTGATATAAATCCTATTTGTTAGTGATAAATTATTTCTTGGCTGAATTGCTTAGTGTCTTTTGTAGGATTTTATTTAAAATATTGAATCAATATTCATCAATGATATTGGGTTATAGTTTTCCTCCTTTGCTTTTTATCCTTCCCTGGCTTGGGTATTAGGACTATATATTTCTCAAAAGAGTTGTTGTACAGAGTCCTTGCTTTTTCAGTTTTAATTAGGTTGGTTATAATTCTATTATTTTTTTAGTCTTTTGAAAGAACTAACTTTTAGTTTTTTTCTTATTATTTTATGGGCTTTCTGTTTTCTAGTTTATCCATTTCTCTTCTAATTTTCAGTATACCCTCCTTTGTCCTTATTATAGGTTTGTTTATTTGTTGTCTCTAATTTTTTTAAATGTATATTAATTTCATTAATCTTTTTTCTACTTTCTTAATATATGCTTTTAGGGATATAATGTTTCTCTTGAGGACTGCTTTGGCTGTATCCCAGAAGTTTTGACATATTGTTTGATTGTTATGAAGGAGAACAAGCACCTGCTATGTGCTAGGCACTATGATAAATACTTCACAAATATTATCTCATTTGATCCTCACAACAGCTCTAGGAAGTGGGTGCTATTATTATCCCTATTTTGCAGTTGAGGAAACTGAGGCAGATAGTAGTTAAAGAACTTGTCCAGGGCCACATAGCGAGCGAATGTCTGAGGCCAAATTTTAACTCAGGACTCCCTGATTGTGCCACATAGATGCTGTGGATAGTGTGTTGGGTCTAAAATCAGGAATACCCAAGTTGAAATCTGGCCTCAGACACTTACATGCTGTATGACTCTGGGAAAATTATTTAACTTCTATCTGACTGCCTCAGTTTCCTCAAATGTTTTATGGGAATTATAACAGTACCTACCTCATAAGTGAGGATCAAAGAGATAATATTTGTAAAGTGTTTAGCAATGCTTGTTTCCTTCCTATTGTTTTCTTTCACATCATCATTAATTCATATAATGTTTTAAACTGTATATGATTGTTCTTTGACCCATTCATTATCTAGGGTTTCGTTTTTAAGATGCCATGTGAGTCTGTTTTCTTTGTTTCTCCTCCATGAACTAATTGCCATTTTATTGCATTATGGTATGGAAAACATATGTTTACCTTTTCTCCCTTTTTGCATTTGTTTGCAATATCTTAATGCCCTAATACAAGGTCAGTTTTTGTAAAGTTACATATGTTATTGGGAAATACTTATATTCTTTAGAAATACCATGTAGAAGACACATAAGTCTTTTAGCTCTAGCTTCTCCAGTAATTTGTTCAATTCTATATTTTCCTATTTGTTTCTCTTTCTGTTAGATTTGCCCAAAATGGAGAGAGAGACATTAAAGCCTCCTGTTATTATTGCATTATATACTATGCCTTCTCATAATTTGAATTTTTCCTTTAAGAATTTAGATGCTCAGACATTGAAAGCCTATAAGTTCAATTGGGGTATTGGTTTGTCTACAGTTCTTTTCACCATAATGTATTTTTCTTATTCACCACTTTTTATATTGTGATCTTTTGTTTTAGTTTTTACTGATAGCATGATCACAACCCCTTTTTTTATTCAGCTGATGCATAATAAATTTTGTTACAGTCCCTTGTTTTTACTTGTTGTATATCTTTCCTTTTTAGATACATTTCTTTTAAGCAACAGTTTAGGGGGTTTTGGTTTCTTATCAAATCTATCACTCTCCTTCATTTTATTGGATTGTTTAAACTATTTAATTTTGCTAGTTAGGTTGCTGTTTCCCTCCATTTGTATTATATTTCCTCCATCTAAAGTGGTTCACTCTTGGATGCTACATTGCTCCACTTAGCAAGGAGATTATATATGCTAACTTAGATTCTATCTAGGCTCTCGATTTTTATGTTGTGGGAATTGATTTGCATGAATAAACTATCTTGTGAATGATAGTTTGTGCTGATAAATATTCTTTTATTCATTTTCAATTTGTCAATGCCGACAGCTTAAGTAACTCAGGTTGGAGAGATTTTCATTACAAGACATATCTTCTTGCCCTCCCCCCCATTATTTTGATCTTTGTTCTAACAAGTCATTGGTCTGACTGTATAAAGACAGTTGATCAGACATGTTAGTAATCAGTTATTTTCTTCCCAAGGCATAGTAAATTTTATTTTTCTTGAGATGTTGTATATTGTTTGCCATGTTCGATGTAAGAGACCATGTGGTGCTGTGTATAGTGAGCTGAAAAGGTATCAGAATACATTGGAAAAAGTCATTTCCTCATCCAAGTCCAGTTCCAGTCCTTGGCCTCCCTAGATCTATCTTTGCATTGGAATCACTGAGAATTAAGGTAAAAACTCTGTAAATTTTGAGGATCTTAAATGTTGGTGCATAAAACACAATTGTTTACATGGTATAAACAAGGCAAGACGAATCATATATTTCTTTCTTTTCTTTTTCTTCCTTTTTTTTTTCTTTGCAGGGCAATGAGGGTTAAGTGACTTGCCCAGGGTCACACAGCTAGTAAGTGTCAAGTGTCTGGGGTTGGATTTGAACTCAGGTCCTCCTGAATCCAGGGCTGGTGCTTTATCCACTGCGCCACCTAGCTGCCCTTGAATCATATATTTCTTGATTAATTGGAATACAAGATAGGGCAAACTCCCCTGACTTCTTTCTAAAGAGAACCTGGAAGTCATTCTTTCATTAAGCTGCTATTTGATTATGTCTTCTGTTTTCATTTATAGGGAGAATGTCAAAATCGATATGATCTAGTTCCTTCAGCTGTGGATCAAATCAGTTCCACATTTAGAGCATTAGCATGAAGTGATTGATGACAGTCTGCAGACTGATGCCTACTACTTTGCCACCATCCCTGCAGACATAGGAGGGACCTACACAGGACTGGGAACCATTTAAAATGTTTGTTTCAGGGGTTGTCATGTCTGAAGAATTCAACAAATAGTGGCTAATCTGTTGCTGCCATGCCTCTCCTGTTTGAGAAACAGACAACTGACAAAGCCTGTCTTTGGAGCCTGCTAGAATTTGTCCTTTGCTGGCATGGTCTTACAGAACCCATTATACCTCTAAGACATTATGAAGCTTCAGAGCAAGACTTGATCTGGTATTTTGGTCAAGAGTTCAGCCATGAATTAGCTGTGTGGCCTTGGGCAAGTTATTTCCTCCTTCTGGGATTCAATTTCCTCTGCTATAGAAGCTGAAAGTTGGATGAGATGTTCATTCTAACTCTAACATTTGAAGCTCTAAGTCTAGGATTCATAATTCTGCTACAGCTCTACTTATAATAGAATGGCTTTTTAAAACATGTTCGAAACCAAGCTCATTATTTTCCCCCCACATATGCTCCTTCTTTTAATGTAACTGGTTTTGTCTGTGGAAACCAGAGTTTCCTCTCTTGGGTGTAAGGTACTGTGCTGGGTGCTAGGGATAAAAAATAAAAAGCAAAGTTTCCACTCTCAAGGACCTTGCAGATTTCCATGGGTTGAAGTGGAGGCTGGGATACAATATGTATGGTGATATTTCTATTTCTTTCTTTCTTTCTTTCTTTCTTTCTTTCTTTCTTTCTTTCTTTCTTTCTTTCTTTCTTTCTTTCTTTCTTTCTTTCTTTCTTCTTCCTTCCTTCCTTCCTTCCTTCCTTCCTTCCTTCCTTCCTTCCTTCCTTCCTTCCTTCCTTCCTTCCTTCCTTCCTTCCTTCCTTTCTTTCTTTCTTTCTTTCTTTCTATCTATCTATCTATCTATCTATCTATCTATCTATCTATCTATCTATCCAGAGCAGCTAGGTGGCACAGTAGATAGAGCACCAAGCCTGGAGTCATGAAGACCAGACACTTAATTAGCTATGTGACTCTGGGCAGGTCACTTAACCCTATTTACCTCAGTTTCTTCATCTGTAAAGTGAGCTGGAGAAGGAAATGGCAAACCACTCCAGTATCTTTGCCAAGAAAACCCCAAATGGGGTCACAAAGTGTTGGACTTAACTGAATTGACTGAGCAACACATATCTATATCCATATTTGTACTCATAATATTGTTATTTACATACATAGTATTTCCCCAAACAGGATGTAAGCTCCAGGAGAGCAGGAACTATTCACTTTTGCCTTTGTTTCCTCTGTGCCTAACAGTGCCTGGCATACAGCAGATACTTAATAAATGCTTGTTTATTGATTGATTGGAATTAGGTCAGCTCCTTAGAGGCAGAGTTACCCATAGTGCTCTGCTATCTATTCTCCTTGTTTATTGTGACATACAGAAACAGTGATTGGCTCTGGGTGACAGAGATACATGCCCTGGCTGTGGACCAAACGTTTGCCCCTCTCACATCCCCCAACCAATCTAATCATGAAGAAAATAGAGTTTAATAGCATAAGAAACAATCATGTTTATTGATTAGAACATGGTATAAAATTACAAGGATCTAGAGACGACCTTGGGCAAGGGAAGCTGGGTGGGACATGCAGTGCTGGGCTTTGGGATAGGAGGAAATGCTGCTACAGAGAGCACTAGTGTGTGCCATAGGTCATACCATAGTCCAGTCTGTCCCCTCGTTTTCCCTCTCAGGAAAGATGGAGGACTGAATTGCCATCGTGGATGTTAGGCAGAGAACAGTGTAAATGGCCCTTATGTTTGGAAACATCAAGGGAATTTAGGTCACAAGAATATGTCATTTTAATCAACCAGACCCACCCCCAAAGTACTGGAAAGGGAATCAGTCTGATGCTGGTTTTCTGAATGTAGCCCTGGTTTGGACTTACTACACAAGTTTTTGTTTTTTAGTTTAAGTGAAAGGGCGTATTGGTACAGGATGACATTGGAGGATGAGCTGAGTAGCTTCTACTCATAGCAGGCAAACAGCAGAGCAGGCTCACCACTTAGTGCTCTTGGCATCATTGAGTGTGGGAGCCTTTGAATCGGGGGATGTGGGAGCACAGATTACTGTGCACTAGCAATAAAGCTTTGAGCAGAGGGAGCTGTCCATGGTGGCAGTGGCCTGAAGAGATTCACATGCTTTTGAAATGAAATAAAATCCCATCATTGTCTCTTGAGAAAAAGAAGAAAGAATAGGCAGGGTTCTTAGCATTCTGAGACCGAGGCAGATGGTAGGTGTCCATAGGAATTATCCAGAGTTATGCTCCTAAAGTTCTTCTTTAAAAGCTTTTCCGCTCAGAGTTGGTGTGTAAAATCTGAACTGGGGACGGCTCGGTTTCTTGTTTGTTTGTTTTTCCTGGTGCAATGTCTCTGATGTCCAGATGACTTTCTTACTAACTTACTGTTACATGACATTTTCAAAGAGTTGAAGGGACCTCATGATGTTGTCATCCTGCACAGGGAGCAAAGGGAAGATAAAGAGAGTTAATGAGAAATCACCACATGAGCAATTGGTGACATATCCTTTGGGAGCAACTCAACAGCTTCATATCTTCTCTTTCATTAGCTTCCCAGATTCCTTTGTGAGACCAAAAGGACACAGTTGTCATGTCTATTTTTATAGAGAAGCTGTGGTTCAGAGTGGAGCAGGAACTGGGTGAATGTATGAAAGGAGAAGGGTGGTGGTGAGCTCTGACATTGCTTTTGTGTGTGTATGTGTGTCAGGGGAATACGTAGGACTTTTATCAAATCAACAGATCCCAAATCTGGTTCACATCCTCAGAAAGAGCCCTACCATGTGTTCACATGGGAATAAAGTGGTAAAGTGGAGCCCTTTAAAGAAAGGGGATATCTATATTTTAACATGTAATTGGGGAAAATAAAAATATATATTAAAAAAAGAAAGGGATATATAGTATAACCTGCCAGAGAAAACTAGGCATAACAAAGCAGGCAATGAGATTTTAAAAGTTGATGTTTTGAAACTGTTATGGGCTATTGAGATTGTTTGAAAGCCACACCAGTGTGTAGTTTGCATTCCTTCATATCCCTAGCACATTTAACAAATGCTTGCTGACTGACTAGTGATTACAATGACTAGGAGCCACAGTGGCCAGTCATTCTTCTTATAAGTGAAGTCTGAGGAAGTTCTTAAATCTACTCAAAGGAGTAGTGCATTTACTTTATCTATGGACAATATGTGGGCTACTGGTTTGGGCATAGATTAGGCTGTAGATGAAACTTCTTCTTTGTTTTTTAGGGGGAAAGTTTTTTTTTTCTTATTTGGGCTGGAATCCAGTATCTTAATACATCTACAGCACTAAATTGCCCTCTTAGAGGACTTACATCCCTCAATATGTACATTCTACAGACAAATATAGAAGGAGGCTTCCCTCTTGCCCTCCTCCAAAGAATCCCCAGACCCTCATTAAACATCACTTATGAAAATTCTGCTCACCTCTTGACAGGATTCAAGAAATTCATCTAAAGTCACGACACCATCTTTGTTCTTGTCCATTTTCTGAAAAATACAATAGTAAGTCACAGAACACCACCACCCACATGTATCCTTGCTCCTTACACTTTTTAGAAAAAAGTGCATGAAGGAGTAAGGTGTTAACTTCTTAGAGGCCAGACTGCTGGAAATAGACCCTAGTTATAAATCCCTACTCTCAAAGCGTCATTGCCCATCTTATAGAATATGTACTGCTGGAGGAAGGCACAACATTTGGAATGTGTAGCTCACTACAAAATCATGGTATCCAATACCAACTAACTCTTGCAATTGCTTGTTAGGGATTCCTTGGTCTCTTTCCTCACAGAGGCTGTTCTAGACCAGAGCTTTACAATGCTAAGCTTTCTTACACTACCTTTCTTAAAATTCCATGTCTCTTAGCCCCACTTTCAGTAGATGACCTCACCTTTTTTACAGAAAAGATTGAGGCTATCTCTCTCAGACACACTCATCTTCACCTCAATATATCTCTGTCCTTACCTCTATTCTCTCATTTTCCCCTTTAGTCTCAGAGGAAGTGCTACTCTCTTGATCCCATCCTTTCTCACCTCTCTCCAGGACCTATTGCCCACAACTATCAATCTAATCTATCAGCAATATTTATTGAAAAACTAATATGTGCCCCACTCTCTTCAGCATTTTCAATTTTGTTCTCTCCTCTTAGGCCTTTTCCCCTTTCCCTTCAAACATATGAAGGTCATCTCTATCCTATGACAAAAATCATTTGACTCTTTCCTCTCTTACTTATAGTTTAGCTCTTTTCTTGCTGAAACTGCAAAGTTCTGTTGATTTTTAAAATTTTGAAATCTCTCTTGAATTCAACCTTTTTTTGATTCTACTGCTACCACCCTAGTGCTGGCCCTCATCATTTCCCCCATAGATTAATTAAGAGGATCCTAACTTATCTTCATGTCTTTTAGCTCTGCAAAAATCAGATTAGTTTTCATGAAGTAATCAATTTCATTGTTAGTCAATTCCTAAAGATTCCTAAGGATATTTGTCTACCAAATAAAATCCAAATTCCTAGATCTAGCCTTCAGAGCCTTCCATAAGTTGATGTTACATATATAGTCAATCTTTTTCTCCCTACTCCCTAATAGAGAGTTTGTAATAATATATAACAGTACTGGATATGGGGTCAGGGGACCTATCTGAAATCCTGCCTCAAGTCATTTGATATCTCAGAGCTTTAGTTAAAATAGGAAAACCAATACCTGTACTCTATCTTAGGCAATAGTTATTCAGATTATTATTAATGTTTATTATTTAATAATTTTAATTTTATTATTATTTAATTATTATTTAATCAATCAAAAGGCATTTATTAAGCACTTACTATGCATCAAACACAGTGCTAAGCACTGGAGACATAAAGTCAAAACTGAAATAATCTACCCTGAAGGAGCTTGCATTCTAACACGACAGAGACAACAAGCACATGGATGAGAGTATGTAGAATATATTCAAAGTGAACATAAGGTGGTTTTTGAATGGAGGGCATTAGCAATTGTGTGTATGTGTGGGCTATAGAGAAGATCAAGGAAGATTCCATTCTTAACATGAATCCAACTTACTTCAGTCAGGCCAATCTCACTGTCAGTAGCCTGTTCTCCCAGCTTCAGTACTTCTATGAATTGTAATCTCATTAGTATGGACACTTCTTTCATGGGTACAACTCACAACCTCTCCATGACTTCTATGAGATTCCCACCTGCCTCCTACTCTAATCCTTTTGCAAGGTTTTACCCAGTGTGCTGGGGGTAGCTCTTTTGGTGCTACAGCACATGAGAACCAATGGAGTATAAAGACTGTCCATCTGTTATCCCTTGCTTTTGCTACATGGCTGACCTTCTTTCTTTTCTGATCTTACATTGCTTTGATGGATTCTTTTATTTCACTTCTGCTCTTAATTCTTTGTTGGCAATATGCTAGAGATTTCTGTCTGCAAGGGGGTCCCTCTTTCAGATGTGGGTAGTTTCTCTAAAGGAAAGGGATAGAAACAAGGACAAATAGAGAAACCCCAAGAAAAACCACAACAGTCTCAAAGAGAAAAAGCACTTATCCCAAATAAAGATGGCAGAAGTTTTATGTTTCCTAGCATCTAATTTACATATGGCTGATACATGGACCTTTATAAGTATAGCTGGGAAACAATGGTCCCTAGAACTGTTTGGTGACCATGGGACAAATGTACATTTCCTAGTTATGTTGTAGAATGGACAACAGAAATACAGATTTTGGTTTACCACCATGAGATGGAGATGAGTCATTTTATTGAATGCATGACCCTGTTTTAAAATGTTAGAATAACTTAAGGCTCACAGAAAACTCAGAGGACAGAAAATGGGAGCTCACAGTAGAGTTGATCTTGGAAGAGGCCTCTAGTAAGATATAAGAAAAAGCCTTTGAGCTTACATTGCTGCCTGTTGCTTGGAAGATTTGAATGGGGGAAAGAAATGGCTTTGCCTTTGCAGGTTGGAGAAGGTTTTACTTGTATTGCTACCAACTGCCTAGTAGAAATCCTCCATATCACAGCCCAGGGACCCACCTTGTACAAGATCTATACAACCCATCATTAATATTTCTGCTTTTTCTGAAAGACAGACACGTTACCTTAGCAGTCCAGAAGAGAAACAGTGTGAGTGAATCAGCCAACAGAGATGTGTCTCCATCTAGCAGGACTACTGAGATGCCCAGAAAAGGAATAACCTGAGTGAGGTTACCTAGCTCTTCACTTGACCTCATCATGTGTCTGCTGGTTAATGTGGTTTGCATTTCCCTACTGTCTAATGGGCCAGTAGCAAACTCCTAAATAGAGGTAAAGAGCTAGATTTGGAGTCAGGAGACCAGGATTGAAATTCTGCCCAAGATACTTATGAGATAATTTGAACCAATCTCTTGGTCACCTCTTTAACATGAGTTAAACTTCCTGAAAAAATGGTGGTAGTCTGCCAATATCTGTTCTTTTATGTTTCTTTTTTCAAAATTTGGTACTGGTTTTGATCTTTGTTGTGATAAGTTAATGATCTGACTGTACACAGACATCTAGATGTAACTTCTGCATTGGTATCTAGTCATTTATTGTCCATTAAGATACAGTTAATTAATTTTTGTGGTTTGATACTTGTCATGTCCAGCCCCAAACACTTTCTCAAAGAAAATATTTGTGACATGGAGACAGGAGGATCCTGTGTAATGTACAAACATTTGGTCCCTCTTGTTTCTTAATCTCAACATATATACATATATACATATATACATACATACATACATACACACACATACACACACACACACACACACACACACACACACACACACACACACACACACATATATATATATATATACACACACGTGGGGCAATGAGGGTTAAGTGACTTGCCCAGGGTCACACAGCTAGTAAATGTCATGTGTCTGAGGCCTGATTTGAACTCAAGTCCTCCTGAATCCAGGGCTGGTGCTTTATCTACTGTGTCACTAAGCTGTCCCCTTGACATATATTTTCTAATGCATTTTTATCACCCTTCCTTCTGATCACCTTTTTATTGAAATCACCAAGTACTAAAGTATATGCTGACTTAATATGAAGCGTTTTATTAACTTCTTCATAAAACTATTCTACCTCAACAGATATTAGCATTTAAGCTGCATTTGTGATTGTCTTTTTTCAAATCCTTGTCCTGAGCACTTCTCTATGACACGACCAAAGGTCTTATAAAAGGAGGTTTCATATTGTCTTTAGATGAAAGATAAAGTCAGTTCCTTGATTTGCTTCTCCAAGGGGAACCTGTGAGCTATACCTTTCCATTTAATGACAACTTCTTTTGGTCTTCTGATTTTGTTTATGGTAAGATGGCAGCCAGGTGGCACAGTGAATAGAGTGCTGTTTGGCCTCAGACAGTTACTAGCTGTGTGACTCTGGGCAAATCACTTAACCCTGTTTGCTTCAATTCCTCATCTGCAAAATGAGCTGGAGCAGGAAGTGTTAAAACACTCCAGTATCTTTGCCAAGAAAACCCCAAATGGGGTCACAGAGAGTCAGACACAACTGAAAAAAATATGGTGACAATGATAATATTCGTACTATTGTTTCTCCACCACTGCATTAACTCACTTGTCATTAGACAAAGATCTCACATTTAAATTGCCAACAGTTAATATTTAAAAACTGGACTAAAAATTCTGTTTCTAAATTCTCCCTTCTACATTTTCCAATACTAAGCCACTGTTACTGCAAATGAAGTTGAGGATTATGCAGGAAAGGGAAAAATTCTGCATTTTTCTTTGGTTTGTGGATTGCCAGTACCAAAGAATTGTTCACCAAGTGGCCAGCCTACCAGTATTGAGCAATTGTTACTTAGCAAGGCTGATCCTTAGAAAAGAGGATGATGCTTAGAACCTTTCCAGTATGATAGACCCTTTCAGAGTCTCTGCAGTGAGCCAAATGAGGGCAAGGGTTGCTTCTCACACTTCTCTTGTGATCCTCCCAGACTTGCTTAGTACAGGAATATGGCAGAATAGACATTCACTATATATTTGTCTTTGATCACAATAACAAACCATTAAAGACTCTTCATAGTCTCTGCTTAGCTTGTGCTAAAAATACTGGGAATGTGGGCTTACCTGGAAAAACACATCTACATGTTGTCTTGGAGTATCATCTTTGAGCACTGGATAAGTATATTTCCCCATCATATCATAAATGGCTTTGACAATATCTATCATCTCCTGGAACAGGAACATATAAACACAGAACATGGGAACCGAGATGATAAATCTGAGTAAGGCACACTGTTTCATCTTGATTAGTATGCACTATGGTTTTCTTTTTTGTTTTGCCACAAGAAATGGACAGAGAGAAGTATCCTCTGTGGAGATCAGTGCTGCCTCCTCCTCTGACTGGGGATGATGGCTGAAAATAGAGCCCCTTAGAGGAGAGCCCCAAGAACCTTTCCTTTCCGATTTGCCTCCTAGACTCAATGGAATGGATAGCTATTCTTTTTCCTTGCATCATTTCCCCTGACAAGGGGAAATCCCCTTGTCATGTCTGGAAAAATAGGAAAACCTTATTCTGGTGTGATAGACTTGAACTGAATAAAATATCAGTTCAGTTTGGAGACTATTTAAATATTCTTATTTTTACTTTGGTTCAAAAAAAAGTATACTATTTTGGTTCAGCCATTTTAGAAAATATACAGGTTATTCTATTGGCTTGAACCAGGTTTCTCATTTTTTTAAGCTAAGAAATTTTAAAATGACAAGAAGTGTCAAAGCTATGGAGTTTAGAGCCTAGCAGGTGTAGACATGGAGAGGGAGAGTCTCACATGCTTAATCCCAGGGAAGTTGTGGGGAAAGCATGAATGAGGGTATGTTTTATAGGCTGGTTGTAAGCAGATGAGCCTGATTGCTTTTTTTAGCACCAGTTTATGGAGTCACCTCCTTCTCTCTTACCATTTACCTTCCTTTGTTAACTCTCTAATCACCAGCAACACTGGGCACCTCTCCCCAAAAGGGGCTAAGGTGGTCCCCTCATTTGACATACCTGGAGGACATTCTGTCAACAGTCACAAATTAATATCCATTTGCAAGGTTAAACAATTGGAATATTATAATGGGTTGCATATGACTTAAGTAAACAAAATTGAGATTAAGAAAGTAAACACATATTTAATAGTTATGACAAATAAAATCTATGCCGTAGTTCCAGGTTAGATTCAGTGAAAAGAAATATTTCCAAGTAATAATGTAGCCTTTTTTGAATGTGGAAAACTTTCTTCTTTTTCTCTCTCCAAGGAATTGTTTTGTCTTTTCAAAATGGTGTCTATGTCTTCCTAAAACTGAGCTCTGGCTTCCATTGAAGTAGGCACAATCATGAAGTAGGTTGTCAGCATCTTTTATCACTTTCCTTATTTGATATCCTTATTTCCCTCTCAGTGACACACTTTTTTTTGGTCAGGGCAATGAGGGTTAAGTGACTTGCCCAGAGTCATACAGCTAGTAAGTGTCAAGTGTCTGAGGTTGGATTTGAACTCAGGTCCTCCTGAATCCAGGGCTCCTGCTTTATCCACTGTGCCATCTAGCTGTTCCCCATACTCTTCTATACCATCTAACATCTCCCTCCTCATTAAAATTTACTTTCTCCTCTTCTAGCTAGATGGTGAAGTAGATAGAGTGCTGGGCCTGGATTCAGGAAGACTCATCTTCCTAAGTTCAAACTGGCCTCAAACACTTACTAGCTGGGTGATCCTGAGCAAGTCACTTAACTCTGTTTGCCTCAGTTTCTTCATCTATAAAATGACCTGGAAAAGGAAATGGCAAACCACTCTAGTATCTCTTCCAAGAAAACCCCAAATAGGGTTCATGACTTAACAACAACTTCCATTTTCCTTTTGCTCTAGGAAGTCAAGCTGATCAGTTGAATCCCCATTAAGTTGTGACCAATTTAGCATGTTATTTCTCCCCAAAGTATTCACATATCAGAAGCCATACTCTTAGAAACACAAGACTTTAATGCAAAGAAATTAATTTCTAATGATGGAATTTCAGGCATGGGGGGTATGTAGAGGAAGGAGGATATTTTGAGTGAGGGTGATTTTTCTTGTGTCCCTAAAATAACTTAATTCACAGATTTCTTCAACTACAATAGACTCTTATAGTTTTTTGACATTCATACCATGCAACAAATTACTTGC
Organism: Dromiciops gliroides; assembly: GCF_019393635.1. Classification (NCBI taxonomy): domain Eukaryota; kingdom Metazoa; phylum Chordata; class Mammalia; order Microbiotheria; family Microbiotheriidae; genus Dromiciops; species Dromiciops gliroides. The sequence goes on along the minus strand of NC_057862.1, from coordinate 343,980,099 downwards.
TCATTCTTTATGTTTACTTGGTACCTTCCCCAATCCATATACCAGATGTCTTCTCTCTGGTAGACTTTTTCTACTCCCAACCCCCAAATCTTGGTAGAGTTGGATGGGATGGGATGAAAGATTTGCTTTATGTGGGTTGGCCTATGTAGGAGCTCCATAAATCCTTGATTAGATGATTGATTGACTGCTGTCACAGCTAGTGTTACCCTAACCACCCAAGCTATCTTTTTTCAAGCATACTTAATTGTGTTTGTATCTCAATCATTTAAAGAGTATTTTAAAGTTTAAAGGGAATATTCAAACCAAATGAGATCTTGGTTCACTGTTTGGTAAATAAGTTTTGGGGACTCATTGGAGATTAATCCTATAAATGTTGTCTATTGTGGCATTTGATTCATTACTTAGTTTAAGCTCTTACTTTTAAAGAAGAAGGCAGGCACATAGGAATGGGAATTTAGTTCCAGGTCTGCTACTTAACTAGCTATGTGACTTCGAGTAAATAATTTAATCTCTTGGAAGCTGAGCTTCTTCCTCTTGAATTATCAAAAATAATATCTGCCCCACTTATCATACAGACCTCTTGTGAGGATGAAATAAAATAAAAGATGAAAATGTTGTTTGTAAACTGTTAAAGAACTAATGTTAAAATATTTATAGCAGCTCTCTTTGTGGTGGCAAAGAATTGGAAATTGAGGGGATGCCCATCAATTGGGGAATGGCGGAACAAGTTGTGGTATTTAAATGTAATAGGATATGGGGCAGCTGGGTGCCACAGTGGATAGAGCACCGACCCTAGAGTCAGGAGTACCTGAGTTCAAATCTGACCTCAGACACTTAACACTTACTAGCTGTGTGACCCTGGGCAAGTCACTTAACCCCAATTGCCTCACTAAAAACAAAAAACAAAAACAAAAACAAAAAAAATAAAATAAAATGTAATAGGATATTATTGTGCTGTAAGAAATGATGAGCAGGCAGATTTTAGAAAAACCTGGAAAGACTTAAGTGGACTGATGCTGAGTGAAGTGAACAGAACCAGGAGAACATTGTACACAGTAACAGCAACATTGTGTGATGATCAACTGTGATAGACTTGGTTCTTCTCAGCAGTGCAATGGTTCAAGACAGTTCCAAAGAACTCATGATGGAAGATGTTCTCCACATCCAGAAAAAAAGAACTGTGGATTCTGAATGCAGATTGAACCATACTGTTTCTGCTTTTTTTTTCTTTTTTGAGGTCTTTCCCTTTTGTTCTGTTTCTTCTTTCACAACATGACTAATGCAGAAATATGTTTGATGTGATTGTACATATATAGCCTATATCAGATTGCTTTCCATCTTGGGGAGGGGGAAAGGGAAGGGAGGGAGGGAAAAAATTTGGAACTAAAAATCCTATTAAAGCAAATGTTGAAATCTACTTTTATGTGTAACTGAAAAATAATAAAATGCTTTTATGATTAAAAAAATAACTTGTTTTTGTTCAGTTGTTTCAGTGGTGTCTGACTCTTCATGATCCTATTTGGGGTTTTCTTGGCAAAGATATTGGAGTGGTTTGCCATATCTCCAGATCCTTTTATAGATAAGGAAACTGAGTATTGGTAAAAAAGCTAGAATACCTTATGAAAGAATTGGGCACATAGGAAAAGAAACAGTGATCACTAAAATTATTAAACATTTATTAAGCACCTCCTATATACCAATACTGGGCTAAGTGCTAGGGAAACAAAAAAAGCAAAAGATAATGTCTGCCCTCAAGAAATTCACAAACTAATGGCAAAAAACCAACATGGTTTCATAAAGAAGAAATTACACAAGGTTAAAATCATTATTTTTTAGTGGGGTAACTAGACTGGTAGATGAGGTAGGTACAGTTGATAGAGATTTCTGTAAAGCATTTTATAAAGTTTCTCATGCTATATTTATAGATGAGATAGAAGATATTGACTAGATGATAGTACAATTAGGTGGATTTGAAACTAATTGAATAAGTGGACCTGAAGAGTAGTCATTAATGAGCTGATATAATTTTGGAGAAAGGTCTTTAGTGGAATATTTCAGGCCTGTCTTTAGCCTTGTACCAGCCAACATTTTCTTAGTGATATATTAAAGGCATAGATAGTTTGCCTGCCAAATATCCCAATGACACAAAGCTTGTAAGGACATTTAACATCCTGGATGATAGAATTCCATTTGGAGATTTCAATGGGCTAGACCAATGGGCCAAAGGGAATAAAATGAAATTTCAAAAGCATAAGTGAATAGCTCTATACTTGAGTTAAAAAGAACCATCTTCCTATAGATTGCATGGAGGAAGCATGGCCAAACAACAGTCTGTGCAAAAATTCTCCGGTCTGAGGTCTATATGAGTTAGTGTCAACTGGTAGCCAAAAAAACCAGAGAAAATCTCTCCAGAAGGAGAGAGGATTAAGAGATGACAGAACTAGAGCTAGAAGATGCCTCAAACGGCATGCAGTCCAATCTTCTCATCTTACATATGAGGAAAGTGTATACCTGGGAGGTTGTGACTTGCCCAAGATCATATAGGTGGTAAGCAATAGACAAGTTTGAACCCTGCTGTCCGAACTCTAGAACCAATGCTCTGTCCACTGTAATAGATCTATTATTTTCTTGTTGGGTCAGGTCCCTTCTGGAGAATTGTGTTCAATTCCAGGCATCATGTTTTAGGAAATGCTAAGTGGAATTTGTCCAAAAGAGGACTAGGATCTTGAAAGAACAGGTTGAAGGACCAGGGAATGTTTAGCTTGGAAAAGAGAAGACTGAGAGGGGATATGATTGATATCTTCAAGTATTTCAGTGTCTTGATGTGGAAAAAGTTTAGACTTGCTTTACTTCCTTGACCCAAAAGGCAAAAATAGAAGCAATGTGTGGTGCAGTAGATAGACTACCAAGTCTGATGCAAGGAAGATCTGGTCTCAGATGCTTACCAGCTGTGTGACCTCAGGCAAGGTACTTAACCTCTGTTTCCTTGATTGTAAAATGGGGACCTTGTTATGAGAATTAAAGGAGATAATATTTGCAAAACAGTTAGCATGGTGCTGGCACATGATACTATTACTATCAGTTGTTAAGAGGAAAGCATAGGTTTGATGTTGACAAGAAAAGCTTCCTGACAATTAGTTATGTAAAAGTGGAAAGGTGGGCACCTAGGTGGCACAGTGGATAAAGTATCGGCCCTGGATTCAGGAAGACCTGAGTTCAAATCTGACCTCAGACACTTAACACTCACCAGCTGTGTGACCCTGGACAAGCCACATAACCCTCATTGCCCCCCCCCCAAAATGTGGAAAGGAAGACCTTGGGTCCTTCCTTAAGAAAAATCTCCTAGTAGAAGTTGTATGAATACTTGTTAGGGAATCTGGTACAAGGTCACATATGTTCCTTGAGTTTCCTCCTAGGTTTTAGATTGAATGATTCTGTCCTCTATTCTCCAGGCATGTTAGCACTAACATGGAGCAGTAGAAAGAGCCCTGGATTTGGAGTCAGAGGACTTGGGTTCACATCCTCGCTCTGTTATGTGACCTTAGGCAAGTTCCTTTTCTGAGCCTTAGTTTCCGCATCTATAAAAAGAGGTGGGTTGGACTAAGATGGCTTTTGAAGTTTCTGCTGGCAACAAATGATTCTTATCTAGTAAATCTATTTAGAATCAATGATGCATTTTCTTTTATAAATAAACATTAGACCTTTGAGGCCATTTAGTTCAAACCTCTCATTTTACAGATGAGGAAACTGAGGTCCCAAGAGGGGAAATGACTTGTCCAAGGTCACCTAAGCAATATGTAGCATAGGTACCTTAACATATAAATCTCAACTTGGGCTCACCCCTGGCATGAGACTCAGGGATAAGGAGGTCCAGTTTCCTTTCTTTATTTTCCTTTCTTTTCTTCTTCTTCTTCTTCTTCTTCTTCTTCTTCTTCTTCTTCTTCTTCTTCTTCTTCTTCTTCTTCTTCTTCTTCTTCTTCTTCTTCTTCTTCTTCTTCGTGTGTGAGGCAATGAGGGTTAAGTGACTTGTCCAGGGTCACACAGCTAGTAAGTGTCAAGTGGCTGAGGCCGGATGTGAACTCAGGTCTTTCTGAATCCAGAGCTGGTTCTTTATCTACTGTGCCACCTAGCTGCCCCCCAGTTTCCTTTCTTAATGGGAAATCATATCCAGCTCTGTACCAAGAGACTTCTTGTTCATTTTGTCTTCTGGAGAAAGATGCACAAAAAGGTGGCTTTCTTCTCATTTTGCAGTGTTAGGTAGGTAAGGGGTGCTTGAAGCCAATATGGTATATCATTGGAAGAGCCAGGATTAGGATCTGGGTATCTGGAGCCCCAGGCCAATGTGTTTTTCTTGGATTTACCCCAACTTTTGGTCAGAACAATATCTCTTATGGAACCGATAAGACCAAGGAGTCCAGAAATGTGCTTACGTGATATAGAGAATTCAGCCTCTAGACAGGAAGACAGAGTAAATTCTAATCACCCTGACTTTTTTTCCCAGTTGAGCTTTGGAGTATTAAAATATATTTCTAATCATTTTGATTTAGAAATGAATCCATGACAATGGAATTTTCCCTCTGTGTATGTCTGTTATCTCACTTTCTCCTGGAGCCTGACAATTCCACTATTGTGAGTGCAGGCCCTCTTTGTTGGACTAATCTTTGTGGGTGAACACAGGAGAGAAAGCAAGATGGAAAGATACGGTAGAAAAAGGGAAGTGCTTCTGCCGGAGCATCCGTGAATAATGGCTTTATTTTCCTTTGTCATGAATAGTAGCAGAAAGGCACCGGGCCCATCGGCAGCTGATTTAATAACAGGATAATTATGCAGCATTTTAAGTATTCTTGGGCAGAATTTAAAGTAGGACATTGTGATTTCTTTCCTAGAGAATATTCTAACATGAGCAGGATTATGCTTCATAGAAAACTACAGCAAATTCCTTTCATATCCTTTCAGGGCCCCTTCTGTTGCTTGGTCCCTAAAAAGAAGCTAAAAAAGTTAAAGGCCCAGAGGCTGATTTCATTCTTGACCTAGGTTTAAGCAGAAGACAGATCCTTCCATTTATCTATGGTGTAATGGAAAAGGACCGTGGGTGAAGATGCCTGTTATATAGGTAGTAAGTGGTAGCTGGGGCAGCTAGGTGGCACCATAGTGCACAGAGCACTAGGCCTGGAGTCAGGAACTTCAAATCTGGCCTCAGACACTGACTAGCTGTGTGACCCTGGGCAAGTCACTTAACCCTGTTTGCCTCAGTTTCCTCATTTATAAAATGAGTTGGAGAAGGAAATGGTAAACCACCCTAGTATCTCTGCCAAGGAAACCCCCAAAAGAGTCACAAAGAGTCAGACATGCCTGAAACAATTGAACGACACAAGTGTTAGAGCTTAGTTTTGAACACAGATCTTCTTACCCCAAATATTGCATGTATTTTTTGTACCACCACACTATCTCCTTTACCTGCCTTACGTGAATATTGGGAGGATGAAAGGATATCATGTATGGAGAAGTATATGTAAAACTTGGAAGTACTATACACATGTAAGGGATTATTTACTATGCTTTTTATTGTCTCCCTGAGCGAACTTTATAAAGAGGTAGAACAAGTGGCTGCCTGTGGGGTGTAGGTTTGAGATAATTTAGAAATAAGGTTTCCCTACCCACTAGTTGCTGCCTGAAATCCCACCATTAATAACTTCATTTCTTTAGCTTTTATTAAGATCATGAAATCACAGATTTAGAGTCAGAAATGACCTGGGAGCTCATCTAAGTCCAAACCTCTCATTTTAGAAAGAAGTAAGCAGTGTACACTGGGAAAGAAATTGCCCTGTTAGCAAGCTTGTAAGTAGCAGAGCTGGTATTTGACTCCAGATCCTCAGATTCCAAATCCAGGGTTTTTCCCACTACACCCCACTGTCTCTCTATGCAAATCACCCTGGGAGACAACACTTACAGCTTATTACACTCAGGTGCAAATGAGTCTATAAGATCCTTGTCTGAGATCACATTATTATTATGGGGGAGAAGAAGGATCGAGCTGTTTAAAAAAGAGAGAGTGGGATGAATAGCCTATATTAGATTGCTTCCCATATCAGGGAGAGGAAGAAAAGAAGTGAAGGATGGAATTTGGAACTCAAAACTGAACAAAAAAACCCCTGAATGTTAAAAATTATTTTTACATGTATGGTGGGGAAATTAGTTTTTTAAAAAAGTGGGGGGTGGGAACAGTTAGGAGGTAGGAAGAGAAATATTGCATATTTTCCAAGAGTTCACCCTCTTCCCAAAAATGACATGCCCTTTTCCTCCCACCCTGCTTAGGTCAGTCCTGTTCTCATAATCCTGGTTGTTTAACTTTTAATTAGGGCTTATAAATTGTTAATCTTCAGTGCAAGACCTTCTAACAATTGAAGTTCCTGCCCCTGGGTCCCAGCATACTTACCTCTTTATTTATATAGCCATCTTTATTGATGTCATACAAATTGAATGTCCACCTCAGTTTCTCATGGACGGTTCCTCTCAGCAAAATCGACAGAGCAGTTACAAAATCCTGTTAAGGGGTGGGAGCCATGAGAGACATCACCAGAAAAAGCAACATTTGAGACCAGGAAAGCACTGTCATAATCATGGTACTATTTACATTGTTACAATCATTATGTATATTGTTTTCCTGCTTCACTTACTTTATTCTACATTAGTTCATAAGTCTTTCCATGCTTCTTTGTATTGATAATATTCATCACTTCTTACTGTAAATATTCAATTACATCCACATAACATAATTATTTAGCCATTCCCCAGTAGGCAGGCATCTACTTTGTTTACAATTCTTTGCTAAAAGTATTCCTATCAATATTTTGTCACTGACCTTGTTGGAGTATATAGCTAGCCATGCAATCTCTAGGTCAAAGTGTATAGACTTTTTTTTTTTTTTTTAGTGAGGCAATTGGGGTTAAGTGACTTGCCTAGGGTCACACAGCTAGTGTTAAGTGTCTGAAGCTGAATTTGAACTCAGGTACTCCTGACTCCAGGGCCGGTGCTCTATCCACTGCACCACCTAGCTGCCCTCAGTGTAGACTTTTAAGTCACTTTTTTTTTTGGTGGGGTAATGAAGGTTAAGTGACTTGCCCAGGGTCACACAGCTAGTAAGTATCAAGGGTCTGAGGCTGGATTTGAACTCAGGACTTCCTGAATCCAGGGCCGGAGCTTTATCCACCGTGCCATCTAGCTGCCCCCATCCTTTATTTTCGAAGAGGACTAATGGCATCATTGGGTGATGTCTTGACTTGTTTTGTGAATTGGTTTTAAGTGAGGCAGAGTTGGATCAAGTCACCAGCTTCCTTTTTTGAGCATTCACTGCCTTAGAAGTTGGGAGAGTTCTAGTTTCTGCACTCTCAATAGGAAGCTGTGTTACCTTGGGCAAGTCATTTCACTTTATAAGATCTGAGATTCCTTTTCTATAAAAAAAAGGAAGATTGGCCTATGTGTAAGTCTCCTTTCAGTGGTAAAATTCTATGATTCTAATTAATGACCATACCTCAAACTTTACAGAACCTGTCTGAGAGGTATCAAAGGCATTGAAGAGATAATGAGCATACATGCTTGCATCTGAAAAACAAGAAAGAGCATCTTTATTAGGAGACTAAGAAATACATAATACCATAAGAAATTGCTTTGGGAAAGTCTTTTCCGTTCCTCTATGAGCCTTTTGTTGTGAATATAACCCCATGTATTTGACATGAGAAGAGCCAAGGTACCAAGAAGGGTTTGGTATGGTACTTGTAGGGTACCATACTTACTTGGTACCACAAAATACCATACTTGGAGAGTATCCCTTCCCAATTGGGGAGAATAGTTGTGTATGGCATATGATGGTCTGGGGGTAGAATCTTTTTAAAACCGGCAAAAAAATTGCTTCCTTCTGCCTCCCTCCACTCAACTCAACTTACCTCCATGTGGGAAAAACTGGGAGTATATCTGTTTGAAAGTTTCTTCATTAACCACCCCACTGGGACACTCCTGTTTGTGAGAAGAGAGAAAGAGTCTCTGTGTGTTATCTGAATACTCCCTTCCTGGATGACAGGTTGGGCAGACTGCAACTGCATTGGGACAGAGCTGATTCCCATTCATCAGACTGGATTTTCATGGCAATTCCTGGGCAGGCAGGTATTGTTCTTAGTGGTACCAGTCTATATTGCATTAATCACATTGGATAACAGGGCTATTACTGATTTCTATGGGACAGCGTAGGTAAACAGCTAAATAAGATTAAGAAACCTGACTAGGATGAAGTCAGAAAGTCAAAGATACCAAGGAACTATCAGGTTTTAGTGTTACTAAAGCAAATAATTTGGAGGTAGCCCAAGGACTGAAGCTGCCTATGACTAACTGAGGGGGCATTAGGATCAAATGGAAATAACATTGTAATGCAGGTAAAGTTTATCTTTGATACTCTTCTCCCTCCCCCTCCCCCTCCTGCTTTGTACCTCCATTTCCCCTCCTGAAAAAAATGGCACCTCCCACCTCCCCAGGTGCTTTGCCTGCTCCATTATCTAGGACTATGATGTTAGATATTAACCAAGTTTAATGTTAATGCAATATTTCTGAATTTTAAGAATGGACTTTTGAAAACCAAAAAATTTTCAAGTTTTATAGGAATGAAACTCAATGATAGAGTTTGGGGTACACATTTGTGTGGTGGAGGAAATACCTGGGGCAGGAGGAAGGCAATTGCTGTGTCTCTACCTCCCCAAAGTCTTAGCTACGACTAGCCTGGGATGAGCCAGGCTGAACTAGTGATGGATTTTTCCAGGAGAAACTGTACTTGTGACTGAAACCAGAAGCCTTCCTATCTTGGTAGAACCTGCTAGAACTTGCCCTCCCCATGGCATAACCTTCAGGACCCCAGACTCACTTCTACCCCACACATCGGAGGAGGACTTCAGCGGTGGAATCCCACGGATGTGTTTAACCCTAATTGCGGAGTCTCCTGGCATCGCTTGGTTCTTACATTTTTAAAGCCTCTGTACAGGACTTGCAGCTCCCTCTTGGTGAAGTTGGTCTGTGCCTCAAGCTGCTCCAGTCCCTCAGGCCTATGGCACACCATGGTCATCTCCAGCTCATCCTCAATTTTATCTGGAAACAGAGGAGACAACATTGGAGACGCTAGACTTGGGTGTCACTCTAGATCCAGAAGAGTGACTTCAGTACTCTAAGACTTCAAGGAATCCATGATCTGATAGTATCTACAGCCTACTCTGATAGCAATCCATCTAAATGGCCTGGACTTTAAAGCTCAGAGTAATGGGGGGAGCTGTAACAAAAGTGGGTGGATATCTTCCTTTTGAGATTTGTGGATTGGAAGGAGGAAACCCTAGCAGGGGAGGAGGCAGGGTGATACTGACTGAGGGGTAGCATGTATTCTATGGGGTCTATGAGCAGAGGTCCCAGAACCCCACTGGTAATTTCTACTGTAATCAGAAAGTCTCTGTTAACTCCTTGGGTCACTTTCATAAGACCCAGGTTAAGGAGGCATAGTCTCTTGTATCCTTTCTGTTTGTTCCTTGGACCATTTGTGCATGTGGACAAAACCCACCACATCCTAAGACTATTGCTGTTTCAGTCAGTCCATACCAAGAAGAAGAATTCTAGCATCAGAGGTTTAGAGTCAGAAGGGATGCTATCTAGTCCAACCTCCACCCCGCCACACACACTTTATTTTATAAATGGGGAAATTGAGGCCTGGGGAGGTTACATGACTTGTCCAATGTCACACAGGTACTAAGCATCTGAGGTAGGATTTGAAATGAGGTCTTCTCACTCCAAAAGCCTTTTGACTGTAACATGATCTTATCCCATATTAAAACAGGTTTTCTATTTCCTTCAGAATTTGACTTTACCCAACAGCCATGAAAAACCTCCCCAAATATTTGGTCTAGCAGGGTGACTGAAGTTTCTGAACACCCTTGGCAAACAAGTAAGCAATAGGAATAGTAAGCACCCCAACCCCTATCCCCATCCCCAAATAATACCAATAAATAGAGCCAGATGATAAAAGATTTTAGAAATTCAGTAAAATTTCATTCTTTGGGATGCTGGTAATCATAAGAGAAGTAGGGATATACTCAGATTCAGGAAAGTTTTATAATAAATGCAACTTTATTACTTTTAAGGAATAATTTAAACAACTAATAAACTGGTAAGAATATCTGTAATTACCATCTCAATTGTATGTAAATGGATACTTCTAAAGTCCTCTGAGGTGACATATAGTTCTCTTGAAATGAATTAAATGTTACTTTCTATAACCTTATTTACACTTATTTACACTATTAATTTTTGCTCTGTATGTAGAAAGGGCACAGTAATAATAATAACTAATATTTATATCATGCTTCCTATAAAGTGCTAAGCACTTTACAATTGTCTCATTTGATTGTCACAATAACCCTAGGAGGTAGCTGGTGCTATTATTATCGCTATTTTATAGTTGAGGAAACTGTGACAGAGAAAAGTTAAGTGACTTGCCCAGGGTCACACATTTATAAGTGTATGTGGCTGGATTTGAACTCAGGTCTTCCTGAACCCAGGCTCAGTTCTTTATCCACGGAGCCACCTAGCTGACCCTGTAGTTATATAGTGCCAATGCAGACTATTCCAAATTCCAAACGCGTAGAGTACAAATTAATGAAGTTTTATTGTAGGGAAAAATAACTATCTTTCTTAGTACAAATAACCTTAGGAGAAGCCAGAGGATTGAGTATAAATAGAAATAACTGCCACCCCACTGAATGCTGTGGGCTGAGAAGCACTGCTTCCTGAAGGAATATAAGCATATTCATCTGATTATTTCCAGAAGGTTTTCTATAAATTTCCTACAATAAAGAATTAATTAGCTACCCAAACCCTCTCTGATAGCTGATGAACATCACCAAATCCATATCTTGAATTACTATAAATCTGGGCTGGAAAAAAATACTGATATGGTGAGCTACATACCCACGAACATTCACAAAGCATCATCAATCTCATGATAAACAACTAAAAGACATGCTTATTGCATAGATCTGAGGGCATCCTTTGTGAGTACAGGTATACTGGGTTGTATATCTATAGTTTATAGATTTGTCTATTGTATTGTCAGTTTCCTGTGAAATTGACCCCTTTCATTTTCCTTACTTCTAGTCAAATAAAACTGGTCCGTCCAAGTGAGGTTTTTTTCCTTACAGACTGTTCTGAAGGAATTAAAATTTTGTAATTTTCCCATTACCAGATTATTAATTCCCCAATCCAGAACAATTTAAGCCCCTTTGTGAGAAATGCACAATTCAAAACTATCATCATATCTATTGTGTAAAAACATACTCTTTTATCCTGGTGAAAAAAAAGCAGATTATCATAGACAAACACAAGAAGCATGATGGCATTGTTGATTGAGAACTGGTCTCAAAGCCAGGAAGACCTGGGTTTAAATTCTGCCTCTGACACATCCTAACTATGTCATTGAGGACAAGTCATTTAACCCATCAATATTCTGGAAAACTCCCTAAGACTAGATATAAGTTGCAAAGAATGGGCTGATCTACACTGATAGAGCTTTGTCACTAAGCAGTGCCAGTGTTATTAGAGGTCCAGTCCCTATCTCAGACCATATCTAAGATATGAAAAAGTCAGATTTTTCCATACTTCTTAGTGTCCTTAATTATTCCTATAGTTGGAGCTGAAAGCTTGAGTATTATCTAAATATTGCTGATCATCAGATAATATTGCAGTACATCAAAGAGTCACTTAAAATGTGCTAAATTCAGCTGATTTTAAAATTAAATTTAACCACAAGTCGAACAAACCATTAGTTTAAAAAATCCATGTTTATTTTATAGATCTGAGGGCATCTTTAGTGAGTGCAGGTACACTGTATTATCTATCTATAGTTTCCTAATAAATATTCTTCTCCACTATATTGTCAATTTCCTACAAAATTGATCCCCTTCCTTTCTCTTACTTTTATCTGGTATATTAAAAACTGGTAAAAACTGGTTAAAGTAAGTTTTTCCTTTCTAGACTATTAGGTAGAAGAGGAGAGAGATTTACATTATAAATAAAGACTGGGGAAAGTAAAATGTTAATGATATAAATAAGAAAAACAGATACTGTATCTCTGAGTAGGAATCATGTTGTTATTTTCCTCTTTTTGTTTTTTGTATCATCACCATTTCTAAGTTTCTATCCTATCTAGAAACCATGAAGGCAGCCCATTTTTTCCCTTAACAACACCTTATTTCTGTTTGCCTTCCTAGAGCTGAATGCTGGCTAATTTCATAGAAAGCAAAGCTTTCTTTGGACATCTGGGCAAATGTAAGCACAGGAATCCTATTTGTAACTGCATAGCTGAGTAAGTTTGAGAGATTACTTCTGTTTCTAAAACGATGGCTGCTTACCATGGGCTTTTATTAAAAATGTACCAAGTAATTATTGAAATATCAAATATTAAACCTACTTCATTAAGGCTGAACTGGGCTTTATTAATAAATGATTTGTTTACTGTCTGAGAGGCTGGATCAATTTCCACACCAAACCAACTATCTAATTTATTTTTATTTGACTACTGACCATCGGCCTACTTTTGGGAACTTCATTTCTTTTTCTTTTTCTTTTTCTTTTCTTTTCTTTTTTTTTTTTGCCAGGCAATGAGGGTTAAGTGACTTTCCCAGTGTCACACAGCTAGTGTCAAGTGAGGCCAGATTTGAATTCAAGTCCTCCTGAATCCAGGGGCAGTGCTTTATCCACCTAGCTGCCCCAGGGAATTTCATTTTTAACTCTTTCTCTTAGTGTTTCTGTACAAAGAGGTTCTGTTAGCTTGCCTAGTGGTCTGGTCTAAAGTGGGATGGGGTCTCAGAATATCACTGCTTACAGAAGAAGTTTCCCTTACTAATACTGCCCTTTCCCTAACACGGTATGAGAGATTTCTCCTTTGTTTTCTCGTCAGTATTTAGCTTTTGTAAGGATTTCACAAGGAATTCCAGAAGTCTCCCATCCTGGTCTGCTTCCTTCATGATGCCCTCAGTCCCTTTAAGGGATCTAGGTAGAGGGTCTAGGAGAAGTTCCCAATAATTTCTGGTCAGTGGGAGGAGGAAACAGGGTTAAATAGGATTCTGATTTCCAGTTTTTTCTTTCTTTCTTTCTGCAGAATTTCTAAAAGAAACCTTTAAGAACAGAAGGGCATTTTGTTTTTTTTGTTTTTTTCCCAGAAGGACATTTTGATGTACGAATGGGCCACTCTTTAAGCTGAGAGAGCGCCTGGACTATAAGGCGCTATAATAAGACAAGAGTAATAATATCTTACGTTTGTATAGTTCTATTAATTTTTTTTGAAACTAGGTCTCCCTATCTTGCCCAGGCTGGCAGTGTAGGCCCACTCCCATCATAGACTGGTATGGGAGCCTGCTCTGTTTCTCACTTGTCCCAGTTCACCTCTCCTTAGCAGCCTGGTGGTCCCTCACTCTCTGGAATCACTATGTTAGTGCCAGACTTAGTGTAGATACTTGATCAGCTTTGTACACTGTGGTTCAGAACTGAGCCCAAGTGATCCACCAGCTTCCACCTTACAAAGAAGCAGGGACTACAGGCATGTGCCACTCTAGACTAGCTCTATTGATTTTTCAAAGTACTTCCATATCTATTACTCTTTGATCCTCACAAAACCTCAGTGAGGCAGGTAGGGCATAGGTTATTATCTCTATTTGACAGATAAGGAAACTGAGGCACAGAAAAATTAAGCAACTTTCTATTTATCACAATTTCTATTTCTATTCATCACAATAAAAGGGGATTCTTGCACTGGGTGAAAGGTTGGACTAGATAATTTCTAAGGTGCCTTTCAACTCTAAGATTCCATGATTTGGGGATTCTGGCTACCATAACGTCAAAGAGCTTATAGCGATATAACTGGAAGTAGAGCCTGGGTCTTTGCAACCCACTGCTCCACTCTGCCTCAGTTTTACTTGTAGTGAGTTAGATCTGTTGATATGCTCACTGGTCTAGTTTCCTGTTTCTTCTTGCCTTCCATACACCTACTGGAATCAGAAACAAAGCATATTTTGTGGAAGAGTAGCAAACAAGCATGCCTGTGAACATCCCTCCAGAAAGCACTGCTTCTTGACGCTGTCCATTCCTCCCCATGCTGAAAAGCCCTGCCCTGCCAAGGTGGGACATGTTAAACAGGGACAAAGAAAAGGAGGCTACTGATAATCATGATTAGTATATATGCGTACGCTTAACAAAAAGCTTTTCCTGTGATGGGTATGTGAGAAGGTAATCAAATGAGTTTACATTTACCTCTCTGATACTGGTAATACCACCCGGTGATGTCTAGGAGAAAGTAAGAAAACATTTTACCAATCCTATTCTTTAAAAATAACAACATTCACTTTGTTTTTCAATGGAGATGCTGCTTTGAGGGTCTATTCCCCAGTCCCACTTTCCAAGGAATTTTGCTCATTTGTAAATGGGAATTGGAATGGCCCCAGACATAACGGAAAGGGGCTATTTCCCAGTGGCTACCCTCGATGCAGCATGGACCCTAGTTGTATGCTCAGCCATGTGGCCAAAGAACCAGAAGAGGGATGGGATGGGAGGTGGGGGTGCATGCTGAGATGTAAATGAGATCTGGTGAATGCAGGTGGTTCTGAAGATCAGTTTGTGAAAGCCCTCAGAATGGCCAGCCCTCTCCTCCCGCCATTTTCCTACCTCCAGCTTCCCATCCCAAGAAAGAAAATCAGAGACGCTTTGAATTTCCTTTCCCTTCATGACCTTTGTAGATAACTCAGTTGAGGGGGAAAGAGTCATTGCTTCCATAGAAAAAGTTGGTCTAGCATGTATGGACAATACAGTAGGGGACTGTATGCTCACTACTATGCTTAGGGATCCTTTGGCACTTAGAGAATGAGAAACAAATCTTAATAGGGTTGCAATAGAATTGATCCTGCCAGGGGACAGGAACAGGGGATCTTCAGTTCAATGAAATTAAATTCAATAGCCATTTGTTTATGACACATCTTCTCTATGTTAGATGTACTGGGTATACAGTTCCTGCCCTCAGGGAGCTTACATTCTGTTGGATAGATATTAGATTTACTGCTTTCCTCTTTTCCCATCTCAAGGTAGACTTTAGGTAGCCCAGGCCTTTTGACACAGACCCCCCATCTAGTGAGCCTTGTGGTCAGCGATTTTTGTTGCTATAAGGAAGAAGTGCGAGAATGACTCACTCCAGGCGGATCAGGAGGCAGAAAGACAAGTCCCCCTTTTTTATATATGCCGGTCTGTGCAATGACTGAAAGTCATCATGTTATTGAGAATCATCCACTTTGACCTTGAGTGATTCAATCATTTAATAATTGATTGATTTTACATGCCAGAAATATATGTAGCTAGGAATGTTTCCTATGCTTTACTCCTAGAATTCTTATGCCGATATTCCTAAATGCCATATACCATCAAACTCAACCTTTCAGCTTGTTAAAAATGACTTTGTGGGGCAGCTAGGTGGCACAGTGGATAAAGCACCGGCCCTGGATTCAGGAGGACCTGAGTTCAAATCCAGCCTCAAACACTTGACATTTACTAGCTGTATGACCCTGGGCAAGTCACTTAACCTTCATTGCCTCCCCCCCCCCAAAAGGGGAAAAAATGTCATCATATGTGAAATATATTTTGTGTTATTTAGTTGCTTCTTTGATAGCTTTCACTAACAAACTTTGACTTTGCTACTGAAACCATTTCTTCCCCTAATATCTTCTGAATTGCAATTTAGACTATAATGAATGATGACATCTGCAAAGGAATCCTTTCCCCCTTTTTAATTTTATTGGTGGTTTTATATTTAAGTATCAGGGCAGCCGGCAGCTAGGTGGCACAGTGGATAGAACATGGACCCTGGAGTCAGGAGTACCTGAGTTCAAATCTGGCCTCAGACACTTAACACTTACTAGCTGTGTGACCCTGGGCAAGTCACTTATCTCCAATTACCTCACTTTAAATAAATAAATAAATAAATAAGTAAGTATTAGGGCAGCTAGGTGGCACAGTGGATAGAACATGGGCCCTGGAGTCAGGAGTACCTGAGTTCAAATCTGGCCTCAGACACTTAACACTTACTAGCTGTGTGACCCTGGGCAAGTCACTTATCTCCAATTACCTCACTTTAAATAAATAAATAAATAAATAAATAAATAAATAAATAAATAAATAAATAAATAAGTATTAGGGCAGCTAGGTGGTACAGGTCTGGAGCCAGGAACACTCATTTTCCTGAGTTCAAATCTGGCCTCAGACACTGACTAGTTGTGTGACCCTGGGCAAGTCCCTTTACCCCATTTGCCTCAGTTTCCTCATCTGTAAAATGAGCTGGAGAAGAAAATGGCAAACTACTCCTATATCTTTGCTAAGAAAACTGCAAATGAGGTCATGAAGAGTTGGACACAACTGAAACAACTGAACAACAGAAATATTTAACTGTTCCTGGGTATACTTAATTTCCACAATCAATGTAAATGAGTATCCTTTTCTGTGTCTTCTTTAGAGAAGGAGAGGATATCAGTTCTATTTGGTTAGGAATTCATTGGGCCTTAGGGCTGAGGTGACCTTGGCACCTGGAGATATAGAAAACACCTAGTAAAGATTAATTAATTTACTCATTCTTTCATTCCTCAAAAACATTTACTGAGTGCCCAGTTGTTTACAAAGCATTGTGCTAAGTTCCGGGGAAGGTACAAACATGAATATCACACTTCCCCTAAAGGATTTCATCATCAAGTAGGAGAGATATACATAACTGTGTTAGAAAAATTTAAATTGTTAAACATTATACTACTCATAGCATTGCAGTCAAGTTTGACCTTAGTGCAAGTGAGAATTATGGGATCTTAGGGGCAACTAGGTGGCGCAATGGATAAAGCACCGTCCTTGGATTCAGGAGTACCTGAGTTCAAATCCTGACTCAGACACTTGACACTTACTAGCTGTGTGACCCTGGGCAAGTCACTTAACCCCCATTGCCCTGCCAAAAAAAAAAAAAGAGAATTATGGGATCTTAGAGTTGGAAGGGATGTTATAATCCTCTACAAAATGGGGCTGTGATGCCTCAACATGGCATTTGGGAGAATTAGGTTCTTGAGGGCTAGGCCAGTGGAAAATTCATTTTCTTAGGTTCTTCAGCTGTAAAGGCTTTGAGAATTGTTCCAACAACTGAATAGGATGGCCACCAGACACTTAGGATCATCGATTTAGAACCGGAAGGAGGCTTGGAGACTATTTGGCCCAACCTCATTTCGCAGATGAAGAGACTGAGAACCAGAGAGATGACCTGAGAAACCCATAGGTGCACAGGTAGTAAATAAGTTGTGACTGAGCCTGGCTATGAACCCAAGTCCTCTGACTACAAGACCAATGTTCATTCCATTCAGCTTTTGGCCATGGCAATCCATGAAATAAAGAAAATCTATGGGCCACAGACACACTTCCATTTTTTATAGTAATTGTGACAGGGTGGTAGAGGAGGAAGTAAAGGGTACTGCTAATAATACAGGTTTTAGGTCGTCTATAAATGTCAATTTAGCTATTGGTTCTCTAAATATGAAAACCTTGCCCATTGTCCAATGATCATGACATTCTTTCTATAAATGAAACCAGAAGACAAAAGGAAATTGCAGTCAAATGGAAGGATGGGTCACAATTTCTCCTTGGAGAGGCAAATTGAGAAGCTAGTAGAAGTGAGCCAAAAGGCAATGAGAAGCATCATTTCATGGGATATTTGTTCATCTTGCCTTGTAGTGATTATGACAAACATGGGCAAAAAGACCACAATGAAGTTAACTATAGTAATGTCTGTTGCAGGGCATGAAGGGCTAGATCAATTCTATTAAGAACCCAATAGAGCCTTTGACTTGAATTTGCATATGCTCAAATACTCAGTTCCTTATATCAATGATTCTTAAAAATATTTGTTCTCAAAAGACCTTTATACTCTTAAAATTATTGAGGACCCCCCAAAACTCTTGTTTGTGTGGGTTACATCTATCAGTATTAACTCTATCAGAATTAAAACATCTTAGAATTTTTGTGAAAATAGTTTGGGCCTAGGAGATGCCAATAGGTCCCCAGACCACACTTTGAGAACTGCTGTCCTATGCTAATGAAATCAACATTTTATTACCCATCCCACTCTGGTTCCATAGTGGTCTGTTTCTGGATTTAGAGAAAAGAAATGCAGCACATGTTCACAGGTAACTTATCTAGTTATAATTTATTAATGCTAAGAGCAAAGGACATAGCAAGAACATGTGCCAATCTAAGAAATAACTACCCACATGGACTCCTTTTGTTCTGACCAGGGACAAAAAGTAGCAAATGTGAAATTCAATTAGGAGCCCCCTTGGAGGAAAGGGGCCTAGCCTTAATTTAGTCTGACAAGTTTGCTTCAGGTTTGATAAAACTCAAATTGTATTTTGCTCCCTGGCTGTGTATATTCTCCCAATGCTTTGAACATTAAAAAAATTAATATAAATAACTCCATTATGCATTTATGCTTGTATTAAAAAAATGCTATCAAAAGGCCCACCAGAATCAACCAACATTTCTTCCTTGGTAGCAGTAAATTGTATGATTTTAAGAGGTAAATGAGATTAAAAATCATCATAATACACATTATATTTCTATGCCATCTACTGTTCCCAGAACCACAGGAAACCGAAAAGCCAGACTAGAGAGATCATTCGATCCACCTCTCCAGGCTACACAGAGAAGCAAACTGGGCCTCCCAAACAATCCCCTGACATTGGACTCTTCGGGGCCTGTCTGAAAGACAAGGGAATCCTGGTGGGCCCTGGTTTCCTGAGGTAAAGAGCTTTGCAGGCCTCTTCAGATATTTTGGTGAGCTGAGCTGATTCCAGAAAGCAAAGTCATCTACAAAACTTCTTTTTTCAGTGAGTCACAGGAAACAAAAACAACACAAAAGATAGGAAGATTCTTCCACGCCACCTATTTGCTCCCTACCTTTGAGGATCTTGGGATCACAGATTTAAAGTTGAAAGGGACATTAGAAGCCATTGGGCCCATCCCACCCCCCTCATTTTATAGGACAGCTAGTGGCTTTAGAGGTCTCCCCTCTACAGCTCAAGGGAATCTCCAGGAAGTAACAGCTTTTGTTACTTAAGAATATTCAGGAGGCTTGGTTGGACATCCTCTTACATATGAACTTCCCCTTTGGCCTCAGCTGGACATTGACCCAGAAAGACATGTAGAAAGAAGTCAGTTACTTGGCATTAAACAGAACAGCTAAGAGACATTTGGGCCTGGACTTGGAGAGGTGATTAAGAATGGAGTTTCATAAAGTGATAATGGACCTCAGAAAGAAAGACCAAGAAAGAAGTACAACCCATGTCAGGCTTTATTCCTCTTCCCACCTGATGAGTTGAAATAATGGCACATACCTAAAACAGCCCTTAGGAGCAGGAGGAAAAAGGAGTCCTAGAAAGTCATACTGGTGCATTTTAATTTTAAGATACGGAAATTGATGCAGAAAGGTTTGCTCCAAGGACTACTGTGTGAGTCTTTATATCCAGACTAGTATATAATCCTTTTTTGCAGGGCAATGAGGGTTAAGTGACTTGACCAGGTTCACACAGCTAATAAGTATCCAAGGCTGGATTTGATTTAGGGTTTCCCCGACTCCAGGTCCAGAACTCTATTCACTGACCCACCTGACTGCTTCTGTGAAACTTTCCTGACTCCTCCTTGCTGCAGTGAAAGCCAGGGTGATTTTGTGGTGATTTTCTGCCATATAAGGGCTCTGAATAGCCTCATTTATAGAAAGGCTACTTGATTGTCTATAAGCAATGTGCAAAGGCCTTTGAAAAAATTTAATTTTTTTAAAATTAAAATTAAAAGCTAGGTGGCATGGTGCAGCTAAATGACACAGTGGACAGAGTGCTGAGCCTGAAGTGGGGAAGACATCTTCCTGAATTCAAATCTGGCCTCAGATACAAGATGTGTGACCCTGGCCAAGCTACTTAACCCTATTTACCTCAGTTTCCTCATTTGTAAAATGAGCTGGAGAAAGAAATGGCAAAATGGTTTCCAAGAAAACCCCAAGTGGGGTCATGGAGAGTTAGACATGACTGAAAAATGACTCAACAATGTTTAAAAGTATTTTTTAACATATGTCTATATTCCGTTTCCCCTGCTCAGATTTGAGCTTTAAGAGTTGGAGGGGACTCTGGAGGTTACCTTAGCCACGTGGAGGAAGCATTTTGCAGTAAAGAGCACTCGATTTAGACAGGGAACATGTTTTTGAATTAACGCTCTGACACTTCCAGTCTGTATGACTTTAGAAAAATCACTTAATCTCTTTGGCTTTAGCCTCCTCTTATGTAAAGGGTGAGAATGTCGGACTAGATGACTTCTAATGTTCCTTCTAGCTCTAAGTCTATGATCCTAATTCTCTCAGTGACTCCTGGAATTTCTTTTGCAACTCAGAAAAATGATCATCCGACCTCTGCTCACATACTTCCAGTGATGGTAAATTCATTCATTATCTATTGAGGGTGTTCATTCTGTTTTTTGGACAGCTGTAATTATCAGCAAATTGTTCCTTGTTTTGAACAAACACCCCTGTCTGCATAGATTCTTCCCATTAGTCACCCTAAGAAGCGGCAAGACGACAGATAGAGGGCTGGACTTATGCTGAGGAAGGATTGGGTTTATATTCTGCCTCAGACACTAATTTTATGACCCCAGGAAAGTTACAGGATGACAAAATGATAGTATTTAGAGCAGAAAGAATAATCAGGGGTCATGTAGTCCAATCCAGACCTGAAAAAGAAAAGTACTCATTCTGCCTTAGCGGGAAGATTTCCAGTGAGAGAGAACTCATTACCTCCTGAGGCAGACCTTTCCACTTGTGAATATTTCTAATTGTAAAGAAATTTCCCCTGATATACTCAAATTCATTTTTTAAATAATTTCTTCCTATTGCTCCTGGTTCATCCCTCACGTCAAATAGGAAAAGTCTATGCTATTTCCCTTATGATAGTCCTTCAAATACTGGAGCACAGTGGTTTTCTCCCCCTTCTCCTCTTCACTAAACTAAACATCCCTGGTTCCTTCACCAGATCCTTATAAGGCACGGATTCAAGGTTTATCACTATCCTAATTTTGTGTGTGTGTGTGTGTGTGTGTGTGTGTGTGTGTGTGTGTGTGTGTGAGGCAATTGGGGTTAAGTGACTTGCCCAGGGTCACACAGCTAGAAAGTGTTAAGTGTCTGAGGCTGGATTTGAACTCAGGTCTTCCTGAATCCAGGGCCAGTGCTCTATCCACTGTGCCATCTAGCTGCCCCAATCCTAATATTTTTTATTCATTCATTCATTCACTATTGTTGTTTGTCCTTCTTTCCTGAAGAGGATCATGATATCAGGAAGTGATGCCATGACTTACACTGAACTGGATTTAAGTGAGGGAGGGCTGTGCAAGGTCACCAACCTCACTCTCTCCTCCATCTGGGTCCAGTGGCAAGATATACATCAAGACGACTGAAGATGGCCCCGGATATTTAAGGCAATTGGGGTTAAGCCCAGGGTCACACAGCCAGTAAGTGTCTGAGGTCAGATGTGAATTCAGGTCCTCCCAACTTCAGGGCCAGTGCTCTATCTACTGTATCACCTTGCTGCCCCACTTACTCACTAAGATTTATTCATTCACTTAATCACTAACATTTCTTTATTCATTCACTAATTCATTAATTTATCCATTCTCTCTGAAGTCAGAGGACCTGAGTATAAATCCTTCTTCTGATGACTTTGGCAAATCATTTAATTTTCCTGGCTCTCAGTTTCCTTATCTGTAATATGAGGCCATTGGACTAGATGCCCTTGGAAGGCTTTTCCAGATCTAGCTCCTATGAGCTAGAGCCTATGAAAAATTCCCAGATTTCTCCCACATTTCAAAAGTCTGACCCTGCCTCTTTCATCATGTACTTGTGAAGTAGATTTTTTGAACCTGTGTATAAGACTTTAAATTCTCTCCATTAAATTTCATCTTATAAGATACAGCCTAATGATCTAACCTATCAAGATCTCTGTGGATGTTGACTCTGTCATAAAGTGCGCAAACTTCCCCTCCCAGTCTTGTGGCCTTTCTAAGTTGCCATAGATTGTGGAGACTCAATTTCTTCATCTGTGAAATGGGTGTGCTACTAGCACCTACTCCCCCAGTTATGAGGATCAAATGAGATAACATTTAAAGTGCTCTGAAAACCTTAATGTGCTATAAAAGTGTCAGCTATTACCATTGCCATCACCATTGGTCCTAGTATCTCCCTCTGAAGAAATACAGTGTCTTTAATCTCTCTTATTAATGACAACCCTTCAAATATTTGAACATGGTGATCTTCACCAAGGGTGTGTTGGTAAATGTTTAACAACCAAATATCTGGAGGGAAAATGTCCCCACAACACACTTTGAAGTTTAATTTCCATTATTAATATTTTCTCAATCACTTTCTTAATTCTAGACAATCAACAAAACAGTAAGTCAAGCCCTGATTTGTAGCAATTGCCTATCTCTGAAGTGTAAATGCTTGCACTGAAAATGGAATAATTGGCTTGGAGCCCTGAGCTAGCTAGCTCTAGCACACCCCTGACTCCCACCTAAATGTACTACTCTTTGGATTAAGTGTCTCTTAGGCTCATGTTGAATGTTAGTTGGCTGGTGTTGCTCCTATATTGTTTAACATTAAATAAAATTCAGAAGATTTTGATTAAGCCCTATGGTCAATACACTGAGCTCAGTGCTGCAGAAGATACACAGATAAATATTTTCTCTGACCTTACGGAACTTACAAATCTAAAAGGAGTCCCATAAGTATTAGTATGGTTCTAACTATCAAAGCTTAACACTTTTAAGACATCTCATGTTGGCTTACACATGAATAACCATAAAACAAATTGGAATATGAGAAATCCATAAAAGTACAAATATACTATGACTCCAGGTGGAAGAGAGATCACTACCAGTCATGGGAGGCTTCCTGGAGTGGGTGAAATTTAGCCAGTCAATAAGCTTTTTATCAAACACTACTGAGTGTAGATAGAGATGGAGTAGGTTTAAAAAACCATAGGCTAAAAAAACGAGAAATATACATCTGAATAAAAATCACTGCCTGCTTCAATATTCAGGAAGCTTGGAAATGTGTTTGCTTTGTCATTGTATCCCTGGCATTTAGCCCTGTTCTATGTACACAGTAGGTGTTCAATACATGTTTATTGAATGACGAATGAATTTGCATGTATTCTAAGTGCTGTGTAGCAGACAAATGGGGATGTAGAGAGGGAGCCAATAAGAATATTTGAGAGAAATCCAGAATGGGTTTAATTTGCTACCACAATTGGGTAATTCCCTCTGTCCTCAGAGCTCTAAATATTCCTTGGGTTGTGGCTTTGGCCTGGGTTAAGCAGTTCTTTAGCAGGAGAAAGGAAATGGAAATGGAAACTCCCCTAATGCAAACTCCTGTCTCCCTCTCCAAAAAAAAGGGCCTATGCGGTCAGTGGCTGAAAATTTGTGTGCCTAGACTGAGTGACCCACCCTCAGACAGATGCTAAAGCACCATCCTTCTGTAGGCCTGAGATTGGGAGGTTTTTAGCCATAGGTACTGTTAGTAAGTGAAATCTGAGCAGATACCCTTTGAATTATTAATGAAGATACTCAGCTTTGATTATTTTCTTCTTTTGGGGAAAGGTTATTCACAAAAACACCTTTGATGAGTTTACATAATGCATCACAATTGGACATATTTTATGCGGGAGGCTTTGTAGTGATAATGGTTCTGTCTCATTTAGAAGAAATCAGACATTATGAACTGCCTTATTTATTAATACATTGATTTCTATAAATGTCAGAGCACTTCACCCTCCATCATCAGCTCAGAAGCAATCAGCATAGGGCATATAAACCTGGAAAATGAAGCAATCTAGAAACAAAGGAAATTCAATCAGTTTCCAAATGCTAGCTCTGCTTAACTATGGTTTGGGGGAATTCTGATCATTGTGGTGTGGGGAACTCTCAAGAAAGTCTGCAAAACAAAGAGGCTCACCCGTAACCTGCTCTGGGCTGATCCTTCAGGAAATGAAACAAAGATGGGACTGAAGAATGAAACACGAATAGTGCCTTTGTGGCATATCCCTGGCTCAATCCTCACAGAGGAATAATGATAGATGACATTTATGGAGCACTATAAGGTTTGCAATGTGATATACTGCCTCCACGGGGCTGGTCCTAGAGCTAGGAAGATGTGAATTTAAGAACCCCTCTGATATACATCCTGGAAATCCTCTTGTAGTGGATACAGAGCTGGGCCTGGAGTCAGGAAGACTTGTTTTCATGAGTTCAAATCTGGCCTCAGATACTTATTGCATGACCTTGGACAAGTCACTTAACCCTGTTGGCCTCAGTTTCTTCATCTGTAAAATGAATTGGAGAAGGAAATGACAAACCACTCCAGTGTCTGCCAAGAAAACACCTAATGGGGTCATGAAGATTCTTTCGATACTGAACAACAAAAACTGATAAATGTTGGCTGTTTGACCCTGAACATGTCACAGTGCTTTGGACCAATAGTGTCACACTCCAATAGAAATAGGGCCACTAGAATATAGACAAGGAGCCCTCCAGGTCTCATCTTGACTTAGAAAATTACATATTAACCATTATCTCTTTACCTATGCTCTATTACATTTTATTTATTTTATCAAATATTTACCCAGTTTTAATCTGGTTCTCCAGGGTACTTGGGAATGGTACCTGCAACAATGCCATCAGAGTGTTTAATACCTCTGCTCTTGGCAAATCCCCAACATTAGAAGTTATAGAGAAAGTGCCAACCTATATGGGTAGAAGGGGTTTCCTCATAGGCAAAATCCCAATTCCAGTAGAATCACAGATGCACTCCCTGTCTCTTAATGTTTGACCCTCAAAACAATCCTGTGAAGTAGGGACTATTAGTATGACAATTTTGCAGATTAGGAAATTAAAATTTAGAAAGGTTAAGTGACATATTTTTTGTTCAGTCATTTTTAGTTGTGTCTGACTCTTCATGATTCCATTTGGGGTTTTCTTGGCAAAGATACAGAAGTGGTTTGCCATTTCCCTCTCCAGCTCATTTTACAGATGAAGACACTGAGGCCAAGAGGGTTAAGTGACTTGCCCAGGGTCACACAACTACTAAAATTTCTGAGGCCAGATTTGAACTCAGGAAATATAGTCTTCCTGACTCCAGGCCCAGTGCTCCATCCATTGTGCCACCTTGCAGTCCTGACTTACATACTTTATTTCATAAGGAAATAAGTCTGGAATCAAACTCAGGTCTTTCCTGACTCCAAGTTTGGTGTCCCTCTCATTATACTGTAGACTTTATATGTATGTGACAATCTTCTTCCATGAGACTAACTTTCCTAAAATCCCACTTTCACCATGCCCCACCCCTCTGCTCAGAAATTTCCATGGCTCTCCATTATCAACAGTCATTTCCTTTTTTCTTATCCCCATACACCCGTCATACTTCTTCATTACTGATTCAAAAGAGCAACAGCAACAAAAATCACTGCAAAAAGACTGGGGAAAGCTTGACAAGCCAATAGTTCATGTGAAAAAGAAGTTTTAGGAAACTGCTCAGGCGACTGAAGCAAGATGGTGTAACATCTAAGCAAAAAATAACTAACTTAGGCTGCGTTAAGAGGCACATGGTATTCAGAATAAAAAAATTGCTGGTCCTACTATTCTCTGCTCTGGCGCAGCTAAGTGGTGCAATGGATTCAGCACTGTGCCTGGAGGCAGGAAGACTTATCTTCCTGAGTTCAAATCTGACCCCAGACACTACTAGCCACATGACCTTGGGCAAGTCATTTAACCCTGTTTGCCTCAGTTTCCTCATCTGTAAAATGAGCCAGAGAAGCAAATAGAAAACCACTCCAGTATCTTCGCTAAGAAAACCCCAAGCAAGATCAAGACCAGTCAGATGTGACTAAAAAATGACTGAACAACAACAAAAGTTCCCTGTTCGGGTCAGTCCTTGTCTGGGGCACCGGGTTCAATTCTGGGAGCTCCATTCCAAGAAATATGTTAATAAACTAGAACAACTCTAGAGAATACAATCAGTAGAATGAAGGAACCATACAGGACTGGTTGAATGAATCAGAGTTGCTTGACCCAGAGAAGAGAAAACTTGGGGGCGGGGTCACTTAATTGTTGTGTTCAAGTATCTGAAGAGTTGTTATACAGAAGAGGAATTCAATTTCTTCTGCCTGACCCCAAGGACAGAACTAGGAATACTAGGTGTGAGTTGTAGGTAGGTCAATTTTAGTTCCATGGAAGGAAAAACTTCCTAACACTTCCCAAGGTGGAAGAGACTGCCTCAGAAGGCAGTGGATTGCCCTTCACTAGAGAGGTATCCAAAGGGAGACTGGATGACCATTTGTTGGGGATGTTGTAGAAATACTCCTGTTCCCATAAGCTTCGGAGTCCATAAATTCGGAAATCCCTTCCAGTACTCTGTTTCTGTAATTCTGTATCTTCAAAATCTTCCTCTCTAGGGGCAGCTAGGTGGTACTGTGGATAAAGTAGTGGCCCTGGATTCAAGAGGACCCGAGTTCTAATCCGGCCTCAGACACTTGACATTTACTAGATGTGTGACCCTGGGCAAGTCACTTAACCCCAATTGCCTCATCAAAAAAAAAAAATCTCCCTCTCTACTGAGAACTTTCCAGGAGTGTGCTAGAGCCAGCTACAATAGGCTTGCAAGAATGGATTGTTAAATTTTCAGTGTGAGCATTTACACTTTGGAAATCAGCAAAAGCTACAAATCAGGGCTTGATTGATTGTTTTGCTGACTGTCCAGACTTAAGGAAGTAATGGAGAAAATGCCAATAATGCAGATTAAACTTTAAGTGTGTGGTACTTGCTTTGTTTGTTTTTTTCCCTTCTGAAGAGTTGGTTTTTAACATTTCCTAGAATGCCACCGGACCTTTTCTTCCTACAAACAGGCTCAAAATATCCTTCTACTCCATCCAGTTACTGCTCTCTTCTCCTTTTCATTGCTAAACTTCTTCAAAGAGCTCTAGATGATGCCTCTATGATTGTATTACTCACTCTCATGAACCTTAGCAACAGGGCTTTTGCCCAGTGGTAAGAACGCTATCCTAACCCCATACCCCATACCATGTGAAGTATTGGATAGTTTTTCCTTAAAAGCTATTGAGAGCATCCTCAAATCTTGGTTACCTCAGGGCTCTAAAGGATCAGGTTGTGGACATCACTTTCTGCCCACCTGAGTACAAAGCAAACATGAGGAACTGGAGGACAATTGAGGCTTGGCAGGTGGATCATAATGGATAACACAATCAAGGGAGTTTCCTGAGCTCAACCAACTGGAGGTATCCTCAATGCCGATCTTTAAATATCTTTCTGCTATGGCTTAGAGAACCTTTTTTAAAAATCAGTGTTGAATGACCTACAAGTCTCATTTTGTTTCAATATCTGACCTACACTACCAGAGGACTTGGCCTAAGTTATGGCCCAACCCAGAAAACACTCCTACAGTGATACTGAAAATGCTCTTTCAAGAGTCAGCAATGACTTCCCAATGATCCAGTGACCTTTGATGAGTCCTCATCCTCTTTGACCTTTCTGTCACATTTGGCACTACTGACCCTTCTTACAACTGGACCCTTTTATCTACCTAGGCTTCAGAGATCTCACACTCTCCTGAGTCTCCTTTTACCTGCTCCTGTTAGAGACAGTTCAACAAGGCACTGTCTGCCATGCTTGAATCCATCTCTTCTCTCCCTCCCTCATTTTACCACTGCTAATCCTCCTCTTTGGTTCACCCCTCTGCACGTTTTCTTTATTCTGATCTACTAAGCGCTGTTAGAAAAAGTCGTGTAACCATGCCAATGAGGTTTGCTACAAATTCATTTTATTTAACCTGAACTGGATCCCCACTGCTGCAGAGCAGTTCTTTTATTCATCTCTGATTCCTCTCTATTATACTCCTATAGCAGCTGTCCTAAACTTTTTGTTCTCTCTTCAAGCCATCAGGGCTACCCCAGCCCTGTCTCTGCAAGAAAATGACCTCAATTTCTCTACCGAGAAAATCAAAGTCATTGATTGTGTGCTCCCTTCACATCTCCACTCCATGCCTCAAAACCTCTTTCATCTTCAACCATCTTCTCTTCTTCTAACACAGGCTCAAAATAAGGTGGCCCAGAAGGTGCTAAACGCAGACTCTGTAACCTTGATCCCAGTTCTCCCGTCACCTCAAGGAGTTTGCCAATTAGTTATTCTCTCTCATTTTCCATAGACTTCTGTTTGTTTGCTCATTTCTAGCTACTTACAAATGTGATATAGGTATGTATGTATAAAATTATATACATTATAATCCATGAATGTAATGGAAGATTATTGTATTGTAAGAAATGCATGTATACACATATCATGTGTGTATATGTGTATGTGTGTATGTATGAATGAATGTATGCATGTATAAAATTATACAAATCATGATCCATGAATTCAATGGAAGATTATTGTATTGTAAGAAATGTATGTATACATATATTGTGTGCATGTGTGTACATATGTATGTATGTGTAAATGATATAAATTATGATCCATGAATGCAATGGAAGACTAATGTATTGTAAGAAATGTATGTATATAATATATCATGTGTGTATGCATGTGTGTATGCATGCATGTATGTATATGCATAGACACATACACACATGTAAACTTTCATTTCATCTTGTTTTCCCCTCAAAATACTATTGTATATCTCTTGTACTCAGTGATACAGAGACATTGACCTATTTGCTGTTCTTTGCATGAGACACTCCATTTCCCACCTCCCTGAATATTCATTCACTGGTTATTCTCTATACTTGGAATGCTCTCCCTCCTCATCTCTGACTCTTGGCTTCCCAGGCTTCCTTCAAGTTCCAGCTAAAATCCTACTTTCTTCAAGAAGCCTTTCTCAATGGCCCTGATGTCAATGCCTTCTCTCTGAGATTATCTCCAATTTATCCCAACTACATTTTGTTTGTCTATAGTTGTATGCACATTGTTTCCACTATTAGAGTATGAGCTCCTTGATAGCAAGGACTGGTTTTGTTTGTTTGTTTTTGTATATTTCTTTGTACCCTCAGAACTTAGCACAGTGCCTGGAACATGGAAGGTGCTTCAAAAATGGTTGCTGCCTTGACTCTTTTACTGAAAAATTCTTAGAAAAAGTAACCTATACATGCCCATCAATTAGGAGATGGCTAGATAAATTATGATTCATGAATGCAATGGAATATTGCTGTATTGTAAGAAATGGTGAATTTGATAAATACAGAAAAGCATAGGAAGACTTACTTCAACAGGAACAAAGTGAAGTGAGCAGAACTAGAAAAACTATATATACAATGATAACAATAATGTAAATGGGGGGCAGCTAGGTGGCGCAGTGGATAGAGCACCGGCCCTGGAGTCAGGAGGACCTGAGTTCAAATCCGGCCTCAGACATTTAACACTTACTAGCTGTGTGACCCTGGGCAAGTCACTTAACCCCAATTGCCTCACTAAAAAACAAACAAACAAAATAATGTAAATGGAAAGAACGATAACACTATAATGAACAAAAGTGAATGCCATGAAATTATAATGACCAAACCCAATTGGCCCCATAGAAGATATACATACACACATACATATATACACATATGTACATGTATAAATATGTATATTTATCATATATAGAGACAGAGACAAAAATGACATCACTATGTTGGGGTCAAAGTACAGTGTGTCCTACTCTGGTTGATCAGACCAATATGAGCTCAGAAGGCTCTGCCCAACAGGATAGACAAAAATAGTTAATGTGAAACAAACAAATAAATGTGTTTATGTATATGTATAGGTATACGTATGTGTATGTATTTGTATATGTGTATGTGTATATGTGAATATATGTATATCCATCTGTCTATCCATCTTCCCTTTCTTTTATTTGCAGTGATGAGGAACTATGAATGTGGATATAACACTGAATATAACAACAGACTTCTAAAAATGTTACTTAGCTTTGTAGAACTTCTCCCCCCTCTTTTTTATTCATTATAAATATGGCTCTATGAAATGGGGAGGGAGAAAGGATAAAGTAGGAAATCTAGGTGATGTAAAAACAAAAGATATCAGTAAAAATTCATTTTTGAAAATGTATTTTAAAATAAATACAATTTTAAAAGGTAATCTATACTTGATACTTCATTTTCTCACCTGGCAATAGGGCTCCTGACCCTACTCCCCTACTAAAACTACTCTCATAGCTTAACAACGATCTAATGATTGCTAAATTTATTGGTCTTTTCTTAGTCCCCAATGAGGTATGCTGGTAAATGTTTAACAAGAATGGGGGGGGGGCACAAATAACACACTTTTAAATTTAATCTGTATTATTAACACTTTCTTAAGTCAAGCTGATCAACAAAACAATAAATCAAGCTCTAATTTGTAGCATTCGCTGATTTCTGAGCTATAAATGTTCACACTGAAAATGTAGCAATTGCCCCCCACAAGCTGGTTGCAACAGACTCCAGTATACCCCTTGTTCTCATTGTCCTTGACCTTTGTTCGGTTTTTGATTGAGGTAACCACTCCATCATCTGATACTCTATCTTCTGTGACACTTTTCTCCTGGGTGTTCTAGCAAGCTAACAGCTCCTTCTTGGTCTCTTTCCCTGGCAAATCATCCATCCCTGATCTCTAAGAGCAGGTTCTCTTCCCTCTCTCCCTTGGGGAGTTCATCCATTCAGGTACCCTATGGATGCAGAGCTAGATTGTCGATCTTAATTGCTCTCCTAAACTCCAGTCCCACATCTCCAGTTGCCTTCTGGAGATTTCTACCTGGATAATCTGCCAGCATCTCAAAAATCAACATATTCGAAAATGAACTCATGATTTTTTATGCTTTTTCTAAATTTCCCTTTCTTTAAATTGATGACACCATTATCTTCCTAGTCATCCTGGTTAATAACCTCAGAATCATCTCTGACTCTTAAGCCATTTCCCCTACCCTGAACCTCAACCAGTTGTCAGGTCCTTTCAATTATACCATAGTATCTCTCACATATGTCTCCTCTCCATTCCCTCTACTACTATCCCAGTTCAGGCCCTCATGACAAGTGACCTAGACTATTTTAATGGCTTCCTAATCAGTCTTACTGACTCTGGTCTCTTTTCAATCTTTTCCTCTGCAGGATCTTATATATCACCTGGAGAAGTTAGTATTTTATCCCAGTGGCAATAGGGAGCCAATGGAAGTTTTTAAAGTAGGGGAATGGTATGCTCACACCTATACCTTAGAAAGATTAATTTGGCAGTTGTGTGAAGAAAAACTTTGCCAAGATAACCCTAAATTGGGTCATGAAGGGTCAAGAATAACTGAACAACAAAGGATAAGAGTGTATGTGGAGTAGCAAACAGGTTTAAATATGGAGGAAGAAGTGTGAGTCAGTATTGCCTCAAAAGCATTGTGGTACACATGATATTTAAATGAGAGATTTCAAATTGATTGGCTTGACTTTTTTTTTTTTTTTTTTTTTTTTTTTAGTGAGGCAATTGGGGTTAAGTGACTTGCCCAGGGTCACACAGCTAGTAAGTGTTAAGTGTCTGAGGTCAGATTTGAACTCAGGTACTCCTGACTCCAGGGCCAGTGCTCTATCCACTGCGCCACCTAGCTGCCCCTAGTTTGACTTTTTATGCAGATGTTTTTCCAAATGACAATTTTTGGTGATGAGCTTACTGCCACTGATGGAGAGGCGAGCTCAACAGCCTTGAGTAACTGCCGGAGAAGATGCATACCCAATGACAAATATTTAGGTAATTAGAAGCAAAGAATCCAAATTTTAGGGACAAAAGAAGTAATAATTACTGTTCAGTTGTTTAGTCGTGTCCAACTCTTTGTGATCCTATTTGGGGTTTTCTTGGCAAAGATACTGGAGTGGTTTTCCATTTTCTTCTTTAGTGAGTTCTCATATTACAGATGAGGAACTGAGACAAATAGGGACGAAATGACTTGCCCAGGGTCACACAGCTAGTAAGTGTCTGATGCCAAATTATAACTCAGATCTTCCTGACCCCAGGCCCTACACACTATCCACCGTACCACCTGGCTAACCCAATGATAATATTAATTTCCCTTTATAGAACATTTTAAAGACTACAAGACATTTTACATATGTTATCTTATGTGATAACTCAGAGATCATCTAACAGAAGGTAGGCCATACAATCCAACCTTATCATTCTACAGATGTAACCACAGACCAGAAAGCAGAAGTAACTAGCTAGTAGAGCTCCTGAGGGTTGGAGTAAGGACTATAATCCTAGTGTGATAGTGGGTTGATCAGGGCATTCCTTGAGCAAATCCATCACACAGGCCTCAACTCTCTGTCCAAAGCTTTCTCCATTACACTATGGTGTTTCAAAGAGTCTAACAGATTGAGTCTGACTTCTGTTCTTTGTTGTGGCAGAAGTCCTGGATGACCTCAGAGCCTGAATCGTAATGATGTAGGTTTAGCTGGACATGGGGAATAGGCTGCTGAGCCCACTCATACATAAAGCTATTAAGCTAAAAAGCCAGTTATAGGGACACATGACTGATTTTGGTAGTTTATTAGAATGTATGAGCCAGGATTAATTAGTTGTTATTTTGTGAACACATTAGCAGGTGGTGGGGTTCTAAAGCCTATTAATCTTCTGATGAGGAGGGGGTGGGTGACTACTGAGCCCAGGGGGCCTCTGGGTTGTAACTTTTGAGCTTGGAGTCTGGTTTTGGAATTCAAAGCTCTTCCAAATCTGGTTCCTTTGAAATGCCGGCACTGCTCTTTATTCATGAGGCTTTCAAGGTTGTTTGCTTGAAAATTTTTGGATAAGAGCCATTTAGCAAATACAATCTTAATGTTTTTTTAGGGTTTTAAGGTTCAGTGATACAATTATTCCAGTGCAAAGAACCTAGTCGGGTAGCCTGGGTGCTAATTCCTAGCCTATCACATATGTATCACAAGGTAAATCACTCCATCTTTCTGTCCTCAGTTTCCCCATCTGTAAAATGAAGGATTTGGACTATATTATCTTTAACACTCCTCTCAGCCTCTAAAATTCCATGAATAAGACTCTAAATTAGGAGCTTTTAATCTTTTTCTTGTCTCTTCATGGACCCCATTGGCCATCTAATGTGTTCGATCAATGGACTCCTTCTCAGAAGAATGTTTTCAACTGTACAAAATAAAATACCTAGTATTAAAAAGGAAAGCAATATATTGAAATATAGCCATCCAAATATTTTGAAAAAGAAATTCACAGACCCCCCCCCCATTAATAATGCTTGCTCTAAATATATCTTCCTGGCCCTTCTGCTAATCAACTCTTTTTTCTGAATTCTGTCATTTTCTCTACAGACATTCACCATTTATGTCAAATCCTGAGCAAGATGAAATTGGCTTAAATCCTTCTGAAGATGGAAGCATTTAGGCTATACATAGAGAAGTGATTCGGAGTGGGGCTCAAGCTGGTGACAGAGAAAGATGAGAAGATGACATCACCACCTGGTAATGGTTCAGAATGTGAGAAGTAGATGCTTTTAATTTCCTAAAGGCCTGAGGGGTTGAGAGGTGATGTTGCAAGTCCCAAAGAAGAGGAGTAGGAGGGGGTCTATTTCTGGTTATAATCTTTCTCCCTACACAGCAACCCAGAAAAACTATGGAGAGACTACTAGGAATTGACTTTGAGATCCACCAGATAAGACTTTGAGATCTGTCTGTAAATCAAATCAAAATGCACCTACTATGTAGCAGATACTCTAGAAGGTGCTAGAAATAGAAAGAATGATACAATCCTTGCTTTCAAGTCGCAGTTCAAAAAGACATATATAAGTATATGTGGAATAAATATAAAGAGAATACAAAATATATAAACTATAAAGAGAACACTATATTTGTGTGTGTGTGTGTGTGTGTGTATATATATATATATATATATATATATATATATATATATAGAGAGAGAGAGAGAGAGAGAGAGAGAACATAAAATATATAAAGTAGCTAAATACAGGTAGCTGGGGCAGGGAGATCAGGAAAGGCTTCATGTAGGAGATAATGCTTAAACTGTGTTTTGAAGAAGAGAGGACTTCTATGAGGTGGAAGTGAGGTGGGGGACATAGGGAGAGGTGGGCACAGAGATGAGAGATGGAGTGCTGTGTGTAAAGAACAGCTGAGAGATGGCTGTCAGACTGCAAAGTGAGAAAGATACAGAACTGGCTAGGAGCAAGAGATCAGACAATCTGACCTATAAAGGGCACTGTCATCTGGAGATTGCTTTGACCATTCTAATAGAGGATTGTCTAAAATAAGGGATATCCTTTGGCTCTGCTTTTCTAGGCTCAATAATCCCGAGGCCATATTACCATGGTACCTCAGCCCTCCAAGCAGCATCCTAAAGCTAGGATGCTGAAAAAGTAATTTTTGCTTGAGCTGTGTGGATAGATTTTTAATATTTAATTAGAGGAACCTTCAGCTCGGCAAGAGGGCAGGACTCGTTATTAAATCCCCACCGCTCTTGGCTCTCCTTGCTTGCTGGTGGGATTATTCATTCATCTTCAGTCACACAATTTAATATCACAATATCTAATGGGGGAGATGTTGATAATTTGTAAAATGGCTCAGTGCTTGGGGCCACTGGATGGTCTGTGTCCACACCAGAATGAGCAAGAGGGGTCTGAATCAGATGCTTGAGAAGAAAGAGCCTTTCAGCTCCTTGTTTTAGAATCTCATCATCCTAGACTTGGAAAGGATTTATAAAGACATACATCTACCCAAGTGATGTGGAACCTTTAAACATTAATGACAAGTGGTCATTTAGTCTATTCTAGATTACCTCTGGTGACAAAGAACTTGCTACTTCAGAAGGTAACTACTTCAGTGTTCAGATGATTTTAATTGTTAAGTCCTTCCCTATTTGTCTCCCTCTAATTTGTACCTAGCTGCTAGGTGGTGTAATGGATATAGTGCTGGGCCTGGGATTCAGGAAGACTCATCTTAATGAGATCAAATCTGGTCTCAGACTCTTATTAGCTGTGTGATGCTGGGCAAATCATTTGACCCTGTTTGCCTCAGTTTCCTCATCAGTAAAATGAGATGAAGAAGGAAATGGCAAACCACTCAAGTATCTGTGCTGAGTAAACTCCAAATGGATTCACAGAGAGTTGGACACAACTGAAAAGACTCAACAACAAAAATTGTACCCATTGGTCCTAGTCTTGTCCCCTAGAGTTATAAAGTATATGTCTAATGCCTCCTACATGTAGGATTATAGGAAGGGAACTTAGAGGTCATCTGTGCCAAATCTCTCATTTTACAATGGAAAAAGTGAGTCCTAGGACACCCCTTTCGGTATTTGAAGACAACTATAATGTCCCCCCTCCCCATCTTCTTTTCTTAAAGTCATGGTAAAAATCCCCAGTTTTTTTCAGCCCAACCTTTACATATTACAGCTTTCAGTATAGTCTTGCTCCTCTGGCCCTAGTCCTGCTTCGATGTTCTCCATAAACAGTGGCACCCAGTTGTCATCTGACCAGGATGGCGCATGGTATACTGGGGACGATTATTCTTCTGGATACTGTAGTTTTATTAATGAGCCCAAGGTCACAATAGCTTTTTGGGCTATTACAGTCCCTCATTGACTCATATTGAACTTCTAGACCATTAAAACCCTGAGGTATTTTTCCTTTGAACTGCTCTCTAACCATGTTTCCTCTGTCCTGTAATTGCATAGTAGATTTATTGGAAGCTAAATGCAGGACTTGACATTCATCATGACTCCATTCTCTAGCCTTTTGCTCTATCTCCTTGCCAACCATTTTTTTTTTCATCCTGGAGAAACTCCTGCCCAGTTCTCCTGATGGATGGCTTCTCCCTCCTCACTTTGATCTCTAAGAATTCCTTATTTTGTTCAAGGCTCAGCTTACGTGCTACTTGGTACATGAGTCCTTTCCTGAACCCCTTAGTTCCTAGTGCCTCTGCACTCCTCAAATCACCTAGTTTATACTTAAATGAATACTGTTGTCTCCATGGATAGAGAACCATCTCCTTCAGGGTACGGCCGGTTGGAAATCTGGGGTTTTGTTTTGTGTTTTTCTTTTCCCTAGTCCCTAACAGAAGGCCTGGCACTTTGTAGGCACTTAATATTACCTAGTGATTGAGCAAGGGCAACCTTTTTACTTCTTTTTAAAAATGTGTAATTTATTTTAACATTCATTGTTTAAAACTTTGAATTCCAAATTCCAGCCTTTCCCATGGAGAAGGCAAACACAAGGGGATGGGGTGGAGTGGAACAGGCATTCATTAAGGACTTATTATGTGCCAGGCACTGCACTAAGTGCTTTGCAAGTTGTTCAGTCATATCTGAGTCTTCCATAACCTCCCAAACCATACCGTTCATGGGATTTTCTTGACAAAGATACTGAAGTAGGGGGCAGCTAGGTGGCACAGTGGATAAAGCACTGGGCCTGAATTCAGAAGGACCTGAGTTCAAATCTGGTCTCAGACACTTGACACTTACTAGTTGTGTGACCCTGGGTAAGTCACTTAACCTTCATTGCCCTGCAAAATCAAAAACAAAACAAGACAAAGATACTGGAGTGGTTTGTTATTTCTTTCTCTAGTGAATTAAGGCAAACAGAGATTAAGTGACTTACCCAGGGTCACATAGCTACGAGCACATGCCTGAGGCTAGATTTGAACTCAGGTCTTTCTGGCTCCAGACCCACCTAGTTGACTGCTTTACAATTTATTATCTCATTTGACTGTTGTTGCTGTTGTTGTTTGTCCTTTGTTCTTGAAGGTGATGTCATGACTTGCAGTAAATTGGATTTAAGTGAGGCAAGGCTGTACAAAGTCATGAAACTCATTCTCCCCTCCAGAGCCATCTGGGTCCAGTGGCAAGATATATATCAGGATGACTGGAGATGGTCCTGGATGTTTAAGGTAATTGGGGGGTTAAGGGACTTGCCCTTACGGCTAGTAAGTGTCACACAGCTAGTAAGTGTCTGAGGTGGGATTTGAACTCAAGTCCCCCCAATTTCAGGGCCAGTGCTCTATCCATTGCACCTCCTAGCTGCCCCTTTTGATTGTTACAACAACCTTGTAAAGTAGGAGCTGTTGTCATTCCCATTTTCCAACAGAGAGTTCTTATGGGGAAATAGTGGTAGACAACATTGAGGACTATGTTGACAAATTGTAGAGGGCCTTGAATGCCAGGCATGGGAGTTTAGATTAAGTCTTCTAACTAACAGAGAATCACTGAAGATTTTAAAATAGATGGATGATGCATGAAAAGTACTATCTTTTGAAAATTGTAATATTTAATTGATTGTGTTTGACTGTCTGAGTGATCAGACCATAATCCCATTTTCCTCATGATGATGTGGGGAGGGATCAGTATTTGTAAAGTGCTTTGAGATCTTAAATGGAAACTACCCTTAAGGCTGTGTTTTATCTTTTTTTTTTTTTTTTACTTATCTATGTCCTCTCTTTATAGGGTAATAAAAATGAACAATCTATGGTTCATTGGAAAACATGTCTCAGGTTTATTAAAAATATATGAATTTTTATTTTAAGACTAACTGGTCATATTATTCAAAATTGGAAGCCAAAATGTATTATCTATTATTAATTTATTTTTAATGGACATCTTTCTTATAGATTAGCATTCCGATTACTTTTGAAAAAGTGGGAGGCAGGGAGAAGAGATTTCCAATTAAAATTGTCCTGAAGATAAATTGGGAACTTCAAATGAGAGCACTTCAGCTTTCTCCCAGTCATTGAGCAACAGCATTTGTCATCCTCCTGGAGTCAAGCCACTTCTAGTTCTGTCCTGGATTCTCCTTGGGAAGTTCTGGCCTTCCTTATGGATAAGCTAGGATGACAGCCATCATGGTTTCCAGCACAAGTTCATGGAGCAGGCAATGGCTTTGGACGCAGCTCTTATATGACTGTGCATAGTTAAATAAAATAGGACCAGCCCTCAGCAAATTCAAGACTTGTTTCCATTTCCTGCTCAGGAGTGCCCCCTAGAGATAGGAGGTGGGAGTGGGATTTCTAAGGATCATCACAATTTTTAACGTTTATAACATGCAGGGTGGATTGCCATCTGTGGCATCGCCTATGTAAGAGGTGAGCATAACTTGCACAAGCATGCCGTACTTCAATGGACAATCGATAGCTTTATCTAATTCCTTCTTGAAGCCATTTATAGCTTTAATTTTAGTACATCCTTTTGAGGCTACAGGCTCTGTAATAACACTGATACTCAACCCTGACGTGGTTATCCTGTTATACTCCTCCAAGTACTTTCGTACTCGGTTGCCTCATTTGATTCTCCCAACAACCCCAGGAGGAGGGCAGGGTGGAAGTCATCCTGCTTTTACACATGGAAAACTTGAGACTCAGAATGAAGAAGTGACTTTTTGAAGACATAAAGCAAAAAGTAGCAGAGTAGGGTCTTCCACCTTCAAGTCTCTTGTCCTAACACTCTCCTCCTCCATAAGTTTGCTACCCATTGTATAAAGCAGAACTTTCCTAGAAGGGTGAGTGGGATTTGGACAGTGTAAGAAAAGAAGGGGGATCGTTACATCCTAGGGCAATGAAGTCATGGAACATCATGTCTGCTTAGTGCACAAAAAATAAATTAATCTGTCAGAAGAGGGTTTTGTTTAGCAAAGCAGTAAGTAGATGCCTTTGCTAGCTATAACATGGCAGGCCATAGGAGGGAGATAATAAGCATTTATTAAACACCTGCCATGTGTCAGGCACTGTGCTAAGTTATTTACAAATATCTCATTTGACTCTCACAACAACCCTGAGAGGTAGATGCATTTTACTGTTGAAGAAACTGAAGTAGTTGGAGGTTAAGTGACTTGCTCAGGGTCACACAGTTAGGAAGTGTCTGAGGCTTAATTCAAACTCAGGTCTTCTTGACTCTAGACACTGTCCCACTTAGATACCTTGGCTGAAGAGTCTAGATTTTTTCTGGTAAGCAATGAGAAGCCATTGCAAGTTTTTGAGCAGAGGAACAATATGAAAAGTTGTCTTGAAATGACCTTTTTTCAATTTTCTGGGTAAGACCCCAATCTTAGTCTTTTTGGAATTTGTTGTATAAACCCATTATCATCTCATCTATATCACTTTATGTTTTTGTGTATTATAAAACAATAGATTTGGAGATTTTCAAGTACAGCAAAGCCAACATCTTCATTTTACAGGTGAAGAAACCAAAGCCCATAAAAGTTGTGACTAGGCTAAGCCCATAAAGGTTGTGACACAGCTAGCAAGTATCTGAGGGAGAAACTGGACCTAGATCTTTCTAACAGGAAGTCCAGTGCCCTATGTAATAACCAGTAGCATAAATATATCTCTCAAGGAGCTCACAATCGGATGGAAGAGACAACAAACACTATGTGCAAATAAGATATCTACAGGACAAATAGGAGATATTCTCAGAGGGAAGACTAAGATTCAGGTAGACTGGGAAAGGATTTTTGAAGAAGGTGGAGCTTTAACTGAGGTTTGAAGGAAGTCAGAGAAGTCAGGAGGCAGAGATGAGGTGTGAGGGAGAGTGCTAAATAGAGGGTACAGAGGGAAATATATATATATATATATATATATATATATATATATATATATATATATATATATATATATATACACACACACACACACACACACACACACACACACATATACATACACACACAGATATTCTTGTTGTTTAGTTGTTTTTTAGTTGTGTCCAACTCTTCGTGACCTCATTTGGGTTTTTCTTGGCAAAGATACTGGAGTGTCTTCTCCAGATCATTTTACAAATGAGAAAACAGGCAAACAGTGTTAAGTGACTGGCCCAAGATCATACAGCTGGTAAGTGTCTGAGGCCAAATTTGAATTCAGGAAAATGAGTCTTTCTGACTCCAGGCCCAGCATTCTATACACTGAGCT
This sequence comes from Dromiciops gliroides, assembly GCF_019393635.1. Lineage (NCBI taxonomy): Eukaryota > Metazoa > Chordata > Mammalia > Microbiotheria > Microbiotheriidae > Dromiciops > Dromiciops gliroides. The sequence goes on along the minus strand of NC_057862.1, from coordinate 343,939,975 downwards.
ACCTAGTTCCCCCATATAGATGTATTTATAGATGTGCATATATATGCATATAAACAAAAATATATACATATATATGTATCTATACATGTATATGTATAGATACTTGTGTGTATATGTATGTATGTATGTATGTATCTATATACTCAACTATACTTATCTAACCAGCTAGAGTTAAGGTTTGCAAAGCACTCTGTTTTCATTTGATCCTCATAACAATCCTTTGAGATAGGTGCTATTATTATCTCCATTTTGCAGATGATGAAACTAGGGTTGACAGTGGTTTAAATGACTTGTCCTGATAGACATAATTGGGCCTTCTTGACTCTACGTACATTGCCCCATGCACTTTTTTTATGTTTCTTCTCAGACTTCCTCTATTTAGGCTGGAGAGGCCGAGGATCACAACCATTTCTTGGATCTCTCTGTACTAACTCTTTGCTTACCAATAGGTGAGGTCTAGAGATTTTCCTAGCTTCAATGCCCCGTGCTTCCTGACCTAACTCCTCCTTTGTCTAAAAGAACTCCTAATGTAAGTAAATAGGAAAAGACATGGTGCATGGCTAGGGAGACTCCATGGGGGGCAGGTAGCCTCTGGGGAGAGTTCTCGGCCTTCATCCTACCAAACCCTATGGCCCCATCAATATTACAGATAGCCAGGGCTGGGAAAATGTGGAAGGAAAGTTGCTGCTGCTGCTTAATGAATAGCGAGCTGAGCAAGAGCACATATATTTAATACCACATACGTTTAATTGCTCCTGGCCCAGGAGTGTGTTGTATGTTTAGGGAGTTTTACTGAGATGGTTCTCAGGGAAAATTGAGGGCATGTATATCAAGCAATTTTTGAATTATGTCTCTATTAGCATCTGCAAATGTCTCCCAGGGGAACCAGAGAAAACTCTATTAGTTGAGCAGTTTAAAACAGGATTGGAGGAAGCAGTGGTGAAAATCCCGCAGGGAACAATAATTATAAACAGCACTTCCATGTAAACAGGTTTTAATGTGTTTTATATATTGAATTCTTGGGAGTGAGAACCTCTGGGCTATCCTGTAGCATGGTTCTCACAGACACCAGACCTTGTCTGGAAGCTTTAGGTAGTCCTCTCTAAGGGCCCTGTGCCCACTGCTTAGCCAGTCTCCATAACTTCTGGTGAATTGTCCCCTTTTCCATGAAGACTTTGAGTTATGCGGACTTGGCCCCTCTCGATCCAATCTGCCAAAGTGTATGCATTTAGAGATGGAGGAGGACTAGTTGACTAGGCAAGAGATCCAAGTTCAGGTCTCAGTTTTGTTACTAATGAGCTTGATCAAATGACTTCTAAATGTGATGTCTCCACAGGAGAAGAGAATTCAAGGAGTTCCGTGTGACTCATGGAAAAGGAATCATAGAATATTGAAATTGAAAAGCATCTTGGACGGGGCAGCTAGGTGGTGCAGTGGATAAAGCACCAGCCTAGGATTCAGGAGGACCTGAGTTCAAATCTGACCTCAGACACTTGACACTTAACTAGCTGTGTGACCCTGGGCAAGTCACTTAATCTCCATCGTCCCTCGCAAAAAACAAACAAAAGCAAAAAAAGAAAGAAAGAAAGAAAGAAAGAAAGAAAGAAAAGCATCTTGGAGGCCCTCTATAGAGCTTTAGCTCCTTCATTTTATATGGGGGGATTCCCCTTGGGCTCAGAAAGCTGAGGTGGTCTGGAAGGGGCTAGAGAATTTTGGTTCCAAGGATTCAGAAGGTCACCAAAAAGCTTGAAGTCAGAGCCCAATAGTTGGAGAATAGCTTTGGGAGATCCTGGTTATTTCTTTCAAGTTTGGGAAAGGGAACTTTGAGTTGGTAAAGCCTGAAGCCTGAATGCCTGTAGTCTAGAATTTATAGGCTTTTGTCGTTGTTCAAACAAAAACATTCAGTCCTTTTTCAGTTGTATATGACTCATCATGACCCCACTTGGGCCTTTTCCAGTTCATTTTAGAGATGAGGAAATATCAAACAGGGTTAAGTGACTTGCCCAAAGTCACATAGCTATTAAGTGTCTGAGGTTTGATTTGAACTCAGGTCTTCCTGACTCCCAACCAGCACTCTATTCACTGTGCCACCTAGCTGCCCCAAGAATCCAGAAGTGGATTTCAGAGAGTATCTTTGCTAGAGGTTTAGAGGTATGCTGGTAAATGTTTTACAACAGGTTGTGGCCGGGGACTGGGTGGGGGTGGGGGGCAGGAAGGAAGGTAAATATGACACCCTTCTCAGGTCAATGTACATTAACATTTTCCCTATTACTTTGTTAAGTCTGGACCAGAGATGTCAAACACCTCAACTGGACCTGCAAAACTCCTGAGTGAATTGATAAAAAAGGGATGGGGAACTGTTTAACAAAATAAAATCTCAAAATACAATTCAACATAGATAATACTAATTTGTGGTTTTCTAAGTCACTATACAGGTATCAGGGATCAGTTTCTAATTGAATTTGACACCATCAGTCTAGACAATCAACAAAACTAGAAATTAAGCCCTGATTTGTCACTTTGCCAATTTCCAGGATGTAAATGCTCACAGATTGAGTCCTGTGACCAGATCCAGCTGGTTTTGCCTGATATATGATATCATACCTCAACAAAGATGCCCCCAAATCCTCTATACTTCTCTTTTTCTATTAATGGTATCATAATTTACCTGGTCCCTAAAGTTCGACACTCTGCGGCTAGTTTTAACTCCTTTTCTCCTTACTATCTCAATCAGTTACCAAGTCATAAGCACTCTTACTTCATAATACGTTTTACAACCTTTCCTTCTTTTCCATTCCATTGAAAGGCAGTATGGCAGGGGCAGTGGATCTGGAGTCAGGAAGACCTGGGCACACATCTGGCCTTAGAAACCACCCCACTGGGTGACTCTTGGTATATCACCTAAGCTCTCTGAGTCTTAGCTTCCTCATCTCTAACTGGACTAGTTGATATCTAATGTCCCTCAAAGCTCTAAAATACTATCACGCTATTAAAATGCTCTTTCTAGTACATTATGCTATATTGCTTTGTATTATCTTTTCATGTGTGTATGCCTCATTTTCTCAACTAGACTGTGAGCAAGCCAAGGAAACAATAACAGCTCCCATAATGTCTCACTCAAATGGGAATAGATCCCTTCAGGCTCCATCTTGATTTAGGAAACCACAAATAGACATTATCCATACTGCATTTTTTTTTTTGTTTATTTTGTTGAACATTTCTTAATTACATTTTAATCTAGTTTGGGCTATACCAGAGAGGTTTATGACTCTGCTTTATGGCATACAGAGCACTTCCTTCACAACAGCTCTGTAAGGTAGTGCAAATGTCACCACCCCCATTTTACAGATGAGAGGCCAAGGCTCAGAAAAGCTTGTCCATCCCTTGTCCATGATGGTGCAGCTATAGCTGAGTCTCTTATTCTTACTGGTACCTCACTAGATGTAATATCTCTGTGTCCCCTGTGGCACAGTGCCTTGAATATCATCTTTTCTAAATCAGTCAGTAACTGCTTTAAACCTTTACTAGGACAAATGATGGCACTGATTTGAGTTTGCATCCTTCTCCAAAACTCACTAAGAATTGTGTGACTTTACTTATGCTTTGAAACTCAGTTTCATCATTGGTAAGATGGGGATAATAATGCCTGTTCTATGTACCTCAAGGGCGTGTTGTGAGGCACAAATGAGAGAATGCACATAAAGTGCTTAGTAAACCTTAAAGCACCACATAAACATCAGCTATCATCATTAATAATAATATTATTATTATTAACAAAAACAACAACAATAATTTGCTTAGAAGAAAAGCTTTCTTTTTTTCTACTTTATCATCAGAGATCTTAAATGCCTACTTAAGGCAAGAGATACTTCTAACATTGGCTTTTCTGAGAAAAAGAGAACAACTACATTTTGTAGGAATAGAGCAAAAAGATTTAATGACAGAAGCCCTCAGGCTCTGATTAGAATGTATAAAACTCACGGGACCTTGGAGGTAAGGAACATGGCCTCTTAAATAAAGCTTGATTTAAGAAGCAATTATTAAGTGGATAAAGCACTGGACCTGGATTTTTTTTTTTTTTGTGAGGCAATTGGGGTTAAATGACTTGCCCAGGGTCACACAGCTAGTAAGTGTCAAGTGTCTGAGGCCGGATTTGAACTCAGGTCCTCCTGAATTCAAGGCCAGTGCTTTATCCACTGCACCACCTAGCTGCCCACAGGCCCTGGATTCAAGAGGACCTGAGTTCAAATCTGGCCTCAGACACTTGACACATACTAGCTGTGTGACCCTGGGCGAGTCACTTAACCTTCATTGCCCCACAAAAAAAAATGAAAATGAAAGAAGCAATTATTAAGTGCCTACTCTGTGCTATGTTCTGTGCTAGGCCATAAGGGGATATGAGACTTGATCCCTGCCCTCATGGAGTTTACAGTCTAGTAGGGGAGATGGAGCCACACACAAAGCACCAGAATACAAACTCAGACTTGTTAAGTGCATAAGAGAGGTACAAAACATGCTATGTGAGGTACAAGGAAAGGAGGATCCTGGTACCCCTTTGAGCCCTTAGAAAGACAGTCTGAAAGGCAGCCCAGACCAGGACAGAGATTACAGGAACAGGTGCCACATGAAGAAGCCAATCTGACCCCCCTTTTCTTTGAGAAGCTTAGGAACCCTGACCCAGAACTGATTTATTTGGTGTATTGTTGTACTGATTTATTACCAACTTGGGCACACGGATCCAGGGGAAAAGCCAGCTATTTAAAACAAACTATGAAACAAAGACTTTAATCTCAGATTTTTCTATCTCAGAAGATGTTTTTTGCTCCATTGATTTAAAAGAAAAGGACTTGATTTGTAATACCAAAAATTACAATGGAAATTTCTCTCCTAGATTTGCAGCCTATAAGATACAATAGAAAACACACACACACACACACACACACACACACACACACACACTGATTTTGTAGTTAGAGAACCTGGTTTCAAATCTCCCATTCATTCCTGTGTGATCTTAGGTAAGTCACTCAAAGTCTCTGGGCTTTAGTTTTCTCATCTGTAAAATTAAGAGGTTAGACATAGGTCCCTGGGACCTATGATCCTATGAAACATTCCCTGGGCAGAGCTCTGCTATTTCTCCATGCCTGGCCCTACCTCCCAATGCTAAAATCATAGCTTTAGCAGTCAAAATCAGATGCCCAGAGCAGGAGGCTTAGGTCTATACCACAGATACCAACACTTTGCTCATAGATGAACCTATCTAATCTAGCAGCCTCAGGTGGAAGGTCCTGTCCTGGGCTCTTGTGTGTCCTGCCTCTTTCACTGATTGGCAGCTATCTGCTTACTCAGGGAGCTATACTCTCTCATATACACACATTGTTGGCAGCTAGGTGGCACAGAACATTAGGCCTGGAGTCAGGAGTCAGGAAGGTGTGAGTTCAAATCTGGCCTCAGACACTTGACACTTATTAGTTGTGTGACCCTGGGCAAGTCACTTAACTCTTTTCCTTTCCTTTCCTTTCCTTTCCTTTCCTTTCCTTTCCTTTCCTTTCCTTTCCTTTCCTTTCCTTTCCTTTCCTTTCCTTTCCTTTCCTTTCCTTTCCTTTCCTTTCCTCTCCTCTCCTCTCCTCTCCTCTCCTCTCCTCTCCTCTCCTCTCCTCTCCTCTCCTCTCCTCTCCTCTCCTCTCCTCTCCTCTCCTCTCCTCTCCTCTCCTCTCCTCTCCTCTCCTCTCCTCTCCTCTCCTCTCCTCTCCTCTCCTCTCCTCTCCTCTCCTCTCCTCTCCTCTCCTCTCCTTTCTTTTTTTTGGTGGGGCAGAGTGAGGGTTAAGTGACTTTCCCAGGGTCACACAGTTAGCAAGTGTAAAGTGTCTGAGGCCAAATTTGAACTCAGATCCTCCTGAATCCAGGGCCAGTGCTTTATCTACTGTACCACCTAGCTGCCGCCTCTTTGATTTTCTTTTTCTTTTCTTTTTTTTTTTAAAAGTAACTTAGCTTCTATTGCCTCAAATATCCTGTCCATCTCCAGTCATCCTGATGTATATTTTGGCACTTGACCCAGATGGCTCTGGAGGAGAGAGTGAGGCTGGTGATCTTGCACAGTCCTGCCTCACTGCAAGTCATGACATCACCTTAATGTCATGGTCCTCTTTGAGAATAAAGGACAAACAGCAGCAGCAACAACACCCTCTCATGTGCTAACTAGGCTCTTTGAAGTCCAAAGCCATCCACACTGCAGGGTGGAATGATGTGAGAGTAACCATGGTAGAGGCTGTAGGGTACAGTAGAAAGTACATGAACTTTGGAGTCAGAAGACTTGAGTGTAGGTCTTGGCTATAGAAAGTTTTCTTATAAAAGAAAGATAATACTCTTTGCTTGAACCCAGAGAATAAAGTTAAGTCTAGTGGGTGTCAATTACAGAGAAGAAAGATCTTGGCTTAATATAAGGAAGAACTTACACACACACACACACACACACACAAATACATATATATGTGTGTGTATGTGTATTTGCATGTGTATTCTGTTGTCTTTTGGTCATTTCAGTTGTGCCTGATTTTTCATGAACTCTCTGGGGTTTTCTTGGTGGAGATACTGGAGTAGCTTGCCATTTCCTTCTCCATCTCATTTTACAGAAGAGGAAACTGAGGGTTAATTGACTTGCCCAGGGTCACACAGCTAGTAAGTGTCTAAGTCCAGGTTTTGAACTCATGAAGATGAGCCTTAATGACTACAAGTCCAGCACTCTAATCACTGTGCCACCTAGCTTTCCATCATATATACACACATATATGTATATCAAAAACATATACATCCTTATAATTCCTTAAAATTAGAGGTGTCCTCAATTTGAATGTGCTACCTTTAAAGGTGATGAGTTTTACCTTTCCCTGGAGGTGCAAACACCAGATGCCCACTTCTCAGAGATGGTATGGAGGTAATTAATACTTCAGTTAGGATTGGCCTGCAAGAATCCTAAGATCCTGTCTAGTTAGCTTCTATGATTCTAATGTAAAAGGGATTATGTTGGGGCCCCATCTGATAAACTGAAGGTCTTGGTTTTTGAATTAGCCCTACCCACGTAGCTTTCCCTGATATGAAAAGAGTTAAAGGGCTGGGTAGAAATGATCTTGGTCAGTAATCACAAAAACTATTTGGTGTTGGCTAAAAAGAAGAAGCTGATCATTTAAATGGAGTAGACAAGAAAGACCCCAAAATAATTGAATATAGCAATCTAATGCCAGAAAAACTCAAGAACAACTAATAGGATTCCCTATTCAACTAAAAAACTTCTGAGAAAACTGGGAAGCAGTAAGGCAGAAATTAGGTTCAGACCACATGGTAGGTCAGTAACTACCTTAAACATGATTGATTACGCTGGCAATAAATGATAATGAGTGTGTTCCCAGGAGGATAACACCTAGGGCATAGGTATGAGCTGCTCAGATAGGCAGCCATATTCAGGGGAGTGGTGGCCTTCCCCCAGTTACCCCTCAAAATATTAGACCCAGTGAGATAAATCTACTTCTGTTTGAGTGTTACTAAGAGCAACTTTGCAATAAATAGAAAGCCACAAGGAGCTGTTCTCAATTTCTGTGTTACTACTTAGGTAAAGCAATTGCTTGAGCCTATACTTAAAACCCTGAGTGCTTTACTGCATTATCATAAAATAGATTTTGATTTTGGGACTGAGAGAACACAATATTTTATCATATAATATAATAAATGTCAAATGGATACATGCCTACTTCCTAGTTCTTAATGTTGAACAGGATCAGGCTCATGGTCAGCAGTGCCTCCTAGTGGATTAAACTATGAATAATGAGTGAAGCCATGAAAAAAGAAATCTCAGGAGGCTTCAAGCTTTGGGCTGGGAAGTTTGTGGAAGTGGGGCAGGGAAGAAATCTGAAGGAGGGTGGGGTGGCCCCACCAGATTTGCCTTGGTGATTGATGGTGATGAATTTGTGGATTGGCTATAAGTATGTGAGCCTCAGAGTACATTTTTTAAATCTTCATCTGGGAGACCTTCCTCACCTCCTACTGCTTCCTTTGGTCACTGCCCAGGACCCTGATCACAGTAGTCCAGAGCCTGCCAAAGTTCTGTGCTTAGTGTGATTACTTTGGCTCACTTTACCTGGAAAGACTCTGACAAGCAATTAGGGCTGCTATATCTCCTTTTCCTTCCAATCTTTGAGGCAACAAAGGTAGAAGCACTATTCCTTCTCTCTAATTATGTCTAACTGCATTCAAAGTTGCAATCCTGCTATACACACTTGTAGATTCAACATCTCATGAATGAAGATGTATTTGAAGACACATGAATTTATTGTAAGCCTATGGAAATGAAGAAAAGCTACTTAGAGAGTGGGAATGTAAGAATTCTCAGCAGGGCAAGGAAAGATTAAAAGCATTCAACTCCGCAGTTGTTCCTACCTACAGTGGTAGTTGGATCCTCTATAAGTATGATGACAAGAGACAATAAAATATGTGCAAAGGACACAAAGTCACCAAATATGTGAGTTGGAAGTGACTCAAGAGCTCATCAAGCCATACCTGAACAGGAGAATCTTGTGATGAAGGTGGTAGATAGTCATCAACAGTGATCTATTAATCGCTAGACACGCGCCCACCACTGTTGTAAGTTCTGTGGATACAAAGAAAGGCAAAAACCCATCCCTTCTCTCAAGTAGCTCACAGTCAAATAAGGGAGACAACATGTAAACAACTATGTGCAAATAAAATGTCTACCATTCAGGACAAATTGGAGATATTCTCAGAGGGAAGAGGCGCTAACGTTAAGGAAGCCTGGGAAAGGATGCTTGACAAAGACAGAACTTTAACTGAGATATGAAGGAAGCCAGAGGAAGCAGGAGGCAGAGGTGAGGACGGAGAGATCCCGACCAGGTTGATAGATGGTGAAAATACCTGGTACAGGGAGATGGACTAAGAGTCTGTTTGAGGATCATCAAAGGGAAGGGCCAGTGTCACTGCATGGCAGAGGACATGGGGTAGATGTGAGATGTCTAAGAAGACTAGAAAGATAGTAAGGGCCAGATTGTGGAGGGCTTTACAAGCCAAACAAGATTATATATTTGTTCCTGGAAGTAATGGGCGGGGGAGGGAGGAGAAAAGGGTGAGATGGTCAGACCTGTGCTTTAGGATAGAGTGCTAGAACTGGACCTAGAAAGATCTGAGTTCAAATCTTTCCTCCGACACTTAATAGCTGTTTGACCCTGACCAAATTACTTAACCTTCCTCAGTCCCTCAGTCTTAGTTTACCATTTTAAAAGATGGGGGTGATAAAAATAGCACAGGATTATTGTGAGGAGCAAATGAGATCACCGATGCAAAGTGCTCTATAAACCTTTAAAGCCCTATATAAATTCTAGCAATTGTTATTGGTATTATTTTTGTGGTTGTTGTTATTATTATTATTGTTGAAGGGGAGCCCACTCTATACTGAGACAGCCCATTCTGTTCCTTGTCACCTCTAATTGTTAAATAGGTCATCCTTACATTCTACTCATTGCTCCTAGTTCTAGCCTTTGGGGCCAACTGGAATGAGTCTAATTTATCTTCCAGCAAGCCACAGTCATTTTCAACTCTTTGTGATCCCATTTGGGGTTTTCTTAGCAGAGATACTGCAGTGGTTTAGCATTTCCTTCTTCAGCTCATTTCACATATGAGAAAAATGAGGCAAACAGGGTTAAGTGACTTGCCCAGGGTCACACAGCTAGTATTGTCTGAGGCTGGATTTGAACTCTGGTCTTCCTGACTCCAGGCCCACCACAGTTACCTTAAGCCAAATTGAAGTAAATGAAGTTTGTTTTAGATCCTTCATTTATCATCCCTCCTTATCATGCTAATAAGACACCAGCTAGCATTCATATAGTACTTTAAGGTTTATTTACATGTGGTTCTGGTTTTACATACTTATGTTTTACATGAGGTTATACTTTCCAAGTGTTATTCCATTTAATCCTTAAAACAGCCCTTTAGGGTTGGTGTTAGCATTACTCCCAATTTATAGTTGAAGAAACAGAGGCCAAGAAAGGTTAAGGACTTGTCTGGAGTCACATGACTAGCAGGTGTCTAAATAAGGATTTGAATTCAGGCCTTCTTGACTCAAGTCCCTGCCTCCTAGCTGGCTAAAGAGGCCAAGCTGCAGTTCCCCTACTAGGCAGTAGTCCCATGCTCTGAATTTTTCCCTCTCTCCCTTCCCTTCAAACAACACTTATAAGACCCAGGCCCCCTTACTCAGGGTTCTGTTTTTCTGTAGTATGTTGGGCTAGCCAATGATAATATGTTAATGACTCCACAAGGCTCCAACCATAACCTTTCCCAGATAAAATTTGCATTTTAACAAGTTTTCTTGTAATTTTACTCAAAGGAGTGAGGAAGGTTAGGAAGTCTTTTTTAGCACAGCCAAAGGGGAAGATGAGTTAGGGGAAAGGAGGAGTGAGTCTCCATCTGGTTGATCCCACTTCCTGCCTGTGCCCTAATTCCTGGTGATAGTAGTGAGAAAGAGGGGAGAGAGGCCACTGACTCCAGCCTGAGACTTAAAAAAATATCATGGAGGAGAAATGGGTGGTTCAGGGGATAGAGCACTGGTCCTGGAGTCAGGAGGGAGAACCTGAATTCAAATCCACCTCAGACATCTACCAGCTGTGTGACCCTAGGTAAGTCACTTAACACTGATTGCCTCCCCCCAAAACAGCCATGTAGAATGGTCAGGGACTTTGCTATAAACTCGGCCAACTCTTTCCTTCCAGGACAACAGGTTTTTGCCTTTTGATGTATGTCCATCCCTCAGTATAATGCCTGGCACCTAATAAGCCCTTACTTAATGCTTGTTGATTGATAGGTGTTTCATGTGTGGAAGGGAGAGTAAAACATCAGATGTAGGCTCTGGCAGCTGGGACCGGATGAGGCATGGGTGGGGAGAGTTAAGGGGCATGGCAGCTGGCTCACAGAGGAGTAGTTTCCCTCTGCTTCAGAATGTGCCAGCTGCCACTGCTCCAGCCAATCAACGGCTGCTTTGGCTACTGTGGAAATGAAATGGTGATCTGTTCCTAAGCAGACCCCTGATGGTAAAGTCTGTGCCCCTGGCATGCCAAGACACCAAGAAGATAAGTTAAACCTCCAGCCAGCTCTCCAGGTATTCTCCTTTCAGCTGTTATAACGGTGTGCTTGACAGCCAAAATGAAGAATCCTATTGCCGGAGGACAGAGAATGTTATTGAAAACCAAGAAAGCGAGTTTCTGCAACCTCAAGTCAGATGCAGATGTTAACTTTTTCTTAGGGATGCACTTCTATATACTATAACATCCAAGGCAGGTAATTTAGTTTTCCCAGAAGAACCAGAGCTGGCTTAGTCTCCTCCAGTGACATACTAGTGACCTTCAGGGATAAACCAGATCAAAACACGTCCCAGGGCTGTCAGAAACAAATCACTTTTGAGGAGGAATAGGGTGAAAGAAGATAGAAATAGTGGGAGGGGGGAGAGGCAATGGAAGGAAGAGCAGATTGGGGGAGGGGGGCAGTAAGAAGCAAAACACTTTCAAGGTGGGATAGGGTGAAGGAAGATAGATAGTAGAGTAAATATCAAGGGGAGGGATTAAGCTGAAGGGTATTACAGTTAACAATAGTAACCATGAAAGAAATGATGAGCAGGATGCTATAAGAAGGACGTATGAAAAATGCAAAGCATCAACAGAGATAGAACTGATAGTATCGGGATACAGATTGAAGTGTAATTTTATTTGTTAGCTCCTCTTTCTAAAGGTATTCTGTCTATTTTCAAACACACCTGACTAATGAGAAGATGTTTTGCATAACTGCACATGTATTACTTATATTGAATTGCTGGATTTCATAGGGAGGGATGACAATCAAGGAAAAAGAAAATTTAGAACACAAAGTTTTAAAAAATCATTGTGAAAAATAATGATGAGCAGGGATAGTTGGGAAAGACCTGGAAGAACTTACAAGAACTGATGCTGACTGAGAGGAGCAGAACCAGGAGAACATTGTATACAGTAACAGCAGCATTGTGTGATGAACAATGGTGACAGACTTGGCTCTTTTTAGCAATGCAATGGTGCAAAACAATTTCAAAGAATTTCATAATAGAAAATGTTCTCAACATCCAGAAAAAAAGAACTGTGGTTTAGGAATGCAGATTAAACCATACTGTTTCTACTTTTGGGCCAGTGTGTGTGTGTGTGTGTGTGTGTGTGTGTGTGTGTGTGTGTGTGTTATTTCCCTTGTGATCTGACTCTTCTGTCACAATACAACTAATGCAGAGATATGTTTAATGTGATTGCACATATATAACTTATATTAGATTGCTTTCTGTCCTGGGGAGGAGGGAGGGAAGAGAGGGTGGGAGAAAAATTTGGAACTGAAAATCCTATGAAAACAAATGTTGCAAACTATCCTTATATGTAACTGGAAAATAATAAAATACTGAACAAAAAAAGATAGAAAATAGAATAAATATCATGGGGAAGGGAATAGGATAGAGGGAAACAGTTAACAACAGTAACTGTGAAAAAATATTTGAAGCAGAGGCAAGAGTAATATAAGAAAGATGATGGTGGTTGATTGATTATTGGATGAAGATGGGGATTGATTGATGACAATGAAGATGGATTGATGATGATGATGCGAATTGATTGATGATAAAACGTATGGCATTTACTTTGCTGGGCTATTGTGAAGAAAATTCTTTGTTAGGTATAAGGTACTACATAAATGTTATTATTGTTATTTCAAGAATCAACCTCATGGTTTTATTATAAGGAAATCTCTCTTTAAAGTACTATATAAATTTAGTTTACTATAAAAAAAAATGATGAGCAGAAAAACCTGGAAAGACCTACATGAGCTGATGCAAAGTGAAATGTACTATATACAAAATAACAGCAATACTGTAAGATGATCTGCTGTGAATGACTTGCTTATTTTCAGCAATGTGATGATCCAAGACAACTCTGAAGGTTCTATAAAAAGGTAGTCTATCTACAGAGAGAGAACTGATAGTGTCTGAATACAGATTGAAGCATAATTTTTTTGTTTGTTAGTTCTTTTATCTGAAGTTTTGTTTTTGTCTGTTTTTTTTTTCTCACAACCTGGCTAATGTGGAAATGTTTTGCATGACTGCTCATGTATAGCTTATATTGAATTTCTGGAGTTCTTGAGGGAGGGAGGGAGGAAGGAAGAGAATTTGGAACACAAAGTTTAAAAAAATCAATATCAAAATTTGTATTTAGATATAATTTGGGAAAATAAAACTTAATGAGAATAAAAAAATTTTTTTAAAAAAGAGCCAGGAAACACTGGAGGCAAAGTACAGACCTCTGTGTGAAGGAAGAAGCTCCATATCATAGGTATACTAGTTAAAAATACCATTAGGAGGGGGCAGCTAGGTGGCACAGTGGATAAAGCACTGGCCCTGGATTCAGGAGGACCTGAGTTCAAATCCAGCCTCAGACACTTGACACTTACTAGCTGTATGACTCTGGGCAAGTCACTTAACCCTCATTGCCCTGCAAAAAAAAATACCATTAGAAAGCATATGGAAAAAGGATATCCATGAGTGCCAATGCACTTCATTGTCATCATCACCATCATCACCACGACCATCACCATCATCCTATCCTATCATTTATAGAGCATCTACTATGTATTGGAGTACTATGCCAAGTACTTTATAAGTATTATCTTATTTTTGTTGTTGTTGTTGTTGTTGTTGTTTTTTGTGGGGCAATGAGGATTAAGTGACTTGCCCAGGGTCACACAGCTAGTAAGTGTCAAGCATCTGAGTCTGGATTTGAACTCAGGTCCTCCTGAATCCAGGGTCGGTGCTCTATCCACTTTGCCACCTAGCTGCCCCCAGTATTATCTTATTTGATCCTCTGGGAAATGAAGGTGGAAACACTCAGTATGCAAATGAATCCTAGATCAACCCAGAATTCCCTTGGCTCTTCTTTTGTGAGTAGTTGCTCCAAATAAGTTGGAAAGTATATCCCTGGGGATGGGTAGAGTCATCCAGAGTTAGTTCTGAATTGTGGTCCGTTTCAGAGAAGTGCATTAGCAGAGCATTGAATCATGTGGTTGGAAGGGATATTCAAGATCATCCAATCCAACTAGTCATTTGATAGATAAGAAAGTTAATGCTTGGAGGGAGGGAGTGACTTGGCCTGAATCACAAAACTTAGTCCTTGGCAACACTGACTGGGCCTAGAATCTTGGTCTTCTAACTCTCACACATGCACCTACAAAAAAATTCTTCATAATGGTTTTTCATGTTTGGTTTGTTTATTATGGAAAATTTCTTTATGTGCTTCTGCTTTCCAACCATAGAGCAATAATTCAGTGGAATCTATTCCCTTCCTTATCAGACCAGCAGCTGGCTAATATGAACCTAGACAGCTCATTCTTTACCTTTGGCTGGGGCTTTGTTGGTAACTCAGCTAAGCGTTTCTGGGAACATTTCACATCATTCTATCTCTGGGAGAAAAACTTCTTTTTTTCACATGTAGTGAACTTGTGTTGAGTGATACAGTTATTCAGCTATTTCTCTGTGTAGTTCATTAACATGGGAATCATTCTAGATGCCTAAAACACTTTGATCATCAAAATATATATATTTCCAGAAGATTACATAGCAATGAATTGCCCTTTACCTGGAAAAAATGTGGCTGAAAAAGATTTTTATTCCCCAAGTCCCTTAATTAAATCTTTTAGCTCAACTGCCCTAGTTTTTCTAATTCTAAACACCCTGGATTTATGGACATATATCATCTCAATGGATGGGAGATTGGAATTAGAAATTAATGAAGTGAATTGGGGGTGTCATATTAGAAGGCAAAAAGGAAAAGATTTATTTAAAAAAAAGCCATCGGCCTTTAAACAAGAAGTTAGCTGAAAGCACGATTCTCTAAAAGTTACTGCTCATCACAGACAATCCTATCAGAAAGGCCACTGTTACTCATTCAGTGAGCACAACAGTTAATAAATAAGCAGATGAGATATGATATTCTGATAGGAGAATAAGACAGAACTCTCCCACCCTATCCCCCATCCCCATCTCCTCGTAGGAGAATGGTAGTATACTAGTGTCACATATAACCTCTCTCACCACCACCACTTCCCCCAATCCCCCAAACCCCCAACTCCCACCCATATTTAACAAGCATTAGAAAGACAGGGATACATACATATCTGTGTGCTGGAAAGGAAGTACTTCACTCTCCCCCAAACCCAGGGCACTTCAAACACACACTCATAGCAAGCAACAACTGAAACCCCATTCACAAAGAAAGAAAACTTATCAGTCTGCTTACCATCCGACCAATCAATTAGGCCAAGGTAGTGCAAAAGTTTCAAAGAGGAGCACACCACTACCACAATCCCTAATGTCTGAAGTCCCTCTGATTCGCCTTCACTCCACATGCTTACAGATACCCGCTGGCACGAGAACAAAATAACCAGCCAACATCTAAAGCTACAGTGCAATCAGATCGAAAACTCCCTACCCACCAGTCCAATAACGGAATGGTTTGTTTTCCCTCCCTGCCTCTCTGCTCCTCATACTCCCTCTCTCCCTATCTCCCTCCCTCCCTCTCTCTTCACTCCTCCTTGCTCCCTCTCCCCTTCCTTCTAGCAAGCAAGCTCTGTACTTAGTAGCAATCTTTGTTTGTTTTCCCCCTTTTCTTTTCTTTCTTTCCTCCCGGCAGCTCTACTGAAGTTTTGTTTTTGTTTTTGTTTTTGAACAAGCCTCATGAGCAATTGCCAAACCCAGAAATTCCTCACACCATTTCCAACCTGGGACTTGGAGCAATTTTCTCATTGTTTGGTCATTTTCAGAGAAATCATATTTGCTGTCAGAACACAAAGATTCTCTGCTTTGGGTCTTTGGGGAGCTGGAGGGATAAAACCCATTGAAAAAGAACATGTTGGGGCAGCTAGATGGCACAGTGGTTAAAGCACCGGCCCTGAATTCAGGAGTACCTGAGTTCAAATCCGGCCTCAGACACTTGACACTTACTAGCTGTGTGACCCTGGGCAAGCCACTTAACCCCCATTGCCTGCAAAAAAAAAAAAAAGAAAAAAAGAAAAAGAACATGTCATCCTTGTTTGTTACATCTTTCTTCATGACACATTTGCTGAGCAGATTTTCCAGGTGGAAGTGTCCCCCTATTTTTGACTCAGTGCATTACTGGAAACAATATCCTAAGGCAGATCGCTCCGAGAGTGGACCAAGCAGGGGCTGTGGTTTTCAATAATTCAGCATTAATATTATTTCCATTATTGGAAATCGTTGAATGAGCAGGTCATGGAAAGTGAATTATAGGTACTTGATAGGTAGAGTCTAATGAAGGAAGTGGTAAAAAACAAAGATTTTCTGAGTTTTCCAAACTGAGAATCAGAAAGGTAGATTTTGTAACAGTATTTGAGCTCTGAGGTCTATGAGAAATGGTGCATTTTTATACAATGAAGGTATAGATCCTCTACTTTGGGGCTTAGAGAAGGCACTGTCCCAGTTGTAGGATAAGGCAAGATAGACTCTATATACACACTGGTCTAGCCCTGGACAAAATTGTGAAGTGGGGAAGTCTGTCATCTTCCTCCCTTTTCATAATTTTTGTCTTACTTTAGGACCCAGGTCTCTTTTGAAGGAATGACAGATATGACTTAGTTGAAGAATGTTCAACTAGGTGTCAGGAGACTTGGGTTCTAGCCATGGCGCTGCTAACAAGGCACCTCTCTTGGCCTCAGTTTCCTCAGAAAGGGGAAAGAAGAGTTTAAAACATGTGATTTCTTGGGTCCCCCAGAAATCTGATTATCATTCTAAGTCCCTTCTATCAATCTACTAATTGAATTCGTGCCAAGGTGCCATTGATAATATCTTTTTCTTTGGGGAAATTTTTAGTCTAAAATAAGATGCTTATAGAGTCCACTGCTTAGCTGAAAGCAATGAATCCCTAATGGTAGAATTTCAGCCCCTAAAATATCTTAATGGAGGAATAAGTTGAGACAAGTGATTTTTCTGATGTCCCTCAAATCACATCAACTATTTTGCCTACATATCTGATGGATTTTGGATCATCTGAGAGAGGTAATAGGTCTTAGTGGATAGAGGGATCTACTCAGAATTAAGAAAGATTTGAGTTGGTAGGATTTTAGGATTATAGATTTAGAGCTAGGAAGGCCCTTAGAGGTTATTTAGTCCAACCCCCTCGTTTTACAGGTATGGAAACTGAAGCCAAAAGAAGTGGAATGCATTTTCCAAGGTTGTTAAGTAGCAGAGTTTGGACTTGAACACAGGGTTCTCTGACTCCAAAGCAATTTCCAATTCTGCCTCTCAAAGTAATTAGTTTTATGATCTTGGGAATGTCATTTTAACTTTCTGAAGTTCCAGCTTTCTCATCTCATAGAGTTGTTGTGAAGATTAGTTAGGAATATATGGGCAGCATGGAAAGTTATTACTTTCTGCTCAGGCCTGGGCTCACACACAAGAACAAGGGCACCCTAGTTTGGGAGTTTAGTAGTCAGGCTCCCCTTCAGTTCAGAGTTCTACATTCCCCCCTCGCCCCCAATGGAAACACTTTCTGGAATTCTTGTTCTAGGGACTCTGTCTCCATTTTTCCTTAAGAGGGACATTCCAGATTTCTGGAATTAGACCAAGAAAAGGAAGCAATGGGCTTGGAATCAGGAAGACTCATCTTCATGAATTCAAATCCGGCCTCAGACACTTACTAACCGTGTGATCCTGGGCAAATCACTTAACCCTGTTTGCCTCAGTTTCCATATCTGTAAAAATGAGGTAGAGAAGGAAATGGCAAAACCACTCTAGGATCTTTGCCAAAAAACAAAACAAAATCCAAATTAGGCTCATGAAGAGTCAGATGTGACAGAAATGACTACAAAATCTCCAGGTTAAAGCTTATTCTGATGAGCAATGAATGTGGAGGAATGCATATCATTTCAAAATGGTTCAATTTAAAAGTATTTTTTAAGGGGCAGCTAGGTGGTGCAGTGGATAAAGCACTGGCCTTGGATTCAGGAGGACCTGAGTTCAAATCCAGCCTCAGACAATTGACACTAGCTGTGTGACCCTGGGCAAGTCACTTAACCCTCATTGTCCCACAAAACAAAAAACAAAAACAAATACAACAAAAAAGTATTTTTTTAAAAAGGAAAATAAGGCCTTATTTTTGGGACAATGATTGAATTTTCATTTCTGTACAGGAGGCTGTAGGGACTGTTCATACAAATACAAGTATCTGACTATTCTCAAAAAGCAATATGATAATATGATATTATTTAGGGTAATAATGAAAAAATGAACAAACATTGTTGAAATAGCATGCCTGGTGCCAAGTAGGTCTTAGTGTCTTTGTTTACTCTGTTTACTCACTCAAATGAGCTAAGGGGAGCAGTGCATAGAATGCTGAACTGGGAATTACAGAGACCTGAGTTCAAAATCTGCCTTAGATAGTGGAAGGGCCTAAAATTCTCACTGTGATGTCTAAAATCTAATGAGTGGTCACCTTAAATAAGAAAATGTATAGCACCAATCTTTGGGCAGTAAATATTTATTAAAGTATATTAGGGGTTAGTAATGAGAAAATACATGGATAAAGTATCCCTATTCTGCCTGTCCCTGCTGCTTCTGCCGCCAAACCCAAGTCCAGACACAAAAGGGTCTTGCTCCTCCCAGAAGCCTCCTGTGAAACAGAAAACAGGGCCGTCCTCGCACACAGCTCCAAGCTAATTGGCTGGTAACTTTGATTGACAAAACTAACAGGCAGTAACTTCTGGACGCTAAGTCACACATGGATGCCAAGTCACATGCTTTCTCCTCATAGTAGAGCTTCCCGCAATATCTTTCCCAGCATATTGGTAGTGCTCTAATTCTCAGAACAGCATACCTACCTCACAGAGTTTTTGTGAGTTGCAAATGAGGTAATATATGTAACTCTCTTTACAAACCTTAAAGTACTATAAATGTTATGTACTACTGTTATCAATTCAATAAGTGCTAAAGATTCTGTTTTTTATCACATCTTTCCTGGGTCATTCTGGTAAATGACACGTTGTACCATAGTCTGAATTTGGCCAATGCTGCCTCCCTAGACATTGGTAGCATACTCATTAGCCTTGTCCCAGGCAGCACAGAGAATTTGCAGTTTGACCTTTAGGCAGCTGAACTGAGGCAACCTTTGCCAAACCACTGGATGCAGAGGTCATTTTGCACTCATGGACTCTGGGGGAAACAGTGGGGGTTGAGGCGTTGGGTCTAGACAATGAATGGGAAGTTGTGCTTGACTTATCCAGACTGAAAAAGTATTAATTCCTTATCTCTAGCAGACAAAAATAGCTGTTTTAATTGCTAGATGGAGTTTCTAGACATTGGAGGGCAGAGCAGTATCACTCAAAAGGGTGACATTCTTGGGAAGTTTGCATAGTGAATTTAGTTTGTTTCTATCTGGACTCTTCACTTTTATGGTTAAACGAAACCACACCTGTCATCTCATGTAGATTACACTTTTTTTTTTTTTTTTTGCGGGACAATGGGGGTTAAGTGACTTGCCCAGGGTCACACAGCTAGTAAGTGTCAAGTGTCTGAGGCCGGATTTGAACTCAGGTACTCCTGACTCCAGGGCGAGTGCATTATCCACTGTGCCACCTAGCTGCCCCTAGATTACACTTTTAACTTTTGATTATTGGAAGGCTGACAACTCATGGACCACAGGCATGACAAAGGACATTAGGGTAATAAGAGCTAGCATTGATATAGTTCTTTAAGGTTTGCATGCGTAATTCACAAATTTTCTTATAAAGTTATTGTTTTTTGCTTCCATTCTACTAAATTGTCCTTCATTTCTGTATATTTGCAATCCCAATAGGGGCAACTAGGTGGCACAGTGGATAGAGCACTGGCCCTGAAGTTGGGAGGACCTGTGTTCAAATCTCACCCCAGGCACTTACTAGCTGTGTGACCCTGGTAAAGTCACTTAACCCCAATTGCCTTAAACATCCAGGGCCATCTCTAGTTGTCCTGATATATATTTTACCACCGGACCGAGATGACTGGAGGAAAGAGTGAGGCTGGTGACGTTGCACAGCCTTCCTTCACTTAAATCCAATTCACTGCAAATCATGACATCACCCCATTGTCAAGGTCCTCTTTGAAAATGAAGGACAAACAACAACAACAACAACAATAACAACAACAACAACCCATATATGTTGTTCTCTCTTTTCTTTTCCATTTTTTCTGTTCTGTTCTTTTCTTTCTTTCCTTCTTTCTGTCTTTCTTTCCTTCCTTCCTTCCTTCCTTTTTTCTTTCTTTCTTTCTTTCTTTCTTTCTTTCTTTCTTTCTTTCTTTCTTTCTTTCTTTCTTTCTTTCTTTCTCTCTCTCTCTCTCTCTCTCTCTCTTTCTTTCTTTCTTTCTCTCTTTCTTTTTCTTTCTTTTTGATGAGACCTGCCATTACAGAGACAAGTTTTTCTATTCTTACCATTATTTTTTACTATGCAGGTCACAAATTCTGCTCTCATTTCTCTTCTGAACCATTCAGTAACAGCACATTGTGATTCCATGCTCTTCTCCCATTCCCAGGGTCCTCTGTCTCATCAAATGTTAGATCATGTTCCTTTGTTTTGCAGTATTTATTCATGGATGCCACTTGTTTACTAGACCTGGAGGAAATCTTTCCTTCTGTTGTTACTGTTTTCCCTGCTGATTTAACTGCTTATGTTTTAGGTCTTGAGTTTTCTTCTTCCTGCGTTCTCTGGTAATTTCAGTCTTTTTTCCCCGTTTTTCTTTTTACTCTCTCTCCTCTGATGGTGGTTTCCTTTCAGGGCTGGATTTTAAAATATCTCAGCCTCCTCCCATGCTACTCAATTCATGGTTCAGAAGGCTAGGTCTTTGCCCTCAGTGGTCAGAACTGACCCCAGCTGGATTTTGTGCTCTCTCCCTCAGGGTTAGTGGAGTGCTACATAACCTACCACACACAGTGTGCTGTCGTGGTATACTGTCCCATTCTCTCTGTTTCCTAGTTCTCTAGCCCAATGCTCTAAGTTCAGAGAGCTGCCATACTGGTTCTATGGGGCTGTCTACCCAAGCACGGTAGTTTGGAGCTTTGCAAAATTGGTGCTGTTGGGTTGTGGCCCCCACCAGCCTTCTGTTCCTGGAGGGTTTAGCCATGCTAGCCATCTGTTCCAGCAGGGGAAACTTCTGCAGCTTGGAACTTGGGTCTCTTTAGCACTGCAAAGAAGGAGAGGGGTCTGGAGTATGGTGGTGGGTTGTGTTGTAAGCTTGTGCTGGGTCCTTCAGTATGCTAGTGCAGCCTTGCTTCTGGCTACTTGGGAGGTGGAGGAGGGCTGCTGAATAAGTTCAGAATCAGTGAGTGTTAATTCATGCATTTGTTTTTGTTTTGTTAGCCTTCTTTTGAATTCTGGATGTCCTAGACTATGGAGATAACTGAGGTTGCTTTATTTTTTGGCTCATAATTTCTGTTTTGGAAAGATTTGAAAGGTTAAGGGAATGAGAGAAAATGTCTAATCCTCCATCTTGTTGCTTATGTGACCTGGATCTTTATGGTGGGCAAAGCACCTTACACATTTTCTCATTTTATCCTCATTAACAACCCTGGGATAGGGTGCTATTAGTATCCCCCTTTCGCAGATGTAGAAACTGAGGCTGGGCAAGGATAAGTATTTTGCCTAGGGTCACATAGCTATTAAGTGTCTGAGTCTGGATTTGAACTCAGATCTTCCTGACTTCAGGTCTAGTGCTCTATCCACTGTCAAACCTAGCAGCTGAGAAGTCAGGAAGTTAGAAGATCTGCATTCTCACCTAATTTCCATATAATAGGAAGAGAATCTTACTGCCTGCATATCATACAGAGATTTCTCTCTGGAGACTGAGTATCTCTAAACGATGTAGTGTCCAACAAATGCCCCAGTACAAACGCATGTTAGCAGAAAGAGTATGGCTTTGTCCAGTTCAAGGTGACAGGCTTTAGCTTAGAGATCTGTAAGAACAATATATCAGAACGTAGCTCATTCCTAGTGTAGCTCTACCTCTTCTATGCTCCCCAAGGAGTCTGTGTTCTCTCATTAGCCTGTCCTGCTCTCTCCTACCCTCATTTGTGGCCCTGCTCCAGACTAGACTTTCCTCAGCCCCCGGGCCCCACCAAAACAGAAGCAAGTTATTATGAAAACTCCTCTGGTATTTAAAGCTCTATACAAACTGCCCCTTTCCAGTCTTCTTAAGCATTATTCCCCTTTAAGAACTCTATTGCTAGTCAGTCAATCAATAAACATTTATTAAGTGCCTACTATGTGCTGGGGACTGTGCTAAGTGCCAACTATTGTTTAGCTACCCCAACCTACTTGATGTTTCTCATGATGATGCTCAATGGCCCATTTCTGTGGCTTTGTCTTGGCTGTCCGCCATAATTCCCTCTCTCCTCATTTTGACCTCTTGGCATCTTTCACAGGAAACCTTTCTTAACCCCTCTTAATTCTAGTGCCCTTCCCTCTTTTATGCTCTATTTATATAATTTACTTGTATATATTTATCTCCTCCATTGGATTGTGAGCTCCAGGATTATTTTTTGTCTCTTTTTGTATCACCAGCACTTAGCATAGTGCTTGGAATATAGTAGATATTTAATAAATGCCTATTGACCAACTGTCTTGGAATCTCTGGATTTCTTTGAGGCTGGGCTGAAATACCACTTTCTCTGCCAAGTTATTCTTAGTCCACCCAGATGCTATTCCTTTTCCCTCCAAAGTTATCTTGGATTTGTTTTGTCTATATCTATATCTGTACTTTTGTGCATATCTGTCTGTCTGTCTATCTATCTATCTATCTATCCATGTTGTCCCTACCAATAGAATATAAGCTTCTTGAAGCCAAGGACTATTTAATTTCTGTCTTTGCATACCCAATGATTAGCATAGTTCCTGACACACAGTAGGCACTTAAAAACTGCTTAGTAATGAATTGATTGATCTAATTCCCTAACTCCTCTTACCAGTACAATTCTCTGGAGTCACTGAACAATAAGTCTGACCTTTTCCTCAGCTCCTAGAGAACTTTCTCAACTAACTCACTCCTCTCTTATTGCCCTCTATTCTGTGCCCACAGGCTTGGGTTCCTCTATTTATTGTTCAGCAGGAGGCTGGCACAGTCCTTAGGCCCAGAGAGGCTACTCACCACCAATGAACATATAATCCTTTATCCTCAGCTATGGGGCAGCTAGGTAGTATAGTGAATAGAGTACGAGCCCAGGAGTCAGGGGGACCTGAACCCAAATCCAGTCTCAGACACTTACTAGCCGTGTGACCCTGGGCAAGTCACTTAATCCTTCTTGCCTCAGTTTCCTCATCTATAAAATGAGCTGGAGAAGGAAATGGCAAACCACCTCCATTCCTTTGCCAAGAAAACCCCAAATGAGGTCATGGAGAGTCAGACACGACTGACAAAAATAAATAACAATAACAATCCTCAGGTATTCTGTTACTTTCACCAAAGAGTGATACATGCAAGCACATTTAATATATTGTGTTTAGTTCTGGGCACTACATTTTAGGGAGGATGTTGACAAGTTGGAGAATATCCAGCTAAAGGAAACAAGGATGGTTAAAGGACAGGATGGAAGAACATATTAAAAGAACAAATGTGGAATGTTTAGATTGGAGAAGAGAAGGGGGAGAGGAGAGGAAGGGGGCATGACAGCCTTAAATATTTGCGTCATATGGAAGGAAAACACTAGTTCTGATTAGCCATAGAGGGCAGAACTAGGAACAATGTGGTATAGAAAAGCAGATTTTTAACTTGATATAAGGAAAAACTTACAATTATTTAAAAGTCAAGTGGGCTGCCTTAAGAAGCAGCTACTTCCCCTTCATAAGGGTGGGGGTGGGGGTTGGGGGGGGTGTCTTTAAGCAGACTGGTTAGAGAGGAATTCTGCTTATGTAAGGGATAAACCACATGACCTCCAAGATTTTCTCCAGGTCTAAGATTCTGTGATTCTCTAATGGAGAAAGAGGAGGTCTTTAAATTTTTTTCCCCATTTGTGATGTGATTATCATTCACCCATTGATCATTCATTCTACAGAAAGAAGTCTCAGGGAGGGAGGAAGGAAGAGAGAACAGAGGGCTGTTTCTGAAAGTAGTTGGATGTTTGATTCATGCCTTTCATTGTGTCTTGGGCATCAGTGTTATCTGACAGTCCACTACACTGGTGTGGCAAAGCTAATTCAGCAAGGGGTGTGTGTGTGATTTCCTGGGACTGATCAATCACCTGTCTTGCCCCCACTCAGGGTAAAGGTGCCCACAGAAGATATTGTAGCTACCTATATCACCCTTTACTTTTCCAATTGCTTCTTTATAACTCAAGGCAATAACATACTTACAGATAACATTTGGAGGGATTGGCATTGATCACTTAGTTAATTTAAAATATAAAAACCCTTTGCAAATGCATTTAGAATTCCTGGCCAGTTCTCACAATTACCCAGAGGTGAGTGCTCTATGTTTACAAGTGGATTTTCCAAGAAATTCTCCTGCTTATTTACTGTTGTACCGTTCATTTAGATGTGGTAGGAACTTAATCTCCCAGATGATTCTGCCAAGGTTGCTATGTATATATCTATACACATACACATATATACATACAAACACACATATATAGACATATATATGTATGTGTATATGTGTGTATATATATATATGCATACACACACATGTATATTTTCAAATGTATTCAGTGATTGCACCTTGAGTTTCTTTCTCTAAAAACTGTGGTGGAAATGAGGGGGAGAACTCTGCAGGGCCCCATTCGAGACCTCCTGGCTCTGTCAGGAAACAAATCATTTAGCTGCAGGTTGCTTATGGTTCCCAGAGAAAACAATTTCTATTCCCTTCACTGTACAAAAATGGAGAATTTATTTCATCTTAGCGTCCATCTTGATCCCTTTATGTAGCATTGCCTGGATTTACAAAGATTATATTTGATAATTATGGTAATAATAATAGTAACAATTTGTGTTGGTCAAGTACTTTTAACTTTTCAAAGCACTTTCATCTACCTTATTTAACTTTATACCCCTCCCCTAACCCTAGGCAGTAGATAGAGAAGGTAGTGTTATTCGCATGTTTTAGATGAGGAACTGAGATCTGGGGAGGTTGTAATTTTCCAAAGAGCATACAGCCAATAAAAGGCAGAGATGGAATTAGAACCTTCTTGATGGCTGGTTTGTCCACTGCAGGACATAGTGTAGAAACTGGATGCATGTGTAGAGAGGAAGTCTCCAACCCAGGTATTCCCCCTCTATATTTGGTGCAATCTACAGACTCTGCTCTTGCTACAAGAGGTTTTCCCCAGTCAGAACCAGTATATTAGCCTTCGGTTCTCCATTGAGGCTGTTACCAGTTCCTTATCCTAACATATCCAGCTCAGGACAGAAATGGGGAAGCAGATCAAAAAGCCAATGAAAAAACAATCAATCAACAAGCATTATAGTATTTTATAGGGGCATGAGAAAAAGACAAAAACAGTTCATGCCCTTAAGGAACTTACATTCAAATGGGGGAGAAAACATGCCAATAAATGGCTAAATACAAGATACACAAAGTCGGGGGCAGCTAGGTGGCGCAGTGGATAAAGCACCGGCCCTGGATTCAGGAGTACCTGAGTTCAAATCCGGCCTCAGACAATTGACACTTACTGGCTGTGTGACCCTGGGCAAGTCGCTTAACCCCCATTGCCCCGCAAAACAAACAAACAAAAAAATGATACGCAAAGTCAAAGGATAGTAACTTCAGAAGGGAAGGTGCTAGCAGCTGGAAGACCAGGAAAATCCTCTTATAGAAGATAGCATTTGAGCCAAATTCTGAAGGGAGCCAGGGGTTCTAAGAGATTGATACTAAGAGGGAAAGACTTCTAGGCATGGGGGACTGACAATACAAAGGCGAGATGATGGTGAGATGATGAGAGATGAAATGTCAGGTTTAGGGAAATAGGTTAATATGGCTGGATTGTGGAGTATGTGAAAGAGCATAGAGTATAAGAAGACTGAACAGATAGGAAGGGGCAGGGGTGGTGAAAGTGTTCAAATGCAGAAGGTCTTTATAATTCATCTTGGAGGCAAAAAAAAAAAGAGCCACTGGGGTTTGTTGAATAAGGAGGTGACATGATCAAACCTCTACTTTAGAAAAATTTTCTTGGCAGCTGAATGGAATGAGGGGATACTTAATACAGGTAGACCAATTAAGAAGCTAGTGCAATATTCCATGAGACAGATGGTGAGGAACTGAATTAGGGTGATGGCTGTCTGAGTGGAGAGAAGGGGATTTAAAGGGGAAATGTGAAGGATGAAATAAAGTTGGCAACTGATTAGATATATTGAGTAAAGGAGATTGAGGAGTAGATGATGAATGTCACAGGTTGCAAACCTGGCTTAGTTGGGAGGAGGATGGCGCCCTTCATAGTAATAGGGACATTTGGGAAAGGGGAAGAATTTTTAGGGGAAAGATAATGAGTTTTGTTGACATGCTAAGTTTGGGACGTCTCTAGGCAACAGGACTCAACCTCAAAGAGCATTACGACTACAGGGGGTGGGGATCTCTCCTTATGCCTGAAATGATGCTAGTCCTAAAAGGCCTGAACAAGACAGGGACATGGATGGTAGTAAGTTACCCAAACAAAGCTCAGTGTTGAACATCCCTAAAGCCTAGTTCTTTTTGTGGCCCTTCTCCAAGTGTTCGATATGCCCAGAATCCTATATCCCTTAATAGAATGTAAGGTCATTGATAGAAGGGATTGTTTCCTTTTTTCCTTTTTATCTCTAGAGTCTAGCATGATACCTGGTATAGAGTAGACACTCAATAAATGCCTATGGATTGATTGACTCTCAGTGAAAGAGTGGGGATGAAAGCTAAGGGAACAGAGTGGAAAGGGCACTTTGAAGTCAATCTGAGGACTTGAGTTGGAATCTGTGCCCTTGTACTTGCTACTTCTGTAGCCATGGGCAAATCATATCCCCGCACTGGACCTCAATGTCTCTTCCAGCTCTCAATTCTATAACTGGTAAAATAGTCTGAGAGTGGACAGCATGACTACTGGTTGAACCTGGTTCATCGACTAATCTTTGCAAGAAGACAGTCATCAACAATTATGTATATATTTGTTTCCATGTTGCAAACTCCCAGTAGATTATAAAAACTGCATAAAGAAGGGACTATTTCTTGTTTTGTCTTTGTATCCCCATGGCCTAACACAATGCCTTACCTATAATAAGTACTAAATAAATGCTTGATGGTTGGCATAGGTCGGCCACCAACTATGTTCAAGGTGCTGTTATACAAGGTTACAAAATGTCCTTGTGGGCTTAGAATCTTGTTGAGGAGAAAAGATGTGTACAAAGAAAAAGCCATCCAGATAGTAAGATAAATGAACAATGAGAAGAAAAGTCATGGAACATTAGAGAAGTAAGAGGAAGAGCTCACTGTGGGGTGGGAAGGCTTCCCAGGAGAGTAGAAACCACACTTGCTTGATGTGTTATCTGAATTGGCATTCAGGGGAGGCCTCCCAGGGTTAGGGTCCCTGTGTCTTAACTGTGGCCCTTCCCTTTTAAAATAAATTGCCTTTCAGTGACACAGGCTATAGCTGGAACCTACTTACTCTTTTCTGTGTACCCCCAAGGAAGTCACAACAGTGATGCTCCCCTTTCCCTTCCCCTTTTCCACCACTACCATGCCATCACGGGAGAGAGAGAATTGAGACCTCAGAGATGCCAAGAGTGTGTAGAGTGCTGGGACTAGAGTCAGAAGGACCTGAGTTCAAATCTACCTTCAGATGTTTACTAGCTGTGTGACTTGGGCTAGTCATTTAACTTGTGTTTGCCTCAGTTTCCTCGATCTTAACATGGAGATAATAATAGCATCTACCTCATAGGATTATTGTAAAGATCAAATGAGAATCCAAGTCATTCCCCAAATGAGAAATGGTCAAAGGATATGGACAGGCAGTTTTCTGATAAAGAAATCAAAGCGATCTATTGCCATATGAAAGAATGCTCTAAATCACTATTGATTAGAGAAATGCAAATTAAAACAACTCTGAGGTACCAACCAACACCTATCAGATTGGCTAATACGACAAAAAAAGGAAAATAATAAGTGTTGGAGAAGCTGTGGAAAAATTGGAACACTAATGCATTATTGGTGGACTAATGTATTATTGGTGACTGATCCAACCATTCTGGAGAGCAATTTGGAATTATGCCCAAAGGGCTATAAAGCTGTGCATACCCTTTGACCCAACAATACTTCTATTGGTCTTTTCCCCAAAGAGATCATTAAAAAAGAAAAAAGACCTATGTGTACAAAAATATTTATAGCTGCTCTTTTTGTGGTGGCAAGGAATTGGAAATTGGGGGGATGCCCATCAATTGGGGAATGGCTGAACAAGTTGTGGTATATGAATGTAATGGAATTCTATTGTGTTGTAAGAAACGATGAGCAGGCAGATTTCAGAGAAACCTGGAAGGACTTGCATAAACTGATGATGAGTGAGATGAGCAGAACCAGGAGAACATTGTACACAGTATCATCAACATTATGTGTTGATCGATTGTGATAGACTTGATTCTTCTCAGCAATACAATGGTACAAGATAGTTCCAAAGGACTCATGATGGAAAAGTCTCTCCAAATACAGAAAAAAAGAACTGTGGAATATGGATACAGATTGAGCCATACTATTTCTTTTGTTTTTGGTGCTGTTGTTTTTCTTTTTTGAGGTTTTTCCTTTTTGTTCTGATTCTTCTCTTATAACATGACTAATGCAGAAATATGTTTAGTGTTATTGTACATATATAACCTATGTCAGATTACTTGCTGTTTTGGGGAGGTGGGGGGGGAGGGAGGGAGAAAAATTTGAAACTAGAAATCTTGTAAAAACAAATGTTGAAAATTATCTCTACATGTAACTGGAAAATAATAAAATACTTTTATAATTAAAAAAGATCAAATGAGACAATATTTGTAAATGACTTTGCAAAGTGCTCGGCACATAGCAGACACTATATAAAAACTTATTCTCTTCCCTACTTCCCAATGGGCTTCTTCCCCAGACTCATTAGAGTGGCCATCTCAAATTAGTAAAACCATAGCCACCACCCCACTGGTGCCTGAAGCCCTGGGACCTGGAGAGCTGGTGCCCATCCAGGATTCTTAGTTGTTCCTGAGCACTCTCAAGGTGACACTGGACAGGATCACCATAATAATACCTTGCATTTGTGTATCATATGAATATTCAGATGATGTCCACATACATTAATTCGTTTGACCAAAATTTGAGAAAGTCATTGTCCCCATCTTATCTCTGGAACTACTCAATGCACAGAAAAGTTAAGTGGAGGGAAGGGGCCGGGTTTTTGCCTTTCTTGGTATCCCTAGTGCTCATCACAATAATTGGCAGATAATAAGTGGTCAATAAATACTTATTGATTGACCGTTTGATTTGCTGAAGGTTATTTAACTATTTGGGGGCAAAGCTGGGATGAGAATTTGAATCTCCTCATATCCAGCCCGTGTTCTTTACAATGGACCCCACCTGTACTGTCCAAGTCTCATTAATGGGCCCACTATGGACATGCCTGGTAAATTACTAGCTGCTGGGCAATCAGTTATTCCTTGCCAAGGTCTTAGTTTCCAGAGTCAGAGGGAGGTCTAGCAGAGACCATTATCTTTGTCTGAAGAGGAGTAGGGTCTTCCTGGTTCCTGTAATACACAGTGCACCTTCCACCCAGACCCATTATAACTCTATTCAACTTGTACTCTTGAGGCAATTATTAGGCATTGGTGCTATTCATTACCATCTCTAGGCACAGTACACTTGAGGGTCAGCAGAGGAAAGAGAAAATCTTTAATGGATCTAGCCCAAAGCTTTTATCCTCTATAATTATGTCTGATTAGAAAATTGCTTGCTCCAAAGAATAGAAATCAGAAGCTTTGTAAATAATGAGGGGGTTCAGGTTTCAATGAGAAGATATTGGAATATTACTGAGTTTGAACTGCATCGTTGTGCATTATAAGATTCTCAGAAGCAGACTTTCTTGGGCTTTACTTGGTCCTTGAGGCCTAGGGAAGAGATGGGGGAGAGAGAGCTTAGAGAAGCTTCCTGCTTCACCAGCAGAATAACCCTCACACCTGAGAACAATAGGTCATATTTGTTAGGATAGCGCAGTTCCTGACTCTATTGCTATATTTTCAGGTTGTTCATTTGGGTGTCTGAACCTTTTAAATATGATCTGTTGTTTGCTCCCCAACACTGATTTACCCAAATTATTGTTGTCAGTGGCTACTGTAATGCAGATATCAGATTTTAGGACCAGAGAGGGTATAGGAGGTAACGTATCCTGGCAGGCAAGAGTTTGTTCAATTATTAGCATGCCAGTTACACTTCTGTTGTCAACTTTGATCACGTGTTGGTTTGAGCTATCTTATCTTCCTTGAAGTCACTATTTAACAAAGTCAGAGAGGGATAAATGTGCTTACATTTCCATGAATACAAGTAAATGTTTTCCTGTTTCATTTCATGATGGGACCTATGCTTGGTCAACATGCCACATACTGACATTTGCAATGATAATGTGCAGAGACAGCCTCCACCGTTACTTCAGCAGCTTTGGTTGCAATTGGGGCAGAGCTGTTTACTATTGAAAGTTCCGGGACTTTTGGGGTGGCTAACAGCAGGAAGTGTAGGTACAGAATTGAAAGGGAAAAGCTGCTCACCTTAAGTAAGGGCAGAAAGTTCTGTGTTTGAAAAACATCCTGGCCTTGGGAGATGGAAGAGCAGGAGGGTGACTGAACTGAGAAGCTGATAGTAGCAGCATAAAGAAGAAATAGGCAAAGTGGGGACCTTGAAATAAGACAGCAATGGAAAGAGGCTTCAGCCATCATCAGCTACCCCAAAAGAATTACTGTTCTCTCCCCCGCAGGGCTGAGACTGGAGAGAAAGCAAATCACGAAGCGCTTAAGCCAAATTGTCCACGCCAGGAGTTTAAATTACACCTGTCTCTGACTCTTGTAGAGGAAATAAGGGAATTATAGGAGAACATGAGTATCACTCCTCTGAAGGTTTGGGAGATCTTATTCTCTGTGAATGGATGCTAAAAATGTTTACGATCTGATTAAATTTCTTATTATTTATCTCACTGTTATTTTAATTAAATGATTTTTATCTTAAGATTTCTGTGTCTTCTGTGTAGTCTGGGATAGGGGTGGCATGGTGGGGCAGAGGTACTTAGGCTGAGGATTTGAATAACCAATATCCCCCAAAATTACACTGAACCTGGGCCATTGAGCTATAGACATCCAGGGCTACACAATCAGAGCTTAGAAGTTTACTCAAGGTAACAAACCATGATCCTTCACAACAAAATGACAATTGTAATTACTGCTTTTTCTTGCCATGGGTTGAAACATAATGCATTTGCAGTCTCCTCCCTAGATTTACAACTCACCTAGGACTTTCCTACCCCTCTGCTCTTGCTGATCCTGTTCCTTTCCCTGGAAAGACTTCTCTGTTCTTCTCTACCTATCCTAGTTCTAGCTAACTTTCATGGTCTAACTAAAGTTCTATATCTTTTATTGAACCCTACACCAAAGAACCTACATTCCATTGTAGGAAAGAACATGTAGTATATGCAAAATATATACAAGGTAATTTGGAGACTAGTCCTATCTTCTCCTCCTCTTCCTCCTGTTTCTGGGTCCCTTGTAGTCCCACGGGCCCCTCACCCTTTCAGAGCCTACAGCCATTCATTCCTATAACAGTTAATAACGTGAGAAGTTAATACAAATTAGAAAATAATATATGCACAAAAGAGGCATGAATAAGGTACAGTGAATGTTCATAAGAGGGGGAGATTATTTCCAGTTGGGGAATCAGGGAAAGCTTCACAGAGGAGGTAGCATTTGAGATGACTTTGGTAGGACAAGTAAGGTTTTAATAGTTGTATATGAAGAGAGAGCATGGATTAGTATTTCAGTAGAGGGAATAATGAACATAGAAGCAAGAAAACACAAGGTCTGGAGTGATCCACTTTGGATGTAATATAGAGGAAGTGGAGTAAATAGAATCTGGAGCAGTGGTTCTCAAAGTGTGGTTTGGGAAACCCTGAAGTTGCCTGAAATCCTTTCAGGGCATCTGTGAAATCAAAAATATTTTCATAATAATACTAAGACATTATTTATGTTTTTTTCACTATCATTCTCTAGTGAGTGTGCAGTGCAGTTTTCCAGAGGCTACATGATCTGTGAATTAAAGATTTAGCTGCTAACATGAAGACTGAGTTAATATCTCATCTGGAGAATAGTACTTTTGCCTTACAAATGGATGAATCCACAGATGTGGCTAGATTTTCTATTTTGCTTGTATTCATCTGGTATCAACACCAAATAATCATTGAAAAAGATGTCCTTTTATGTGCAGGCTTGGCAACAAACACAAGTGGTGCTACATTTTCAATGTGTTAAATAAGTTTTTTGAATCCCATGGTTTATCTTGGAACAATTGGTGTTAAAGCAATGGTGAGAACTTCCAGGGGCTGAGCTAAGATGGCAGAGGAGAGAAGAATTCAGCCATGCTCTCCCAACATTCCCCTTCAGACAACTTAAAAAAATGCCTCAAATTGAATTCTGGAGAGGCAGAACCAACAAACATCAAAGAGTGAGACACTCCAGCCCAATGCAACATAGGATGTCAGAAAGAGAGTGACATGGGGGAGGACCTTGAGTCCACATGAATGAAACATCAGTGGTGAGATTAGGTAGAGGTGACAAACAGCAGTAGTTTCAAGAGCTCTCAAGCCAGAGATGGGAAGGGAACCAAGAAAGTGGTCAGAAAGAGATTATAGGAGACTCCTGTGCTAACAATAGACATGGGACCAGATGCCATTTGGCAACTTCATTGTCTATTCCCACTTCTGAGTCATAGTCCAAAGGTGGAGAGAACTTCCAGTCAAGAGGGAGTGGAAACCTTGAAGGGCAATATCATTACAGTCCCAGGGGATCAGGAACCCTGAGAAACATTATCATTTCTGGTCCCAAGAGTGGAGGGCCCCTTAGGAGCAGTATTGATTGCAATCTGAAGGGATCAATGGCCCTTCCTGGGTAAGGACCAGAGTGCAGACCAAGAGAGCAGTGACCATACCTATCCCCAGATCACACCACATGGGAAGCACTGAAAACTTCCACATGTCCAGAGTGAGAATCAGCTGTGAAAACAGAAGTGTGAAGGATCCTGAAGTTTTAGACAGACCACCCCCACCCCATGCCAGAAACAGAGGCCAACATTAAAATAAAATTCCAAATCAAGAAACAGGGCAGAAAAAGAACAAACAACAACAAAAAGAACCCGACCATAAAAACCTACTATAGTGACAAGAAAGATCAAGACAAACTCAGAAGAAAACAATGAAATCAAAATAGCTACAAGCAAAACTTGAAAGA
The DNA here is from genome assembly GCF_019393635.1 of Dromiciops gliroides. Taxonomy (NCBI): domain Eukaryota; kingdom Metazoa; phylum Chordata; class Mammalia; order Microbiotheria; family Microbiotheriidae; genus Dromiciops; species Dromiciops gliroides. The sequence goes on along the minus strand of NC_057862.1, from coordinate 343,906,432 downwards.
GAAAAAACATGTGAATTGGACACAAGTCCAAGAGGCATGATTTTTAAAATTAAATAAGAGAAGTAGAGAAACAATTAGATAAAGAAATGAAAGCAAAGGAAGAAAATTATGAAAAGGCAATCAACAACTTGGTGAAAAGAGGCACCAAAAATATTGAAGAAAAATAACTCCTTAAAAAACAGAATTGGCTAAATGGAAAAGGAGGTACAAAAACTCACTGAAGAAAATAATTTTTAAAAAATTAGAATAGGGAAAGTGGAAACTGTAGGTAGGTGGTACTGTGGATCAAGTGCCAGCCCTGGAGTCAGGAGGAGCTGAGTTCAAATCCAGCCTCAGACACTTACTAACTGTATAACCCTGGGCAAGTAGCTTAACCCTGTTTGTCTTAGTTCCTCATCTGTAAAATGAACTGGAGAAGGAAACTGAAAATCACTCTAATATCTTTGCCAAGAAAACCCCAAATGTGGTCACAAAGAATTGGATATGACTGAAACGATTAAACAACAATGAAAAAAATGGAAGCTAAAGACTCTATGAGACATCCAGAAGCAATAAAACAAAGTCAAAAGAATGAAAAGATGGAAGAAAATGTTGAATATCTCAGAAAAACAACTGATCTGGAAAATAGATCAAGGAGAGACAATTTAAGAATTATTGTATTACCTGAAAGCCATGATTAAAGAGCCTAGACCTCATGTTGATGTAGGAGGCAAAAAAAGGGGTTAACAGAAAAACCTAAGACCCAAGATCTAATTTAGATCTGAGCTCTAAGAAGGATTCAGACCCTAGTTAATGGATAACTTAAGACTTGAGTCTTCATTAATCCAAGTAAGGACCTAGGTTCTTGTTACCCACATTAATCAGCACCCATAACAAGAACATAAAGAGGCAGGTCATAGAGACCTTAATTATAACAATGATACACAGACAGGGTATAGAAATTCAAACTGATAAATGAAAATATTTTGAAACTGGACATCGGAATCAAAAGGTGACATGTGCAGAAAAGGCCAAATTTGTCCCCAGATTCACCTTATGACATGTAAACCCCCAAAACACACCTCCACAGAAAAAAGTACCCACCTCAGGGGTTGGCTTAAGGATCCAGGAACTCCAAATTAGGATAAGCCCTCCCCTGTGCCTTCCTAAACTGGAGATTATTATAATGAGACTGATAATCAATTTAGTCGTACTATAAATTTAACTATCTTTTCTTTCCTTATTTGAGAGACACTTCCATGATGCTTTCCCTGTGGTCACTCACAGCATTGCAATAAAACTTGGGAAATTGAGTCACTGAGTCTTATAATTCTTTTGGGATGATCCATGATCAATTTGACCCTAATTCCATCCCACATCAATATTTCAAGAAATTATTAGGGAAAACTGCCCTAATATTTCTCGAACCATGGGATAAAATAGAAATTGAAAGAATCCTCTAATCATTATCTGAAAGAGATCCCAAAACGAAAACTCCCAGTAATATTATATCCAAATTCCAGAGCTTCCAGGTCAAAGAGAAAATACTTCAAGAAATGCAAGAAAAAACCCATTGAAATACTGTGGAGCCACAGTCAATAACACATAAGATTTTATTTAATTATGTTATTTTATGTGATTTACTCATTTTAGGTGATTTACATTAAAGGGGCAGAGAGCTTGGAATAAGATGTTCCAGAAAGCAAAAGAGCCGGGATTACAACCAAGAATAACCCACCCAGCAAAACTAAGTATAATCTTTCAAGGGAAAAAATAGATATTTAGTGTAATAGAGGGATTTTAAGCATTTCTGATAAAAAGAGCAGAGGTGAATAGAAAATTTGACTTTCAAATACAAGATTCAGGAGAAACATATTAAGGTAAACATGAAAGAGAAATCATAAGGCACTCAATAAAGTTAAACTGTTTACCTTTCTACATGGGAAGATGTTACATGTATCTTCTAATATCTTTATCATATTAAGCCAGTTAAGAAGGATTCTACATAAAAAGAAGGGACAAGGGTGAGTTGATTATGTTCGGAGGATGTAAAAAAATGGATAGATGAGAAAGAGGCATGCCCTGAGAGAAGGGAAAGGAAGAGAAAGAATGGGAAAAATTATCTTACATAAAAGAGGAACAAAGGAAAAGCTTTTACAATGGGGGCGGGGGTGGAGAATGGTGGGGTGGAATGGCCCAAACTTGTACCTCACTCACACCTAAATTGTTTCAAAAAGGGAAAACACACACACAAACACACACACATATATACACACACACACACACACACATATACATATACACATACACACTCAATTGGTAATAGAAATCTATCTTACCCAATAGAGAAGTCATAGGGGAAGAAGATAAGAGAAAGTGGGGGTAGGGAAAGATTAAAAAGGCAGCAATCAGAAACAAAACAAACTTTAGAGGAGGGACAGGATAAAAAGAGAAAGAAAAGGATAAACAAGAAAATAAAAGGGAAGGAAATGCACCCATAAAATAGAAGCAGATAGCAGAATGAATTTGAGAATTCAACAATACCTTGTTTTATAAGAAACACATGATACAAACACACACACACACAAAGTTAGAATAAGGGTCTGGAGCAGAATCTATTATGATTCAGCTGAATTACAAAAGACAGAGCAATCTGATCTCAGACAAAGCAAAAGCAAAATAGACCTATTTCAAAGGGATAAGCAGGGAAACTACATCTTGCTAAAAGGAACCATAGATAATAGAGTAAAAACAGTACTAAATTTATCCACACCAAATGCCACAGCATCTAAATTCTTAAAGGAAAAGTTAAATGAATCACAGGAGGAAAAAAACAGTAAAACTATACCAGTAGGGGACCTCAATTTTCCCCTCTCTGAACTAGATAAACCTGAACATAAAATATATAAGAAAGAAGTCAAGGAGATGAATAGGATCTGAGAAAAGTTAATTATGATAAACCTCTGGAGAAAACTGAATGGTAATAAAAAGGGATATACCTTTTTCTCAGCTTTACATGGCACCTTCACAAAAATTAACCATGTATTAATGCATAAAAACCTCACAACCAAATGCAGAAAAGCAAAACAATTAAATGCACCTTCTTTCAAACCATAACATAATAAAATTATATGTAATAGAGAACTGTGGGAAGCATATATTAAAAGCTAATTGGAAACCAAATAATATAATCCTAAAGAATGAGTGGGTCAAAGATAAATCATAGAAATAGTCAATAACTTCATTAAAGAGAATGACAATGGGGGCAGCTAGGTGGTGCAGTGGAGAAAGCACTGGCCCTGGATTCAGGAGGATCTGAGTTCAAATCCAGCTTCAGAAACTTGACACTTACTAGCTATGTGACCCTGGGCAAGTCACTTAACCCCCATTGCCCTATAAGAGAGAGAGAGAGAGAGAGAGAGAGAGAATGACAATAATGAAATAACATCCCGAATTGTGTGGAATGCAGTCAAAGCAGTATTTATGGGACAATTTATATCTCTAAATGCATACCTCAATATAAGAGAGAAAAAGCAGTTTAATAACTTGGGCATGCAACTAAAAAACTAGAAAAAGAAAAAAATTAAGAATCGCCCAATTCAACACCAATAGGAATCCTGAAAATCAAAGGAGAGATGAATAAAATCAAAAGTAAAAAAAAAGTTGAATTAATAAATAAAACTAGGACTTGGTTTTTATTTAAAAAACAATAAAATAGGAAGCAACTGGTTAACTTGATTAAAAAAGAAAGAAACCTAAATTACTAGTACCAAAAATGAAAAGGGGATATGCAACACCAATAAAGATGAAATTAAAGCAATTATTAGGAGTTATTTTGCCCAATAATATGCTAGTAAAACTGGCAATCTAAATGAAATGGACAAATACTTACAAAAACATAAACTGCCCAGATTAATAGAAGAAGAACTAGAATATTTAAATAGCCCTATCTTAGAAAAAGAAATTGAACAAACCAGGAATGAACTCTCTTAGAAAAAATTCCCAAGACTAGATGTGTTCATAAGTGAATCCTACCAAACAATCTCAATACTATATAAACTATTTGAAAAAAAATAGATAAACGAGCAGTTCTACAAAATTCCTTTTATGACACAAATATAATTTTGATACCTAAACCATGAAAATCAAAAACAAAGAAAGGTATAGACCAATTTCTTTAATGAATATTGATGCAAAAATTATTTTAAAAAATACTAGCAAGGAGATTTCAGCAATATATCACAAAAATCATATAATATGACCAGGTAGGATTTATAACAGGAATGTAGAACTGGTTCAATATTAGGAAAACTATCAATATTGTCAACAACAAAAACAACAAAAGTCACGATTCTATCAATAGATGCAGAAAAAGCCTTTAACAAAATACAAGACCCATTCCTAATTTATATAGATAGATAGATGATAGATGATAGATAGATAGATAGATAGATAGATAGATAGATAGATAGATAGATAGATATACTAGAAAGAATAGAAATTAATGGAGTCTTTCTTAAACTGAAAAGTAGTATTTAACTAAAACCAAGAGCAAGCATTATTTGTAACAGGGATAAACTGGAAAGCTTCTCAATAACATCGGGAGTGAAGCAAGGATATCCATTATCACCACTACTATTCAATATTGTACTAGAAATACTAGCTATAGCAATAAGACAAGAAAAAGAAAGTGAAGGAATAAAATTAGGTAATGAAGAAACAGAACTATCACTCTTTGCAGATGGTATACTTAGAGAACTCTAGGGGATCAACTTAAAAAAAGTAGCAGAAACAATAACTTCAGCAAAATTGAAGGATATAAAATGAACTTGTATAACTCATCAGCATTTCTATATACTACTAACAGAACCCAGAAAGAAGAGTAGAAAGATAAATTCCACATAAAATAACTGCAAACAATATAAATTACTTGGGAATCTACCTGCCAAGGCAAGTGCAGGGATTATATAAACACAATTACAAAATACTTTTCACAGAAATAAAGACAGATCAAAACAATTGGAGAAATTTTAATTGTTCATGGGTAGGCCAGGCTAATATAAAAAAATTCTGCCTAAGTTAATTTACTTGTTCAATGCCTTACTAATCAAACTACAAAAGAATTATTTTTTAGAGTTAGGAAAAATAGTAAAAACAAAAAACAAAAAACAAAAAACAAAAACATCTGGAAGAACAAAAGGTCAAGAATACAAAGGGAATCAATGAAAGAAGTTGTTAAGGAAAATGGTCTAGCAGTTCCAGATTTCAAACAATAATTATGAAAACAATCTGGTATTGGCTAAGAAATAGAGTGGTGAATTAATGGAATAAATTAGCTACACAATATACAACAGTAAAAGACCATTGTAATCTAGTATTTGCTAAAACCAGAGAGCTAAACTTTTGGGGTAAGAACTTAACATTTGACAAAAATTGCTGAGAAAACTGGAAAGCAGTTTGGCAGAAACTAGGCTCAGACCAACATCTCATGCTATCTACCAAGATAATATTAAAAATGCATTAAGGATTTAGACATAAAGGGTAAAATTAGAGGAGCATGGAAAAGTACATCTGTAAGATCTATGGATAGGGGAAGGCATATTGGAAGGAAAATAGATAATTTTGATTATATAAAATTAAAAAGTTTTTGCACAAACATAATAAATGCAGCCAAAATCAGAAGGAAAACACAAAACTGGGAAGATATTTTTTTGCAGCAAGTTTCTCTGATAAAGGCTTAATTTCTCAAATATTGGGAACTGAGCCAAATTTATAAACATAAAAGTCATTAACAGGCAGTTTTCAGAAAAAAGAAACCAAAGCTATCAATAGTCACATGAAAAAATGGTCTAAATTACTACTGATTACTGAAATGCAAATTAAACCAATCACATCTATCAGATTGGCCCACATGACAGAAAAAGAAAATGACAAATTCTGGAAGGGATGTGGAAAAATCAGGATTGTGATGTACTCTTAGTGGAGTTGTGAACTAGTCTAACTATTCTGGAGGAGAATTTGAAATTATTCCCAAAGGGCTATAAAACTGTGCATACCCAGCAATATCACTAATAAGTATGTATCCTAAAGACATCAAAGAAAAGTGGAAAGGACCTATTTGTACAAATATATGTATACACACACATACATACATACATATGCATGTATATATATATATACATACAGGCATATACACATATGTATCTATCTATCATCCATATATCTATATAGTGGTGGCAAAAAAATTGGAAATTGAGGTTATGCTCATCAACAGGTGAATGGCTAAACAAGTTGGGGTATATGATTGTGATGGAATACTACCGTGCTATTAAAAAGATGAACGGGATGATTTTAGAAAACCCTGGTAGGACATATAAATTGATGCATGTTGAAATGAACAGAACCAGGAGGACACTGTACAGACTAACAGCAATATGTAGGGATGTTCAGCTGTGAAAGACTTAGTCAAGACAATGATCCAAGACAATTCTGAAGGACCCATGATGAATGCTATCCTCCTTCAGAGAGAGAACTGATAAATTCTGAGTGCAGATTGAAGCATATTCTTTCTTTTACTCTTTATTTTTATTCCTTTATTTTGTTTCTGGGTTTTTTGGCAACATGGTTAATATGGAAATATGTTTTGCATATTTGGGGAAATCAAATTGCTTGCCTTCTCGAGGAAGGGGAAGGGTGGGAAGGAGGAAAATAATATGAAACTCAAAAAAAATTTTTTTAAAAGACAAATTTTTTTACATATAATTGGGAAATATTTAATAAAATCAATAAAAAATTTTAAATAGGGCAATACTAAAACTTCTGGAATTTTAGCAATAATCAAGGCAATGACACCAATTTGTACCAATGGCTACATTCTTTACTGGCAGGGAAGTCACAGTTTAAGGAAAAAGGCCAACATCGCTTAAGAATATCTTTGATAAAATGATACTAATGACTAATGTTATGAAATCTTGACTTGTAAGTAAACACTTTTAAAAAATCTTCTTTGTGATGGGAAGTATGCATAAAATACTTATGTTGCATCCCAAACTACAGGATTTATCTGGAGGAAAAGCAATTGTTCAATTGAGTCGTGAGCAAAACCAGCTGCTTTTTCCACGAAGCACCTTTTTTACTTAAAAGGACAACTGACAATCATTATTCAGAATTGGGTATCTGGCAGATATTTTCTTGAGAATGAACTCAGTGAGTCTGTCACTTCAAGGACTGACAATATTGGTTGCCAATGTTAAAATTGAAGTTTTTAAGGCAAAATTAGGATTTTGGAAAACTTGTATTTGCCACTGTGAGCTTGACAGCTTCTCAATACTTACGGATTTATCTGATGAGATCAGTGCTGATATTAAAAAATGTGAATTTCTTTTGATAATGTATAATGAAATGTGTCAAAATTTGGAAGATCTGTATAATTCAGTGAATCAATATTTTCCAAATGACAAATGTAGGACATTTCAAAATCATGCGTGGGCAAAAGATCTATTCAAAACACAACCTGGTTTGAGTCAGACTCTAGGACTTAAATACTAACCTAAGAAAATAGGCCTTTATGCATTAGGTAAAGGGGAATGTTTGGAGATTTTGGGATAGGACAATGACAAAATCAAAGCTGAATATTAGAATAATAACACTTTGCAAGATATATTGGAGGGTAGGGGGCAGCTAGGTGGTACAGTGGATAAAGCACTGGCCCTGGATTCAGGAGGACCTGAGTTCAAATCCGGCCTCAGACACTTGACACTTAACTAGCTGTGTGACCCTGGGCAAGTCACTTAACCCTTATTGCCCCACTAAAAAAAAAAAAGATACATTGGAGGGAGAGGTTGACAGTTGATAGATTGTTTAGGTAGCTATTGTGATACAGGTGAGATAAAGAAGGACTTAATATGACCATGATTTCACACACTATGAATCTATGGTATATTACAATCCTCACTTGGGTGCTCATTGTTGCTCAATGATGCTTCTGCTCCACTCTGATAGACTCTTTACCTCACTCCCCAGGTAAAGATGAGCTCAAAGACCCTCAGCAGGAGTTCTTTGTTTGTGTCTGGACCCCTTTGGCAGTCTGGTGAAGCCTAGGAGCACCTTCTTTGAGGCAGCTGGGCAATGCAGTAGATAGAATGTTGGGCCTGGAGTTAAGAAGACCTGATTTCAAATACAGCCCCAGATACTTACTAGTTGTTTGGTTCTTAGCAAGTCACTTAACTTCAGTTTCCTTTACTGTAAAATGAGGATAATAATTGCACCTGCCTCCCAGGGTTGTTGGGAGGATCAAATAAGATCATGTTTGCAAATCATTTAACACAGTATCTGGCACATAGTAGGCATTATATAAATACTTATTTCCTTCTCAGAATAATGTTTTATGTGCTTAAAATAAAATATATAGAACTACAAAGGAAGCCAATTATTTTGAAATATCATTGTCAAGTCACACTTTGTACAGAAGACAGCCTTTGATTGGGACTTTAAAGGGTAGGTGAGAGAATTCAACAGAAGGTAGGAAAAGATGTCAGCTTCAGCACAGGGAACATCCTGGGGAAAGGTATTAAGAACCCAGAGCATGCTTCAGGGGGCAAGGAGTAGTCTAGGTTGGCTGGAGTATAGGTTACATGTTTGTCCTTGTTCAGTTGTTTCAGGTATGTGTGACTCTTTGTGACCCTGTTTGGGGTTTTCTTGGGAAAGATACTGGAGTGGTTGGCTATTTCCTTCTCCAGCTCATTTTATAGATGAGAAAACAGAGGCAAACAGGGTTAAGTGACTTGCCCAGGGTCACACAGCTACTGTCTGAGGCCAAATTTAAACTCAGGAAGATGAACCTTCCTGATTCCAGGGCCAGTACTCTGTACACTGAGCCTCCTAGTTGCATAGCTTGCATAGGAAGGAATAATATGAAACAACACTAGAATTATAGAATGGTGTGAGAGCCTAGAATACCAGGCAGAGGGATCTATTGAAAGTTTTTCAGCAAAAGAAAGAAATGGCCAGGTCAAAAAATAGGTACAAACAAATCTATAAGAATACATAGGTGGGGGCAGCTAGGTGGTGCAATAGATAAAATACTGGCCCTGGATTCAGGAGGACCTGAGTTCAAATATGACTTCAGACACTTGACACTTACTAGCTGTGTGACCCTGGGCAAGTCACTTAACCCTCATTGCTCTGCAAAAAAAAAAAAAAAAAAAATACATAGGCAATACCTAGATGAGGGGTACTTAGCCTGGGGTCCATGAACTTGGTTTGGTTTTGTTTTTTTTTTAATATATATTTTGATGATATTTCAAAATAATTGGCTTCCTTTAGAGTTCTATATATTTTATTTTAAGCTCCTAAAACATTATTGTGAGAAGGAAATATGCATTTATATAATGCTTACTATGTGCCAGATACTGTGTTAAATGATTTGCGAATGAAATAATAACTGTAAGGTGCTTAACACAGTGCCTGACACATAGTAAGCACTATATAAAAGTTAGCTCTTATTACTGAGTATTTTAAATATGTTCTCTGTGGAAAATGACAAATGCTGGAGGTATCTTTGGAAAAAAATTGGTTCATATTCTTTAATCCAGTGATACCACTACTAGGTCTACATGCCAAAGAGATGAAAGAAAAGACTTCTTTCTATGTACAAAAGTATTTAGAGTAGCAATTTTTTTTCATAGAGGCAAAGAACTGGAAACTGAGGGAGAGCCCATTAACTGGGATGAATAGTTGAACAATTTATAGCATATGAATGGGAATATTTGTACTATAAGAAATGATGAAGAGTATGATTTCAGAGAAACCTGGGAAGACATATATAGACAGATATAAAGTGAAATGATCAGAACTAGGAAAATAGTATATACAAGAGTAAAATTCTAAAGACAAACAATGTTAAAAGACTTAGGAACTCTGATGAACACAATGCCCATCCACAGTTCCAGAGGACTAATGATGAAACACATCATCAACCTCCAAATAGGGGGTGATAGAGTACAGATTGAGGCATTTGGGGGAGGAGGAGGAAGGGAGCATGTCCAGTGTGGGAATTTATTTATGTGACTAAAAAGAATGCTCCTTACAATCTTATTTATTCTATTAAGTTTTGCCATCTCTGAGGAAAAGAAGCAGGAAGCATAGAATAGTAGATAGAGAGCTAGGAAGATCTGAGTTCAAATCCTGCCTCTGAAAGTGTGACCCTGGGTAAATCACTTGACCCCTCTAGGTCCTGTCTAAGACACTTAAGACTCTAAGTCTTTTCCCTACATGAATAAAATCACAGGTCCAGTACCTGTCCCCATTACTGAAAAATGGCACAGAAAGTCCCAGGACAGCCTCTATCCAAATCATCACAAATTTCACATGCTGGATTCTGAATTAAGAGCATCTAAATATTGTTTTTCCTTTATACTCTGTACAACTGTGCACTCTAGTTTCTGCCCTTCCATGTCCCTCTTGATTTGTCTTTGGAGCCCAGTAATGAAGCATTTGCCATTAACTACTTTATGACGTTTTTTACATATTCACCAAGAAGCAAAGGCTAAATTGCATTGGTGAGTTATTAAAAACAGGACTCAATGCTGGAATTATTTATTGCATTTTTAATACTGCACGACAGTTTATTTTACTTCTGAATCCTTAATTTTAAAAGTCCCTGACCCTGAAATAAATTCTCATTCCAAAAGCTAAGCAAGGTCAGTCTTGTTGGCCAGAATTGGCCCTCATTGGCTACCAGGGGAAAGTGACATTCATATTCCCATTCAATTTTAATTCATCAGTCATGTGCTGAGGATCCGCTCCGTCCAGTGCTCAAGGCTAGGGGATGTACACATCCAGTCCTCATCTCTATTCTTTTTTTTTTTTTTTTTTTTTTTTTTGGCGGGGCAATGGGGGTTAAGTGACTTGCCCAGGGTCACACAGCTAGTAAGTGTCAAGTGTCTGAGGCTGGATTTGAACTCAGGTACTCCTGAATCCAGGGCCGGTGCTTTATCCACTGCGCCACCTAGCCACCCCCCCCTCATCTCTATTCTTAACTCGAGTTGCATACCTTCATGGGCCTGCTGGATACCTCCATCCATCAGGCAAATCAAATTCAACATGTTCAAAATAGATCTCGTAATTTTTAACCCCAAACATCTCTCCTGCCCCCTCCTAGTTATACAAGGCAGCATAATTTTCCGTTCCCTCCCGGGCTGACAACCTTGGAGTTCTACATTCTCACTCACTCCCTTTAGCCAATCAGTTACCAAATCTTGTTGATTTCTCCTTCCTCTTCTCTAATCTCTCTCTTTCATTCTCTCCATTTATGTAGCCATCACCCTAGTTCAAACTCTCATCATTTCTTGTCTAAACTATTATAATAGACTCCAAGTTATTATGAGTGGTGAATAAACCAGACCATTTTTGAAATGTAGTAAGTCAAAGCTCATATGCCAATCAGGAATGGGCTCAAGACTGAGTGGCTGTTGCATTTGCTGCCTGGGTGAGATAGGAAGACAGACAGGAAGGAAGGAAGGAAAGAAGGAAGGAAGGAAGGAAGGAAGGAAGGAAGGAAGGAAGGAAGGAAGGAAGGAAGGAAGGAAGGAAGGAAGGAAGGGAGGGAGGGAGGGAGGAAGGAAGGAAGGAAGGAAGGAAGGAAGGAAGGAAGGAAGGAAGGAAGGAAGGAAGGAAGGAAGGAAGGAAGGAAGGAAGGAAGGAAGGAAGGAAGGAAGGAAGGAAGGAAGGATTCCCTTTGAGAGAAATCAGTGTGTTACACTATTCAGGAAAGGCTTTATAGAGGACTACAATCTACCAACAAGCACTTATTAAGCACCTACCTAAGAAAGAAAGAGGAAGTGAAGGAGGGAAGGAAGGAAGGAAGGAAGGAAGGAAGGAAGGAAGGAAGGAAGGGAAGGAGGGAGGGAAGGAGGGAGGGAGGGAGGAGGAAGAGGAAAGAGGGAAGGAGGGAGGGAAAGAAGGAAAGAAGAGAGAGAGAAAGGGGGGAGAGAGAGAGAGAGAGAGAGAGAGAGAGAGAGAGAGAGAGAGAGAGAGAAAAGAAAGAAAGAAAGAAAGAAAGAAAGAAAGAAAGAAAGAAAGAAAGAAAGAAAGAAAGAAAGAAAGAAAGAAAGAAAGAAAGAAAAAGAAAAAACCAGCAAGCCTCACCAAGAGGCTCCTAGGTGGGAAAGAATTCCCCCAGAGAAGAAATTGCCCAACAGTGTCTACTTGACTGCCCCTCTGCCTCAGTTTAGCTACTGGGCTCCAGTGAAAAACAAGTCCCCAGTAAAGAGTTAAAAAGATTCTTCCTTCCAGTGAGTCATCATTCCCTGCTCTGGCTTCTCTCTTTCCTTGATAAATGTTAGCTCAGTCCTATCTCCCTTTATCCTGTGGCATTTATGAGTTATGGCATGAGGTGTCTGTAAAATGGCTTTTCAGAAATGTGAAACAGATAATACCTCACCATCTTTCCATAACCCTCCTTTTAAGGAAGTGACACAGGGAGATGATTGAACCCTTTGTGACTATTGTTCACTCAACAACATCCACCTTTCTTTTCATCATTAGATATTTAATCTGGCAGTGATTTTTCAATGCAAACTCTTTTCCTTCCTTTGACATAGTGTTCCAATACATCTCATCTGCTCATTTGCCACGGTCTGATGCATTGTCTCATTGCAGACTCACACAAGAGCCCTTGGGATTTTGCCTTCCTTCACCATGCTAAAGGGACGGACAAGATTGTACCTGAAGATAAACTCTCAGATGGAGGCAACAATGTTTTTCAAGACAATTCAATGAGTCAAGTGGATCGAGCCTGACTTTATGCTTAGTCCCATGCTAGGCATCTTGTTGACACAAACCCTGCCCTCAAGGAGCATCTGACTGAGTTGAAGAAAGGAGATGATTAGACTGTCAAGTATTCAAGTAATTAGAATAACAAAAGATCATGTGCACTAAGTGACAGATGTGGGGTGGAGACATTAGGTAATGAAAGAAAAGTGCTCATTAGCAGCAAGCTATTGGAAATGACAGAGTTGGGTAAGTAGAGGCCACAGGTGTGCACATGACATCCCTTTGAGAGAAATCATTGTGTGTTACACAATTGAGGCAAGGCTTTAGATAGGACTACAATCCACCAACAAGTACCTACCAAAGTGTCAATCATTTGGGATGCAAATAACATGAGAGGAAATAAACCTGATTCCCAAGGGGGCTTATGGCCTAAGCTGAAAGGGTGAGCAGTAGGATTTGAACTGACAGAAAGGATAAAAGAAACAAAGAAGGGACTTCAAAGGCTATCCAGTCTAAATTCCTCATTTTATAGATGAAAAACTGAGACCAAGGTCACACTCTTACCACTCATTATTTCACGCTGAGAAGCCATTACTGGTCTAGGTGTAGATGAGTCTGTAGATGAGTTTAGGAGACTAGTGATAATGTGGAGCTTTGTGTTGGGTAACTATTAAACCTAAGTCCTATAGGACTTATGGATCCTTGGCAAACAGCTCAGATGGTTGGGTTATTAGTCCTGGGATTTGAAAAATAGCTTAATTATTATCCCAGGGAGTACCTTCAGAAACACAATTTACACAAAGTGCTAGCAATCCTTATGCTTACTCATAGGTCAGATAGATTCGAGATAGAAATGCTCCAGCTCTGATAGGCTTTCTAAGGGTTATTTGTGTCAAGGTCAAAAGTTTTGATAGCTTTTGCTCCTGGGAATGGACCAGATCCTGTTGGAGTGAAGGGAAAAATCACTCCATTCAATATGGCTAGCCTACGATGTGACCCCTCAACATTTTTTAGATGGGGATCCTAGAAAGTCATCTTCAGCCTGTGGCCCAGCGTTGGGGGAGAGGGGAGTCTCAGAATTTAAATTACACTCTTTTTTGAAAGTTTCTCTTTCAGGGAAGCTAGGTGGCATAGTGGATAGAGCACCGGCCCTGGATTTAGGAGGACCTGTGTTCAAATCTGATCTCAGACACTTGACGCTTACTAGCTGTGTCACCCTGGGCAAGTCACTTAACCCCAACTGCCTCACCTAAACAAATAGATAGATAGAAAGATAGATAGATAAACAAATAAATAAATGAACAAATGAATGAATGAATGAATAAATAAATAAATATTTTTAAAAGTTTCTCTTTCTCAAATGTTTAAATCTTTCATCCAGGAGTAGCCCTTGACAAAATGGAGACATAGGCCAAATTTCTCATCCATGAACAGCTCTATCTTTCCATTTCCCCTCCTCTCTGCCCCCTCCACTTGCATTTTCCTTCCTGTTCTCTTCCCTCTTCATCACTGCACCCTCCTCATTATATCACACCTTCCTCATTGTATCTCTTTGTCATTTACTAGACCTCCTTCATCGAGGTCCTCTCTCCTCCCTCACCCCCCTTCCTCAGTGGCCCCTCCTCCCTCAAGCCCATCAATGGGTCCCTCCATCTTAAATGTACTCCCTCTCTCTCACTGCCCCCTCCTCAATGCACCCCCTCTTCCCACACACCTTGCCTATTCAAGGGTGCTGTGGGGCTTAGAGCAACTTGAATCCCTTTCTGGTCTCACAGCTAGCTGCCCTGAAGTACACACTGAACTTCTAAGTCCTGGAATCTTGGAGATCTTGGAAGAGTCTTATTCCAGCCCTGACAGTATTTTTAGAAACAGATCTTAAATCTTAGAGTGGGAAACATCCCTAAGAGATCACCTCATCTAGCTATCTTTCTTTTGGAAGCTAAGATATGAAGACATCCACTTGTTAAATAAATAAGGCAACTGAGGCTAAGAGAGTGATTTGCCTAAGATTACACAGCCAGTAAGTGGTAGTAAAGTGGGCAGGGGGCCAGAACCCAAGTACTCTGCCTCCTGATGCAGTATTAGTTCTAGTAATAAGTATAATAATAGTTGACATATATATAGTGTCTACTACATGTCAGTCACTTTGCTAAGAGCTTTATAAATATTTCCTCTTTTAATCTTCATGATAACCCTGGGAAATATGTGCTATTATTATTATCCCCATTTTACAGATGAGGAAACTGAGGCAAACAGAAGTTAAGTGAGTTTTCTAGGGTCCCACAGCTAGTAAGTATCTGCGATCCAATTGGAACTCAGAGCTTCCTGACTCCAGATGCAGTGCTCTCTTTATACCACACCACTAAGTATACACCTTTTAATCCTGGAGCAGTTTAGCCCATGGTCAGTTTATTCTAACATATCATGGTCAAGAGGTCTAGAATCCAGGCCTAGGCCAGGACTTCGTAGAATCCAACCATGGCATTCCATTCTCTAAGGTTGCTTGGTTGCTGAGATGGAGCCTAAGGCAAATACTGTATCTTTCTCTCCAGTTTTAATTGGTCCATTATTTTTTAAATTCTGTAGATGAGGGAATTAAAAAAAAGCCAGTGGAACATTGTATTTATCACACTCTAATTAATATTCTTCATTACTACAAAGACAGGAACATGGTTGTAATATTTTCTCCAAAAGTTTTAATTGAACCAAGCAGGGGTGAGGAGGCGGGGGTCAGAGTGAGAAGGAGCCAGCCTTCTTGGGTGCACTGCTGTTGCTCTTGTTGGATTTTTTTCCCCCAATTCCTTACAATTTGTGCTGCTTGAGAACCACACATCTTATTAGTATGATTCGTGCCTTAGTTAATTATGAACTAAAACAAAATGGCATTTAATGCTGTGCTAAAGCTTTAATTAAAACCACAACCTTCATACCCAGGAACTCATTGAAGTAAGAGGTGGTTGTTATAAAACGGCATTGAATCCTGCCGAGACAGCTGGAGCCCCCAGCCTCAGCCCCCCAAATCTGGCACTGCTGGAAAGTGACTGCTTTTGGATGCTCTCTCTTCTTGGCAAAGGGGCTTCCTCCTGCCTCCTCTGCCAGGAGAAGGTAACCTTGTTTGTAAATTCCGGCAAGACGGGGTTTCATAAAACACAGGATCATAGAATCTGCGATTTAGAGCTCCCTGACCCAACCATCTGGTCAGACTGCAAATGGCTGGCTGCCTTATGCTAAAGATTATCAAAGGGTATGGGAATAATGTGAGTGTCCACATTACCCAAGCACCAAGCTTAGCTTGTTATAAGGAAGTGCCATTCTAGGCTTCTCTAAAGGTCACTGACTGTTGGCTACTGCATTGATTGGTCATTAACTCACATTTTTATCCTCTTTGCTGTGGTTCCCAGAATCAACATCAGTTTTTGTGCTTGGACCATATACCAATGGCCAAGGAAGGGCATACATATACTGGGTGGCATCGTGGATAGAATGCTGGACCTAAGATCAAAAAGTTTCAGTTCAAATCCTGTCTCAGACACATTACTTGCTATGTGACCCTGGACAAATCCCTTAGTCTCTCAGCCTCAGTTTCCTCATCTGTTAAATGGAGATAATAATAGCCTCTATCTCACAGGGTTGTTGTGAGGATCAAATGAGATCCTATGTAACGTGTTTTACAAACCTTAAAGTGCTATGCAAACTATAATTATTATTATTATATCTAAGGCAAAGGGATAGAGAAGGCCCAGGCATGTGTAATTTACCTTTGGGTTGCCCACAGTAGCTTGCTTCCTCAGGGGTCCTCAGGGTCCTGATAGCCCAGCAATGTGGACAGATAATAGCAATGCTTCCAAAGATAGAGGTTGAGGAAGGAGTTGAAGATGGGATGGTTGTGAGCAAGTGCTTAAAGTCCCAACACAAGATATAATTTCATTTCTATGATGGGCCTAGTTTCTACATCAGTGGAGTGAGTGACCTTCCCCAACTCAGAGGGTGTAGGGGAAGGGCAGTGATATATTTTGAGGGATACAGAAAAGATGAAAGGTTAAAACTTTAGATGATAGAATTTGAGATGCACCAAAAAACTGTGTCCTCTGTTTTCCACTTTATCAGAGGTACAGAATCCTTGAATGTTAGAACTGAGACGATTCTCAGAGACATCTAGTTCAAACCCATCATTTTACATATGAGGAAAGATAAGTGCATTGCTTGAGATCATGCCGTTACAAGTGGCAGAACTAAAACTCAAATCCAGCTCTTGATTCCTAGTCTAGGAAACTAGGTGATGTCACGAAGATCTGAATTAAAATCTAGCCTCAGACACTTACTAGCCGTGTGACCTTGGACAAGTCACTTAACCTCTACTTGCCTTAGTTTCTTTAACTGAAAAAGTGAAAAATAATAGCACCTACCTCCCTGGGTTGTTGTTAGCATCAAATGAGATAAGATTTTCAAAGCACTAACTGTAGACTCTTAAAAAGCTTCCTTTCCTTCTTTACATCAGGTTTCCATTCTGACCAGGGCCAGTCTGAGTCTGACAATCTACAGTGTCATTAGCATGAAGGTGCTTTAGGTGCCTTATTATGAAGGCTGAATAAAAAGAATCTCTTTTCTTCTTAGAGCCCTAGTCTGCTAAAGACCAGCTAAGCTTTGTCTGCGCTAGAGTTTGCCATGCTTTCGATTTTTAAAGAAATTATTCTGGTTGTTATAATAGCAACTTACATTTATATAGTGCTTTGTGGTTATAAGACATTTTATAGCCATTATCTTGTTAGATAATGGTCAGGCCTCATGATGCATTGCCATACATGTTGTCTAAGGACTAGCCTAGCTAAATTTGGAAAGGTTCATCATCAGTTTTGCCTGAAAACATCATTAGATTGCTGAAGGGAAAAGATGGTTCTGAGGAAGAAGGCGACATGAGACGAGCTAGCATCCCCATCTCCAGGTTGATATACCAGAGCCTTTGGGAAACTTCTTCTTGGGTGGGATCTAGGACTTTCTCTCTCAATTGAGATGTATTACATCCCTCCCAAAGGGAGAGCTCCTTCACCCTGTATTGTCTGGTATATATTCTCCTATGCACACTTTCTCTGATTTTTGTTTTACTACTGACTTGGATAAATGGGTTTCTTCAATATTTGCCTATGGTGTGTTCATTCTGTTATTTGGTGGGAAAGGGATTAAGATGTTAATATAAAACTTGGGTCCTCCTTCCCTCTCTTAAGAAATAGCCATCATCTGTCTTGGGGAGGAGGAGGGAAGGAAGGGTGGGAGGAAAATTTGAAACTAAAAATCCTGTGAAAACAAATGTTGAAAACTATATTCCTTATATGTAACTGGAAAATAATAAAATATTAAAAAAAAAGAAATTGCCATCAGAGGTCTAGCTTAAAACTGAAAAACCATATCCCCTAGACTAACAACATTTTCAGGAGCAGAGACATGTAATTCTAGCCTGATACCTCCTCTCTCTAAGTAGAGCAGAATGACAAAGCTTCTGGTCCCAACCTCCTACTTCCCCTCCTGGCAAGAAACAAAGTCTCTCTTTGAGAAGGATGGAAGAAGAGAGACTAGAAATGGCTGTTCTGCCTCCCTTCAAACCAAACAAAGATATCTTCATGTTACGTGTCCATTGTCCTCTCTACATCAGTGACTTGGGCTACCCAATTTAGTTGGCCTTGGATATCTAACTAGGCTAAGGGACAGTCAGCCAACTAACTTAAATGGTAGGGAAGGAGTGGTAGTGGCGGCAGTCCCTCCTGGGAATGAAAATGAAGCATTGACCCCGGTTAAAAAAGGAAGGAAAGCAGTTATCTCCAGGACTATTCTAGGACCTGTTGTGCCCAATCATGCTTCAGAGATTTCAGATGGAGATCACTCCCCCCCCCCATACCCTGTAAATCTCTCTGTAATCACTCCTAGGAAGTAATTAAAGGAGTTTACTTCTTTCTTTGGCTTCTGACTTAGTTTGGATGTTGATGAGTCAATTGATCATGGCTTTGAAATGGAAATAGTAATTATTTCTAGCAGGGCCCAGACTTTCCTTCCCCACTCCCATGAATCCCAGTGGGAATCCACAACAGTTACAGTCATTAACTTAGCAAGCTTCAATGATTAATACCAATCAATAACCAACAGAAGCAGGTCTGTGCTCTAAATCAATTGTCCCATTAATGAACATAAATATACCACTTCAGCCTCTGAGCATGGTCCCTGTTGAATGTGAGCTAGAGAGGAAAGCTTGGTTACAAGGCTTCAGGTTTTTGTAAGGTTAATTAAAAGGCTTGTCGAGTCCTTCACGCCTTGGGTCGAGGGTTTGAGATGGGAGTGAGGAAGGAGTGGAGAGTATTGCTAGGTTTTTGGTGAGGGGCAAGGGCTTGTGATGTGCTGAAAGAGAGAGAGGTAAGGCTAGGAAGTGGGAGAGAAGAGACTTTCCTAATAGATTCATCTGTTCAGAACCAAGGAAGTAGGGGCAGCTAGGTGGTGCAGTAGAGAAAGCAATAGCCCTAGATTCAGGAGGACCTGAATTCAAATCTGGCCTCAGACACTTGACACTTACTAGCTGTGTGACCCTGGTCAAGTCACTTAAATCTCATTGCCCTGCAAAAAAAGAAAAGAAAACAGAACCAAGGAAGCAGGAGAGTCTAGGCTTCCTATCTATAGGCATCATCCTCCATGCATTGTCTGTGATTTTAGAGGACACCAAGAAAGGTGAACTTCTTCCTGGTCTACAATAAAATATAGGACACTTGGATGTCTCCAGAGACTGGGGAAACAAAGAAATGCTGCTTAAATAAAGACTAATACTCTGTCTACAGTAGAATTTCCTATACACAGGAGGTTTACCCAAAAGTCTAGGTCTAGCAAATAGAGAAATGACCTAACTGGGAGAGTGGAAGAGCGAAGGAAGCCAGCATCTGGAGATTGGCCAGGAGCCTGGGGCAGGGCTGTTCAGCAGCTAGACACCTGCCACTCTGTGGACACAAACTAATGATAATTCAGCTTTGAAAAGAGCCATTTGCTTTTTGCCTTAGGGGCAAAACTGTGCTGGCTGGGTCCTGGGATAAACTCTGGGAGGGGCTGGAAGCCATCAATAATCCATGAGCCTCTTCTGTGCTAAGCCATCTTCTCTGCCTAGATCCCTGGGAGGTCTCAGTGCCTGGCTGGGAAGATAGCCCCAATCAGAAGCAAGGAAGCAGGCTTAAGAGCAATCCTGAGCTCCTGGGAGCAGCCACAAGACGAATGAGCTGAGAGCTCTTTGAGAGCAGGGGCTATTTTTGGCCTTTCTTTGTATTCCTTG
Organism: Dromiciops gliroides; assembly: GCF_019393635.1. Classification (NCBI taxonomy): domain Eukaryota; kingdom Metazoa; phylum Chordata; class Mammalia; order Microbiotheria; family Microbiotheriidae; genus Dromiciops; species Dromiciops gliroides. Next base: position 343,886,382 of record NC_057862.1, on the reverse strand, counting down.
CATTTAGCACAATGCCTGTCACATAGTAAGTTTTGTTTTGTTTTGCTTTTTTGCAGGGCAGTTGGGTTAAGTGACTTGCCAGGGTCACACAGCTAGTAAGTATCACATGTCTGAGGCCTGATTTGAACTCAGGTCCTCCTGAATCCAGGGCCGGTGCTTTATCCATTGTGCTATCTAGCTGCCCCCCATAGTAAGTTTTTAACCAAGGATTGTTGACTAACAACCATACTGATACCTTGTCTGGTCCCAGCAGTCTAGAGTAACCCCAGGTGTGAAGCCACCATAGGTAAGTAACAAAAAGCAGAGTCCCACATGTGCAAACATGTGCATATGTGTGCACATTATGATATGCACATACATGCTATAGGCAAACATATACACTCAGATCTCACTATTAAAAGTGAGACTAACCTCATGGCCAACTAGGGCTTCAAGACATAAACATTAAAAGAGGATGGGTTAGATTCCACTGAGGGTTTCATATTGGGACCCAAAGACCGTGAGACCTAGAGGGTGTGATCACACTGCTTCCTCTTCTCTGCCCTGCCCTGGAGCATACTAGGAAATAATGGTAAGATCTCAATGGGGAGTTCTCACAGGGGTCATTGAACTGAAGAGCTGGAAGGAACTGTGGAAGTTACTGAGTCCAACTCCCTCATTTTACCAAGGAAGAAACTGAGGCCCAGAGCAATGAACTGACTTGTGGGAAGGAGCAGACTCAGGACTAGAAACCAAGTCTTTAGACTCAGCATAACTGAATTTTAAAAACTTTCATTTATCTTTGGGTATTCAGTAGAAACAATTTATTGAGGAGGCTTAAGACTTTATTTGTTATTTTCTTGGACTCTAAGAAGTGTCTGTGATGGTTTATAATCCAACTAGGATAGATGCCATAACTTCATTCATATATTTTGTCTGGGATCAGAGATATCAAGTTTGATGGGCAGCCAACTTATAGAGGGAAGAGGGGAAGGGAACAAGCATTTATTAAGTATTTACTTTGTGTCAGGCACTGACCTCGATGTTTTACAAATATTTCATTTCATCTTCATGATAACCCTGAGAAGGTTCTTATTATTATTATCATTATCATTCTCTCCATTTTACAGGTGAAGGAATTGAGGCATATAAAAATTATGTGACTTGCCCAGGGTCACACAGTTAGTAAGTATCTGAGACTGGATTTGAAAACAGGTCTTCCTGATTCAAGTTCCAGTGTGACTATGTCACATAGCTCACCAGGTCTCAAAAGTACCTTTAAAATAATCTGGGGGCAGCTAGGTGGCACAGTGGATAGAGCACCAGCCCTGGAGTCAGGAGGACCTGAGTTCAAATATGGCCTCAGACACTTGACAACTTACTAGCTGTGTGACCCTGGGCAAGTCACTTAACCCCAATTGCCTCACCAAAAAACAAAGAAACAAACAACAACAAAAACCAAAATAATCTGGTATAGTAGTTTTTAAACTATGTCTATACATGTGTGTGCACATGTACACTGGAATGCTTTGACAGTCTGGAAAACCCTATGTGCCCCTATAATAATACTATTAAATCTATCAAATACAACACTAGGATTATAAAGGAATCCAAATTGTGCTGAAGCTCAGTTATCAAAATGGGTTTAAAAATCAAGTTCATAGACCCCAGATTAAGGATCCTAATCTAGTCCAGTCTTTCGTTTTGCAGAAGAAATGGAAATCTACAAAGTTGAAACAGCTTCCCCACAGTCACATAGTTAGTTACTGAAGCCAGGATTCAAAGCCAGGACCTCTGAGTCCAAATCTAATAATATTCTTTCCATTACAAAATGCAGCCACAATTCCAGAGCACTAGATTTATGGTTCATATGAGGAAGGAACAGGGGAGTTCCTGCCACCTCGATACCCTGAGTCTTTTCTTCAAGACCCAAAAGGAGAAATCTGATATAATTTTTGTAACATTTAATTTTTCCCTACCCTGTAACAACTTTACAAAAAGCAGAAAGCTCAAAAGAAGACATGAATTAGGTTGCAGAGAGGTCAGTGAATCAATAGAGTTCACTGGTATCAATTAAAAGTTTGGAAGCTTATTTCAATGCAATCAGTCGATCAATAAGCATTCATTATGTTCCTAATGTGTATCAGGAACTGTTTGACATTAAATACAAACCACTCAGAAATGCAAAACCTTAGGGAGCTCAATCTACTCCAATTTATATCTAATCAAGAAGCAACTGGTCTTCCATTGAGTGAGGAGCCCACCACCATTGCCCAAGCAAGCCCATTACACTTTGGACAGCTCTAGCTGTAAAGAGTTTTTTTTCTAGCTATCCCAAACCAGCCTCCCTACAATTCCAATGATTACTCCTAGCTTTTCTCTCCAGCATCAAGCAAATGGATGATTGCTATTCCCTGTGACAATTCTCCAATGATTTGCAGACTTCTGTTATATCACCTAAGTCTTCTCCCCAGTTCTTTCAAATGATGTTAGAGAATCAGTTTCCTCACCATTCCCAAAATGTGGCACCCTAAACTGAACAAAATATTCCATATGTAGTCTGAATAGAAGGGCAGAGCACTTTCACATTTGGAGTCCTGGACACTATGCCTCTCAAAATGCAGCCCAAGACGGAAATTACAGTGTTGGCTGCTATGTTGAACTGAAGATGTATATTGTTCTTGAAGGTCATCAAAATGCCCAGCTTTTTTTCGGTCAAATCCCTGCTCAGCCTCACCTCTCCCATTTTGTACTTGTGAAGCTGGGTTTTTTGAACCTAAGTGTAGGATTCTTCATTTGTTTCTATTAAATTTTATTCTCATTAAATCTCATTAGTTTATTCATATATTTCCCTAACTGCCACCATTTTTCTACAAAGCTTAGGGCTTGTTACATGATCAGTCAATGTCATTGAAAGTTCTTTGGGGAAATGTACCCTCTAGAAATTTTTGATAATGAGACAATTTTTTTTCTTTCAAGGAAAGAGATTCCTAGAAAACTTAAAAGAACCAAATGAGGACTTTTTTTTTTCAGGTAGTGGAGAGGTTATAAAAAGTCACTCAGAGTTCACTGGGGGCATTTGATGTCAGATTTGGTGCTTTCTAAGATTTTTAGCAGTGTGAAACCCACCCCTCCCAACATTTTTAGGATAAGAACTTCCCAGAAAGTACTGAGGTCAAGTGAAGCATTTGGAGGTCACAGAGCAGAAATCACTGGAAATTCATTGGTTCATTTAAGGTCAATTAATAGACTTTCTGGGATTTGGGGCAATGGATAAACTTTTTCTCACAGGGAAACAGATTCCTAGAACTAAATAGGAGTCAGATGAAAGCACACTTGGAATTATGGAGAGGTCAAGGGGTTCAATAAAAGTTTACCGATTTTCTATAAAGTTCCCAGAAAACCACAAATTAGCATTATCTATGTTGTACTATGTTTTCATTTATTTTGTTAAATATTCCCCAATTACATTTTAAGCCAGTCCAGGTTCTGCTCTGGAGTTTTGCTGGTCTGGTGTTTGACACCTGTGATCTGGGGGACCCGTGAGACTATCAAACTCCCAGGTCATGTCTCTAGCTCAGTGTTCTCTCTCTGACTGCATAGTGTGACTGTATCAATCTGATTCACTGTCTTTGCATGACTTTGCATGACTTATATGTTAAAACAGATTCTAATAGACCTGATCCTAAGATGCAATGCAGAAAAGTTTTTCTGTTTGGATACCATTTATTATCTGTTCCCTTCAATGGGCACATAGCATCTGGTGTCCTAGTATATCTCTTATATAATTATCCTATCCTATTATTAACTTTTTATTGTCTACTGCCTTTTAATTGTCCACTACCTTTATTTATTGTCTACTATCTTTTATCTTTTATTGTCTACTACCATTTCCTACCACCCCAACCATAATCTGAACTCTCTGAGGCCAGTCAGTGTCATACTTCTTTGTCTATCACTTAGTGATGGGAATATTGTAGACTCACTCAATAAATGCTTATTGATTTGAAAGAGCAAATCTCTGTGTTAAGTGCAACTGTAGGTCCTGCTCACACACAGATCTTATCATAATCCATGCCAGGGTTTCAACCTTAGTCAGGCCATGAAGGGTTTTGGAAATCTCATCCTATGCTTTGGCTTATGCAAAACTGGTGAATCTTCTCCCCTTTCCAATCTCTTTCTCCATCTGTTACTTCTCTGAAGTTAGGAGTTGGGAGTCCTTCCCTTCGATTATGGGGAGTGATAGGTGCATATCATGTCATATTCACCTTGACTGGACTGTCTCAATTAGCTTTTGCCCAACCTAATGCAGGGTTGAATTAAGCATTTGCTGTCTCCCTTCTCTGCCTGAACACCCTGTGTAGACACCATCAAAAGGGTGCATGCTCATTTGCTGCATCACCAACCAGCTCTAAAAGTTCTTCTTCAACTCACTTTGTTTCTAATTTCCTGCCCTGTGGCATCACCATCATTCAGTGAACAAAAATGACTGATTAGTCTGGAAAGGACTCGCTTCTAAAATACAATATTTTTCCACACTTGGAACACAGTAATTATGCTTTGATATAGTTGGGAGAACAAATGCTCCCCAAGCTAAAACCCCATTCTTGGTGTGCTGTGTAAATCAAAAGAATAATGAAACTGCATCGAGATCCACATCACGCTAGCAGCCAATTCCTCATAAATAGGCAAGCCTCATTGTATCAGACTAAGCAGGGAGAGGAGCTGTCTGAATTAGAGAAATTTGGTTTTATGGTACAGACAGGAATCCCAACCAGTCAGACAAACCATTGGAACTAGAGGCTCATCAGTATTTGCCGTAATGAGAATAATGTACAATTTGACTATCAATTGATGGCCAATGTGTGCTTCTAAAGGGCTTGCAAATTAATTGTGTGACCACAGGCCAGTCAATCCCTTCACCTCTCATTTGCAAATATCACCCTATTCCTCATTTATATAAAAAGGCTTATAAAGCTTCCTGTATGGCTGCAAGTCATGCACCTTTGGCCCCAAAGAAAGAAAACTGAGCATCATTCAAAGAGTGATGGAGAAGCATAGAGTGAATGTGAGCAGGATGCAACACATTACAAACATTTCTTCATTTCTCTTTAGGCTGAATTCCCGACTTTCCTCGACTTTCTGTGCCATGCCAAGCAAGCCTATTCTCCCTGAAGCTCACTCCATCCATGAACTACTTCTCACATTGGAACTGCCCTTTCACCTTATACTTCAGCCTCTCCCTCTGATAGGCTGCTTCCTCTTATAATCTTCATTTTAAGAGGCTACCCAGGCTAGTTGGGTCATCATTCCTCTTCAGGTTGCTCTCTGGCTCTCCCAGATTTTCTCTACATATCCCTGCCCTGAACCAGGTATCTTTATCTCTCCCTCTGCCCTTTTCAGTTTCCTTTTATGTATTGTCTCCCTCCATTAGAACGTAAGCTCCTTGAGGGAAGGCACTGTCTTTCTGCTTGTATTTGTATTCTCAGGCTTAGCACCGTGCCTAGCACTTAGCAATCATTTCATAAAAGCTTATGAACGGGGTAGCTAGGTGGCACAGTGGAAAGAACACTGGCCCTGGATTCAGGAGGACCTGAGTTCAAATCTGGCCTCAGACACTTTACACTTACTAGCTGTGTGACCCTGGGCAAGTCACTTAACCCCAATTGCTTCACACACACACAAAAAGCTTATGAAGGAGAAATAGGTTAAAGATGTTATCAAAGAAAGGTATCAACAGAAAAAGAAGATTGGCTGGTTACATGGCAATTTTTTTTGCTGTTATTGTTTAGTCATATTTTTTGATGTTTTCTTAGGAAAGATCCTTGAGTAGTTTGCCATTTTCCTTCTCCAGTTCATTTTACTGATGAAGAAACTGAGGCAACCAGGGTTAAGTGACTTGCCCAAGGTGACACAGCTAGTAAGTGTCTGAGGCCAGATTTGAGTTTAGGAAGATAAATCTTCCTGTTTCTAAGCTTGGCACTCTATTCACTGGGCCACCTAGCTACTCACTACATGGCAATAGCACTGGACAGCCTGTGTATTCTGTTGGTATCCTTTAAATATCAAAAGAAAGCAAGCAAAGTTCCAGTCAATAGGGTAGACACCCTGTGCCTATGGAAAGACATAGTCAAACATCCTACAGGAATTGGCAGGCATGGAAAGATTGCAAATTAAATCACTAGAAAACATATGCAAGTTGACAAGATCCCACCTGTATTCGAATGTTTGAGTAAGGCTTCTATCACTTACCTGTCTGAGTTGCTATTAGGAAAGTGCTTAAACATTATGCTACATAAATATTAGTAAACATGAATATTTATAAATGTTAGTAAATACAAATTATAGTATAAACTATATAAATTTTAATCATTATTTTTACTCTTAGAAGTAGATTATGGGGGGCAGCTGGTAGTGCAGTGGATAAAGCACTGGCCCTGGATTCAGGAGGACCTGACTTCAAATCTGGCCTCAGACATTTGACACTAGCTGTGTGACCCTGGGCAAGTCACATAACCCTCATTGCCCTGCAAAAAACAAAAACAAACAAAAACAAACAACCCCAAAACCCAAAAACTTCTTTAAAAAAAAGTAGATTGTGTTTATTATGGGGAAAGGGTTTAAACCTTAATGCTATATAGATGTTAGTCATTATCATTATTTTTACTCATCATGAATAAATAAAACATTTCTTTTGCAGTTTGTCACTCAAATAATGTCATTCATGCAACAATTATTTAGTAAGCATCTACTATGTTAAAGACATAGTGTTAGGGACTAACTCCTTAAGCTTGTTTACTAGATCCTTATTTTATTGATCGTGAAGGGTCAAACTGTCCCAGTTCATATCTGACTTACTACAAGTTTCAAATGAGTATATTCCACTTTAACGTGATTTCTCAATATATGCTACAGAATTAGTTGAGATTAGCTGGCTAACATCTAAAAGGATACAAGGGAAAGATCTATTCTAAATATTAACTAGTTAAAATGAATGAAAGTCAAATAGCTGGTTGAGATCAACACCGACCGTCTAAATATAGAACTTCTGAGTTCCTGAACACATTGGTATTTGTCAGTGATTATGATTTATGTCAACATTAAATAACTAACCTCAACTATAGCCATGATTGGACTTTAGTTTTATGAATATACGTTGTATGGGTAATTATCATGGTTTTAATATGGCTAACATCCATTCCAGGAAGAATAGTTAACATGGTCATAATAGATTTAAGTAATACTTACATTTCTTGATTGATAGATTGTGATTTAATAGTTATAAGGAAAATAGCATTGTATAATTGATAAAGAGCCAGCCTGACAATTAGGAGGATGAATTTGAATTCTGCCTCTTATACATAATAGCTGTATGTCCCTGAGCAATTCATTTTGCCTTTTAGTACCTCCAGGCTGTTCTCTTAGTTTCTAAGTAGCAGAGAAGACCCTGGTGTGCAGTGGGGTGAAAGGAGTATTTCTCACCAGGAACCACTTACACTGATGACATCACAGGTCTTGAGGAGGTAGGGGATGGATTTATAAAGAGCTTTCCTTGAAACAACCCTATAAAGTAGATAATATGGGAACCCTGACATTTAGCTAAGACTGGAGCTTATAATATTCTAGAAGGAAGTGATACATACATAGACTCTCATTCAATTAATGAATTTATAGTTACCCAAGTGACCACTCAAAACTAGAACTCAGAGAAAGAGTCCTGATTCCCAGACCAGGACTTAGATCCCAAGGTGCCATGTCTTGGTTGTAGGGTCAAACATATAGAAAGTATTAGACAAATGGTCCACTGTTCACCAAGATCATCCAGTAGATTTCTAAGATCAGATAGGCAGAAAGGAAGGCTCTGAGTCAGAAAACTTTCTGGTTCTGGAGCACTCTGATAGGGGAAGTTCAATTGGGATTGGGTTCAAGATAGGTCAAGCATTTAATTAAAAATACAAATTAAGACAGATTTTTAAAAAAGAGAATTGTAGGGGCAGTTAGGTGGCGCAGTAGATAGAGCACCGGCCCTGGAGTAAGGAGGACCTGAGTTCAAGTCCGCCTCATACACTTAACACTTACTAGCTGTATGATCCTGGGCAAGTCACTTAACCCCAATTTCCTCACAAAAAAAAAAAAGAGAATTGTAGAACTCAAAGAAAAATCACTAGTATCAAGGCCTTCTGGAAAGCAGGAAATAAGCACTCTGTCCAGAAATTGTTGTTGTTGGTCCTTTATTCTGGAAGGGAACAATGACGTTGAGAAGTGATGATATGACTTTTAGTGAACTGGATTTAAGTGAGGGAGGGTTATGCAAAGTTACCAGCCTCAGTCCCTTGTCCAGAACCATCTGGATCCCGTGGCAAAATATATATCATGACAAACTGGAGATGGCCCAGGATGTTTAAGGCAATTGAGGTTAAATGACTTGCCCAGGGTCACATAGCTAATAAGTGCCTGAGGCCAGATTTGAACTCAGGTCCTTCTGACTTCAGGGCCACTGCACTATCCACTGTGCCACCTACCTGCCCCTACACATATTGAGCCACATTTAACCAGGCTAGCCTTTGGTGTATGAAAGAAGAGTTGTTTTCATTCCTACCCTAATAACTCAAGTTTACTGATGAAGCTCTAACAAAATCCAACTTCCTCTAGTTCCCTTTTAAATAACCAGTCTGTGAATAGGAATGCCCTATGCTGATTCATTCTGCTCAAGGAGAATACCTGCTGATTTTACTTAAACTTCAATCACACCCTTGGATGTATCTACCTTTGCTCATCATTTAAATCCCTAAATCCCTCCAATAACTGGCAGTTCAAAACCAGGTGAGATTGCCGATTCCACACAAGAACTTTGTGGCTTTAGGAAGTTCTTCCTCACATTGAGCTCAAAACCTGCCTGCTGTTTCTACTCATTGGTCCTAGGTTGGTCCTCTGGAGTCACACAGAACAAATCTATACTCTCTTTTCCATGTGACAACCCTTTTTCATACAGTATAAGAAAGTGAATAAGTATTCTCTTTTCTAGGTTAATATTCCCATTTACTTTAACTATTCCAAAGTAATAGAAAGAACGCTGTACTTGAATTTAGAAGATCTGGGTCCAAGACCCAGGTTTGCCAATGACTAGCTGAGTCATCTCACACAAATTATCTATTCTCTCTGAGCTTCATTTTCTGCATCTGAAAAAAACAGGGATGGCTTTTGTACCTATCTCACAAGATTGTTATGAAGACGCACTTTACAAAATCTTAAAGGAACATAAAAAGTATGTTGTTGTTAGTGGTGGTAGTACCAATAGTAGTAGGTGTACATGGTGTAGTAGTAGTAGTAGTAGAAGAAGAAGAAGAAGAAGAAGAAGAAGAAGAAGAAGAGGAAGAAGAAGAAGAGGAAGAAGAAGAAGAAGAAAAGGAGGAAGAGGAGAAAAAGGAGGAGGAGGAGGAGAAGAAGGAGAAGAAGAAGAAGAAGAAGAAGAAGAAGAAGAGGAAGAAGAAGAAGAAGAAAAGGAAGAGAAGAAGGAGGAGAAAAAGGAGGAGGAGGAGGAGGAGGAAGAGGAGAAGAAGAAGAAAAGAAGAGAAGAAGAAGAAGAATTGTTCCTTGATTTTAAAGAATTCCCCCCAAAAGAAACTCCTTCTACCAATGCAAGTCAGCAACCAGCATACTGTTATTTCAACTGTAGTTAAAGTTGTTCAGTCATGTCTGACTTCATGACCCCTTATGGGGTTTTCTTGGCAAAGATTCTGGAGTGGCTTGCCATTTTCTTCTCCAGTAGATTATGCAGAGGTAAAGTGACTTGACCAGGGTTACACTGCTGGTGAACTAGATTTGAATTCAGGTCTTCCTGACTCTAGACTAGGCGCTCTCTCCACTGTGCCACCTAGCCCGTAGTTGAAGTACTGTATTTCAATTTTTAGTCTTAAAGAATGGCCTGAAGCACTGAAAAGATTAAGTGGGCAGCCCAGGGTGACACAGCCAGGCCATGTCAGAGCAAGGCAGTGTTTGCACTCAGGTCTTCCTAGCTGAGGGGCCTACTCTCTCACCACGAAATCATACAGCCTCTTAGTGATCATTATGATAATGGGGAGGAAGATGGTGATGAAAATGACAGCAACAACCACAGTCTGAGCAGCACAAGAGAGGGTGCACAACTCTTGCAATCTTTGGTTCTCAGTCAAATACACAGGTTTCCTCATCAGAACCAAACCAATCAGAATAAGAAGACATACGAGACCAGCAGGGATATTTGAGCTTGAAATTTGAGGACACTCAGCTCGACATGTCTGGATTTTTAAGCTAAGTATATGCCAGCCACTGGCTTCTTGTCCTGAGGGGAAAAGAAGTCCCTTTATCTCCTTCTGGGCTTCTTCCAGTTACCCCAGGGTGAGAAAGAATATCAGGTGAGGGATGGGAGTGGTGGGCCCTTGTGACTTTGCACTGGCTCCTCTTGAACAAGCCCTCCTTGTAAATCTATGCAGACAAGGAGGTGGGCAAAGGAGGCTGAGCCTGGCTTCCTTTGTCTCAACCCTTCCGTGCTTCCCTCCTCCCTCCCCCTCCTCCAGTGGTGAGCCAGCTCTCCCATTACTTACGCTGCCAGCCATAAACGCCTATTTATTTGCAGACTAACTTTCTGGTGGTTTAATATCCCCTTGAATTACAGTACAATCTCTTTCAAGTTATATTTGATTATTTTTCACATTTAAAAACATGAATACAATTACCTCACGATGGCATGTGCCATTACAGTCAGAGATAAAATAGTATCACAATCCTATGGATGCATCTTATACAAGTAGGCGGCCTCTAAAAAATATATCTCCAGCATGGAACAAGATGCGCAGTGATAGGTGCCATATAAATGCATATAGAACAATAAATAGATACAAAGAAAACAGATGTTAAATAATTAATCCATGCTTCTCTCTAGAAACGAGCTTTATAAATCTGTCTCTAGTGTTCATTTATTTCCAGAGAAGCAAATATTTAAAAGTAAAGAATAAGTAATGTCCAGGAAGGAGCGAAATGATAATAATAATAGTAAAGAAGAAGAGAGAAGATTATGGATTGCTGAGCCTCCATTATTCCAATCTCCTGCTGGCAACATCCAGCAAGACCATATTTGTAAAGACAGAAAATGTGTTCACAACATTTGGTGTTCCACTGATGTCTACTCACTGAGAAGGTGCCATCTTGATGTGTCAGATCTGGACACCAGCCACTCATGTAATTTTAAAGCCCTGGACTGGCCCATCACTGAGCTGTAATTATATACATATCAGTCATTGGCATACCTAGCACTACATGGTATACAAAGCACATCTATTACTCGATTTAGTAAGCATTTGTTATTTAATATGCACCAAGCACTGTGCTAGGCAACAGGATGAGGAATAAAACAATTCCTACTTTCATGGAGCTTACATTTTATGGGAGGGATACAACATGTGCATAGGTAAGTAAGATAAGATATATGCAAAGCAAATGTAAAGTGATTTTGTTAATGGTGGGGAGCGACTGGGCTTTATGCCTTGGTGGGATCAGGATAAGCCTGTTGCACGGCACTTGAACTGATCTTCACTTGATTCTCACAGCAACCTTATGACATTGTAAGCAGCAGAAAGACCTGGGTTCAAGTCACCTCCCTGGGCCTCAGTTTCCTCCTCTGTGAAATGAGAATAATGATACATACCCTACAATCCTGTAAAGATGATATAAGTATGAGCTTTTATTATTATTCTGATTTTATAGATGAAGGAACTAAAACTCAAAGAAGGGTGCCCAGATAGTAATTAAGGGGGTTGGGATTCTTCTAGAGCAAAGAACTCTGTAGTAAGATTTAAAGGGACCCCCAAAATCTTTCCACACACTGTTTGAATTTCCACCAATCAGAGATTCATTAAGATTAACAAGCTCACCTTTTAAAGCGTTCCCTCTAGGGGAAGCTAGGTGGCGCAGTGGATAAAGCACTGGACCTGCATTCAGGAGGACCTGAGTTCAAATCCAACCTCAGACACTTGACACTAGCTGTGTGACCCTGGGCAAATCACTTAACCCCAATTGCCTCACCAAAAAAAATATATATATATATTCCCTCTAACTGTCATCCACTCAATCTTTAGAGTGAAATACTAATTGTTTCTCCTTAACTGCACTTAGAGGGCATGTAAGAAAATATTACTGATTGGGGAAAGGGAGGTGGGGTGGATAATCTGAGCTCCTGGGTGGAAGAAAGTACTGGGTGTAGCATTGTAAAGTGGATAATGGTAAGCAAGATGGCAATGGGCCTTGAGATGATATCAGATGAGGATTGACTGAGGGAACAAAGGATGCTCATCCTGGAAAAATGAAGGCTTAGGGGGGTCTTTGGAGTTGTCCAACTATGTAAAGGTCTGTCACTTAGAAGAAAGGCTAGACTTACTCTACGTGGCCTAGAGGGTAAAATTAAAAGCAATATGTTGCAAAGAGAAGAACCAAGGCCTCATACATGGAATACAGCTTAACACTTAATAGCTGTTTGAAAGAGTAATGAGATGCTTTGCCAGGATATTGGAGGTCATTAGGAAAAGACTGGATGGCCATTTGTTGGGCAAATTGTAGGACGTTCTTGTTAAGGTGTACATTAGAGGACAAAGACTCTGAGATCCCTTGTAACTCTGAATTTTGTGATCCTCTATATAGGAAAGGAAGGCTACTGAGCCTTGATCAATGGGACATGATTTGGGTTGTGTCTCTAGAAGTGAGGATGGATTTAGATTTAAAGTAAGCTCCTTGAGGGCAGGGACTATCTCACTTTTATATTTGTATTTGTATTCTCAGTGCCTAGAACACAGTGCCTGGCACCTAGTAAGCTCTTGATAAATTGTTGAATGATTCAACCAAACTTTCCCTTCTGAATAGCAAGTTGTACATAACAGATTTGCAGTTTCATGTGCAATCATCTTTTTTTTCTATACTAGTATATTATGGAAATGCTTGTTTCATTAAGTTCAAAATAAAGTAAATAAAATAAAAATAAGAAAATAGAAAAGAATATCAATGAAACATTAAATGATTCAAAGAATATACAGAAGGATGTTCAGGAGATGTAGAAAAGCCAACACATGTTGCTACTATTGTGTTAAATTTAATATACACACAAACACAAGCTGTATGTAAATAACAGTTACACTTTTTGATGCAATATTACATTTCTGTTCTTTATCTATTAAAATGTTCATGTTTGTTAAATGCAAAAAATAAAAAAATAAGAAAACTTCTCCCTTCTGATTCCCTTTGTGACTAGTGCCATGTCACCAGCCTGACTGTTGACCAGGAGTAGTACAGGTAGTACAGTGGATAGAGCTCTAGACCTCAATTCAGGAAGACCTAAATTCAAATTTGGCCTTGACACTTACTAGCCATGGGACCTTGAGCAAGCCACTTAACTTCTGTCTGTCTTAGTTTCATTAATTGGAAAATGGGGATAATAATAACACATAGCTCATAGGGTTGTTATGAGGGTCACGTGAGATAATTGTAAAATGCTTAGGACATGGCAGACACTTAATAAATAATTGTCTCCTTTTGCCTTGGAAACTGAACCTTTGTCCTTGGCCATATTTGCAGAAAACTGTATCCAACTGATATAATTAGCTTTAAATACTCATACCTGTTAACTGAGGAGCAGTGGGTTGGAGACATTAGATATATAGTGACTTTTTGGAGTCAATCTAGAATGACCTTTCCCCCCTACCCCCAAATAGGCACCACAAAAACAACACAGACTTATCTTTTTTTTGGCGAGGCAATTGGGGTTTAGTGACTTGCCCAGGGTCACACAGCTAGTAAGTGTCTGAGGCCGGATTTGAACTCAGGTCCTCCTAAACAACACAGACTTTTAAGAAACTGAAGACACTAATTATAGAATCCAAAACCCTGGAGCAAGTCAGAGCAGGAAAGTCCCAAATCCCAATGAGGTGACATAATATGGCCTGGTACAGATAGACCTTGTACCTTTAACATGCCTTCTTTCTGAGCTGGATTTGCAGTAAGCTGTACACTTATGCCCCACACGGCTTTGGCTTTTCAGATCAGAAATACAGTAATAGTAGTAGTAGTAGTAGTAGTAGTAGTAGTAGTAATAATAATAATAATAATAATAATAACAATAATAATAACAACATGTACATAGCACTTACTATGTGCCAAGCACCATGCCAAGTGCTTTACAATTATGATCTCATTTGATCTTCACAACAACCCTATAAGGTAGGTGCTGTTATCTCAATTTTACAGATGAGGAAAATAAGTCAAACAGAGATTAAGTGACTTGCCCAGGATCACACAATTAGAAAATGTCTGAGTCCAGATGTGAACTTGGGTCTTCCTGGCCCCAGACCCAGAACTCTATGCACTGTGCCAGCTAATTGCTTCATTAATCCCACCTCTACCAATATGGAATTTGTTATGATTCCTTCAGGGATTAGGCTAAGATTTACCCTGGCAGAAATTATATGAAGGATATGGTACAATGATCCCCTAATGATTCCCATTTCAGCTAAATGTCTCTCTCTCTTTTTTTTTTTTGGTGGGGCAATGAGGGTTAAGTGACTTGCCCAGGGTCACACAGCTAGTAAGTGTCAAGTGTCTGAGGCCGGATTTGAACTCAGGTCCTCCTGAATCCAGGGCTGGTGCTTTATCCACTACAGCACCTAGCTGCCCCCAGGCTAAATGTTTCTTTTCCCTATATATCCATGAAGGGCCAGTCATTGGCAAAATCATAAAACTGGAAAAGTTTGCTTGGGATCCTCGTCTATCTCCCTTTCTATATTTCCTTAGGTCTAGAGTTTCTTCAAGTGCTCATTACTCTCTCAATGGTGACTTTTTGGCCATACTGGCCTATTCCTGACAAAATCCAGCCAGAACCTACACAGAAGATTTCCCTCCTTATTTGATAAGGCAATTGAAGACAATGTTCCAATAGCTTGTAACAACAGTATTTTATCAGGCAACATTTTCATTTTATTTTCGAGGAGCTACTGCCTGGATGAGAAGGCACAGAGTCAGGCTGGAAGCCTTGAATGCCCATATACCAATCCTAAAGAATCTCAGAGCAGTTCTCCCCTCTTCTTAAAGGTTTGCCAAATATTAGGTCAATGGCTGTTATTCTGGATCTGATGACAAGGACCTTAGTCCCTTGGCTCTCCTAGTTCACTGCCTAATGTGAAGGGAAAAAACAAAACAAAACAAAACAACCCTCTGTTTCTTCAGGTTTCTATGTGACTAGTCTGGTCTTTATCCTTGGAACAGCTGCTACCAATTGATCAATCATCAACCATTCAGTTGACACACATTTATTAAGCTTCACGATAGAACCCACATAAGTCTGGTTTATGATTGACACCGAGCCAGAGGAGGGAGAGTTTGTAGGCTCAGGGTCCTACATGGCAGAGTGCCCACACAGTGAAAGGAGAAGGCCTCTCGACAACAGAGCCAGGAGATAGAGCTCACGCGATGCTCAGATTCTTCACGGTTTCCCCAGCTTATGCTCCTTCCCACCTCTGCACCATTGCTCGTGCTGTGGCTCTTGGTCTGGAATGTCTTCTCCCCTGTTCTCTTCCTATACAAACCATTACATTCTTCGGGGCTTAGATCCAGCTAGGACCAGGAAACCTTCCCTGCCTTCTCCAAGCTTCACTGATTTCTCCCTCTTCTGAACTCTTCTAGCTCTTATCATCCGTACCACCAAGTTCATCATTTCATCACATACTGTCTGGTGCTGTTCTCTAGTTATCTTCTGACTCTTACAGTTGTGAGGGCCTTAAAGAGATCATTTAGTTCAACCCCCATCCCTACCCAGCAACCTTTTGCTCAAACACTTTCTACTGATGGACAACTCACTACCTGTGTTTGAGGTAGCTATGGAGGAGTGGAAAGATCTGGGCTTGAGGTACCAGGCCCTCAGTTCGGAGCCTTTTTCGGCTACTTATATTGCCTTCATTTGCAAATAAATCCCCCTTTCCCACCCAGAGAGCCAGAGTATGAAAAAGGAAATGGGAGTGGTGGAGGTGGGAAACAGTTCATCAAAACCCTGCTTCAATTCTGCCTCAATGGCTTAACAACATGTGTTCAGACAAACTGCTTAACCTCCCTGGTGCTCAGCTTTCTCATCTATAAAATGAAGGGATAGCTTAGATGTCCTCCAAGGTCCCTTCTAACTGGGAATGCCTGAGCCTATGTTCTCTCCAACCATACTGTGTGCTGTCTAAAAGCAGGGACTATCTATCCTTCACCCATAGAGCCTTGTACAGCACTGTTCACAAAGTATAAACACAATAAAAAAAATCTGTTGTTTGATCTTGTTGTTGAGTTGTTTCAGTTGAGTCTGATTCTTCATGACCCCATTTGAAGTTTTCTTGGCAAAGATACTGGAATGGTTTGCGATTTTATTCTCAGCTCATTGGACAGATGAGGAAACTGAGGCAAACAGGGTTAAGTGACTTGCCCACAGTTATACAACTAGTAAGTGTCTGAGACTGGATTTGAACTCGGGTCTTCCTGACTCCCGGCCTATCCACTGGAATACCCAGCTCCTTTGTTTGATCTGGAACCTGCCTAATAATGGTCAATACAAAACAAAGCTGTCTAAGATCCCGTTCTTCAGAGAGTTAGTGAAAATCTATTCTGCAGGTTGGGAATTGTAGCAAGTTCCTTTACTTTTAACTTCCAACCCACTATATTTGTGTTCAGGGTATAACTATACCTTGAACATCAGCCATGCTGAACGACCTGGGTCAGATTCCTTGCTTTTTCCCTTCCACCAACATGACATTTCTTTACTTTCTCTTCTTTCCCCTTGGAGGGGCAAGGTACCATCTTCTCTAGAAGCAAGGGAGCAAGTCAGGTCCCTGATAATCCTACAAACATTTTCTTTTAATTCAACAGATACATATTAAGCACCAGCGAGGTGATGAAGTAGACAGAGCACCAGGCCTGGAGTCAGGAAGCTCATCTTCCTGATTTCAAATCCTCTAACACTTAGTAGCTGTGTGACCCTGGGCAAGTCACTTAACTCTGTTTGCCTCAGTTTCCTCATCTGTAAAACAAGCTGGAGAAGGAAATGGCAAAGTGCTTCAGTATCTTTGCCAAGAAAAACCCAAATGGGGTCATGAAGAGTCAACAAGACTGAAACAACTGAACAACAGAGGTTCTAGGTACACACAGAGTTAAAGGACACAAATAAAACCAGCCTCTGGGCTCAGGAGCCCCCAGTCTATTATGCTCAGACTACTGTGCTCAGATTCTTTCAGATCTACCTGGTCAGCAATCTTCCTGTTCATAGAGTTCAGAAAGGTCTATCACTGTTTCATAGTGGGTAAGGTGGGGCAGGGAATGCGGTTCAGAGCAAATAAAGAGAAGGAATTTGATGTCTGAGCCAAATTGTAAAACAACCTTGCCTTTGCCTCACTGTGGGGACTTGGATTTCGTAGAATTTCAGAACTGGAGAGTGCTACAGAGGACATATATTTCAACCTTCTAAATGTATAGAAATCCCCTCTACAATGTTCCCAACAAGCTGTCCACCAGCCTCCTCTTGAAGGTGTCTGGTGGGCAGGAGGGTGTTCACTACCTCCCAGAGCAGCTCGCTCTAGCTCTGGACACCTCTCAGCATAAGGAAAGGTCTCCTAACAAACAGAATTGAGATGTTCCCTTCCATTACTTCCACCCATTGTTCCTAGGGGGCAAAGCAGAACAAAACCAATCCCTCTTTCACATGACAGCCTTTCAGATACATCAGTGAAAATTTTCATTCCCCTCCCACCCCCCAAAACCTTTTTCACACATCCTCAGTTTGAGCTCTAGGCCCTTGGTCATCCTAGTCTGTCTGATCTGGATCTTGCTTGTCAATGTCCTGCCCCAAGAAGGGGCAGCTAGGTGGTGCAGTGGATAGAGCACCGGCCCTGGAGTCAGGAGGACCTGAGTTCAAATCTGGCCTCAGACACTTAACACTTACTAGCTGTGTGACCCTGGGCAAGTCACTTAACCCCAATTGCCTCAGCCAAAAAAAAGAAGAAGAAGCAGCAGTGCAAGTCATGCTTGACTGATTTAAATGTGGTCAAGATGACTTCATAGGAGTGGGTTCGAGCTGGGAGAGAACTCAAAAGTCATCTAATCTAAACCCCTCATTTTACAAATGAATTAATAATTAATTATAATAACTAGCATGTATGTAGAATTTACTAAGTGCCAGGTACTGTGCTAAGTGCTTTATAAATACTGTCTCATCTGGTCTTCACAACAACCCTGGGAGGTAGGTACTATTATTATCCCTACTTTCCAGATGAGGAAACTGAGGAAAATAGAGGTTAAGTGACTTGACCAAGGTCACACAAAATTAGTTAGTGTCTGAATTCAGTTATTCCTGACTCAGAGCTTTCTCACTTGAGGTTTAGTGCTCTATCCACTGAGACACATAAGTGCTTCAAATGAAGAAACTAAAGCTCCAAGGAGTTAAGAGACTTGTCCAAGATCACACAGCTAGTATGTGGTAGAGGTAGCATTCAAACTCAGGTAATATTCTGGTTAGGTCTACTAAACTGTCTCCCCTTCTTCCCCTTTTTAAAACTTTTTAATTATAAGGGATGACTCCATGGGTAAGAGAGGGTGATTTAAATGGAAATGAAGGTGATGTAAAGAACATTTATCAGTTAGAAGTTGTTTTAAATGTAGTAAAAATTGAATACAACAGAACCGAGATTTCATCTGGCTAGGGCAGAGGATAGCAGGTTTGCTATTTTTCGTGGTCTGGACACCAGGCCTTTGGTTTAAGATTGAATTTGATTCCTCCCCCCTTCCCCCATGAAATACCATGAAAAGTAGCATAAACCCTGACATCTCTGCCACACCTGAGGCCTCCCAAGGCCCTGTGATATCCATTGGCTGAGGTTTACACCACTGCCAGATGAGGAAACTGAGGCTCCAGGAAGTGACATACCCAAGTCACTCATCTTGTTTAACTCAACTCTTCTGACTCTAGCCTAGGGCCATTTCCATGCTCTCATTCTTTTCTTTCAAAAGAAATTTAGAAGTTCAAATTACTGAAACGAAATAGTTTCTGAACAGCCTCATTTCCACTTGCATTTATAGTCCTCTCAAACTCCTAAAGCAAACACAAGTTAAAACTATTAAACATTTACAAAACAGTTATTAATCACACACACCATGCTCAGAAAGTTCAAGCTAAGAAGATACAAACTCGAGATGCACCAGGGTCCCTGCCCTCATGAAGTTTATACTCTACTAAGGGAATGTCATTAATATAGATATCATGATGCGTAGTATTGGAAAAGAGAGGTGCAAAAGGCTCGGAGGGAGGGGTTCCCAGGGACCTGTACTTAGCAGAGATCAGGAAAAGCTTCACTGAGGCTGTGGCATTGAGTTTAAAGGGTAGGGTAGGAAGAAACTCTTTGGGGCACCTGATGGAGAAATCCAAGTTTGAAACTTTCCTCTTCCCCCCCAAAAAAGGGAAACCTGCTCCTGGAAACACTTTGATAAATAGTTCCCTCCTCCCACCTTCTCAACAAAGAAGGGAGCCAAGAAGGAAGAACCAGAGGCGCAAGCTGAGGAGGTCCCAAGAAAAACCAGGGCCTCAACAAGAAATTCAGGAGAATGGATTCCAGTGTGGAGGGTGGGAGGCTCCAAGGCCCTTAACCTAAAGCTCCTTTGCTCCTCTGAATCTATAAACCACTATCGTTCTCCTCCCTTCCTGACTCATCTCCCAGCTATAGGAGGTGGACAATAAGCAAAAAGATTCAGTCTTAATAGTTGAGTTCTAACTGCAGTTCAGTTGTAATACCCAGAGGGAAGAAGTGCATTTCTACTAAAGATCTTTACAATTCACAGGGAAGGAGAGTTAGGGCGAGTGTGAGCCAAGCCAAGGCAAAGTTTCCCCAGCAGAAAGAACCTGATTCCAGGACCCTGGATTTGGAGCTAGAAGAGGACTTGGGGATGACTGTGGTCCACCTCACGCCTCAATTTTGGAGAGAAAAAAAAACAAAACAAAACAACTGAGTTGGGGGACAAGATGAATTGACTTGCCCAAGGTCACACAGGTAGAGGGTGGCACGACCAGGATTCAAATCTACTACAAGCTCGGATGCTCAGTGGAAGAGTGGAAGGTCAAAAGTTTTCCACCAGGATTTTAAGATTAGACTCCTTTGAAAACCCGGGGACATAAGGGGAGCTGGACCCGGGAAGAAGAGATTTTCCCTAGAAAGTAAAGTGACTCTGGATGCATCTGCTTCCTTAGGACTTCAGAGCCCAGGCAATCCCTCAGCCCGGTGCAAGTAATCAGAGCAGCGCCTTCAGCTCAGAGCGCCAGCGCCCACTCCTCCCGCTGCCCAAGAGAGACGCGCCGTCCGGAGCAGAGTCCGGGGTCTGAGCCCAGGGTCTGCTGCCTCCAGGAGGCAGTCCAAGTTCCCGGAGTTCAGCGCAAGTGCTGGGCGCGCCGCGAAAAGGAGACTCCCCTTACTCTCCAGAGCTGGGGGTGGTGGACTCCCCGGGATCGGAGGGAAGAGTGGCTTTCCTACCTCCGTCCCCGACTTCCAGGAGCCCCAGCTGTTCCAGAGCCTTCACGAAGGCCACGATGATGACCAACACCACGATCATCTCCAGTCCTTCCAAGTTCATGCTGGGAAACTCACTCATTTTTACGCGGATGCATTTCGCCTTTCTCCCCCCTGCTTCCCCCTTCCCCTTCAGTCTTGCCCGACAGAAGGACCCTGCCTGTGACTGGGGAATGAGACGTCTGTCCGTCGGAAACAACGCCGAAACGGTTCCAAGCATGGCACGCCTTAATATTCCCTCCCTACCCCCCACTGTCCCCGACATCCCGAGCGCTGACAGCTGGCAAGGAGCCGGGGACCTCATTGCCCTCCCCTGCCCGGGACATCCCCGGAGCAGGCAGTGGGAGGAATCTCACTTGCACTGTGTATCCTGGCTAACAGCCTCTTAGCTTCAGAGGACGCTTTGCTTCTTCTGTCTCTAAGGCAACGGGAGCCACCCCTATGCCTCTTCGGTGAGAAATTCAGCTCCATCTCCTCAGTCTCCGAGATGGTCCCGGAATAGCCACTTGGTGGATGGTTTTGGCAGCTACAGGGTTACTTGGAGGAGTCTGGTCTTTCAAGACCAGCAGTGACAGGAGACCTAGAGGGATGCAGATCCTCAGATCCTTGCTGGAATGGGGTACAGGCAGGTAAGGGGTGGAGGGGCAGAGGATTTAAAGGCTTTAGAGCAGGAAGAGACTATAGAGTTCATCTGATCCAACTCTCAGTTATTCTTTATTATAGATGGATAACTGAGGCCCAGGAAAGGGAAAGAATTGCCCAAGGCCCAAACAGACTGATGATTGGAACCCAGGTCCTCTGATTTATTCAATCAACAAGCACTTATTAAGGGTTAATTCTGTGCCAGGCCCTGTGCTAAAAGCTGGCTCTACTTTTTCATGGGATCTTTTGAGAAGCTGTCTTTGGCCCCTTCCCGGAGCAACTTCCTCGAGTAAGCTGTTTATGCCTAGGAGGTGGGGTGACCTAGGTAAACAAACTCCTCAGTAAAATGTATCAGAGATCAGCATTGGAGTGAGTCCCTTCAAGCTTGGCCAATAAGTGACTTTGGTCAAATCATTTCCCCTGTTGGGGCTTCAGTTCCTTCTTCTGTAAAATGAGAGCTTTAGTCTTCATGATACCTAAGGTCTATTCCAGCTGGAAAGGCCTAAGATTCTGGGATTCTGTGATACTGAGACATGCAGGCACATATTTAAATACTTTCAATTTTTTAAAGTTCTTCCTTAAGTTGAGCAGAAACCTGCTTCCTTCTGACTTTTTTTTTTCCATTCTTGGAGGGAGGCAGAGTTAAATGACTTGCCCAGGGTCACACAGGTAGTAAGTATCTGAGGCTGGATCTCAACTCACATCCTCCTGATTCCAGGGCTGGTGCTCTATCCATTATACCATCTAGCTGCCTCCTGACTTTTGATTATTACTCCAAGTTCCATCCTGGGCCAAGCAGAAAAATTTTATTCACAGGATCTTAGAGTTAAACCCACAAAGGATTTAAGAAACCATCTAGTCCAACCCTCTGGTTTTACAGATGGACAAACAGAGGTTCAGAAAAGTGAAGTGACTTGAGCCCACAGTCATTCAGACAATAAGTGGCTGAGATAAAATTTTACCCAAGGTTCACTGATTCTAAAGGTCATGAACCTTCCAGTTTTTTTTTCCCCTTCTTCCACATGATAATCCTTCAAATATCTGAAGACAGTGATTATGCCTTCCCATCAGTCTTCTCTTCTCTAGGCAAAATGTCCCTAATTTCTTCAATTTGATATGACCTTTCCTCAAGTCTCACCTTCTCCAGCAGGTGATGAGCCCACACTTTGGAAAAAGAGGCCCAGAGTATCTTGGCTGGCCACATTTCCTCTAAATCTATTCTTCTAATGGGCCCTCTCATTAAATAACACCTCAGTTAGCTAATTCATCACCTTATTAATAATGGTCATTAGAATAAACATTGAGGGAGCAGTGAGAGTTCTCATTAGCCTCTGTCTTCCTGCTCCACATGTCCTGTTTCAAAACAACTTAGAAAAGACAAGTCCTCAGGGCAGGATGTGCCCATTCCCCAGTCCTCCCAAACCCAAGCATTGTTTCCAACTGCTAATGTGGGTTAAGTGCAAAGGCAATTTATTATGAGGCCATACTGGTTGGGAACCATTTATTTCATATTAGAAAGGTGAAACCTACAGGAGCCTGCCTACAGAATCTGAGGAGAGGAAAATGAGGGTGGGAGGGTTGGGGGCGGGGTGGAGAGGGTGATGTGGGGTGGGCAGAGTCAAGGAGAGTCCCAGAGCAGAGCAAGGATTGTTTTAACCTTCCCATTTCCTAGCCGGTCAATAGATATTTGCTGAGATCTCACTGTGTGCCTGCCGCTATGTTAAGAAACAAAGAGGCATTAGGCAGATGCGCTTCTGTTCTCCACAGTCTTAGAATCTTGCTGGAAGCCTACACTAACCTTTTGAGAGAAGATAACTAGACACAAATGCAAAGTGCCAGATGTAATATTAAAAGGAATATTGATACATGCAAAGGGCCAGATAGAATAACGATGACAATGATCAGAAATAATGTACAAGCGGGAGGAAGTCTTGGATTTAGCATCAGAGGACCTAGCTCAAAATTGTAACTCTTCCCTTACTAGTTGTGTGACCTTAGAGAAATCACTGGCTCTCCCTGGGCCTCAGTTTCCTCATCTGTAAAATGAGAGATTTGGACTAGATGGCCTCAAAGATCCTTGCTAACTCGTCTGACAAGGAGCCTGGGGCAGGGCTGGCCCTTTGAAATGGGGTTAGGAACTGACTTAATCCCCAAAACATAGCTAGGATTTGGAGAGGACTGGGAGAGCTTCCAGAATTGGGGCAGCTAGGATGGTGAAGAGCTTTGAGATCACGTCCTAATTTCCTACTGGTCTTAGAGGCTTCTGGGGGAATTAAGCTTGTCTAGTGTGCCCACCCTCCCCGATTGCATGAGGGCTAGAAGCTGCTGAAATTAGAGAGTTTTTTTAGCTTTCTACACAGTTGGAAGGAATAAAACCCAAACAAACCTTTTCTTTGACTAGTCATGGGGTTGGAAGTTTCCTGTGTCTGTTGAGTAGCCAGCTTGCCTTTAAGGATTTGACATTTCACCCAGAAAGAAATAGGGAGGGCATTGCAGGACCAAGGCATTAGTGGGAGCCCCATGCCTTCCTAACCACTGTTCACCAAATAAAATATAAAGGGCCTTCTGTGTATGTTACTATGTTAGAATTGCAGAACCCAAGCATATCATCTCTAAAGGAACCTTTAGAATGACAGAATGTTAGGATACCTAGTCATTATTTTATAAATGAAAAAGCTGAATACCAGAGCTAAAGTGACTTGACCAAGATCACACTGTTAGTAAGTGACTAAGTCAGAATTCAATCCTATATTTTCCCAGTTCTGGAACTAATTTTATTTATTTTTTCTTTTTCAAAAATGTTTTATCTAGGTTATTTTGTTTTGTTTTGTTTTGTTTTTGTTTCTGTTACTTTTTTTTTTTACTACCTTCCCAACACTACCACCACCAAAACTACTTTTGTAATAAAGAAATGGTTAAGCAAAACAAATCAGTACATGGGACATGTCTGAAAACATCTGCCTCATTCCACATAGATAGGCCACTACCTCTCTGTGTGGACTGTGCTACCATGACTCAGCTGTCTTCTTACCCATGAACATTCATCCACTCCTATTGATGAGTTCCTTCCAGGGGCCTCCAATTTTGGGATCAGACCTAGATCAGCTATGCTTCAGAAATGATCACTCCCACTATATTTTACCTGTTGGGCCCCCAAAGCAATGAAATCTATTTCTGTTGAGAGTACTGCCCTTTTTCTAGTCACTCCAAAGTCAATCATCCTCAGTTCTTCCATCTTCTTTCATACTCAGTCAATTAACAAGTCATCATTTCCCCCTCATAGAATTGTTTACATCCAACCCCTTTTCTTCACCTACATGGCTACCCGCCTAGTACAGTCATCACCACCTCTGATGTAGACTGTTGGAAGAACCTCCTAATTAGACTTCCTACCTCCGGTTCCCCCCTTTCCAATCTACTCTACAGCTACCATATTGATATTCCTAAAATACAGATAGGATCCCGTCACTCCCCTACTCAAAAATCTTCAATTACCTACTGCCTTTCAGATAAAAAACAAATATTTTTGTCTGACACCTAAAGTACATCACAGTCTTACTCTCACCCATTTTTTTAGTTTTATTTTGATAGTACTCCTTCAGATTGGCCTTCTTGCTATTCCCAAGATACACCATTCCATTTCCCATCTCAATACCCCTCTACAGGTATCCCTACATGTCTAGAATGCCCTCCTTCTTCACCACTAACTCCCACAATTCTTAGCTTCCTTCAAATCAGAGCTGAGGTACTACTTCCTACACAAACCTTTTCCTTATCTCCTTCCTCCCTGCTGCTATGCATAAGTGCATATAAAAACACAGCAATAATTAGTATTCTCTCCCTTAAAACTAATTTGTATATGTTTACTTGTGTATGTGTTGCATCCCTCTCCTTACGGGCAAAGAGCTGTTGTTTTTGTCTTTGTATATTTGTGGGTGTGCAACGGGATTTGATTCTCTTTCCCCCAACTAGTTGGTGTAACCACAAAGTAAGGAACAGAATTAAGGAGGTATTACTATTCTGTTGAAGTTGTCTATGTTCTGTCATCCCTTTACAAAGTGTGAAAAAATTTTTCTGACTGAATCGGAAAGGGAGCTGGCCATTGGCTGAGTGAAGATGGGTTATATTCCGGATGGTTCTTAAATCAAGGCTTCCAGTCCTAAAACAGCTCTCTCTCAGTACAGCTGAGACTCATCAAAAAGGGAGCTGGTGGGATGATAAACACATAGTCAACAGAGTAGAACAACATCCCAAACAGGAAGCAGCTTAAAGAACCATGACTTCTGGCAGCAGAGAAGAAATCAAATGACATATTTCAAAGATGAAGAAGAAAACCAGGGAGCACTGCTAAGTGACCCACCCAGTAAAGATGCTGCTAGGGAGATTATTTTACTAAGAGAAAGGATATTTGGCCCTGTAGTACAGAAGGCATGAAATTATCTTGGCCACAAGTATTCCCTATGCATATACCTCATTATTGTTGGGGAAATTCTTGCATCCCAGAAGAATGGAACCTCTTGGGAGAATTGCACTCATCACTAATGGCCTGATGACTGTAGATAAAGATAGGAGGCTGGACTTATAGGAAAGACATGTATTAGCATACAAAGGAATACCATTCCCAATGAATAGCAGCTTCGGCCTATTAGGGTTTTCAAGCCCACTGAGAGTACCCAGCGAATCAATAGCATCCTGTGGCAATTTAGGAGAGATAGATAAGACTTTTCACAGAAGAAAGAGAAACAGAGAAAGAAGGAGATCAGCTAAGGGAGAAAATGGCAGTATCTGGAATACAATTAACAGGATTTATTAGCAGAATAAGAAAACATTCCCTATTTTAAGGACAGGAGACCAGAAAGGGAAGTGACCAAATGCTTTTATAATTTTGAAAGAAATCCTTTTAGAACATAACTGTAGGGTCTCTTATCTAAGTACAGCAAGCAGTTGTTACAACAGTGGGTGAGAGCATCCATTTACTTTAACCTTACATAGTTTGTTATATTTTATTTCTCCTCCAATAAGGGTTGGGGACTTTCAACTCTTAGGTCACCAGGTGATTGGAGGATTGCGTTCATTATGATGTTGCAAAATGATTGGTCCATTTTCTCCCCACATAACCAGTGCATTCTATTTGTGCCCATTTCCCTATTGATGTTGTGGATATTCATGGGAGAGTATACCCACAGGTTTGTCGAGGGAAGAATATAGCTACTGCTCTTACGATTCCATCTTAAGAAACACCCCTTGAGCTAATTTGTGTCTGTTGACTATTAAAGGCAAGTGCACTGATGAAGGCTAACAAGTAAAAACTGGGAAAATCAGGAAAGGTCCCTTGGAGGAGGTGGTACACTGCTTCACTGCCCCTTAGCAAAAGAACAGTGTTTAGGGGAAGCTAGGTGGTGCAGTGGATAGAGCCCTGGAGTCAGGAGGACCTGAGTTCAAATCCGACCTCAGTCCCTTGACACTTACTAGCTACTAGCTAGTTCCAGCTTACTAGCTACATGGCTCTCCGTGTCCCTAGAAAAAATTCCTTTCTCTAAAAGGTATCAGGAGTATCTTGAAAACCTCTGAGATGTGATCAATATGATAAATAAAAGATATGGAATGTTCTACTTCTATCTGGGAGAGTCAACCTACCTGATAGTAAATACTATCAGGGAAGGAGCATTACTATGTCAGGTGACCAACCCCCACCCCAGCCCCACCCCTTCCAGGCCCAAGCCTTTCTTCTCTTTGAACTTGCCTTGAAGTTTCCTTATATATCACAATATTTATAGTAGCACTTTTCATGAGTTTGTAAAGAGACCAAAACAAAGTAGATACCCATCAATTGGAGAATGACTTAACAAATTGTGGTACATAAGTGTAGTGGAATATTACTGTCCTATAAGAAACTATGAAGGGCAGCTAGGTGGCACAGTGGATAGAGCACCGGCCCTGGAGTCAGGAGGACCTGAGTTCAAATTCGACCTCAGACACTTAACACTTACTAGCTGTGTGACCCTAGGCAAGTCACTTAACCCCAATTGCCTCACCAAAAAAACCCCCCAAAACCAAAAAGAAACTATGGACAATGGGGATGGTGCATGGAAAGGCTATGCATCCTTGTAACAAAAGAGGTCCCAAATCCAGTACAGAGGGGCTTAAACTTGTGCATTGTGCCAGAGGAGGTGCCAACTGGGAAGTCTGCTGCTCACTGCCCAGTTCTCAGTCATAGATCCAGGGGACTAAGAAGGGGGCTTGTACCTAAGGTTGTTGATCCAGGGTGAGAGGCAGTGTCACTCCCCAGGATGTGTACCAAGAGAGCAGAAAGTCCAGCAGCAAGCATCCCCTGTGTGGCTCAGACCTCAGTATCAGAGAGGCTTCTTAGTTCTAGCCTCCAGCCCAGTTTGAAACCTATAGCCAAATAACCAGGGCAAGAATCACAGATGAAAGGGGAGCCTGTCACTCTGAACCAGCAGAGTTTTCCAACTGATTGATAATGGCTGAGTCTAGTGGTAGTCTGACGAAACTCTAAAAAGGGTGAGCTTCCATGCTTGTTGATCAGCATCAAACCCAGGTCAGAAAATTGCAGAGTTCAGACAGAGCAGGGGGTGGAGGTGGGGCAATAATCAGATTTTACCCTGGATTAAACCACTTTGGGAGCATTGAAACTTTGCAGTATCCCAGCCTGAGCTGTCCTTGAAATCCCAAAATAACACAACACTGAATAGACTAAGAAAGCAACAAGATCAGTCCAGATATTTCCTGCAGAAGTATACAAAGCTTGGCCCTAATTTTAAGTCTGAAGTCAGGATGTAGACTAGGGTTGTTGTGAGGATTAAATAAGATAATATTTGTAAAGTGATTAGCATACTGAGTGGTACATAGTAGGTGCTATATAAATGTTAGTATGTTGTTGTTATTGTTATTATAAGAATATACAAACAACAACAACAAAAATTTTATGATGACAGGGACAATTAAGACACAAACCTGGAAGAAGAAAATGACTCCAAAATATCTACAAGCAAACTTCAAATAAAAACACAATTTTGACACAAATTCAACAAGAATTCCTGGAAGGTATGAAGAGTTTTATTATTATTTTTTAAGGAAATAAGAGTACTAGAGGAAGAAAACAGAAAAGAAAGGAAAAATGGAAGAAAGAATTGGAAAGGGAATTAACAGAGAGGTATAAAACCTCGTCCATACAACAAACTCCCTGAAAATTAGAATGGACCAAATAGAAGCTAATGAGACAACAAGAAATATTAAAACAAAGTCAAAAGACTGAAAATATGGAAGAAAATGTAAGCCATCTTACAGCAAAAACAACTGACCAGGAAAACAGATCAAGAAGAAAAAACAATTAAGAATCACTGAACTATCCTAAAAGCCGTGAGCCCCAAAACAGTCTAGTCATTATATTTCAAGAAACTTTTAAAGGAAACCTGCCTAGATCTCTTAGAACCAGAGGACAAAGTAGAAATAGAAAGAATAAACTGGTTACTTCCTGAAAGACTCCCTAAAATAAACATTCCCAGGAACATTATAGCCAAGAGCTAGAGCTTCTGAGTCAAAGAAAAAATACTGCAAACAGTCTGAAAGAAAGAATTCAAGTATCAGGGAACCACAGTTAATGATCACACACGATTTAGCAGCCACCACTACAAAGGAGCAGAGAGCTTGTAGCACAATATTCCAGAAGTGAAAAGGTATAGGCTTATAACCAAGAATAACTTGCCCAACAAAACTGAGTTTAATTCTATGGGGATTGGGGGAATTAAATGAAATGAATGAAGTAGTCTTCTATTAATGAAATAGAAGACTTAGAGGAATTCCTGATGAAAAGACCAGAACTGGGTAGTAACTTTGAAGTCCAAATATAGGAATCAAGAGAAACATAACAAGGTAAATTATGAACAAACAATCATAAAAGACTAAACAAGGATAAACTAATTACATCCTAATAGAGGAGATAATAAATATATCCCTTGTGAACCTTATCATCATCAGGGGTCAAAGAAGGAGTCTAATTGGATAAAAGGCCTGGGAGTGGTTATGGAATGTCTTGATCATCTTAAAAGAAGAATGGAAAGAAAAGAAGAATACACCAAAAAAGGAATGTGTAGGAAGATTAGGGAAAATTATTTCACATATGATAGAAGTTTGTACAAAAAAGGAAGAAGGGGTTGGGGGGAATAGCTGACACTCAAGTTTCACTCTCATCTAAACTCATCAAAGGAGGGAAGAACACACACAGTTCCCTATAGAAACACTTTGCATTCAAAAGGAGGAAAAGAAAAGAAGGGAAGAGAAGGAATTGGAAGGTAAAAGAAGGGACAGATTAGTCATAAGCAAAACAAACTCCAAATAAGCACATACAAAAATATTCATTGATCTTTTCCTGGTACAAGGGATTCAAAACCTAGTGGGTTCCTATCAGTTGGAGAATGGCTGGACAAGCAATGGTATATAAGTGTGAT
This sequence comes from Dromiciops gliroides, assembly GCF_019393635.1. Lineage (NCBI taxonomy): Eukaryota > Metazoa > Chordata > Mammalia > Microbiotheria > Microbiotheriidae > Dromiciops > Dromiciops gliroides. Next base: position 343,856,696 of record NC_057862.1, on the reverse strand, counting down.
GGAATACTTTTGTGTTATAAGAAATGATGAAGAGGAAGGTTTCAGAGAAACCTGAACTGAGATTTGTATGAACTGAGGCATGGTAAAATGAATAGAATGAGGATAACAGTTTAAGCAACGGCAACAATATCATAAAGATAGCTAACTTTGAAAGACTTCGGAACTCTGATCAATGTAATGATCAACCACAATTCCAGAGAACTAATGATGAAATATTATATCCACTTCCTTATACAGAAGTTAAAGACTCGGTGCAGAATGAAACATATATAAATATGTATGTATGTATGTGTACACACAAATAAAGTATTTTATAGATATTGATATTCATATAGATATAAAATGTATGTTTGCATACAGACCTGGCTAATGTGGACATTTGTTTTGATGGGTATATATGTTGTAACGGGGTTTTTTTCCTTTTTCAATTATGTATAGGGAGGTAAGGGTAGGAGGGAGCAAAAGTGAATTTTTTTTTATTGAAAAACTAAAAATTTAATATTAGAAAAAGCATGAAGGAATACAGATTTTGCAGGTTAATGATGTTCCCATTAGATGGCTCCAGTGAACCACAATGATTCACTTCAATTTACTTATATCTGCCATGTTGTTTCCCTGATAGAATATAAGCTCCCTGAGAGCAAGGATTTTTTTTTCATTTTTATCTTTATATCCCTGTCATCTAGCACAGTACCTATCACATAGCAAGCATTTCATAAATGTTTTTGTTGTTGTTGAACGCATAACTATTCTCTGTGAGCTCTGATGCTTGAGGGCTCCTGATATAGATAGGTAGGTGGATGGATGGATAGATAAAAAGGATGGAAAGATGGAGAGAGAGATGAATAGATAGATATATGGGTAGATTAGATAGATAGATAGATATAGATAGATAGATAGATAGATAGATAGATAGATAGATAGATAGATAGATAGATAATGGATGGATGGATAGACATGTAAACAGATGGATTGGATGGGGAGGGAGGGAGGGAGGAGGGAAGGAGGGAGGTAGATGGATGGATTGATGGATTGATGGATAGATAAATAAATGGATGGATTAGATAGGTAAATAGGTAGGTAGGTAGATGGATAGATAGATGGATGGATGGATGGATGGATGGATGGATGGATGGATGGATGGATGGATGGATGGATGGATGGATTGATGGATGATAAATAAATGGATGGATTAGATAGGTAAATAGGTAGGTAGGTAGATGGATAGATGGATGGATGGATGGATGGATGGATGGATGGATGGATAGATAAATAAATGGATGGATTAGATAGGTAAATAGGTAGGTAGGTAGATGGATGGATGGATAGATGGATGGATGGACAGGTGGGTAGATAAGTGGATAGATGGATTAGATAGGTAGATAGACAGACAGAGAGACAGATAGATTGAAGACAGATAAACAGACAGAACATTTATTAAGCATTTAAAATGTGCCAGGCGTGGTTTTAAGTACTGAGAATAAAAATACAATAGTAAATTTTTAAAAGAGTCTCTACTTTCAAGGAAGACAACATATAAAGGGATAAGGTGGAAAAGTTGTTGAGTCAGGAATGGAAAGAAGGACATGGATAGCCTGGACACTTCGTGTAATGGTGGTCCCAGTAGGAACTCACCAATCAGAGGAAGGCGTTAGTGTAGTTAGAATACTAGAGGATAAGGCATTGCACTAACTTTCCATGAGTGTTAAACAAGTAGCTTTACCCCTCTGGGTCTTAAATTTACCCAACTGTAAAATGGGGGGGGGGGGCGGTAAATGAATAGGTGGGATGAGTCTGCACTAGGTGATTTCCAAAGCCTCTTCCAGTTCTGACATTTTGTGACTTTGTGATGCTATAATAAGGTAACACCATATAATGGTTGATACAAAATGACAGGGTTTCCCAAGGATGGTTCTTTTGGGATCCTATGCACCCGAGTGAAATGCTTATCACACCTGATTTACATGGAGGATATGTTGAATACAAAACCAAGTGAGGCCAAAAGGGACACTAAGTCTGGCTCAATGGTTTGGGTCATATTAAGGAGACCAGGGTCTTCACTGTGGGCCATCATTCTTTTCCAGGCCACGGACTATTTTCCAGTCAGTTGTTTCTATTTCCAGGGCTCCCAAGGTGGGCCAGGCTAAAAAATGTGGCCCTGACCTCACCACCTCCCAGCACATATCTCCCACGATTAATTAGCACACACACCCCATCCGCCCATGAAGAGACTGTAGCTTGTTTTGTGTGAATTAGTGGGCCCATGCATGGCTAGATTATACCAGTCACAGCAGCCTCTTGTCCCCACTGCCTACTCTCTGTGTGTAATTTGTTTGCTAAGATCAGATTGATTGGCAGGAGCCAGAAGAGGCCCCCTCTTCTCAGTCTTTCTCATTTCCCTGTGAGCTCTGAGATGATTAAGAAACCAAGCAGATGGGGAGTCTCCCTAGGACTGACTTTCCTGAAATACCCAGGAATGAGCTCCTGTTTGGAAGGCCTCAGCTGGTAGTGTTGTTTCATAGAAATGATGTTTATAGAAAACCCCAAACCCTCCACCAGTTGGTTGATATTTTTTCTCACTGTGATTTACAATGATGGCATTATCTAGTTTGCAGACATCGAATGGAGGAAAGAAGAAGCTGATTCAGAGCAGTTGGATCCTGGTCTGCTCAGAAGAGTAAAAGCTGATGATGAGGGTCCTATGGATGGGAAGGCAGGCTACTATGATTTCAGTGGTCCTCAAAGTATTGCCTTCCCTTAAAATAATGTTCCCCCCATCTCCTTTCCCTCACTTCTTCCCCTCCATTGACCTGACACCCTGCCCGAAGCTTTCCCCATTAGAATTGCTCCTATAGGGCTATCAAGAGATGTGAACTGGGAAAGTGGTTCATGATGCTAGTTTGCCCAATGAAAAATGAGGGACAGGATATAGAACGGGCAAGGTTTGATTGGTATTCAGGGAAGAGGTCAGAACACAAGCCCTAGGCTGTGAGAGGTGAGTTTGTGAAGAAGGCTCCCTTGTATATCATTACTGACAGGGAGGGAGACTAATCATTGACAGGTCAATATGAGGCCACTGAGAGACTCATGGAACCTGATGGAGATGAGGGCTAATTAAGGAAGGCATGCAAAGTTATCTACTACACAGCTTTCATCAGACCATAAATGTAGGCTAAAAGGCATTCAAGTCCAACCCCTTTATTTTACACATGAGAAAAATGGGGTCTACAAGTAATAAGCATCAGAGGCACAATTTGAACTCAGGCCCTTTGATTCTAGAGCCAGAGGCTGACCCTGATGTAGAAAGCACGATCCCACGGAGGTACCATGATGAGGCTCGAGGAAGGCCTCATCCTGGCAAAGCAATAAAGCACCCTTGGCACAGGGTGACTCTCTCCCTGACTTGGGGGCATAGAGAACTTGACAGAAACTCTATGACTCTTTGTAATCTTTAAGACAACCTCAAAGTGCCTACTATGGGCCAGGCATTGGGTTAAGTGCTTTACAAATATATCTCATTAGATTTACACCATAATAGGTGTTAATATTATAGCATTATTTTTATTGCATTTGTTATATTATATTTTATTACATTTATTTCAAATGATTATCTCCACTTTGCAGTTAAGGAGACTGAGGCAGAGCTTAAGTGACTTATCCAGGGTTACACAACTAGTAAGCGGCTGAGGTCTGATTTGAACTTGGGACCTCTTGACCCAAGGCCCATTACTCCATCCATTGCATCGCTTAGCTATCTCTAATGCTATTAGCCCATTTTGTATGTGAGGTCACAGAGGTGCTGAAACTTGTAGCCATTGAACTTGGCTCTGACTTTTCCAGTGAACTTGGCTTTGTTTTCTTAAGGTTTCTGGGATGCTGTCTGTCCCCCTGAGCAGAGTCTAGTGTTTCCCTGGCCCTGTAACTGTAGTTACATGGCATGTTGTTAGTGTTTAATCATTTCAGTAGTATCTTAATCTTTGTGACCCCATTTGGGGTTTTCTTGGCAGAGATACTGGAGTGGTTTGCCATTTCCTTCTCCAGCTCATTATTTTACAGATGAGGAAACTGAGGCAAAGAGGGTTAAGTGACTTTCCCAGGATCACTCAGCTTGTAAGTGTCTGTAGCTGGATTTGGACTCAGGGAGATAGATGCTCTATCCACTGCACCACCTAGGTGCCCAGTTTCATGACATAATGACCTTTATTATTATCTGGTGCAAGTGGCTTTGCTATTCCTCTGGCTGTTAATCATGCTTGTGTCTTTGTTTAGAATACTGGCTAAATTCTAGGGACATAGAAGGTGCTCTATCTATTATCTATCATTCAATCTACCTATCATCTATCAATCAATCTGTCATCCATCTTTCTATCATCTGTGTATGTGTCTATCTATCTATCTATCTCAATAGTACGATGATCTCCTTTGTCCCAGAATGTGGGAGGCAGCATGGAAGACCAACTGGATTTGGAGTCAGAGGACCTGGGCATAAATCCGGGCGTTGTGACCTTGGGAAAGTCATAACTACTCTGGACTATGAGTCTTCATCTGTAAAAAATTACTTCTGGGGGGCGGCTAGGTGGCGCAGTGGATAAAGCACCGGCCCTGGATTCAGGAGTACCTGAGTTCAAATCCGGCCTCAGATTACTAGCTGTGTGACCCTGGGCAAGTCACTTAACCCCCATTGCCCTGAAAAAAAAAACACAAAAAAACCAAAACAAACCAAAACAAAATGACTTCTGAGCTTCCTTCCAGCTCTGAATCAGTGATCCTATGTATACATTGCCTCTCCCTTCCTGTGTTACATTTTCTAGAAGTTTCCCTCTGCTTACTGAAATCCTATCCATCTTTCAAGATTTCAGCTTAAACACATCTATGAAGCTTCTGCAACCAACCCAAGCCAAGATGATGTCTCTGTCCTGTATGTTAATTTGCATAGCTAGACGGTAAGTTCCTGAAAAGCAGGGTGGGGGGCAGTGCTTCTTACTTCTTTGTACGTCCCCCACAGCACCTGACATGATGCCTTTTACATTGAGGGTGCTCAGTGATTATTTTTGGGAATGTACAATTTTCTTTGGACAGTATCTATCCTGTCCAAAGATATTAGAGACTTACTGTATCACCCTCTACTCCCTGCCCCAACATTATAACAATGGGGATTTGCATTTTTAAAAGAGGATTGTAGGGAGAGGGTAATATATAATCCAAAGTAGCAAGTGGTAGAATATCAGGGCTGAGCAAGGACAATTTTTCTTACTACTAAGGAGATTTCCCAATGCTTTTTAATTAACATCAGGCAATTGAGGGTTGTTGTTCAGTTCTTTTCAGTCCTTTCCAACTCTTCATGACCCCATTTTGGGGTTTTCTTGGCAAAGATACTGCAGTGGTTTGACATTTCCTTCTCCAGCTCACTTGGCAGATGAGGAAACAGACAAACAGGGTTAAGTGACTTGTCCAGGTTCACATGGCCAGATAGTATCTGAGGCCAGATTTGAATTCAGAAAGATGGGATCCTCATGATATCCGTGTTGTACCTTATAGCTAGATACCTGTGTTGATATTCAATCTTCTTATTAGTGGTTTCAACCTCAAAAAGAAATGGAGGGGGGAGGCTAGGTGGTGCAGTGGATAAAGCACTGGCATTGGATTCAGGATGACCTGAGTTCAAATCCAGCTTCAGACACTTGACACTAGCTGTGTGACCCTGGACAAGTTACTTAACCCTCATTGCCCCCCTCCCCTCAAAATGGGGGCCATCAAAGCAAGGTTACCTGCCAACTGCAGAGTGGCTCAGAAAAGGACATATTAACATTATCCATGTTCTATTGTATTTTTAGGGCAGCTAGGTGTTGTAGAGGATAGAATGCTGGGTCTGGAGTCAGGATGACTCATCTTTGTGAGTTCAAATCTGGCCTCAGACATTTACTGGCTGTGTGACCCTGGGCAAGTCACTTCACCCTATTTGCCTGTTTTCTTGAATGTAAAATAAGCCAGAGAAGGAAATGACAAACCGTTCCAGTATCTTTTCCAAGAAATCCACCTAAAAAAGGGGTCAAGAAGAGTAGGACATGACTGAAAACAATTGAATGACAATAATTTGTATTTTTATATATATTTTTAAATATTTCCCATTAACATTTTAATCTGGCTTGGGGAGCACTTGGCAGTATTGCAGGCTTTAGCACGTTTGACACTTTTTGTACTAGACTGTAAACTCCCTGCGGGCAGGGACTGAGTTTTAGCCAAACTGAGGAAACTGAAGGATTTGGAGGGATTAGGACAGCAAGTGGTTAATTGTGGGAACTGAGTGAGCCACTGTGACTCCATCTTGTGACTCAATTCTGGAGCTAGCTCAGTTCCCTTTCTATTCAATTATGTAAAATGAGCTGGAGAAGGAAATGGCAACTCCCTCCAGTATATCGGTCAAGAAAACCCCAAATGGGGTCATGAAGAACTGGACACAATAACAAAAATGCCCTCATTTTATACGTGAAAAAGTTGAGGTGCAGAGAGGGGAGGGAACTTGCCTGAGAGCACACAGCTACTTAATAGTAGAACTGAGACTTAGGATCACAAGACTATAGATTTAGGGCTGGAAGAGTGACCATCTAGTCCAACTCTACCAGAGGCATAATTTGAAACTAAGCCCTTTGACTCCAGAGCCAGTATTTCTTCCACCCCAACTCAAGACAGAATGAAGAAATTTTTTGTTTGTTTGTTTGGTTTTTTTTTTTTCGGGGCAATGAGGGTTAAGTGACTTGCCCAGGGTCACACAACTAGTAAGCATCAAGTGTCTGAGGCTGGATTTGAACTCAGGTCCTCCTGAATCCAGGGCTGGTGCTTTATCCAGTGCACCACCTAGCTGCCCCCCAGAATGAAGAGATAAAAAATAAAATCCAGTCCTTGAGGTTGAATAATGTCACCATCCCAAAACTGGGATGGGTGACTCTCTTAAGAAAGAATTTCATACTGAAGCTTAGGACCCCATCTAGTCATTCAGGAGGCTGACGGCAAGCATGTGGGTCTGGATGCTCTTGTGTGGCTTGTGGGACTGCCGTTCTGGAGGGGTCCAGATGATCTTGTACCTCCCAAATCCCATCATTCTATCATTGTTTTGTGGGTGTATTGATGTATGGTCATGAGGGTTGGGATCATACCTACGACTGTATGTCTTTGTGTCAAACTGAACTCACTATTTCTCTTTCCCCCTTCTCCCATCCCTGACCCCGACCTTTTTATTGGAAGGAAATGGCTTTCCCATGTTCTGCTTGGGGCTCTAATGTGAGAATAAAATAGAGTCTGAAGATGCAGAGTGATCTGTAGAGCTCTCCTCGACCCAAAAAGATGCTTCCCTTGGAGGAGGCTTAGGAAAAGAGCACCAATAAAATCCTAGCTGAGGTGAAGGCCAAGGGGCCTGTAAGTCTTCCCTCAGATGACCTCTTAAAACTTGAACTCCCCAGGATGGTGGGAGAGTTGGAACACCTTGCCGGACTGGAGCCGGAGCTGGAACCCTGCCATGGTTTATGATCCCTAGCACAGCTCCCTGCTCTACTGGGCTTTGAACTTGGCTTGTGTTTGCTTCATTGCACGGAGGCTCACGTGTTATCTGCCTGAAACCTACTCAGATCAAGCCTTTTTCGGTTGCCGTTTGCATAATGACTCTGGTGTGTGTGTGACCCTGTCTGGCCTTGGCCCTTACCTCCCCCCACACATTCAACACTATTATTCTCTTCCACACCTGTGCCCTGGCCCCGTGTCCTCATCCTCAGCAGGGGAAGTACAATCAGCAGCCCTGCCCTGTCCTCTTCAGATGCATTCCAAGCCCCATTTTCTGGCAATGGTACAATCATTGTCCCAGCCATCCAGGCTCAAATCTTGGCATCCTCTTTGACTCAGCTCAGTTCCCTGACATCCATTCAATCATCAATTCCTACAGCTCGAAGCTGGGGAGGCCTGCTACTGGCCACATAAACATTAACCAAGGCAAGTTGGTCTGTTCATTGTTAACTAGACATGCCAAGCTTTTCCACCCCTGAGGTTTTGCTCATGCTATTGTCCTTTCCTGGAACATTCTCCCTTTCCCCCTCCCTTTTTTCCATTCGTCTAAGCCCTATGTTTTCACCCAGATCCAAGTTAAGGCCCACTTCCTCCATGAAGCCTTCCCTGACAACATAGTTATAGGACCTGGAGTTGGAAGGTGTCTCAGAGGTTGTCTCATCCAACCCTTCCATTCTTACAGATGAGGGAACTGAGATCCAGGGAATTTAAATTATTTGCCGAAGCTCACAGAGGTGGTAAGCATCAGAGGTAGGATTTGAACCCAGGTCTTCTGACTCCAGAGTCAATGTTCTTTCCATTGTACTATGGTTTCTTCTTTATAGCACTAAGGATCCATACCTCTCACTGATCTGTTCCTTAGGATTTATTGGTGTGGGGTGTCAGTTGTCTTTTCATGCATATGTTCTGCCTCCTCAATTAAATATTTAAAAACCCCTGGGAGGCTGAATGATGTTACATCAGATTTAGAATCAGAGAGCTTGGGTTCAAATCCCACCACTGCTACTTATTAGCTGGGTGACCTTGGGAATGTGACTTTACCTCCTTTCTTCTCAATTTCATCATCTGTAATATGATGGAGTTGGACTTAATAATGCATAAGATCTTTTTTTATCTCCAAATCTATGATCTCATGTTCCAGCCAGGGCTGGGACCCTACCTTATTCTTCACTGCATACTTCTCCAAAGCCTAGTTCAGGGCCCTGTACATAGTTGGTAGTCAATTAATGTTTATTAATGAAGGCGAGAATGAGGATGCATGTGAGGCTTGTGTGATTATGGATGATTTTTAGATGATACTTTTTAGGGTGTCTGTATGATTACATAATTATGAGTGATCATATGCACGGAGCCTTATACACCATTATCTATACGGTGTGTGGCATGCTTGAGCATCTGTACATCAAAGCTAATGTCATACAAACCTTTGAGTTTTCCCTCAATTCTCACATTCTTTATACATACAAGGAATTAAAATGGAAAACACAGGATATTTTCTTGAAAATTACAGCTATAGATGGTCAGGAAAGAAGAGAGAAACGAAACACGGCCGTGGGGGTGATGTAGCTGGTGGGATGCTGCTATGAGTTGGAGGGCTGGCTTTGGTGTGGCCACATGCCAGAGCAGAGCATGGAGAAGGAGTATAGAGTGCACTCTGGGGCCCACCCCTCTTCAGGATGTTGTCCTGAAGCATTTGCTGTCCTCCATTCCTCTTGCACTGACCCAAGGCATGAAGGACCAGCCTGAGTAAGCAGCCAGAGTAAGTAAGCACTTTGGCAATTCACTTACCCTGAGGCCTAGGGGGAGGGGACAAGATGCCAGGCTCAGAACAGCCCATCCAGGAGGAAGCCATAGGCATCAAAACCCAAGGTCATGCTTCTTTTAGAGCACAGTAGTCCCTGGCCCTTCAGTCACCTTGGTCCTCAAGGTGGGAAGCCTCAGGAACAACTTTTCTGAAGATGCCCATGGGGGCCCTTCCCCCCTTTTATCCAGAGTACCCTCCCTTTGCTTCTTTATAGAAAAATCCATGTCGGGGTCAAGAGAAATTCAAACACTGACATCATCCCCAACCATGTGAACCATTCACAGTGAATGAAGGGTATCTTACTGTGGATGCTTTTGCTCCCAAACTGCAAAGTTCATCAGATCACTCACTCTGTCCTCACTTACCTAGAAGAGAGAACACAGGTGGACATTATGGATCCATAGGCCCCCCCCCCCCAGGTCCCCACTGAGGGAAGGACTTCACCCAGCAAGGTCACTTATAATTTCCCATCCCACAATGGCAAACCAAAGGAAATCTCCAAAGTTACAATTGGGAAAATGTAAGCTTGGAGTATTCCTGATTAATGGAGTCTACCCTTTACCAAGTAGATGGATATAATTCAAAGAGACAGAAAAGTGTGTATGTTCAGTGAGCTGAGGGATTCTCCCAGAAGCCAGTGGGACTGGCCTCAAGGGGACGCACAATTTGTTTGGCAAAGGGCACCCATTCCTTTCCTCATTCCCCACCCTTCTCCAACTCCCTGGTCAATAACTATGAGATTGACTTAGGGTTCCCATGACATGTCTTTTTCTTTTCTTTCTTTCTTTTTTTTATTTTTACAAAGAGCAATATGTTGTCTGCAAGCCAAAAGGAAGTAGCATCTCTAAGAATACAGTTTTTTGTTAGCATTAACAAGGAAGAGGCTTCCAAACTCCCATTTCCTGAATATTTGAACAAGGTTGAAAAGTTCCTTTCTCATTCATGCCACAAAGAGCTGGGTGTTTCTCTTGCAAAATGTCAACAAGCAACAAGGCCCAAATCACTTCCTGATCCCTGGGGTCTAAAGCAGTGACAGGGTAGGGGTTCAGAAACCTTGACTCCTGATTCTCTCTCAGTGGACACTGAAATGAGAGCATGCCCTTGCTGTTAAAATGAGAAATTAGATTCTAGTCTTGGCAGCAAAACCACTCTATCATAAATTCACCTGTCACAAAGCCTGTCACTCCCCAACTTGTTTTCTGCATTTCAGTCTCAAAAGGGCTTTATTCAACAACTCAAACAGCCATCACAATAGTTTGGGCACATGGCCACCCAAGGACAATAGCATCAAAGTCACATGACCCAAACTTTAATAATGTACCCCTATTTTTTTTTCTATAAAATTTTCACTGCATATTATTGATGCCAAAATTTGGATAATTTGAACAAATATATGTCAAAACAGGTGATATTTTTGGAGTAGCATTTAAAGTAAGCAAATTGTAAGATATGATTAGCTCTCTTCCATAGTATCCTTGATTTAGATCTACAGGATATCTGGTTCAAATCACCACCTCCCCCCTCCCTTTTGTTTGTGTGTTTGTTTGTATTTGATTGGGCAGTGAGGGTTAAGTGACTTGCCCAAGGTCACACAGCTAGTAAGTGTCAAGTGTCTGAGGCTGGATTTGAACTCAGGTCCTCCTGACTCCAGGGCCAGTGCTCTATCCACTGTGCCACCTACCTGCCCCCTCTCCCCTTCCTTTTGTAGATGAAGAAATTGCTTTTGCATCCCTAGTACCTAACACAGTGTGCCTTGCAATACTCAAATGTTTGTAGGATGGGATTGATACAGTTGCCCTCCATTCTCAGAGCCTCAGCCCTAACTTCTGCAGCCTGTGAGCTCCACTGAAGGGCATCAACTATTCAAGATTCTGTGGAGACCAAGGAAGGGAGCGATTAGGAATCAATTATCTCCTGACCAAGTCACCCCATGAAAGGAACTGCCCACTCTGCTTGCTTAACATGCTGGCCCCAAGATTGCCCGTTCTCTCCTGGCTGGAGCCAGGCTGCTCACAGTGCCCAAGTCACAGCATTCTGGCCTTTCTACTTCTAGAGGCTTATGTCTCAAAGTACAACAAAAACAGTAAGGTCTCTCCTCACTCCATCTTTCTTGATATCTGCTTATGGGATTCAATGTGAGTCTGTGGCTGAAGAATCCCTCCCCCAAATCTCAAGTTACTTGGAATGTTAGAGGGGCAATGTCAGGGTGGTTGAGGGAATGCGGGAAGTCCTGGAATCAGGAAGAGCAGAGTCAGGAAGATCCATATTCAAGCCTCTGCTACATATTAGCTATGTGGTCATTGGTAACTCACTAAATCTTTGTGTTTCTGGTCACTCTTGAAGACATAGCCACTAAGTTACAGGTGAATTGTTACCTCTCTATCAGTGGAATTCAAGAACTCCAAGATTGTATTTGGAATCCAAGGAGGGAAGCGGTCCAAGAAATCCTTCAAGTAGCATTTGACTGATATTTTTCCCAAGGCCATTTGGATTTCACACAGATGGAAGGGACAAAAAGATCATCTAGCCTGTGAATATACACTGCAAACTAACTTCTTTGTCTTCCTTGAGTTACCTTATTCCAAAGCATTGGAAGGGTCTAAAGATGGAATGGATTGATCAGTAACTGATCTGACTCTTGCTCAGCCCTGACATATTGAGCCTTTGTGTCTGCCCTCCCTTGCTGCCCTACATTAGGTTTTGTACCTCCTAATCGAACCTGCCACAGAACTGACCAGAACTGGCTGAAACTTTTCAAGCAGTTTACAGACTACCCTTCTCCAACTTTTGATAAATAAGAACATCCTGCTTCTGTGTTCTAGACATTTCTGGAAGGGCTTCCTCTTCTCCTCCCCCTATACCTCCCAATTTCACTGAAACCCATATATATCTCAGGCTTTGCCTGCGGAGCCGGGCTTCTTTGTACTCTGTTGTAGAGGGGTCCTGACATTCGTGCCTTTTGCTTTCTCTTCTTATAAACTAAGTTGCTCCTCCATCTAGTCTTATTTGGACTTTTGAACTCTGGTCCAACAAACATCATATTGTAAAGGTGGCAGCTAAGGCCTAGGGAAAAGAAATGGTTTGCTGAAGGTCACCTAGGGAAGTCTATTTTTTATAAACTTCTATTCTCCTGACTCCCAGTTCAGTCTGTTTTCCACTGTACCATACTGTTCTCTCTCCTAGGGTATTTTCATTTGAAACTTTGTCTCAGATCATAGATGTAAAAAGTACCATTGCAAAATAAAAGAAGGTTGGGAGATTTTTGCAGGGGAGAGAGATAAATTATACCATCCATGAGACTGTTTGGGATCAAGACACTTGATTGAGGAGAGACCCAAAGTTGGTTTGGTATCATGGAGAGAATTCTGGCTTTGGAATCAGAGGATGTGGGTTTAAATCCCAGCTCTGCTCCTTACTGTCTGTGTGACCTTGGGAGGCAAGCATAACTAACATTTACATGTATAGTGATCATGAAGGGCCCAGCATTCACTGCCACCAATAAGGAGAGAATCCCATATAACAATGGGCTTTGAGAGTAGGGTTACATGGGGTGCTTTATCTCAACCAAGCCTTATAACACGGTTCATTCAGACCTGTCATTTTTATCAGTGTAGGGAACTCTCCATGTGTATTCAATCGTTTAATAACTCATAGGCTTTCTTGGAGAGCAGCCCAGAGAGGTTAAATGAATTGCCCATGGTCACACAGTGAGCATATATGAAGGACAGTACTTAAATCCAGGTCCTCCTGACTCTACCACCCCACCCTAACAGCTAACATTATCCCTGTTCTATGGAAGAGAAAGCTGAAATAGGATGGTGTCGTCACCCAGCTGATAAGTGTGAGATGGAATCCTGGTTTGTTTGTTTGGTTTTTGTCTCTAGACTTTGACCTTTATGCAATAATCCTTGCTGTCTCTAAAATGTCATTTTATCTTAATTGGGCCTTTATTTCCTTATTTGTCAAATGAGGGACTTTTAAAATTTTTGTGTGTGCCATGGACCTTTCTGGGAGTTTGATGAAGACTATAGACCCTTTCTCAGAATATTTTTTCAAAAATTGAAAGAAATGCTAAATTTCAGTTAGAAAATAACAAAAATAAAGATGTATTTTTTTTCTTCTTCAAGGTCATAGCTCACCCTCCTCTGAAGCCTATCCATGGAGGCCCCCACCTCTTAAGAACCTCTAGATAAAATTTCTATCATCCTTTCCAGTTCCCACTTTATGAACCAGGGTACTGAATGGACTTCCTTTTGTTGCACATCCTAAATCTCTGAACATCAAAAGACAGGGGGGCGGGGGGAGAGAATCTTTAGAGTTCACGTTATCTTTTTGTGGCTGGCTTCTGGACACTGAGACTTTGGGCTCCAGAAATTATAGTTCTGGGCTCTGGATACAGGGACTTCCTGCTTTTGGAACATCTCTTGCCTCTCGGATGCTAGCCTGTGGTTCTCCCCACAGCTAATTGTGGCGCAGGTATGTTATCCTGTCTGCTGCTGCCCTCTACTGCTTCTAGTCAGGACTGGCAGTTCCCTCAGGGACAAGCAATGTCTACACGTCCCCACAGCTGCTTGTCTCCTCTGACTGCCCCTGACCCTAAAAGAGGGGAAACCCGGAAATGGGGAGTGGATTTTTAACATTTTGAGAGAAGGTGAGCTGATTGTACATCATCCCACTCCTAGTCTGACAGCCTTCACAACTGTGGGAATTCTGGAGCAGAGATGAAGAGAGAGAGGAGTTTAGTCAAACTTGTTCTGGGCCAGACTGCTTATTTTGCAGTTTCCAGGTCTCATCTACAACAAACTAATTTATCCTGGGACTGGGAAAAGATAGTGGAAATACAAGAAAGGAAGAATGAATGAATGAATGGATGGATGGATGGAGGGATGAAAAAGCATTTTTAAAGCTCTTACTAGGTACATAAAAGAATTAAGTTGGTAATCCTTGCCCTCAATGCATTTACATTCTCACAGACAATACACAAAAGGGAAAGGTGGGAGGGTAAGCCAACAGAGGCCATAATTCGGAAAGTGAAATGGAATCTTTTTTTGTAAGCAAGATAAAGTGTCCTAGGGACAGAGTCCAGGTTCCAGTGGGAGTGTAATGATGGTTGCAGTACAAGTAACATGGAGACCTGATTCTAGGTAAGTTAAGGTGAAGAAAAGGATGAGGAAATATGGGGATAAAGGAAGGAGAAGAAGATGAAAGGAGGAAGAAGCAAGGATGTCAGAGGAGATTCTTGACCTCCTTCTTATTCCCTTCTTCTGCAGTTTGGCTTTAGGGAAAGCATTTTCCTCCCAGGCCTTTTCTTTGGCCCGGTCCCCAACCCTCTCTTCTAGACCTCAAGAACTTTGATTCTTTTTTTTTCTGGAAGAGATATTTTTTGGAAGAGTCATTCCACTTCTGCGATGCCTGGAATTTATCTACTTTGAAATTCAAACTCCTGTTCATCAGTTTCCATTACTCAGGTCAACTGATGGAAAGGGACCTCTGGCCTCCAAGTGGGAGGACAAGGCCATTCAGTAAGGGGAGCAGTGAACTCATAAAGGAAACTGAAGATCTGGAGAGAGTCAAGGAACCTATGTCTGGGCCATAGCTCAGCTTGAACCATGGATCAGCCAAACAGAACTGGCTTGAATAATTGTTTCCTAATAGGGAAAACTCAGTGGGAGTGGAGGTCGGAGCTCCTTGGAACTGAAAGAATGTATAGAACCATAAGGGAAGAGAAGGGATTCACTTCAAAGCACTTGGAACTGAGGATTAAATAATTCTTATCTCCTAAATTGCACAAGGCTAGGCTCTGTATCTACACCTTGCTTTTGTGATTGTCCACTTGTGGTGGTTTGTATACTTATAAATTCTCGCCGCTGGAGTCAAGCGGCTTTTTGTTGAAGTCAAGATGAGAATTAATGGGTAAGAGGAGGGGAGGTGGAAAAGCAGAATGGGGGCAATGACCCCAAAGATGTAAACTGAGGAAGGAATTCAAGTCATAGGATTTAGAGCTGGAAGAGACCTCTTGAGACCATTTAGTATAACCCTCATATTTTACTGATAAGAAAAATGAGGCCCAGAGAGGCTGTGACTTGCCCAAGGTCACCCAAACAGTGACAGAGTTGAGACTGGAACTCAGGTCTGAAAACTCCAAATTGAGCTTTTAATCTGGGGTACCTACGCCCCCCCCCCCATGTGAGAAGGTATTATCCTAGGTACTACACATGATGACTTCCATGTCTCTTGTAGGTGTCTAAGGTGGCAAGTTGCTCCTTTGATTTGACAGGTCATCGGACAGAGTACCAGACTCCCAATTTCCTATTCCTACTTTTCTTTATGAAAGCTCAGTCTCAAAAGGTCAAAGACAGACTGATCATGTCCATGTGATTCTTTTACTCTCTTGGGGAGATAGCACCCAGTTTGTTTTGTACCACTTGGTATTGAGCTTTGATGCTCTGAACCAATATTCTCTGTGCTAAAGCCAGAACACATCCTGAAGCCCTGGACCCCCATTGCCTTAAGAGAATGATCTCAATGCTCTTTCTAACAAAAGGTCTAGATGTTAAAGTTTTCTGGGATACTGAAAATCAGATTAGTTATATATGAAATTTTCTTGGGTTCAAAGAATCAGCTTCCCAAGTATTGGATGGAGAGCATGGTTGAATGGATAGCAGCTTCTCTGAAAAAGGTTTGGGCTTTTATTAGTGGACTTCAAGTTTAATCATTTCTTGTTGTTCGTTGTTTCAGGTGTGCCTATTTGTGACCCCATTTGGGGTTTTCTTGAAGTGATTGAACACCACTACCCCCAAAGTGCCAGACACTGAGCATTTAAGCAAAAGCAACAAAACAAAACAAAACACAGTTCCTATTCTCAAAGTGCTTTAAAGAGAGAAAACAATATGCACACCAATCCATAATGGATGGGAGGTAACCTTAGGGGATAGTGTACCAATGATTGTGGCTTGGGAGAGGAGAGTGGGTAGAAAGGTGTAAGGTGTAAGAAGACTAGAAAGGGGCTTCTTACACATTGCAGGATCAGTCTGGAAGAAGGATTCATTTTTTTTTGTTTGTTTGTTTGTTTTATCCAGAAGACAGAATTAGGAGTAATGGGGGGAAGTTACAAAGAGGCAAATTAGAAGATGGAAAACCCCTCAAAACTTTCTAACAAGCTGAGCTGTCCAAAAGAGGAAAGGGGTGTCTGAAGAAATGGTGGGTTCCACATTTTTCAAACAGATATTCGACAGTCAACGGTTAAGCGCTTGATAAATTCTTGTTGACTTGATATTGTAGCAGGGGTCCCGCTGGGACCTGGGTTGGAGCAAATGGCTCCTGCAATCCTTTCAGCCTGGGCATTTGAGCAGGGCCTAACTAACTGGTGGATTGACTGAAGCCAGGATTACTAGCAAACTGAAATGCAACGACGCTGTTGCCCTGCATTAACGTGATGTTGTTCTAAGATGTTTGTTTTTTCTTCCTAATCAGAACCTACAGCTCTGTCCCAGTCGCACGATCATGCAGCTCTTCCCATTTTCTTAGTAAAACTGTGCCGCAGAGGAGATGTGGTTCAGTTTGTTGTGACTGAACGCTAGGTGGCGATCAAACCTTCCCATGCTTTCTCTGACATGCCCCTTAATCGAAGCCCTGTGTGCATTTCTGAGAACAGCAGAGCTGCAGGAAACCTTAGAAATCATCTGGTCCAACCCCCTCACTTGGCAGATGAGAAGGCTGAGGCCTAGAGAGGCTAAATGACTTATACAAATTTGCACAGCTAGCTAGTGGGAGAGCTGTTGTTTGTCCTTCATTCCCGAAGAGGGCCATGACATTGGGGTGATGTCATGACTTTCACTGAATTGGATTTAAGTGAGGGAGGGCTGGGCAGGGCAGTCACCAACCTCACTGTCTCCTCCAGAGCCATCCAGGTCCAGTGGCAAGATCCATAAAGGATGACAGGAGATGGCCCTGGATGTTTGAAGGCAATTGGGGTTAAGTGACATGCCCAGGGTCACACAGCTACTAAGTGTCTGAGGTGAGATTTGAGCTCAGGGCCTCCCAACTTCAGGGCCAGTGATCTATACACTGTACCACCTAGCTGCCCAGTGGAAGTGGTAGTTCCAGAATAAAGGTCTCTAGACACTTAGTCCTTTATTTATGTTGGTATAGTAGAAAGAGCCCTAGGTTTGAAGTCTCAGAGAACAGGAGTTCTAACCCTCCCTCTGACAATTATTACTTAAATGATCATGGGTAAATCACACACTCTCTGGTTCTCATTTCCTCATCTATAAAACAGGAGAGTTGTACTATGTGTACAATGTGTCCTTGAGCAGGGCCCTAACCACTGAGCTCTACTTACAACTCTACTTAAAAGGGTGAAATAGATTTTTCTGGGCATACAATAAATAGCCTCTGAATGCCTTTCTGGCTCTAACTCTACAATTCTATGATTATTTTTCCACCATACTATGCTGTATTGGACTCCAAAAGATCTCAAATAAGTAAGAACTCATGGCATCCCCCAGAAGCCACTAGTGCCTTCTTCTATGTCCCTCCGAGGGGAGAATTCCTTCTCTGGGCTCCTCCTTCTGAAGAGGACACCATTCCTCTTACCCCTAGGTTCCTGGGTAGGAGATTTTGTGCCAAGTATTGGGAAAGGAGAAAACTCACAACCACAGAATCTCAGAATTGGAAGGGACCATGGAATCCATGTAGGCCAACCTATGCTTGAGCAGGAATACCCTTTACACATCTCCAGTAAGTGACCATCCAACTTCTGACTGAAGAGCACCAGTGATGGGGAACCTACTATCTTCCAAGGCCTGTTCTATTTCAGGACAGGTCTAATTACTATGAAATCTTATTCTAATACCAAGCCTAGATCTGCCTCCCTATCACTTCAACCTATTGCTCCTTGCTTCTAATTTTGTCCTTTGGGGCCGAGCATGGCAAGTCAATTTCTCTTCTCTTGGGAATTTTTCACATGTTTGAAGACATCTAAGTCTCTTTTCCCCAGGTTAAACATCCCCACTTCATTATAAAGATTCTGTCACTTTCCAGATGTTACCCTCCTATCAGCATGCTCCAGCTTTTCATTTTCTATCCTAAAAGTAGAAGAATAACCATTAATTCTCCTTTCAGAGACATGGAGAGTTGTTAGGGAGGGCTCTCCTGGCAAGGGGAGGGCCACGGACCAGACAGAGGAAGACTTGCTTTTGGTGGGAAGGCCCTCAGACTTTTACTTTAACTATGCCTTAGGTCACCTTTTGTAAGCCTCCCTGGTCAGATGCCCTGGCATGGAGAGAGAATACTTGAATCCCTGTGGCATAGACAGTGACCCCCAGAGGTCTATAACCCCAGGAGAAGGTCGTAGGGTATGATGAGCAGCAAGTAGAGCATTTGACAGTGAAGACAGATGCAGTGGCACTCTTTCTTCTCAAACCAGATATGGCTAAGATGTCCCAGTGGTGGCCTGTGGTGGGCATGACACTGACCCTGGAAGATGGCAGAAAAGTGGCATGGTTGAGTGGGACTTCTTGAGAGAACAGTAGTGGCCATATTGTGGATGAGGGGGACTGTGGTATAAGGCACAGTGCCAGTGAGGAGGGAGCACATGCCTCTTAATCAATGTGTCCCCAACCACTGAGCCCTACTTACAACTCTACTCAAAAGGGTGAAAAAGATTTTTCTGGGCATAGAATAAACTTGATTGATTGGTCCCTGAAGCACATTGTCTACCACTAGCAGGTGGTCAATAAATATGTAGTTGGTAATTCAACGAATAGTCCTTTTCCCCTTACTAATTCATGCCTTCACGGATGCTGGAAATTTTATCATGGCAGACAGTGAGTGCTCTTTTTATCTTGAGATTACTTTGTATTTACTTATCTACAGACCTTGTGTCCCTCCAGTAACACTCCAGTTCTTTGGTCCTCATTTGATCCTTCCATTCGTTTGAACCATATCTCTCCTGCCCTTTGTAGTTAAATTCATCAAAAAGGCCATCTATAATCCCATCTACCCCCTCTTTATCTGTCTCCTTTCCTGGATGCTCTTCCAGATGACACCCTGAGAGCCATAGATGTCCCTCAGCATTGTGTCCCACAGGGTTCTGTCCCGGGTCTTCTTCCCTTCCCCCTCTATCCTATTTCACTTAAGGATCTCATCAGCTACCATGGATTTAATTATCATCCTCTGCTGACGATTTTCAAATCTCCCTATCCCCACACCAAATTCTCTCAAATTCATAGTCCCTCTGAAATCTATTCATGGACCCCCCGGGAGTCTGTGGACCCTAAATTAAAACCCCTAGACCTAGGATAACACTGACATTTGCCAAAATATAAGGAGTGGTCGGGTGACCAACATAGAAATCAAGTCTCCTTGGTACAGTTCCTGGCAAACTTGTTGATTGAGTGAAGACAGTAATTATCTTATAGATTTCTTAGTAAGAAAACTTCCACTAGATCAGCAATTAATCTGTAAATGTATAGTCTCAGGGATTTGCCTGGGGTAGTGAGGAGTTCAGTGACTAGCTCAAGGCCACATAGGTATGTGAGAGGCAGGAGCAGAACTAAAGGAGCTCTGATCAGTGTTAACAACCAGCTCTCCAGAGAGGAAAACATACACACACACACACACACACACACAGAGGATACCTGTATTTTAAGCTTAATCTTCGATGTTAGTATTTTCTCCATCACTTTCTTAAGTCTAGATAATCAGCAAAACAATAGATCAAGCCCTGGTATGCAACATTTGCCCAGTCTCTTAGATGTAAATGCTCCCACTGAAAATCCAATAATCCACAGCCCATCCCTGTGTAGAACCCAATTGTCTCTGATTCTGAGGTCTATCATCAGCTTTGGCATGCTGCCTCTCTGTGTGAGAGACACAAAATAAAGAGATTATTGGGAAGGAGCTGAGACTCAAGTGAAATCCTAAATTTTCACCATGCTCTAAGGAGTTCCCAGTCTTGTGAGAGGAGATGGGCCTCACACACATGAAACAGCTAGAAACTAGAGACCTCCAGTGGGAGACTGTGGTCTAGTGAATAAATACAGTGCTGAACAAGAAGTGAGGAAGACCCATCCATATTCAAGCCCTACCTCTGCAATGCACCAGCTAGGTGACCCTGGCCAATTCACTGAAGCTTGCTCAGCCTCAGTCTCCTCATCTGTAAAACAGGGGTAACGATAGCATCTGCCTCATGAAGTTATTGTGAAGAACAAATAAGATATGATATGTAAAATGTCTGGTTAAACTTGAAGTTTTCAATAAATGTTAGTTTTTTGTTTTTGTTTTTTATATGCATGGCTGTTCATCGTCCAGTGAGTGACTCTAGGAACTCAGGGGAGGGAAAGATCCATGTAGGCTGGAGTGGTCAGGGGCTGCTTTTATTCTAGGTCTCCTTGCCCTCCCCTCATAGGCTCAAGGCATCAAATATTTATTTGTTTATTTCCCATGTACCCAGGATGAGACCTATGATTCTGTGAGATGTAAATATATTATCTCAGCCTTGTGTGAAATGAAAAGGATCTTAAGAGAGAAGGTAGTTCTGCCCCTTCTTTTTACAGATCTAAACACTGAGGCTGGGAGAAAGGGTCACACAAGTAGGAACGGGGCAGAGTCCTTGCTTTCCCCATTAGGACACATGGCCTGGGCTCCTGAGGAAAAAATGCCATCTGGAAAAGATGCTCTGAGTGAAGAGTGAGCGAGATGAGAAGCCAGCACAAAAACTCAGCTGCTTTTCATCTTTCATCCTCTTTAGCACTTGATAAATAATGGAAAATAAGTAAATCAGCTCTTTGCCTTGGCCTGTTGCTGCTCTGCTGGGGAGGAGCTCTCTCCCTCTGGGTGCAAGGAGATAATTCTGTTTGTTATTTAAAATCTGACCTGGGGAGTTCCTAGCTGTTTCTTTCTGATTTGCTCTTTCTTTTGACTTATATAACCAGTTACCAAGGCAAACATTTCCATCCAATTCCTATGGAGAATACCATACCCCCCTTTCTTAAATGCCTCGCTGTGTGACAATATTTGAGGAAATTATATTGATATTGGTACATATATATTAATTAACCATGGTTTAAGTGGCAAAGCTTAATTAGAGCAGGATGCAGTGTGGTGGAAAGAACCAAGGTCCGGGAATTGGGAGATCTGAATTAGAGTTCTGGTTTAGCTACTAACTCACTGTTTGGGGTAATTTCCTTTTCTGGGCCTCAGTTTTCTAATCTGTAAAATAAAGAGATTGGACTAGATGTTGGACAAAGGTTCTTTCTGCTCTTACAATTTATGGTGCTATATGTTTTGTTGTTGTTTTTTTAACTAATAAAAGTATTTTATTATTTTCCAGTTACATGTAGAGATACTTTTCAACATTTGTTTTTATAATATTTCTAGTTTCAAATTTTCTTCCCTCCCTCCCCTCCCTCCCCCCCCTCCCCCCTCCCCAAGACAGCAAGTAATCTGATATAGGTTATATATGTACAATGACATTAAACATATTTCTGCATTAGTCATGTTATAAGAGAAGAATCAGAGCAAAAAGGAAAACCCTCAAAAAAGAAAAACAACAGCACCAAAACCAAAAGAAATAGTATGGTTCAATCTGCATCCATATTCCACAGATCTTTTTTTTTTTCTGGATTTGGAGAGCCTTCTCCATCATGAGACCCCTGGATATGGTGCTATATGTTAAAGTCTCTTGTATGTTCTAAAAGCCTTTTCCAGTCTGATATTCTATAATCTAAGGTCCCTTTCTTGGTTCTTTGGTTTTGTTTTTAAAGTGATGGCTTTTTAAAAACCATTGTGTCACTGATAGCTATTCATTAAGGGGTCCTATATTCAGCTGGATGGTTTGCACATACTCCACTGGGCAGAGGTGCCCATAAATGCCCTGGTCTCCATGACTATCACCAAGCTGCCTTCTATCCCTTAGCTCAGTCTCTATAGGGTAGCACTAACTCATTATCAAGGAGTATGTGGATATGTGGATCTAAACAATTAAAATGAGCTCTGGGGCAGCTAGATGGTGCAGTGGATAGAGCACCGGCCCTGGAGTCAGGAGTACCTGAGTTCAAATCTGACCTCAGACATTTAACACTTACTAGCTGTGTGACCCTGGGCAAGTCACTTAACCCCAATTGCCTCACTAAAAAAATAAAAATAAAAAAATAAAATGAGCTCTGAGCCTTCACCCACCAACTTAACCCACTTCCTTTTTGAACGTGAGTACTAGTCATGTGATTTTGGGCATAATTTTGTCTGGGTTGTGGAGAAACAGATAAGGATGTTTCCATACCACATGCAGCATTCTCTCTTAGCACAGAATCAATAGACAAATAAACAATAGAGAATAACTAGAGGACAATGCATAATAAGCATCTGAAATTAATCTATCAAGTTTCACTAAAAGAGCACTTCTCTTCCAAACCATGGTAGACTGGATTCTAGGAACTGTTCACTTAGAGTTTAGTTCCCCATTGCTACTTTCCTTTGAGAAGGAAAAGGAATTGTAAGGGCTAAAATTCTAGCTATACTGCCTAAAATATCTAATGAGTGGTCGCCAATAAATTATAAGCTTTAGCAAGAGTTAGACTTTTAAGCATTTATTAAGGAGAATAAGAATTTGGTAAAGAGAGAGAGAAAGGCCTACATTCATCTATCTATTAAAGGGAGAGCGCATTTCTCGCTGCCTTCACCAGAGTCCTCAGGAAAGAGAGCGAGCCAGTGCGCCAGCCTCTCCCTTCTTCCTCCCACGAGCAAACGTCACTTCCTGACGCCAAAGAAAAGACGCATGGTCCTGCCCTCAGAGGCCCTCTCCTCATGTTGGAGCTTTCCTACAGTAAGTCTCCAGCAGGTGGCGTCATTCCAATCGTTACAGAATGCTGCTTAGATGTTCGGCAACCTATGTGAAAAAGCAGAATTTCTGGATCGACTCTTTTTCCTGGGACTCCCAGTTTGGAGGATAGAGTTGGTATCCTAGGGCACAGGATCAGGTGTGACCTGGGACTCAGGGGGCTTGGTACTTTCCTCAGTCATAGCATTGAGAAACCTCTACCTGACCTTAGCTAAGCTCTCTTGGAACACTGGTCTTGGCAAGGAGTTGGGCTTCCAGGCTCCTGAAATCCCTTTCTTTCTGACTTGGAGCTTCATCAAGGCACCTCACTTACTGAAACTATGTCTCTCTATCTCTCTTCACTTCCTATCCATAATCAAATGCCTGCCACTTGGAACATCAGGGAATGGAAGGAACAAAGTTAGAGGGACATGTACTACACTTGGATAGATGCATAAAATGACAGATTTATTAAATTTGCATCACATTGGGAAGAATAGCCAATGCAATGGGTAACAGAACCAATAACCAAAAATATCTCTGAAATCATGGGTTGGATTTAAATAAGATGAGATTTGAAGAGATAAAGAGTCCTTGAGTTGGCTTAAAAAAATCAAATGGACAAATAAAGGATGAGGAAGGCAGGGCTAGGCAGCAGTTCTAAAGCTCTGGTAGTTTTACCAAGTTGTGATGGCAGTTAAAAAAGTCAACTAGCCCTCAGACTATATATATATATTTTTTTGTGAGGCAATGGGGGTTAAGTGACTTGCCCGGGGTCACACAGCTAGTAAGTGTCAAGTGTCTGAGGTTGGATTTGAACTCAGGTACTCCTGAATCCAGGGCCAGTGTTTTATCCACTGTGCCACCTAGCTGCTCCCCTCTCAGACTGTATTAATGTAATAGAGACACAGTGTCCAGAACAAGGAAGGTGATTGACTGCTCTCTGACCTAGTTATACCACTTTTGAAGTAGTGTAGTTGGTCCTGGCTACCACATTTTACCATAACCCCAGTCTCAAAGCTTATTGGTATGGGACACTTATTGGTGGAGACCAACTCTGCCCTGCCATAACACAAGATATTGGGCATTGATCTCCACGAGTAAGGAGAAAGTCCCATACAATAGACTTTGGGACTGGGGTTACATTCAGAAGGTTATTGGCAAACTCTTATGTGTCCAGAGGATCATAGATCTATTTTTAGAAGGGACCTAGAGCTAATCTAGGTCAAATCCCTCATTTTGAATATGAGGAAACTGAGGCTCAGAAAAGGTAAGTCAAACAAAGTAGCATCAAAGGCTGAATTTGAACCTAGGTCCTTTGACTCCAGAACCAGTGGTCCTTTCAAAGCCTTCCACTGTGTGGAGGCGGGCAAATAGGATTGGGAGAGAACTAGTAGCTATTGAAAGAGTTGAAAGAATTGGGAATATTTAGCCTGGAGAGAGACTTAGTTTGGGCAGGAGGAGAGGAGTAGGTGGCTGGGCTATTGGGGTAGTGATACCCTAAACAGAGTTGCTTTCAATTCTATGAAAGGGTTATCAGAATGATGAATAAGAGAGTGAATTTTAGAGGGGCATATGTCAGCTAGATGTAAGAAACAAAAACTAACAATTAGATATTTTCCAGTGAAATGCATGATTCAGAAGGTAATGACTTCTCCATCACTGGGTAGCTTCACAGGTTATTAAGGAGATTTTTGTTCAGGTTTATATTGAACCAAGTAGATGACCTTTGCATTTTCTTTCAACTTTGTGATTCTGCTATTCTAACATTTTGTGTTTTACTTTCTGTGGTCCTTTCCAGCTCTGACATTCTATTTTAATCCCCTTGGGATCTAAACAATCTCCCAGGAGACAATTAGATAGCAACAAAGTCCCCTTCAGGTAATAACCAATGTTTCATAAGAACACGACTTCAACATCTGGCTAGTATCACCTTTCCAAACGCTGTTTGGAAATATGAATCTCTTGATAGAAATAATCACTTTGTGGTTCTTCTGTTTGAGTCACCTTTTGCTTAAAAACAGGACAGGTCAACACTGGCCTTGGATTCAGGAGCACCTGAGTTCAAATCCAACCTCAGACACTTTACACTTAATAGCTTGGGCAAGTCACTTAATCTTCATTGCCCCCCCTCCCCCAAAAGCCTATTATCTTCCTTTGGGACAACTAGGTGGTGCAGTGGATAAAGCACTGGGCCTGGATTCAGGAGGACCTGAGTTCAAATCCAGCCTTAGACACTTGACACTTACTGTGTGACCCTAGGCAAGTCACTTAACCCCCATTGACCTGCAAAAAAAAAAAAGAAAAAAAAAGAAAAAGAAAAAGAAAAGAAAAGAAAAAAGAAAAAGAAATAGAATCACTCAAACTCCAAAATTAATTCATCTCTTCTAGAACCCTTTTTCCCCCACTCCTCTGTTGTCTTTTGTGTATACATTCCTAGCACCAAGCACAGTTCCTGGAACACAGTAGGTGCTCAATACTTTTTCAAAATTGATTTAATTAGCCTTAGGATTGCTAGGAGTTTTTTCAAGTCACATAGGTTTCTCCAAAGCCAATTCATTGTTGATAAGAAAATGGCTATGAAGTAAGGAAAATGGCATCATTTAGGCATATGGTTATTTAAATCACAAAGCCATCCTCAGGATAAGGACGTAGCCAACTTTTTTCCCACCTTACATTTGCAGCAGACACCTGGAAGGCAGGGGCTATTGTCAAGCTGATGTAAGTGTACGATCTGTCTTCTGTGAATGAATGAGTGAATGAGCACTGAGTTAGTGCTTACTGTGTACCAAGAATTATGTTGTGTTGGGGACACAAACAGAAAGAAGGAGATAGTCCCTCCTCTTTAGGAGCTCACACTTAAATTGCTGAGACAACCCATAGAAGAAAGAAATCCAGAAATCCTAAAGGTTGAGCAGTGGGGAGGATAGCAAGATTCATAAATCCTTAGGGTTTATCAGATGATGGTGCAGGGCATAAAGTAAGTAAGGCCTGGTGGTCTTCCATCTCATTGGAAAGAATAGAATTGGTGACTTTCCATCCCATTCAAATTATATGAGCAGTCAAGCCTCCATGTGCATTCTGGGTGGCCCTGGAATGATGAAGGGAGGAGAGGAAAGTGGAAAGCAAAGCTGAGAGATAAGAGAAGTGTGCCCCAGTAGTGGTAGATCTTCCTCTTCTATACACTCATCAATGTTTTCACATCCCAGTTGCCATTTACTGGGTTAGAATTGCCCCATAGGGCAAAGGGGCAGCAGGGAAGGGAGATCTACAAGGCCACTGGGCTGTAACACCCAGATCTCTTAAACTCATTTCATCGTTCAAGGTACACAACTTGGAAAATGTTCATAGATTCATAGGCTAATCAGAGATGGAAGATGTCTCAAAGATCATGTAGACTCACCCTCCATTTTATGAATGAGAAAGTTGACAGCCAGAGAAGGGAAGGGACTTGGTCGATGTCACACAGCAAAATGGTAGCCAAGGAAAGACTGGAACTCAGGTTTTCTGACTCTTATCCTGGTGCTCTTCTTACTATGTCTCTAATTGCTTACATTATAGAAAACAGCCTTTGGCCAAGCCTCCTGTGAGCCTGCAGTCAGTGAATTCTTTCACTAGCCCACCTGAGTTATAGGTTTCTGATTTCTAAGAATTTTTTTTTCTGTATTGGCCCAGACACAAGCATATTGTTTGGGAGGTAACTGTTTGCCCCTTCCATTTATCTCCAGGACTGAATTCCTAGAACCAGCCCTGCTGATTTTCCCCAGGGCAGCCCAAGACCTGTTCTGGAATGAGGGATGAACATTTGATTTCCAGGGTAGCTAGTTTAGGCAGTTAGGCTAGCATGAGATCAATACATTTGTCAAGGGGGAGTGAACAGATGTTTTCTGAACAGCCAAACCCTAGGACCAGAAGGCAGGAAGGGAAAAAAAGAGACAACAAACTGGAGACAAAATGATTTTGCATTCCCGCTGAGTGATGAATGGAGGGGATCAGCAGGGGCCCCCAGTCAGCAGGGCAATATGGGCAGGTGTCCAGAGCCGGCTTTGCTACTACCCTGATGGAAAAAAAAGGAGAAGCCAGGTTTCATTCCAACCTTGAGTGTGTGGCCTTGGTGATTGAGCACAATCCAGGAAATATAAGAAGTGACTGCCGTGCTTGTGAATTCCCCAGATGGATAATACAGATTAACCTTGAGGTTCCATTGAGAGCCCAGGTGAGCTTGCCTGAGTGGTTGGCAAGAAAACCATAAGGGAGTTTTGGTGTTTTCTGTACTTCTTGGCCTTCCTGATGAGGGTAAAGCTGAGCTTGTGGATACACTAAGTAGGCACTTGCTTCCTTAGAATGGTTCTAAGGTGAGCTGGACAGGATTTCCTGCTCCCAAGTATCTCTTCCCACTCAGGAGAAAGTCCATTAATAATAATCCCTTTCCCAAATCTTCTAAGACCATGATGTTCCATGATTTGCTGCCAGGTGGCATTCCTTGGGACAGCTAGGTGGCACAGAGGAGTCAGGCAGACTCCTCTTCCTGAGTTCAAATCAGGCCTCAGACACTCACTAGCTGAGTGACCTTGAGCAATTCAGTTAACCCTGTTTGTCTCAGTCTCCTCATCTGTCAAATAAGCTGCAGAAGGAAATGGCAAACAACTCCAGTGTTTCTGGCAAGAAAACCCCAAAATGGAGTCATGAAGAGTTGGACATGACTGGAAACAACTCAGTAGCCACCACCATCACCACCACCACCACCACCACACCAAAGCATTTCTTTTTTTTTCTTTCTTTTTTTTTTTTTTTGCAGGGCAATGGGGGTTGAGTGACTTACCCAGGGTCACACAGCTAGTAAGTGTCAAGTGTCTGAGGCCGGATTTGAACTCACGTACTCCTGAATCCAGGGCCGGTGCTTTATCCACTGCGTCACCTAGCTGCCCCCCACACCAAAGCATTTCTAGGAGAATGCTGAAGTCAAAGAGATGGGTTTTTGTAGCAGAGAGCCATTTCAAAGAATCACAGCATCTCCGACTTGGAAGGTACCTCAGAGAACTACTAGTCTGTCCTGTACCTGAATAAGGGTCCTCTCTTTAACATGCTTAACAGGTGGGCATCCCTCCTTCACTTAAAGATCTCATACTGGGCCATAGATTTAGAACTGGAAGGTCAGCTAGTCCCATCCCCAATACTCTACAGATGAGAAGCTGAGGCCCATATTGGCTAAGTGGCTTGTTCAGAGTCACCCAAGCAGCCTGTGATATGGCTGGCCTTGGACTCAAATTTTCTGATTCCAAATCCGGAACTCTTTCCATTGTACCACAAGTGCTTGACTATACTTTTTCACAGCCTTAAGTAAGGGTAAAGGATAAACAAACTAAATGAGTTTGTGGTATGTTCAGTTCTAGTCACATCCCATACTTTTGTGCTAGTAACATTAAAATAATTACTTGGGTGATAGCTACTCAGGCATTTTCCCGGGCTTCCTGCTGGGAATTCACCCGGCTGACTGGTTGGCTTTGTCCTCATAAGGATCATTTGCAAGCATGGCATAAACTTTGTTAACAATGAGCTGAAGTGAAGTGTTTGAAGGGACCAGTCAGGTGTTGCTCTGGATTCCAGGAAGCCAATAGTAATTTAGTTAGGGATGATGGCCTAGTGAAGCAGTTCAGCCAGATCTCACAGGACTCTGTGACATTGGGTGTTGAATTTCAAACAATTGAAATGTTATTTTGCTTTCAGAGAAGGGCAAACTGGAGTCCCAGTATAGCTGCAGAGGAGACTGAGAGAAACAACTAGGCCAGGTATGAGAACACCCACCCTCCTTATAAGAACTACATTTAATCCATATGATGCAATCCAACAAGTATTTACCCAGCCCCTAAAGCTAGGTGACAGCTATGTGGCAAAGTGGATAAATGGCCCAACCTGGAGTCAGGAAGATGAATCATCTTGAATTCAAATCTGGCCTCAGACACTTAGTAGCTGTGTGACCTTGGGCAAGTCACTTAACCTTATTTGCCTCAGTTTCCTTATCTGTAAAATAAGCTGGAGAAGGAAATGGAAAACCGCTGTAGTATCTTTGCCAAGAAAACCCCAAACAGGGTCAGACCCAAGTGAAAAAAATGACTCAACAACAAAAACCATGTCTCACATCTTAAAAATACAAGTGAAAAACCTGGAAGCTGTGCCTCTCTAAATGAAGCCCAAGACTGCATTTGCACTTTTGGCTGCCACATAACACTACTGACTCATATTGAGCTTGCACTCCACTAAAACCCCAAGATCTTTTCTTTGGAACAACGGCTACCTATTTCTCTCCCATGTTCTCATCTTCTTATTTTCAGCTCCCATGGATTCCTTCATCTGCAATAGAGATGACTCCCAAATCTCTACATCTAGCCCATCTCTCCTCTGAGCCGCATCCCCATATTGCCAACTCCTTGTGATATGCCACTGCTATCTCAAACTCAATGTGCCCCCAAAGAGGACAGTCATCATTCTCCCTAACCCAGCCTTCCTCAGCTCTGCTCTACCCATAGCACCATCATCCTTATCACGCAGGCTTGCAACCAGAGTTATCCTGCATTCCCATACCCCTCATATACCATCAGTTGCCAAGTCTTAGCAATTCTACCTTTACAACCTCTTTCCATTCACACAGTCCCCACTCTAGTACAATCCATTATCCCCTCTTATCTGGATTATTGCAGTAGCCTCCCAATTGGTCTCCCTGCTCCCATTCTTTCCTTTCCCCGATCCATCCTCCATATAGCTGCCAATGTATTCTTGAAGAACATGTCATTTCTGGCAAAAAGGCCTCCAGTGGCTCCCATGTTGTCTTAAAAATAAAGCATAAAACTCTCGCACAGTAGTGTGGAAAGAACGCTGGTCCTTAAATCCAGGGTTTGGGCTCAAAGTCTAACTTTGAGACCTGCTACCTGTGTGACCTTGGGCAACCTCCCTGGATCTTGGTTTCCTGATTTATAAAATAAGGGGGTTGGATTAGATGGCCTCCAAGGTGCCTTCCAGGCAGCTGGGTGGTGCAGTAGATAGAGCACTGGGCTTGGAATGAGGAAGACTCATGTTCCTGAGTTCAAATCTGGTCTCAGACATTTACCAGCTGTGTGACCCTGGGCAAGTCACTTTACCCTATTGGCCTCAGTTTCCTCATCTGTAACATGAGCTAGAGAAGAAAATGTCAAACCACTCTAGTATCTCTGCCCAGAAAACCCTAAATGAGGCCACAAAGAGCCAGACATGACTGAAGTGACTGAACAACCACAGAAGTCCCTTCCAGATCTAGATCCCATGATCTTCAATTTGGCATTTAAAGCCCTTCACAGGCTGGCTCTGGCCTGCCCTTAGTGCATAGGTGTCAAACCCAACTAGAGATGGGGCCACTAAACTGAACAGAGAGATCCCTGAAGGTGATCTTGATTTAGAAAACAGTATATGAACGTTATCTTTGTTTCTACTAAATTTGTATTTGTTTTGTTAAATACTTCCCAATTGCATATTTTTTTTTTTTGGTGGGGCAATGAGGGTTAAGTGACTTGCCCAGAGTCACACAGCTAGTAAGTGTCAAGTGTCTGAGGTTGGATTTGAACTCAGGTCCTCCTGAATCCAAGGTTGGTGCTTTAACCACTGTGCCACCTAGCTGCCCCCCAATTACATCTTTTTTTTTTTTTTTTTTTTTTTTTTTAGTGAGGCAATTGGGGTTAAGTGACTTGCCCAGGGTCACACAGCTAGTAAGTGTTAAGTGTCTGAGGCCGGATTTGAACTCAGGTACTCCTGACTCCAGGGCCGGTGCTCTATCCACTGTACCACCCAGCTGCCCCCTCCCCAATTACATCTTAATCTGGATCAGATTGTATTTGGGAGTGTGGTGGGCTGGGGTTGTGTGTTTGATACCTCTATGCTAGACTTGCTTTACATCAATACTTGCATGCTCCATCTTCTGTCCTCCAGCAACATGCTTGAGTGCTCTGGTTCACATTATTCCCTATATCTGGGATGGATTCTTCCCTCCATGGCAACACACACACACACACACACACACACACACACACACACACACACACACACACACACAAGAACTCACCTCCAATCCATACCTGTTAAAATCCTATTCATCAGCCAATCCCTACCTCAAGTGCTGCTTCTTTCAGAAAACCAATCCTGGATTCTCAGATCTGTCAGAAGTAACCGACTGGTTCTTCATCAGAGTTCTCATTGCAAGTTGTGCTTCTTCAAATGTTTATCATATTCTTTTCTGCGTTATAGCTATTTGTGTATGTGTCTAAGCTCCCCTACTATACCTCCCTTCCTTGAAGGGTGGGTTCTGTGTCTTCTCAATTGTAAATTGCGTCTGAATTGCAAAATGGGGATAATAATAGCACCTACCTCTCAGGAGTGTTGTGAGGATCTAATGAGTTAAGCTAGGTAAAGCACTGAGCAAAATGCCTGGCACATAGTAGGTGTTATATAAATGCTGACTATTATGTTTGTCTTGTTTTTGGGGGGGCAATGAGGGTTAAGTGACTTGCCCAGAGTCACACAGCTAGTAAGTTTCAAGTGTCTGAGGCTGGATTTGAACTCAGGTCCTCCTGAATCCAGGGCTGGTGCTTTATCCATTGCACCACCTAGCTGCCCTCAAGTGCTGACTATTATAATTAACAATAATCATTGGGGCAGCTAGATGGCGCAGTGGATAGAGCACTGGCCCTGGAGTCAGGAGTACCTGAGTTCAAATGCGGCCTCAGACACTTAACACTTACTAGCTGTGTGACCCTGGGCAAGTCACTTAACCCCAATTGCCTCACTAAAAAAAACAAAAACAAACAAACAAAAAAACCCAACAATAATCATTAATAAAATGTGATTATATTATATATAAATATCACACATATAATTTTATTATACCATATTAATATCAGTAAAATATATTGTATGTTATGCATTATTGTACTAAATTATTTTATTGTTCAGTCATGTCCAATTCTTTGTGACCACATTCTGTGGTGTTCTTGGCAAAGGTATTGTAATGATTTGTCATTTCCTTCTTTAGCTCATTTTATAGATGAGGAAACTGAGGTTATGTGACTGGTCCAGAGTCGTACAGCTAATAAGTATTTGAGACCAGATTTGAATTCAGGTCTTCCTGACTCCAGGCCCAGCGCACTAGCTCCTGTGCCTTTATTATACATTATAATAATAATTATTATTAGACATTCTTCCATTGACATCCATTTCTTTGCATAGCCACATATGGAAGACTTTCTTCATCTTTGCCTCTTAGACTCCCTTCCCTTTCTTCAAGGCTCAACTCAGATGTTACCTCCTACAGAAAGCTTTCTCTGATTCTGATTCTTGTTAGTTAGCCATTTACATGTTGTATCTCCCTTCTAGGATATAAAATCTGTGAGGATAGAGATTATTTTTCATTTTGTTTTTATATCTCCCTACTCTTACCATCATGCCTTGCACATGGTGGGTATTTTGTAAATCCTAGCTGATCTGGGCATTATGGTATAGGCCTGTAGTACTTACTAATGGGGGAGGCTGAGGCTGGAAGATTGCTTGAATTTAAGGATACTGAGTTACAGGAGAGCTGAAGTCTTTTGAGTGTCCATCCTAAGTCCAGCATTAATATGATGAGGTGATGATAGGGTCAGGGGAAGGACCACCTCTATTCTGCCTAAGGAAGAGCAAATTAGCCTCGATCAGAAAAACTAAAGCTTCCATATTGGTCAGCAATGGGACAGATTCTACATTTCCAGTCAGGGTAATATAGGAAGGATATCTTCCCTCAAAAGTGATTATTGAATTAAGTAGTCTCAATAAGTCTTTTTGAATCCCTAACAAATGCTTTTAGGATTCAAAGAGAAGTACACTAATTACATTCTATATTGGAGACCTAAATAAGAGTTAACAAATCGAGACAATTCCACGGCAGTCCCTTCTACTTTTGAATAGGTGTAATTGGAAAGTTTTTCCTAATGTTAAACCAAAATCAACATCTCTGTAGCTTCCACCCACTGTTTCTATTCCTTCCCTCTGGGGCCAAGCAGGACAACTCTCATCTCAAGCCTTAGGGAAGGTTTTCTCTAGTATCCCAGATATGTGCTCCCAGAAGATATCAGACTCAGTTGTTAATATTACTGTGAAAAATAGCTGGGTTGATAACCCTCAACTGGGAGTCCCCAACCACCTCTGCTTGTCTCTTCTTCTGACCCTTTCTGGAGGAGGATCATTCTCCTGGGAACATCTGGAGGCTTACATCCTCATTTGCTTGGTAACAAACAGCTACTTCCTCTTCAGAGAGTTCCCCTGCCCATCTGTGGGAAGAGTCTGATATCTGTTACTGAACTTCAAATGTTCTGTGTTCCTTTCTTCTCCCTTTCTCCCAGCATCACATTCTTTTCCCCTTCAAACGCCTGATCCAGAGCAAGATTCTATTCTGCCCCTTCGGGTCTCTATTCTTGCTTTATTTTTTTCCTTTAGAAATCTCTTATTTTTTAATGGAACACATTGTTCTTTCTGATAATCTGGAGAATGGAGGGGTATCTGGTAAGACCCCTGACCTACTTTTCTAGGACTAACTCTAGCCTTCATTTTAAACATAGATACTAGTTCCTTGGTCCACTGTGCAGGTCCCTGAAAAATTAGTTTTATCTTCCAACATTTGATTGACATGAGACCCTCTGACCACAGATGCTTTGGTTGGTGGCTCTGTTGGTTAACTTACAAGGCTGACTGTCTCTTGGCCTTGGTTCAAGCTCAGCTGTCTGAGGCTCTTGAGCAAGGCACTATTTATTTATAGCAGCCTTCCCATCTTTTCTCAAATGCCTTTGATTGGCAATTAGCTACTTCCTGCCAAAGTCCTAATGCAAATTACAGCTAAGCACATCTAATGTGTGTATAGGTATATTAGGGAAATCTAGTTGACTGCAATTACTTATTAGACTCTTCATACCTATTCTATCCCATTTAATCTCTCATAGTTTTGGGAAGTTTTAGTAGCTTCCTCTTGTCTTTCCACTTCTCTGTTGCTTCTTGATCTATTTAGGATAATTGAAAGCTCTGCATAATTTACCAAATGAAGTCCAATTAAACATCCCCTTAGTGCTCGTATTTGGGTCTAACAATACTATGAATGTATATGTATATATATGTGTGTGTATTATATATTATAATCTATAATTATATATGTTATACACACAGTTATCCTTTTCTCATAATAGGGGTTAGGGTATGGTGCCCCTGCAATCCAGAAAATCCACTTAAATATTTTTGGCCCTCCCTTCTTACCAGAGAAGAAGTCTGAATTATTATGGTATTAAAAGATAAAACATGTTGATATTATACTATGCTATAATATATTTTATGCACTTCGGAGTCTCTAAACTTTTTCTGTGTTGTCTGCTGGCCTTTCTGTGTCAGTTGGGGCTTCCACAAAATTACCGAAAAATTCCCATCTAATTTCTTATGCTGACCTACAATAGATTGAAACCCAAGATGGGGAAGTAGCACTGTGGAAGGTGTAACTGTTTACATGTACACACACACAGACACACAAACACTATACACACAGATATAAATAGATATACTCATGTTTGGGTTCAAAGAAATTTGATGGGTATTAACCCTTGCAACTGAATGTCATAATCTGGGCAATAGTCCATTTTGCCTTTCTAGTATGGGCAGAGATCTCTGCTGAGGGTATCTCTGTCAGATGGTCATCAGCCTCTGGTGGAACTCCACCAGTGAGAGGGAGCTTGGCAGTTCATAAGGAAGGTTGTTCCATTGTTGATTGACCTAGTGGTGAGGGAGTTCTTGGTTTGAGCCCAAATATTTCTCCTTCCTATAGCTTCTACCCATTGGTAATTTCAATTGCTCTGTCTACTTTTCTTTTTTCTTTCTTTCTTTCTTTCTTTCTTTCTTTCTTTCTTTCTTTCTTTCTTTCTTTCTTTCTTTCTTTCTTTCTTTCTTTCTTTCCTTCCTGCCTTCCTGCCTTCTTTCTTTCTTTCTTTCTTTCTTTCTTTCTTTCTTTCTTTCTTTCTTTCTTTCTTTCTTTCTTTCTTTCTTTCTTTCTTTCTTTCTTTCTTTTTCTGAGGACAAATGCCTCTGGGAAGTCAAGGAAACTTGTTGAATGGCCCAGCCCTGCTCATGTGCAGCTGCAAAGCTACACATTGTCAATATCCTGACTTTTATTGGCCACCTACTCTGCCATGGAGAGGCTGAGACTGGAAAGAGTATTATTCAGGGTCAGAGCAGGGATAAGGAATCTCTTCTTTTCTGCTTAAGCAGGCCCCTCAGCACAAACTCCTTCTGTCCTTCATTCCATCTACTGTGCCAAGTCCCTGAGAGAAAGAATAGAAATCCAAGTCCACCCTGGCCACATTATACCAACTTCTATAATTGTGGTATAATAATAGCTATTATGAGAATTCACATTCCTGTAGCCCTTTAAAATTAACAAAGCAATTTCCTTACAATCACCCTTTGAAGCAGGTAATAAAGTTAATACATTCAGTTCAAGAAACATTTATTGTATGTAGATATATTAGGGAAATATAGCTGATTGCAGCTTATGTAGCTGTCAGACAAGTCAAGAGGTCATTTGGTATAGTGGATAACATGCTGTATTTTGAGTCAAGAAAACCTGGGTTCAGATCCCACTTCTGACACTTACTAATAATAGCATTTATAGAGTGCTTTAAGGCTTGCAAAACACTTTACAAACATTATTTCATTTTTTTCCTCACAACAATGTTGGGGAGTAGGTGCTGTTATTATTCCCATTTTACAAATGGGAAACTAAGGCAGACAGCAGTTAAGTAGCTTTCTCCCAGGAATTGTTGTTTAGTCATTTTTCAGTTATGTCTGATTCTTTTTTTGGTTTGTTTTTTTGTGGGCCAATGAGGGTTAAGTGACTTGCCCAGAATCACACAGCTAGTAAGTGTCAAGTGTCTGAGGCTGGATTTGAACTCAGGTCCTTCTGAATTCAGGGTCAGTGCTTTATTGACTGCACTACTTCGCTGACCCGATGTCTGACTCTTTGTGACCCCATTTCGGGTTTTCTTGGCAACAGCAGTGGTTTGCCATTTTCTTCTCCAGTTCATTTTACAGATGAGGAATGGAGGCAAACAGGGTTAGGTGACTTGTCCAGGGTCACACAGCTAGTAAGTATCTGAGGCTGGATTTGAACTCTTGAAGATGAGTCTTCCTTACTCCAAGCCTGGTACTCTTTCCACTTTGCCACCTAGCATTAGCTAGTAAAGTGTCTGAGACCATGTTCCAATTCAGGTCTTCCTGTCTTCAGGTCCAGCGCTTGTGCCACCTATCAACCAATAACTTAATAGTTGTGTGAGCACAGTCAAGTCAGCCTCTTAGCCTCACGAATGACCTGAATTCTAGGTAGGTTGTGATCTATGTTGGTGGAAGAATCCTGATAGTCATGAAATCACAGATCCTTGATATGTGTGTTTGTATATATATATATATATATATATTGACTTTTGTACAAAGCTCTGTGTTAGGTGCTAAGTATATACAGGGACAAAAACCAAACAGGGCCTGCCCTCAAGATACTTCTATTCCATGTGAGAGGATACAGCATATATACAGATGAGTCATTTGAAGAGGGAGAGAACTCTGTTCAGGGAGGATTTATTTCACAGAACAGGTGGCACCTGCACAGAGCCTTGAAGGAAGATAAGAATGCTGAATGGCCTAGGTGAGGAGATGGTGCATTTCAAGAATGGGGGATGGTTTGGGCTAAAGCAACAAAAGAGAAGATGAAATTTTGAGTTTGGGAAACGGCTTGGAATCAGTACAGTTTGATTGGAATGTAGAATATGTAGATGGAATAATGTGAAATTAAGTCTGGAAAGTGAAGTTGGCACCACACTAAGAGGTGTTGATTTTACCCTAGAAGGAATAGGGAAATATTGAAGATTTTTTGATCAGTGGAATGGCATGGACTTGTGACATAGGGAGGCTTTTAAAAAAAAAAACATCTTTAAGGATAATGGACTGGAAAGAGGGAAAAAATAAGAGTCAGGGAGATTAATTACAAGACTCTTTCAACAATACAGGCAAGAGATGATGAAGGCTTAACCTAGGGTAGTTGGTATTTGTATGGATAAAAGGTGATGGATGTTAGCTCTTAAGGAGGTACAGTTTAAAGATTTGGCAATCGATTGGATACAGCTTGTGAGGGACACAAGAGTCACAGAAGAAATTTAAGTGAAAAAACATCAGTGACTTGGAAGAAATAGAAAAGGGAAGTGTGGAAGAAGGGCAGGTGGGGGGAGGGAGATGAATTCTATTTTTTGAAAATGTTCATTCAACAACTACTTATTAAGTACCTATACTAAGATTTGCAATTGAAAGAGGTTTGAAGATTACTTAATCCAACCCCCTTACTTTAGAGAAGATTAAATGAGGATTCAGAAAGGGTAAATATATAAACTTGTCCCAAATCATACAGGTAACAGAGGTAGTTAGATGGTACAGTTGGATAGGGCATCTGCCTGGAATCAGGAAGACTCAGCTTTGAGTTCAAATTCAGCCTCTCAGACACTTACTAGCTGTGTGACCCTGGGCAAGTCCCTTAACCCTGTTTGCCTCAGTTTCCTCACATGTAAAATAGATGGAAATGGCAAACCACTCCAGTATGTGGTCACGGGGAGTTGGACCTAACTGAAAAGCAGGATC
Organism: Dromiciops gliroides; assembly: GCF_019393635.1. Taxonomy (NCBI): domain Eukaryota; kingdom Metazoa; phylum Chordata; class Mammalia; order Microbiotheria; family Microbiotheriidae; genus Dromiciops; species Dromiciops gliroides. Next base: position 343,818,810 of record NC_057862.1, on the reverse strand, counting down.
TGAATTTGTACCCAGATCACTGATCCAAGTCCAATATTCTTTCCTCTTCTCCTTGTCTGATTAGGTCTTAAGATCATAGCTTTGGAGCTACAAGGAACTATAGATGTCATCTTGTCCAACTCCTTCAGCTTAGAAATGAGTAAACTGAGACCCAGAAAGGGTAAATCACATAGGCATAGCCAAAATTCAAACTCAGGTTCTCAGACTCTGAATTCAACACTTTCCACTATACCCCCTCTCCTTAAATTCTTCCTTCCTCTCAGGTTATACACAGGGGTGGGATGGGTAATAAAATGGGCATGGGGCAACTGGTCTCAGTTCTGCTCTGGTGTATGAAGGGGAAGTCTGGTGGCATGGGGGAGGCCTGGACACCCAGATGTTAGCAAAGGGAGCACACTGGGACCAGGACCAAGAGCCCTTCTGGACCTCCAGTGAGCATGTCTGTATTTGTCATTTTTCTCTTTCATTCTAAAGAGGATTTCTCTGGAATTGGAAATGCATGGAGATTGGGGCTAGTGTGGAGAAAAGCTGATTGAACAAGTGTGAGAGGCAGAGATAACTCCCTGCTGACTCCCCTGAGGCATGTAATCTGCCTGGTGCTCAACAAGGCCTCCAGCATCCTGGACACAGCCCCAGGTGCTGGTGTGGAAGGTTTAGCAAGCACCCGACTCCTGCCTCTGAACAGAGCTGTTGCTGGGAGAAAGAGGGCGCTGAGAAATTCTCTTCAGTTCCAAGACTCCTTTCACCCTAAGGGCCCCTGAAGTCCAAGCTTACCCAGTCTCCAGGGAGACTGAATAGAGAGATCCCATTCTCCTCTCCAGGATGTTGTCTCCTCCTCCCCTGATAGAACATGTGCTCTTTGAGGGCAGGGACTATTGGCTTTTTGTTTTTGTATGCCCAGCTCCCAGAATAGTATCAGGCACGCAGTAGGTACTCAATATATTCTTTTGAATTGAACTCCCTAGAAGGTACAAAGCCACTAACTAGTAACTCCCATTTAAATAGAACTTTACAGTTACAAACCATTTCTTCTGTATCCTTCAATCGTCATAACAGCTCTGTGAGGTGAATAGTACAACCACCTTTATCCTTTATTCCCTCCTTCTCTCCCTCCATCCCTCCCTTCCTTCCTTCTCTCTCCCTCTCCCTCTCCCTCTCTCTCTCTCTCTCTCTCTCTCTCTCTCTCTCTCTCTCTCTCTCTCTCTCTCTCTCTCTCCTTTTTAGCAGGAATATAGGAAATTGAAGCTCAGAGAGGTTATGTCACTTGCCCATAATTATAACGTTAATAACAATAATTAGCATTTATATTGTACTTTAGGACAGTCAGGTGGTACAATGGATAGAGCACTGGGCATGGAGTCAGGAAGACCTGAGTTCAAATCCAGCCTCAGGCATTTACTAGCAGTGTGGCCCTTGGCAAGTTACTTAGCCTTATTTGCTTCAGTTTCTTCATCTGTAAAATGAGCCAGAGAAGGAAACTGCAAACCACTCCAGTATCTCTGTCAAGAAAACCCCAAATGGAGTCACGAGGAGTTGGACACCACTGAAATGACTGAACAAGAACATCAATAATGCTTTAAGGTTTACAAAATGCTTTAAAAGTATTATCTCCAAAAAAAAACTGCGGAGTATAGATGCTAAATGAACCATACTATTTCTTTTGTTTTTGATGCTGTTGTTTTTTTTCTATTTTGAGGTTTTCCATCATTGCTCTGATTTTTTTTCTCTTATAACATGACTAATGCAGAAATAGGATTAATGTTATTATGTGTATATATATATATATATATATATATATATATATATAAAATAACCTATATCAGATTACCTGTTGTCTAGGGGAGGGGGGAGGGAGAAAAATCTGAAATTGTAAAGCTTGTATAAACAAAGGTTGAGAACTATCTTTACATGTAATGGAAAAAATAAAATACTTTATTAATTTAAAAAAAGTATTATCTCCTCTTATCACACAGCTAGTAAGAATCAGAGGAAGAATTTGAATCATCAGACTGGTAAGTGGTAGAGTTTGGATTAGAAACCAGGTCTTATATTAAATTAAAAAGTTTTTGTACAAACAGAAGCAATGCATCCAAAATTAGAAGGGAGGCAGAAAGCTGGGAAACAATTTTTATGGCCAGTACTTCGGATAAAGGCCTCATTTCTAAAATATATAGGGAATTAAATCAAATTTTTAAGAATCCAAGTCATTCCCCAATTGAGAAATGGTCAAAGGTTATGAACAGGCAGTTTTCTGATGAAGAAATCAAAGCTATCTATTGTCATATGAAAAAATGCTCTAAATCACAATTGATCAGAGAAATGCAAATTAAAACAACTCTGAGGTGCCATCTGACACCTATCAGATTGGCTAATATGACAAAAAAGGAAAATAATAAATGTCGGAGAAGCTATGGAAAAATTGGAACACTAGTGCATTGTTGGTGGAGCTGTGAATGGATCCAACCATTCTGAAGAGCAATTTGGAATTATGCCCAAAGGGCTATAAAGCTGTGCATACCCTTTGACCCAGCAATACCACTTTTGTGTCTTTTTCCCAAAGAGATCATGGAACAGGGAAAAGGACCCACATGTACAAAAATATTTATAGCTGCTCTTTATGTGGTGGCAAGGAATTGGAAGTTGAGAGGATGCCCATCAATTGGGGAATGGCTGGACAAGTTGGGGTATATGAATGTAATGGAATTCTATTATGTTGTAAGAAACAATGAGCAGGAGGAGTTCAGAGAAACTTGGAAGGACTTGCATGAAGTGATCATGAGTGAGATGAGCAGAACCAGAAGAACATTGTACACAGTATCATCAACATTGTGTGTTGACCTACTGTGATGGACTATATTCTTCTCACCAATACAGTGGTACAGAAGGGTTCCAGGGAACTCATGATGGAGGAGGATATCCAAATCCAGGAAAAAAAAGAACTGTGGAGTATAGATGTTGAATGAACCATACTATTTCTTTTGTTTTTGGTGCTGTTGGTTTTCTGTTTTGAGGTTTTTCCTCATTGCTCTAATTTTTCTCTTATAACATGACTAATGCAGAAATATGTTTAATGTTATTATATATTTATAAATATATATACATATATACACATACACACATTATATATACATACATACATATATATGTATATATATATACATACATACATACATATATATGTATATATATATACATACATACATACATATATATGTATATATATATACATACATACATATATATATATAAAACCTATATCGGATTACCTGCTGTCTATGGGAGGGGGGAGGGAGCAGAGGGAGGGAGAAAAATCTGAAATTGGAAAGCTTATATAAACAAAAGTTGAGAACTATCTTTACATGTAATGGGAAAAAAATAAAATACTTAAAAAAAAAAAGGTCTTTAACGTGTCAATTCCTGTGCTTTTGACTAGAAAAGCCATCACAGCCTCTGCATGATGTAGTGGAGAGAGTTACAGGGGCATAGATTCAAGTTCTGCCTCCAAATTGCTATGTGACCTTGGTCAAGTACCTTCACCTCTGGGAGGCCTCAATTTTCTCATATGTTGAATGGATTAGAAATTCATTAGAGAAATAATCTCCATTCTTCGCACTAGAGGCAGCTTGCTATAGTTGATGGAGAGCTGGGCTCTGGGTCAAGAGCCCTGGGTTTAAATTCTGCCTCTGACACAAACTACGTATCTACTTGACTCTGCTTAATCTCTCTGCTTTAGGCGAGTCTCTAAGGCTGTGTAGGGAGCCATTGTACTGCCTCAAATTGAAGGAGGGAGTTTTCTTCCAGCAGTGAAATCACCAGCTGCAGTCCCCAGCCTTATCTCCCCACTGTAAGACTGTGTCTCAGACCTAGCTGCCTTTTCCCCACCGCTGTGACTGATAGGAGGTTATGGATGTCCAGCATCCTTCAGTGAGGTTGTTTACTGCCTTTCAGGGGCCTCTGGCAAAGACAATTGATTGCCTACAAGCTTTCTCATCAGCATACTGGTTCCAACGTTAATTCCTCACTCTCTTGAGGCCAGCAGGACTGACGGGGAGACTAGATTTCTTGTCAAACTGAGCTTGTCTTGTCTTTTCCTCCTGAGCTTTAAACTCAGGCTATTTCCTGAGATATTTGAAAGGAAATTATCTGGAGCAGAGAAGCTTTCATGGTGGCAGCTTGTGATGAGGCTGCTCAGGAGAAACACCTTACCTTTCCCTTCTCCCCAGGTTTAGCCTTACTCCACGGGGCTCCTCGGCCATGCTGTCACCTAACTACAAAATGTATGGCCAGGGTGCCCATGTTCTGAGTTCTGAGCTAAGAAAAAGGAAAGATTTCTTAGGCCAGGGAGCTGGGCCTTTTCTCCCAGGGATATTCTGCTCTAAGGCAGGAGGCACAGGGAATCAGGCCATTGGTCATTTGTCATTTACTGAGCCCAATGATGCCCAAACTATTGGAATAGTGCCTGGGGTGGGTGGCCTAGTCGATAGAGTGTTGGGTCTGGAGTCAGGAAGACCTGAATTAAAATCTGGCCTCTGACACTAGCTGTGTGACCTTGGGCAAGTCACTTAACCTCTGAAAAAATAGGATAATAAAAGCACTTACTTCAGAGGGTTGTTGTGAGGATCAAATGAGATAATATTTGTAAAACACTTAGCACAGTGCCTGGCACTAGTAGGTACCACGTAGATTCTTATTCTCTTCCCCTCCCCCCTTCCCTTTCCTTTCCTCTGGAGTACAGAGTTGAAATTAGAACCTTGTCTGTGAATCTCTTATATACCTCCTTCCCTTCTTCTCTTCCTTCCTCTCTCTCTCCCTTTCACCCTCTTTCCTTCTTTTCTTCCTTCCTTCCCTTCCTCCCTCCCTCCCTCCCTCCCCTCTTCTTCCTTTCCTCCCTTCCTTTCTGTCTTTCCCATTCTACTGAATCCAAAGCTTGAAAGAGGTAGTTTTAAGAGCAATAAATGTGAACGCTTCCTTATGTAGCTTGTAGTAAACATATAGAGCTTATTTCTCCCAGAGGTGGTAGAGACTGAAAGTATAACCAGGTTAAAGAAAAGTTCAGAGAGATCCTTGAATGTGAGATCAATAACAGAATTATTGGGTCCAGTTAAGAATCTTTGAAGGACATTACTAACTTTTATGAGAGTAGCATTGTAAAGGACTCTTCTACAATTTATTCCTCCGTGTAACTCTGAATCCTGGGCAGGACAGACCATGGTGCTGATGCCTGTGGTAATTCCTCTGATATCTTATAGGAAAACATCAGTGTACCTCTTACTGATGTAGAGGTGATCAAGGATTAGAAACCAGGAGAAAGATGCTGAGAATGGACACTGGAGAATCCTGGTCCAGGTTTAGCAATGCAGGCCCAAGTCTGTGTCCTTTGTACCCAGAAAGTCACATCTGGAAATGGATTATTTATTGAAGTCCTTTTGCTTCCTTTCAAAAACTATTATTACTAATTAATACAGTCCCCTATCTTGCAAGGAGGAAACTGGTGATTCTTGGGTATACTGGAATTGAGCCAACAACCACATGCTACTGGTGGGCACAGAAAGATGCTAATGGGGGCTGGACATGGGAAGGGGTCTGAGAATGGCTGCCACCTTGAATGATGACCTTATTCTAGTCATGAATGTAGAGGGGGTCCCTGTCAATCATTACTTAGTGTGGAAAGGCCCATCCAGGCAGTAAACCCGGAATGTCAATAGACTATGGATTTACCATCCACAGAAATAGGTTGTGTTAAGGTGAGCCGCTAAGCGGGGCAGTGGAGAGAGCGCTGGACTTGGAATCAAGAAGATCTGAGTTCCAATTTTGCCTTAGACATATAATAGTTGTATGACTTTGGGTGAGTCACTTAATTACTCTTATCTTTAGTTTCCTCATCTCTAAATGAGGATATAGTACCTTTTTTCTAGGGTTGTTGTAAGGCTCAAATTTAATAACATGTGTTTTGCAAACTTTAAAGTACTATAGAAATGCTAAATGATGTTGTTGTCATTGTCATTGTTGTTGTTGTTTTTGTTACCCCCACTCTAGTCTGGAGCCAGTGACACATGACCTCTGAGCCCCCCATGGTTTGCTGACATTTTCATTACTCATTCATCTCCTCACCAAGAATAATTAGCCTCTTACAAAGTTGGGAGAAGAGATCCTCTTGGAAGCAGTTTGGAGAGTAGCTTGAAATGGGATCACATTAATATGTCCTTGCACAGGCTGTCTCCCCCTACCAGAAATGCTCTCTCTTCTCACCTGGGCCTATAGGCTTCCCTAACTTCCTTCAAAGCTCAGCCTTTTCTGATTTCCTCAGATGCTGCCAGTGCTTCCCTAAACCCTGAAATGACCTTGCAGTTATTTTTTATATATGATGTGTGTGTGTGTGTGTGTGTTATTTCCTCTAAATACAATGCAAACTTCTTGAGGGAAGGGACTGTTGTTGGTTTTTTCTTTCTACATTCTCCTCAGGGCTTGGCTCATGGCCTCACAGAGTTGGTGCTTAGTAAATGCTTGCAGATTGATTGAACTATGAAGTTCCACTCCTTGACTTGAGAATCTTAAGACTGAAGGGAAGGGGAAAGGAGCAAGCATTTATTAAACATCTACTATGTGCTAGATACTGTGCTGAGTGCTTTACAAATGTCTCATTTGGTCATCACAACAACCCTGTGAGTTAGGTGGTATTATTATCCCCATTTTATGGTTGAGTAATGGGGGTACAGGGTCTGAGTACAGATTTTAACTCAGGATTTTCCTGACTCTAGGCCCAGCACTCTATCCACTGTGTCTTCTAGCTTCATGTGTGCATGTGCGTGTGTGTGTGTGTGTGTGTGTGTGTGTGTACATAGAACCTACAGGAAACATATATCACATGCCACATTGGAACAAGTTCCCTCAGGGAAGAAGGGCTAATGAGCTGATCTTCTAGTATGGGGATTCTTTTTTTGTTGGTATGTTTTTGTTTTTGCAGGGCAATGAGGGTTAAGTGACTTGCCCAGGGTCACACAGCTAGTAAGCATCAAGTGTTTGAGGTCAGATTTGAACTCAGGTCCTCCTGAATCCAGGATTTTATCCACTGTGCCACCTGGCTGCCCCCCAGTATGGAAATTCTTAAAGAGGGTCTGTGAAACTGGATGGGGGAAAATGACAATTTTCACTAATTTGTAACTGAAATTTAGCATTTCCTTCAATTATTAAAAATACTCTTTCTGAGAATGGGTCCATAGGCTTCACAATGACAAACAAAAGGTCAAGAAGCTCTAGTCACAAGAATACAAGCAAGCGAAGAGCTGGGAACCTGCTTGTCTGAGAATCCCATGGTATAAAAGGATTTCTAGCATGTAGCAATTGTGGCTACTAACACTGAACTGGAAACTAGGGGACAAGAAAATGGACTGTTTCTATTGTCTTCTCAAGGTATAGTGGAAAGAAGCTAGACCAAGGGCCAAGAACCCTGGAGTGGTTGTAGCTCCTCTCTCAGTGTGTCTGTGACAATAACAGAATCAGCACCTCTGCTTGCTTTGGACTCCATGGAAACATCTTCCCTACCTAAGATGAGCTGATGCCCTGAAATCTTATCATCGTGCTGATTGACTCAGCTTTGGATATTTAACACTTTCTCTGCTCCCTCATCTACTCTCCCTTCTGATGAGATGGTGTAGCATTAAGCCCCTCCCAAAGCTTTGCTTTGTACAGGACTGGGATCCAGACTCTCCAGGTAACTTTTCACTGTCTTTCAGCAACTTTGCTTTCAACTCCAGAACATTGTGCTGCCACACTGGGTAATCCCAGTGGTCTCTCACCACCCCCACCCATACTCTTTTTAAACTTCTTTGAGTGTGCCTATTCCCCCATTAGGTTGTAAATTCTTTGATGGCAAGGACTATCTTTTTCTTGTTTGTATCCCAAGAACTTAGAACATTGCCTGGCACATAATAGGTGCTTAATAAATGTTAATTGAATTGAATTACAATTATAGGCAAGATATAACATTTCTGTGGCTCAGTTTCCTCTTCTATCAAAGAAGAATGACAATTCATTCCTACCTTATCAACATCAATTTTATTATGAGGGCCAAATGATACCAGTTGGACGGAACTTTAGAGGAAGAGATTTCTAGTGCAACCCCTTCACTTTATAAATATAGAAATAAGTACCTCATAGAGGTTAAATGATTAGTCTAAGATCACCAAGATAGTATAAGTGAAAAAACTTAAGTATAAAAATGTTATACAAAGGTACCACAGTGTTCTATTACTGTCTGCCATCAATAAGTGGGGCAGCTAGGTGGTGCAGTGGATAGATCACTGACTCTGAAGTCAGGAGGACTTGAGTTCAAATCTTACCTCAGGCACTTACTAGCTGTGTGACTCTGGTCAAGTCACTTAACCCCAATTGTCTTAAACATCTGGGGCCATCTCCAGTCATCCTGATGTATATCTTGACCCAGATGGTTCTGGAGGAGAGAGTGAGGTTGGTGACCTTGAACAGGCTTCCCTCACTTAAATCCAATGCAGTGCAAGTCATGACATCACCCTGATATCATGGTCCTCTTAGAGAATGAAGGAGAAACAACAGTGGCTATCAATAAGCATCAATGAACAATCAAGTGGTTTTTACATTTGAAGTAACCCTTGGCTGTTCCAGGAGAACTCAACCTCTTCCAGGTCCAACTAAGTTGGAAAAGCTTCACGTCCAGACTGACTGAGAAAAACTAAGTGTGTCATTTTTGAATCCGTCTAATGAGGTTGACAGAGGCTCATCACCAGACTAGCCATAGAGTCGAGAACTTTTTGGCCATGGAAGTTCTGAAAGATCATCTATGAAGTTAAAGAGGGTTTGCGATCTTATGAAATTATAGATAAAGAAAGGATGTATTGTTTACTGTGTGTGAAGTACTGGGAACATAAGAATAAACAAAAAAGACAGTTCTTACCCACAAAACCAGGGAGTGAGAAGTAGAGCTGGGACAGAAATGGGCATAACCTGGATACTTTATGAAATGGCAGTCCAGGTCAAGGAATCAGGAAAATAGGAGGCAGGGTGAAAACTTCTGGATGAGGAAGCTACCGGGATAGAAGGTGACAATGTCTGAAGAGTGAGAAATCAGGGCAGGATCTCTGAAGCACTGAAATATTAATATTCTAATGTTCTTTTGATCTTTAAGGGGTCAGAAGGGCAGCTAGGTGGTACAGTGGATAGAGCGATGCCCTAGAGTCAGGAAGACTCATCTTCCCTGAGTAGTTCAAATCCAGGCTCAGACACTTATTAGATGTGTGACCCTGGGCTAGTCACTTAACCCTGTTGGCCTCAGTTTCCTCATCTGTAAATTGAGCTGGAGAAGGACATGGCAAACCACTGCAGTATCTCTGCCAAGAAAACCCCAAATAGGGTCAGGAAGAGCCTGACATGACTGAATAACAACAAAAAAGGTTTAAAAACACACGTGAAGGGGGGCAGCTAGGTGGCACAGTGGCTAGAGCACCGGCCCTGGAGTCAGGAGGACCTGAGTTCAAATCTGACCTCAGACAGTTGACACTTATTAGCTGTGTGACCCTGGGCAAGTCACTTAACCCCCATAGCCTCACAAAAAAAACCCCCAAAACAAATAAAAAAACAAAAAAACAAAAAAAACACACATGTGGAAGAGACAATCCCTAAAAAGGTCCTTAACATAGCATAGGACAGAAGAAACAAAACCTTTAGCTGTGAAAAGCAGCTTATAGGCAGCCTCTCCAGCCCTTACCACGCACTCTTCGATTCTACTTCTGCAACATTTCCCCAGATGCACATGTCCCCTCCAAAAAGCCCAGGTCAGCCTTTTCAATTTGCACTCTTCAGATAATTCAGTGCCTGGGATTCTGACTTCTTCACCAAGCTGCTTTCCCTTCTACATCATCACCATCGTCCTCTAGAGAGCACCCAGGTGTTCATGACGAATGCTGAGCTGAGAGTCAAACTGTAGTGTTGGTTCTCCAGGGTTGGAGGCAGTGAGAGGCTGAGCCAGTGAGTCTTGGTGTGTGTGGTTTGTTTGGCAAGTGTGTGAGCCATGGTAGGCCACCTCCTCTGGATGCTCATGGTACCTTGCCTATGACTAATGCCATTAAACCACCACATATTACCCTGTTTAAATTTATCTGTGAGATGAATTATCCCCTCTTTATCACTGCAAACTCTCTGAGCACAAATACCCCATCTTATTAAGCTTTATTAAACTATCCCAGGTTTATCAAACTATCCCAGGTTTATTAAACTATCACAACAGGGTAATCTGCAAAGGTAGGCACTTAGCAAATGTGTTTGTTGAATGAAGTCATATAGTGCTCTTTGTTTAAAAATTTTTTTTCTATTAGGTCTCCTAATCTCCCCCGGGCTAAAAGCATGGGGGCCTTTTAAAGCATGAAAGTGATGACGTGGTCTGTTTCTGACTATGTCTCTTCTTGGCACGCTGATTCCTTTCTACTGCCATCCCTCACTCCCTCCAGTCCAGGGAGTTCACTATATTGATTACAAAATTTTTGCAGATACCTGATTGCCATAGCCCACTGCAGCTAAGAGCTCAAAAGATCTAGTTGGTCAATAAGCAATTGTTAAACACTTGCTATGTACCAGGCACTCACTATAGTGCAGCTAGGTGGCACAGTGGATAGAGTGTCAGGCCTAGAGTCTCCCTGAGTTCAATTCTGACCTCAGACGCTCAGACCCTGGGCAAGTCACTTAACCCTGTTTGCTTCAGTTTCTTTGTCTGTAAAATGAGCTGGAGAAGGAAACAGCAAACCGTGATAGGATCTTTGCCTGGAAAACTCCAAAAGGGGTCACAGAGAATCAGGCACTACTCAAACAACTGAGAATCAGACACTACTGAAATGACTGAACAATATGTGCCAGGCACTGTGCCAGGCACCCAGGATACAAAGAAAGGTAAGACAGTCCATGTCCTTGAGGAGCTCACAGTCTAATGGGAGAGACAGCATGAAACAACTATGTACAAACAAGCAAGATAAATAGGAAATCATCAATAAAAGGAAGGCACTAGAATTAATAGGGTCAGGAAAGGCTTCCTGTAGAAGGGTTTTTTTTTATGAGATGTGAAGGGAAGTCAGGAGGTAGAGATGCAGATAGAAAGCATTCCCAGCATGGGGGACAGTCAATGGAAATGCCCTGAGACCTCTTAGGAGAGATGCAGTACCCAAGGATCAGCAAAGAAGTCAGGGAGCTGGGAGGTGTGAGGAGTCTGGAAAGGAAGGAAAGTGGCTTAGGGGATGAAGGGCTTTGAAACACGATTTTGTCTCTAATGCTGGAGGTGCTGGGGAGCCACTGCCATTTATGGAGTATGGGTGTGATAAGGTCAGACCTGTGCTTTAGGAAAAGCACTCTGGTGGCTAAGGTGGTCAGTCTCAGCCTTCCTGGTGGCTGGGACTATAGGCCTACACCACCACTCCTGGCTGCTGTGTGCTTTTTTTTTTTTTTTTTTTTGTGAGGCAATTGGGGTTAAGTGACTTGCCCGGGGTCACACAGCTAGTAAGTGTCAAGTGTCTGAGGCCAGATTTCAACTCAGGTCCTCCTGAATCCAGGGCGGGTGCTTTATCTACTATGCCACAGAGCTGTCTCAATGCTGTGTGCTTTTCAAAACATTTCCATAGCTACTATTTCATATGCTCCCCATGAAAACTCTCTAACTTAGGTCAGATATTGTTACTCTCCCTTTTGCTTTTCACGGTTGAAGGACCAAAAATATAGACCACTGTGATTGGGAGGTCAGCACCTTGCCCCTTTAGCAGCTCCCTCCAGAGCAGAGAGAGATCAAAAGGGGGCATAGTCCAGGTAGAAGGAATATTTTCCTATTTATCAGGAGAATGGATACCTGGGAGTCTGGTGTGGATTTTCCCTCTATTACTCTGAATATTCTATTGTCTGAGAGGGCAAAGGCCATTCCTCTGGGAGTCAGTTCATGGCTTTACATTTGCATATTTAAGTCATTGCTTGGTAATTGTGACTTACCCTCCTGAAGAACATAAGGGGTCATAGAAGGGTTGGGGGGGAGAGAGGGAACCTTTTCCAGGTGTCATGGTTCCCTTCACCCCCTCCCTTTTTCAACCCTTCCTCCCTTTGTATGTGACAACTGAATCTTAGGAATGCCAAAGTGGTCTGAGACAGGGTAACGGGAAGGGGGGCCGAACTGGGAGTTATGAGGTGCATAGTCAAGGCTTGGTTCTGTCATTACTATCTCTGTGACCTGAGACGAGTGAGTCCCTTAACCCCTAGCTTCTTAGTCTGTGGGTTGTGACCCCAATGTGGGGGTTGCAAAGATTTGGCAAGAGTAAAGGGTTATGTATACTTCTTTTATATAACTTTATACTGGTGTGTGTGTGTGTGTGTGTGTGTGTGTGTGTTTGTGTAAAAATTTCTCATGTAAAAAGGGCTCTCCGGTGGAAAAAGTTATAGGAGCCCTGCCTTAACTAACCTAAGCCTTGATTTCCTCATCTGTAAAATGAGGGACTTGGTTTTGATGAACCCTACATTTCTCTTCAGCTCTAAATTAATGATCCTATGATCTCTAGTAGAGAGAATGACAGAACTAACTTATAACTAGTATCAGGAACTGCTGAATTCTTAAAACTTATCCCTCCCACTCACCCGGAAAGAATGGTGAATTAGTATTCTCAAAGATTATTAAGTAGACTCAGAAAAGTTAAGAGGCTTTCCCAAGGTCAAATAGCAAGTATTCCTAAGAGTGATGGCAGAAGTATTCAGCATTAATTATTAAAAATCCCCCGATTTTGCCCTTCTTCTGGTCATTCATTCATTCATTCTTTTACAAAATATTTACAGAATGCCTATCATATGGAAGGCATGGTATGACAATTTCCACTTAAGCCATTTCTTGGCTAACATCTCCATTCTTTTCTCTGCCTGCGGTTTGTTCCCTGGGAGCCTTTAGTTGTGAAAAGCAGGTTTCAGGAAGCCTTTGTAACCCCTCACTATTTGGCCAACCATTCTGCATCTGTCACATTTTCCCAGATTCCCATCTTCCTTCTAAAAATGCCAAGCCCACTTTTCCAATTTGCACCCTTAAGATAATGCAGTACCTGAGATTCCAAACTGTTCCCTTCATAGTTGCCAATGACCTCTTAAGAGGCCAAATCTGATGGATTTTTTCTTAGTCCTCTGCTGTGTTTGACACTATTGACCATCCTTTTCTCTCTGGGTCTTTGTTACACTAATCTCTTTGGCTTCTCCTCTTACCTGTCTAACTGCTCCTTCTCAGGCATCTTTCCTGGCTCAATGTCTGTATCTTGTTCCTAACAGGATATGCCTCAAGTTTCTGTCCTATGCCCTTTTCTTTTTTTCTCTCAGATCTTTCTCTCAGTAATCCCATCAGCTTTCAAGGATTTAAGTGTCATTTCTATGCAGATGACTCACAGATCTTTGTCTCCAGCCCCAGTTTCTCCCCCAAGCTTCAATCCAATATCACCAATTGCCTATTTGACATTTTCAAAATGGATGTCCTGTAGACATTGGAAATTTAACACGTCCCAAACTGCATTCATTATCTTTCCCCTTCCCCCACACTCTCTCCTGTTCCAAACTCCTCCTTTCTCCATTTAGACTACTTCCATTTTAGTTTAGACCCTCATTACCCCAGCCTAGATTATTGCAACAGCCTCCCAATTGTTCTCTGCCTCAAATCTCTCCTAACTATAATCCATCCTACACCCTGTAGCCAAGGTAATTTTCCTTAAGTGAAAATCAGACCATGTGATTCTGATACTCAGTCAACTCTAGTGCTTTCCTATCGCCTCTATGATTAGATATAAACTCCTCTGTTTAGCTTTTAAAAGGCTTCACAACCTGGCTCCAAACTGTCTTTCCAGACTCTCTGGACATCATTCCCCTTCCTATACCCTCTGTGATATAGTGAAATTGGTCTATTTTCTGTTCCTCATGCAGGACACTCCAGTCTTCACCTCTGTTCCTCAACACTGGCTATCCCCAATGTGAAGAGTGAATCCCCTTCTTACCTCTTACTCAAAGATACTCTTTTTCCTTTGACACATAGCTCAGGCACCATTTTCTCCATGAGGCCTTTTCAGATCCCCTCCCCCCAACTGGTAGTTTGTTCCCTCCCAAATGACCCTATTAAATACTAGATGTATGTATGTATAGGTATATCTACACAAATATATATATATGTATATATATATATACTACACATGCATATATGTAGTATATCTACATATGTGTATTTATTCATTTCATATTTATATTGTATATGTTTATATATGTGCTTGCCTCCCTTATTATTTTCTTTATTTTTTTAAAAAGGGATTTACGGAGAGGATCTAGAAAGAAGAGTTGTTACAAAACATTCTCCCAAGTTGGGGGTCCACTCTCTTCCCTTTGTGGAGTCCTCATGAAGTTCCCTTTGCGTGTAACTCTCTGCTATGTGGGTTATCTGCTGCTGGGCCAGGCTAATTCTCTGTTGGATCAGGAACTCCTTGTCAGGCTTAATTGTTGCTCATCAGTGTTTCTAGACTTTATAATCCTACAATCACATTGCCCAGGCACGGGGGTCTCAAAGTTGCTACTTGGTCAGTTGTGGTATATGATTGTGATGGAATACAACTGTGCTATAAGAAATGATGAGCAGGACAGTTTCAGGAAACAACTGGAAAGACATATAAATTGATGCAAAGTGAAGTGAGAAGAACCAGGAAAAACATTGTACACAGAAACAGCAATATTGTAATAATGACCAACTTTGAAAGACTTAGCTACTCTGATCAAGATAATGATCCAAGACCATTCCAAAGGACTCATGATGAAAAATGCTATCCATCTTCAGAAAGAGAGAGAGAGAGGATGAATTCTGAGTGCCGAGTGAAACATAATTTTTTAAAAAACATTCTCTATTTGTCTTGGGTTTTTTTTGCCTGTGTTTTCTTTTGAAATGTGGCTAATGTTTTGCATGATCTCACATGTATAAAAAACAATATGAAATTACTTTCTTTTTTATTTTTTTGAAATTACTTCCTTAAGGAAAAGGGGAAAGACAGGAGGGAAGAACAGAATTTGGAACTCAAATTTCAAAAAATGATTGTTAAAATTTTATGTGTAATTGGGAAATGGTTAACGAAATAAATAAGAATATGTTTTTAAAATGTTACTATTTGGTCACCTCTAGACTACCATGGCTACTGTTACTACATCTAATGCACTGTTACCAACTCCAGGAGGTCCTTGTGATCTCCTAAATGTACATGATCATAGGATGGAAGGGGGTAGAGAGAAAAGAAAGACAGGCAGAGACAGTGAGAGAGAGAGAGAGAGAGAGAGAGAGAGAGAGAGAGAGAGAGAGAGAGAGAGAGAGAGAGAGAGAGAGAGAGAGAGAGAGAGAGAGAGAGAGAGAGAGATTCTTCTACAAAATTCCTTCTTATGGGTTTGGTTAGAGATCTACTGTTAGACTGAACTGGTGCTGATTTTTAAATTTCTGGACTGGCTTACTCTCTATATTTAGGCCTAGAGATATGCTGGTTTTTTTTTTTTAATCCAGTGACAAGATATTTCCTGTGTGACAGTCATTTGTCTTTATTCAACGATCAAAATGATTTCTTCCTCTCAAATCAATTAAGGATTTACACCTAGTTTACAGTTCTGATTGATTCAATCAAGCTGGACTTTCTTTGCTTCTATTAATTGGGATGCAGATACAATTGAGTTGTAGAATTTTAGGTTCATAGCTGGAAAGGATCTTAGAGGTCATTGAGTTCATTTTAAAGATGAGAAAACTGAGGCTCTTAGAAATTAAGTAATTTGTCCAGGGTCACACAAGTAGGAAGCGTTTGAGGTGGGACTCAGACCCAGATCTTCCCGACTCTAAGGCTCTAACTCTACCCACTACTATTCTTCCTCCTCTGGGCTAGACAGAAACGCCAATAAGAACTCATTGCTGCTAAGGTATTAGTGCCCTAACATGTGCCATCCATTCCAGTCTTCCCTTAGAATGAATATATGCATCGGAGGAGGAACTGTCTTGGTCTTTGTATTTGTATCTCCAGTTCCTAACTTAGTACTTAGCTGCCTAGTGGGTGCTTAATAAATAATTGTTGATTAATGATATCTTATTGAAGATTCAACAGATTGGTCAATTTGGCATAGTATCGCCAGATAGTCAGGCTGGCTGACTTCAGGGCCAGCCCCAGGCAAAACTGTAAAATGCATTATAGGATTATGGATCTTAGAACTGGAAGAGACCCTGGGACATCAGCACTCAGCCTCATTAATATAACAGGAACAGCAGGAGTATTTTTTTCTATCACTCTTTTAGGATGAACACTTTCCTCACAATAACTTCTTGGAAAACAACTCAACATTAACCCTATAAATCCCAGACAGACAGGTATTATTAGACATGGGTTCCATCACACCCCCCCTTTTTTGAGAGAAGATATTATGTGTTTAGTCTTTCCCAGTCCTTGACACCCCCTGAAGTATTTTGTATAAGAATAATCAGGGGTTGGCCAGGACCTGAGTTCAAATTTGACCTCAGACACTTGGCACTTACTTAGTTGTGTGACCCTGGGCAAGTCACTGAACCCCAATTGCCTCACCAAAATAAATAAATAAATAAACAAACAAACAAACAAACAAATAAATGAATGAATGAATGAATAAATGAATAAATAAATAAAAAGAATAATTGGGGAATAAGATAGCAATAAAGTGCCTAGTTAAGGTTATAAGGGTCATGCTTTGTATCATTCCCATCCAAGTTTCTTGAAAGGTATAAAACTCCATAGCACTAGGGAAGGGTAGGTCTCTTGAAAATTGAGGACTACGTCTTGCTAGCTAGTTGACTCCACTTCTGCTGATAGTTCAGAACCCTGCATAACCCAAGAGCAGGAAGAAGGGTCCCAGAGGTACCTATGCAAAGAGGAGTACTGGCCAGGTCTTTTACAAACCTCTGAGGAAGCAGATTGAGTAAATGAACTGCTCTGGTGAATTGTTGCAATAAATCTATCCAGCTGATAGCCATGTCTGTGTGTTTCCCT
Source organism: Dromiciops gliroides (assembly GCF_019393635.1). Taxonomy (NCBI): domain Eukaryota; kingdom Metazoa; phylum Chordata; class Mammalia; order Microbiotheria; family Microbiotheriidae; genus Dromiciops; species Dromiciops gliroides. Next base: position 343,801,765 of record NC_057862.1, on the reverse strand, counting down.
TCCTCAGAAACCTTAATACCCATACAGATGGTTAGAAGGCTAATACAAACTCTATGAGGTGGGTGATGCAAATAAATCCCCATTCTAAAGATTCAGACCTGAGGCTGAATCCACAGTGCCAGGTTTGGAAGTAACAGCGCTCAGGTGCAAGTGTCTTGATTCTGGGTCTCCTGTAAAATGAGAAGATTGAACTAGATGACCTCCAAGGACCCTCCTAACTCTAAATCCATGATCCTGTTACACCAAGACTAAGGTCAAAGGATTGTAGATTTAGAGCTGGGCTAACTCCTTTTCATCAAGAGTATTTGCATTTTAAGCAATTTTAATTTAATGCAATTTTGTTGCATTTAAAATGCAATAAAAGGTTCTTTTCAGTTTGGTTTTCTATTAGCCCCACATTAGGCATTAGATCCCCAACTGGGGGAATCATTTTGGAAGACTAGGTGATCTTCCCTGAGTTCTTTAACATATAAATCATTTACTCTGTTTATCTATAAGGCCAGCTCTGTCAGCACTCATAAGAAACGATGGGACATGGGCCATGTTCAATGGGTGAGAATCCTTTAAGGCAGGGATTCCTAATCCAGGGTGCATAATCCATGAAGCACTTTCAGGGAATCTGAGAATTTGTAAGGACAAAAGCTCTATTTTCACTAATCGTTAATTATTTTGTAATCCTCTGTATTTTTTCTTTGTTTTTTGAAGGGCAATGGGGATTAAGTGACTTGCCCAGGGTCACACAGCTAGTAAGTGTCAAGTATCTGATGCTGAATTTGAACTCAGGTCCTAATGTATCCAGGGCTGGTACTTTATCCACTGTGCCACCTAATGTCCCTAATCCTCTGTATTTTTTATACATTTAAAACATTATTCTTAGAAGGGGTCCATAAGCTTCAGCAGACTGTTCAAAGGGTCTAGCACACACAAAAAAAGAGTTAACTCCTTTGAGAGTAACACAGATGATGTTTGTGTTGAGGAGGAGGAAGAGGAAGACAGAGAAAGAAACTGTTGAGTAGGTGGGAAGGAGATAATGAAAGAAGAGACCTTGATAATTAAAAAAAACCCACAGTTATAACACATCTTGAGCCTGTAGAATACAATATTCAGTGAATTCTGAAATCCTGTATTTGAGTATGCAGAGAAATATACATATCATTATAGACCCCAAGATCCCTGAGGCTAGGACCATATATAACTCATGAAATCATCTTCAGACTCCAAATAAAGTTATAATTTCCCCTACCTCAAGGCAGGCGAGGAAACTAGAAGTGACGCCATTACTGCTAAATCCTGGTTGTTGGTGTGTGTGTGTGTGTGTGTGTGTGTGTTTTAATCAGAAGCCATTTAAACTATCCCATTGTGTCTGTGATTATGTAGGATGTTTACATCATTTGTAATGAGACAAATTGGGATAAATTGCCAAGGACACTTATTTAAATGAGATTAAACATAAATGTTCCATCTTAAATGGTTGGTGGGATTCTTTTTTTGCCCCTGGGGATATTACCGGAAAGAGAGCTACTTTATATTCTGTAAACTCTGTTCCTAAGCAAAGGCAATACCAGTCCGTGCTGTTTCTATAACTCCGTTAGGTAACCTCTCTTGTAATTCCACTCTCTATATTCTTACTGCTCTCCTCTCTTAGAAGAGATTAAAGAAATGATGTTTAATAAATATCATTTCCTTAATCATTGTGGCACTGGGGGAAGGGAGGCAGCGGAAGGCCTTGGCAAAGACAAATCAGATGGTCATGCTTATGGCATGATCAGAAGAGCTGAAAAGTTTGCCTCCACATATCTTGCACTTAGCCCATAAACCCCAGAGTAAGATCTACTAAAGGATAGGTTGCTGTTGAATGCCAGAAACCTCTGTTAGGAGTCTTTTGATAGCATTCACCCCAACTGGCACATTAGCAAGAATTAGTTTATAAGATTAGCTAAGTAATATCAGTATCATGAGACACAAGACAGGTAAATTTCAGTGCAAAGGTTCAGTAGGGGGTAAGAGCCATGAAGGTGCCACACCTAAGGTAAGCCACAAGGCTTTGACCCTTTCTTTTACACATTATTGGTAGGTATGCTAGAGCCAGCTTTTACCCAGCTAATAATTAACTTTTCAATGTGAGAATCTACACCTTGGAAATCTGCAAATGCCACAAATCAGAGCTTGACTTACTATTTTGTTGATTATCTACACTTAAAGGGATGGCCAAAAAAAAAATGTAAATATTTCAGATAAAACTTAAAAGTGTGCCCTACAGCAGAGGCAGTTGTTAAACATTTTGCTAGCAATTCCTCCCCTTTGAGACCCTCAGTTCCAGCCAGATTGATCTCACTAGCCCTTGAAAGCATCTTGAATTTCCCTGCCTCTCTTGCTTCATGCTCTTCCCTCCCCAGGTATATTTCATGGCTTAAATAGAGGGCCACCTTCTCCATGAGACCATAGCCCACAGTGATATCTCCTTTCTTTATATTCCTTAACTGTTTCTATCACTCATTTGGCATTTATAACATCTTTGATAGTTAGTGAGTGTGTGTGTGTGTGTGTGTATGTCTGTGTGTGTGTGTGTGTGTGAGAGAGAGAGAGAGAGAGAGAGAGAGAGTGTGTGTGTGTGTGTGTGTGTGTGTGTGTTATCACTTCTGCCAGGCTCTTAGATCCTTGAGGACAATAACCATTTATTAAATGCCTTTGTAACCTTGTGGTACCCATTGTGGAGGCTTATCCTTACTAGGTACTTAATAAACATTTATTGATTTGATATATTGATCCATGTCTGAAAAAGTAGGTGGGGCAAATGCTGAAGGTCTGGGGGGGACTTAGACAAAGATAAACTTTGCTTTCTTTGTGTAATAGGCAGAGTTGAGGTGGGAAGGTACGGCATTTCCCAGGACCGCTGGACTCTAAGCTCAAATAAACTTTGGTAAGTCAAAAACTCCATAACCCATGAGGCATTTAAAAGAAGATGGAAGATTAATGGAGGTCTCTAGGGTTGGGAACCAGGTTGGAAGTTGTATGAGCACTAGGAACTGAAAGCCATATTAGAAATGTCACTGGAGACTGAGAATAGCAGGGGGAGCTAGCCCTGAATGGGTGGGTGGCCATGTGGCCATGGATGGGTGCCAGATGGAGCAGCTTTCAAGTAAGAAGGCTAAGGCTGCCTGAATCAATGAATGAATCAAAAAGTATTTACTAAATACCTACTGTGTGATAGGCACAATGCCTGGCACATAGTAGGTACTTTGCCTATACCTTCCCTCTAAGAGTAGTGAGCATGAAGGGTCTTGTTTCCAAATTATTCTGGGTTTAAGGGTGGTGAGAGCATGCTTATTTGGAAAGTTGTTCTCATTTTATTTCCTGTTTCTGTCATTATTACTTATTATTGTGCATTTTACTATTTCAGTGCTGTTTTTTCCCTTTATTTGTTAGCAGATATCTGAATATCTAGACCTAACTTGACAAGTTTTGTTTGTGTTTCTTTTTTTCTAAATTGGTTGGAGGCAAAAAGGGAACCAGGGAGAAAAGATACCACTGATAATCCTCCATGATAAATAAAAGCACAACAGCAGCAAAAGTAACCATAATAGCCAAGTCCGACGCTGAAAGAGACCTGATAAAAATGAATCTCCTTTCCTACTTTGCAGAGGTCGAGCACAATGGGTATGGTTTGATGGGTGCTGACCTATTCAAATACAAAGACCCTGGGGCAGCTAGGTGGCACAGTGGATAGAGCACCAGCCCTGGAGTCAGGAGGACCTGAGTTCAAATATGGCCTCAGACACTTATCATTTAACTAGCTGTGTGACCCTGGGCAAACCACTTAACCCCAATTGCCTCACTAAAAAAAACAACAACAAACAAACAAACAAAAAAAGACCCACTGTGATAGGATCAGGCCTTCTGATGGATTCTGTGTTTATGGCTGGATAGCACCTTCCTCCCCTCCCCCATCCCCCATCCAGAATCAATGAATCAACATATATTTAAATACCTACTTTGGGGGCAGCTAGGTGGCGCAGTGGATAGAGCACCAGCCCTGGAGTCAGGAGTACCTGAGTTCAAATTCGGCCTTAGACACTTAACACTTACTAGCTGTGTGACCCTGGGCAAGTCACTTGACCCCAATTGCCTCACTAAAAAAAAAAAAAAAGAATGAAGGATAAATACCCACTTTGTACAAGACCCTGTAATAACTATCATGGTGATACAGAGATATATGGATATACTGTCCCTATTAAGGAGTTAAGAACCTAGTAAGAGAAATTAAAATATACACAGACACAGACACAGACACAAACACATCTAGAGAAGGCAGTAAGACTCAGTCCCAGACAAAGAGAAACTGACATGCTGGAGAGAATCTTAAGGGGTTTTGACCTTGGTAACCACACCATCATGAATTTGTGGTAGAAGTAATACAGCTAAACAAAAGTCCTCTTGGCACTTCAAGCAGTGCAATATAAACATATATTAGAAATAAATGGCAAACTCCATATGGAGCTTGTTTTTTTTTCCCCTAAATTGTCTCTAGCCTAAATAACTAGAAAAGCATTTCTCTTGGATTTTTGAACCCATGCTTTGCATTTGACTTGTCATCTCCCCCTCTCCAGATCAAGAGCTTACAATGGCTCCCTACTACCTACTGAATCAAGCCTGAGCTTTTCACTCTGGCTTTCAAAAATTTCTATGATCTGGGTTCATTCTATCTAACCCTATTTGCCACTACTTGACAACAGAAGCCCAAGTAGGTCTGCCCCTAGGCTCCGCTCATTTAATTCCCAGTACTTTTTTTCTTGACTTTAGCTCCATCGATTCATTTTTTCCTCAATCACTTATTTTCCATCCTTTAAGGTCCAAACCACTTCCACGAGGCCTTCCCTGTCTACTCTAGTTTGCAATAACCTCTCTTTTCTTTTGTATTTATATGGCTCACATATTAATATTAATATTCTATTATTAATAAAAAGATGATAACAGAATAATAAGGCATACTATACTTTACTGTTTACAAAGTGCTTTTCCTATTTATTTCATTTTATCCTCAGAACAAGCCTAAGTAGGATGAGTATTATTATCTCCCATTGTACCAACGGGGAAACTGAGGCTCCTAGAGGTTAAGTGACTTGCCCAAAGCTACATGTCCAGGAGCAGCAGAGTTGGAAAGAAGCCTCCTCTTAATAGATGTTCATGTTCCATGGCAGCTCAATTCATCTACCTCCCTCTTCTCAAGTGTCACGGTAGATAGAACACTGGGCCTGAAGTCAGGACTATCTGAGTTCAATTCTGGCCTCAGATACCTTCTAACTGTGTAACCCTAGGCAAATCATTTAACCTCTGTCTCCTATAGTTTCTTCAGCTATAAAATGGGGCTAGTAACAGCACCTGCCTCCTAGGATTGTTGTGTGCATCAAATAAGATAATAAGTATAAAGTATTTAGCACAGTGCCTGGCACATAGTAGGCTTTTTTGGGGGGAGCGGGGCAATGGGGGTTAAGTGACTTGCCCAAGATCACACAGCTAGTAAGTGTCAAGTGTCTGAGGCCTGATTTGAACTCAGGTCCTCCAGAATCCAGGGCTGGTGCTTTATCCACTGTGCCACCTAGCTGTCCCCCACACGATAGGCTTTTATATGTTTGTTTCTTTCCCCCTCCTAGAAAGCAGTGCCTTTGTCGTATGCTCCCCACTCCTCCCGCCTTGTGGAGTTCTGGGCTCAGGAAAGACAGAGGATCATAGATTCAGAGCCTTAGTCCTGGAACCGACCTTACAGGTCAACTCATTCAACCTCCTCATTCTACCTGCTGACCGACTCCTGGATTCTTTGTTTGAACTTCAACACAGTGAACACAGCTCTATCTGCTCACCAAGTATTTTTGCCTACCCAGAGTTAGCTCTTCCCTAAATGTATTGCAGCCCTCTCCTCTGCCCCCCACCCCCACCCCCTCTTAATTCCTGACTCTTGAGAAGCTTTTTTCTGTTCCCGGAGCCTTGTGGGGGAAATAACCACAGCTGCACCATGCTCTCTGTTACCATGGAGAGTGGAGGGCTCCAGGTGAGAGGCATTTTTCTTGCATTTCACAGACTTTAATTCTGTGGCAAACCACCAATCTGCTGGGGTTTTGAGAGCAAGTAACCAGTGAGATAACGATTGTGATAGCAGATTTTTCTAGGACAGGCAATTAATCAACAATATTAATGAAAATGCCAGCTCCATTATTGCAGAAACTTAAGTAATTTATTGGGAATTGAACTTGGGCCATTAAAATGTTATTACAGGCTTGTCAGTCAGAACGCAGGGTGAGGCTGCTAAGAAATGGGTATTCTGATGGAAGTATTTAGGCCTACCCGACCCAGAAGCTAATTGCAATTTTGTTTGGCTTTCTGAAAGCCTTTGTCATGCACAGAATTATAGAATTTTAGAGTTCAAAGGGAGCTTAGAGATTATCTTGTTTGACTCCTTCACTTTACAATGGAGGAAACTGAGGCTCAGAAAGTGCTATGCTTTTGCCCTACGCTGTTATGTCAGAGGATCCTAGATTCAGAGCTGGAAGAGATCTCTGAGCTCAGAGGAACTGAGGCTCAGAGAACTTAAGCAGCTTGCTCAAGGACACACAGGCTGAACAGGATTCAAATTCAGGTCATCCAGACTCCCAATCTAGTGCTTTTCTCTATGCAGGTCCCCTCTGGTGCGGACTGATGATAGAATGGAAAAAAACAAAAAAACTACTGGATCTGCAGTCAGAGAAACAGGATTCATTCAGGACATGCTGCTAAAGCTTACTGGCTGGGAGTCTTGGGGCAGTTACTTAACTTCTCTGGGCCTTGTCCTCATCTGTACAAAGAAGGGGCTGTTGAGGTCCCTTTTAGCTCTAGATCTACAATACATATATACATATGTACACATACTCATACTTACAATTACATTTGCATAAATATGCACACATGTATAAATCTTAAATCAGTAGGCATAATTTTTATTTAATAATTTTTATTGAAAAAGCAAACCAAGTAGTCTAATTTGACTCTATTTATCAAGCCTATGAAAAATTTATTTAGATCATGAAGGAAAAATCCAGATACCTTGTGATGGATCTCTAAGTTACCAACATAGACTACCAACAATAAATATACATATAAAAATAATAATAACAATAATACAACATCTAGCATTTCCATAGCACTTTAAGGTTTGCAAGGTGCTTTACAAATATTATTTCTATTAGAAATCTTTATCTGATAACAACTGTGCGAAGTGAGTACTTTTATTATCTCCATTTCCCAGATGAGGAAACTGAAGCAGACTAGGTTAAATGACTTGCCCAGGATCACAGAGCTAGGGCTGAGAATGGATTTGAACTCAACTCTTCCTGATTCTAAGTCCAATGCTCTCTCCACTGTATATTCTTGTAAGTGCTAGCATTATAAACATAAGACTTTAAAGTGATGCTAAGTATCACCTCTACCATAAAAAATACAATAACAGTTCACCTTTATGAGGTACTTTAAAGGTTATAAACTGCTTTCTTCAGAACAATCTTGTAAGATAAGTTGAGAAATATCAATACTCATCTTAGTATTACTTCTCGTATGTAATAATGATAGCTAATATTTATACTTTGCAAGACATATTACAAATATTATTTCATTTGATCTTTATAACAATCCTGTGATGTAAGTGTTGCTATTATCTATTAGGATGCTATTTGAGACAGAGGTAAATGACTTGCCCAGGGTAATACAGCAAATAAATGAAATAGTTGGGAAATAGTAGGATTTTTCTCTAATGAATAAATGACTGCCTCATATCTTTCAGTGCCACAATTGTGACCATCATCTGCTAAACTGCGTACATGTACCTTCTGAGTGCATGGGACATGGAGCTGAATATACTGCTTCTACCTTTGAAGAGTTGTTCTTTTAAATATAAGGATTATAAGGTTAATATATTTTTTTTGCAAACCTACACAATAAATATGTATTAAATGCCTGCTATATAAGACTTTATGCTAATTTCTGGGAGTACAAAGATAAAAATAAACCAGTTCCTGCCCTCAAGGAACTTAAATTCTACTGGCAGGGAGAGCTGACTTGGACTGATAAGTAAACACAAAGTAATTTTAGAAGGGAGAGAGAACTGGTGCCTGGGGGAGATCAAGAAAGGCTCATTTAAAAAGCAAGCAGCATGTGAGCTGACAGGGTAGCTAGGTGGAAGAGTGGATAGTGTGCTAGACCTGGAATCAGGAAGACCTGAGTCACTTAACCCTGTTTCACTCAGTTTCCTCATCTGTCAAATGAGCTGGAGAAGGAAATGACAAAGAACTCTAATATCTTTGCTAAGAAAACCCCCAAAGGGGTCATGGAGTGGCAGACATGACTGAAAACCAACTGTTTGAGCTGAACCTTGAAGGAAGAAAGCTAGGGATTCTGAGAGATATAAAGGTGGGATGGGGGTGGGGGTGGGGAAACTGCAATGCAAAGCAGTACATAGAGGTAGGAAATGGACTATAGTTAATACGAAGGGAAAGTTAATATGAAATAAGATTGGGAAGGTAGGCAAGCTCCTGATCATGTAGGGATTTAGACACCCAGGATGAAATTCTGAATTTTAACCTAGAAACAGGAGGGAGCTATTGAAGTTGTTACTTTTGTTTGTTTGTTGTTTTTGAATAGGGAAGTGATATGGTCATACCAGTGTTGTCAGAGTCCCACAGGATGGGCAGATGGGGATTAGTTGCCATCTGCATTAATTGTGGGAATGCCCACATTAATAAAGGATCAAGGGAGTAATGGAATATAATTTAGCAGCTGTTTGCAACATGGATGGGAGAGGGAAGAGAGTGAAAAGCTATTGCAACACAATTATTCTTTCCACATTGTGGGGGTGATGTGGGGCAGGGTGTTAAGGTTGAGGCTTCTCCTACGAGCTGGAAAATATGTGTAAAATTTTTGGCCCTCTCTTCATACCAGAGAAGAAATATGAAAATGTTCTTTTTCTTTTATGGGGTGTTGACAGTACCTTATTGTAAAATTTGGGTTGATATAACGCAATACTATACACATATTTTATGCATTTCTTAGTTTCCAAACTTTTTCTGTGTCATCTCCTGGCCTTTTTGTGTCATCTACAGATTTGGCAAAACTCCCACCAAATTTCCATTTAATTTCTTATGAGGACCGGAAATATTTCGAAACTGAAATTGAAAAAGAAAAAGTCTCTATATGGAAAGGATAACTATAGTGCATGAAGGTGAGGGGGGAGGGACAGGACTAACCAAGGGTAAAGAGCATATTTGTGGAGAGAAGGGGATGGATAAGACATAGCTTTCACAGTTTAATCGATATGATTTCAACATGTAATAGTGGTTGTACTTTTAGTACTTACTAATTGTGAAAAGACCCAGTGACAGAACATGAGTATGCATTTACGGGTATTCTAAAATGGATTTGTCTTTTATTAATCACTACAACATCCATATAGATTGGAAAAGCCATTAGTCAGGTTGCCCATTTTGCTGGTTCTAAATAGAGGAAAATTAGAGACATACATGGTTCCAGGATCCCTCCAGGAGACTCAGGCTACACCTACCAGCTGGATTTGTCCTAAGAATGGGGTGCTGTGGGGAAAGGAGGGGGGGGTGAAGGAAATTCTAGTTAATTAATATTCCCTTATTTGTCATCCGGTTAATTGTGGCATTTTTATACAGCTTGCCATGTCACACCAAATATACTGTATCAGTTGGCGTTGAGATACCATTTTCAAGGTTGTTTTGTTCCCTTGTTAGAGAGCCAGAGGAATGGGAGGGGTGTGTAAGGAAGGGGATATCGAAGAATAAGATGAACTAGTTGTCCATGTCAAAACAGTTATTCTATGTTCATTTTCTTCCAGTGAGTGTTCGAAGTGGAATGCTGCCAACCTCACTCATGAATGTTAACCACTGTTTCTTTGCCGACTGTTATGTTTGGGGAGGATCAAGGCAATTCGGATGGATTACAAAGGACTTGTCAGCCAAACGGACTTCATGTGCTTTGTTACATAGAGAAATGTAAAGAGATTCCCCCAGAGACATGTCCCCAATCATTTCTGTTTCTAGGCATATGTGTTAGAACTTGTCATCACCATGGCATTTAGTTTGGGGTTCAGACATTTCAATATGTCACCTGTCTATATGCTGGGATTCAAAAAAGAGGGTGGTTTTTCTTTTAAGCTAATTAAAGGTTATTTATGAAATTCAGAACTAGAATCTGGTGGTGCATTCACACTTATTTTTAAATTTTTTTTTTAATGTATGAGGTTTTTTATTTTTTCCGTTACATGTAAAGATAGTTCTCAACTTTTGTTTATACATGCTTTACAATTTCAGATTTTTCTCCCTCCCTCCCCTCCCTCCCCTCCCTCCCCCCTCCCCTAGACAGCAGGTAATCTGATATAGGTTATATCTATATATCTCTATACATATACATATATATATATACACACACACATATATATATATATATACACATAATAACATTAATCCTATTTCTGCATTAATCCTGTTACAAGAGAAAGAATCAGAGCAGTGATGCAAAACCTCAAAATAGAAAAAAAAACAGCACCCAAAACAAAAGAAATAATATGGTTCAATCAGCATCTATACTCCACAGTTCTTTCTTTCTTTTTTTTCCTTGGATTTGGAGATCCTCTTCTATCATGAGTTCCCTGGAACTCTTCTGTACCATTGCATTGGTGAGAAGAATATAGTCCATCACAGTAGGTCAACACTCAATGTTGATGATACTGTGTACAATGTTCTTCTGGTTCTGCTCATCTCACTCATCATCAGCTCACGTAAGACCCTCCAGGTTTCTCTGAACTCTTCCTGCTCATCATTTCTTACAGTACAATAGTATTCCATTGTATTCATATACCACAACTTGTCCAGCCATTCCCCAATTGATGGGCACCCCCTCAACTTCCAATTCCTTGCTACCACATAAAGAGCAGCTATAAATATTTTTGTACATGTGGGTCCCTTTCCCCCTTCCATGATTTCTTTGGGCAAAAGACCTAAAAGTGGGATTGCTGGGTCAAAGGGTATGTACAGCTTTATCGCCCTTTGGGCATAATTCCAAATTGCTCTCCAGAATGGTTGGATCAGCTCACAGCTCCACCAACAATGCATTAGTGTTCCAATTTTCCCACAGCCTCTCCAACATTTATTATCTTCCTTTTTTGTCATTTTAGCCAATCTGATAGGTGTCAGGTGGTACCTCAGAGTTGTTTTAATTTGCATCTCTCTAATCATTAGAGATTTAGAGCATTTTTTCATATGGGAATAGATAGCTTTGGTTTCTTCATCAGAAAACTGCCTGTTCATATCCTTTGACCATTTCTCAATTGGGGAATGACTTGGATTCTTATAAATTTGATTTAATTCCCTATATATTTTAGAGATGAGGCCTTTATCAGAAGCACTGGCCTCAAAAATTGTTTCCCAGCTTTCTGCCTCCCTTCCAATTTTGGATGCATTGCTTCTGTTTGTACAAAAATTTTTTAATTTAATATAATCAAAATCACCCATTTTGCATTTTATAATATACTCTATCTCTTGTTTGGTCAAAAACTGTTTTCCTTTCCAAAGATCTGATAGGTACACTATTCCTTTCTCTCCTAATTTACCTATGGTATCACCCCTTATGTCTAAATCATGTATCCATTTTGACCTTATTTTAGTATAAGGTGTAAGATGTTGGTCTATGCCTAATTTCTGCCATACTATCTTCCAGTTTTCCCAGCAGTTTTTGTCAAATACTGAGTTCCTATCCCAGAAGCTGGAGTCTTTGGGTTTATCAAACACTACATTACTAGTGTCATTTACTACTGCATTTCCTGAGCCTAGCCTATTCCATTGATCTACCACTCTATTTTTTAGCCAGTACCAGATAGTTTTGATGACTGCCGCTTTATAGTCACACTTATTTTTAAAGCCATACCTAGGAATTCTTTTGCCTCTGATAGAAACTAGAATGGGGATGGCTGCAGCATTGAGGAGTCTGGTTTGGGGTATAGGGAGAGAAAGTGAGCCATTCCCCAGAATTTATAATTAGAACCCCTCTGGGAGTGGGGGAGAGGAAGAAAGATTAGAACCAGGATGGCTGTCATGATGATGGGGCCCTGGAGACGCTATCAAATGAGGGAGAGAGATACAAGCTGGCAGAGGAGGTTCAGGGACAGTGGTCTTGGGCCACCTTTTAGAGGTAGTGCACGTCTACAGAAGTCAACATTCTAGAACAAAGCTCTCTGATCAAAACCTTGCCAAAGAACAAATGCTCTTAGGAAACCAATGGGCTCTCCATTAACTGTTAAGTAGCGAGGGCAGTTGGGTGTCACAGTGGATATAGCACCAGGCCTCAAGTCAGGAAGACTCATCTTCATGAGTTCAAATCCAACCTCAGACAGTTCCTGGCTGTGGGACCCTGGGTAGTTTCCTCATCTGTAAAAATGAGCTGAAACCATTCTAGTATCTTTGCCAAGAAAGTCCGTAAATGGAGTCATTAAGAGACAGACAGGACTGAACAACAGCAAGATAATTCTTTAGCTTTTCTTATGTGAAGCTACTATTAATTTCCTTTTACTATATAGTCCTAAGATAGCTCAGTATAGGTTCCAATTTACTGTGGGTCAAATTATGTTTGAGTCCTGTCTTTAGCATTTACTAATTGTGTGACTCTGGTCATGTCATTTCACTTTTATCAACCCCAATTTCCTAATCTGTAAAATGGGGGGGAGGTGTTAACTATTTGTATAGAGTTGTTATGATGATCAAATGAGAGGATGGAGGGAAAGTTCTTGGTGATCACAAAGCATTATATAAATATAATTGCTATTGTGACTGTGGTTACTCCATATTGCTGGGGTAGTTAGGTGGTATGGTGGATAGAGCACTAGCCCTGAAGTTGGGAGGACCTGAGTTCAAATCTCACCTCAGACACTTACTAGCTGTGTGACACTGGGCAAGTCACTTAACCCCAATTGCCTTGAAACATCTGGAGCCATCTCCAATCATTCTGATGCATGTCTTGCCACTGGACTGAGATGGCTCTAGAGGAGAGTGAGGTTGGTGACCTTACACAGCACTCTCTCCCTTAGATCCAATTCACTGAAAGTCATGACATCACCCCAATGTCATGGTCCTCTTTGAGAATGAAGGACAAACAACAACAACCACATATGCTAAATACGTAATATAGGATGGTCCCAAAAAGTCTTACCATAGTTTTCTTTTTTTTTCTTCTGGGAAGGGGGGGGTTCAATGAGGGTTAAGTGACTTGTCCAGGGTCACACAGCTAACTAGTTAAGTGTCTGAGGTTAGATTTGAACTCAGGTCCTCCTGAATCCATGGCCGGTGCTTTATCCACTATGCCACCTAGCTGCCCCAAGTCTTAGCATAGTTTTTTTGTTGTTGTTGTTTGTTTTTTTTTCAGGGCAATTGGGTTTAAGTGACTTGCCCAGGGTCACACAGCTAGTAAGTGTTAAGTGTCTGAGGTCGGATTTGAACTCAGGTACTCCTGAATCCAGGGCCAATGCTCTATCCACTGCGCCACCTAGCTGCCCCTTCTTAGCATAGTTTTAAAGTGCACTGAGGCTCTGGGACACCCTGTATAACCTGATTAGCCTATAGGAAGAGCAATAATCCTATTCCTATACTGTTGTTATTGAGGGAGTCTACTGCATTAAATTTTTTATTCCATCAATGTTAACAAGAAAATGCCAATAGCATCCAAAAGATAGCTTTGTGACCTTTATCTGTTCTTGGTGTCATACTGGAAAAGCATGATTGTAGCATTCAAGTCTATGCAAAGGGGTTTGTTTGCTCTCCATCCTAATGCATTGGATTAAGGTTTCTATGATGTGTGATTCATGCTAGAGAATCCATTATCCTCATCTCCTTACCCACAGGTTGCCCCTATTAGCATTGAGAAAGGGTGCAGGGAGAGAGAGCAAGTGGCTTTTATATTTTGGCAGCATAGTTAAGCTAATTGTGCTTAATTTCTAACAGTTTTGCTTCTCGGGGCCACATGGAGCTGGGCCTGTTGATCCCTTGTTATTTATATGGGGAAGCCTCCTGGAGCTGTGAAAGGGTAGAAATTCTCTGGGTTGTTGTCTGAGACTTCAGAATCCATGGGGTGATTTTCTTCTGCTCCCCGGGGCGGGGGGGGGGGATGTTAAAAAGATAATGAAGCCAGTTAAACCAGTTCTAGCCCAGTTTGGATACCAGAGTGGAGTTGGTGGCTAGAGGTGGCTACTGGGCTCTGACCGACCCATGGTGGAAAATTTGCAGCAGAGCAGGAATGAGAGAACCTGACATTTAGCAAGAGGGGGTGGTTCCTTGTACTCATTGGATGGGAAACCTGGTGATGGGGGGGGGTAGTATGGAGGAAACAAAGTAGGGAACAGCTTGGTTGAGTTTCCAGCTCAGGTGAGGAAGGGGAGGGGAAAGAGTTCAAAGTTGGTAGGCCTGAGCTCAGGCACCACGTAGGAGTGGAGAGGGAGGTGAGGCCTTTCAGCTAGTTCCAGAGACTTTGCTCCTTTAGTGCTAACATTAGTGACTCAGGACACCTGACAGGGAGAGTAGGTGGCCTGTGGATGTTTTCCAGCCAGCACTACCTTCCCTTTTTACGGGCTGGGGTAGCCTGAGGCCCCTGCTCCTCTACAGAAGACTGATGCTGGGCTTCACACCCTACCCTGTGGGGACTTGGGGCCAGCGTGCTTCTGAGAATGAACAAGGGGTACCTCTTCCTAATACCTGGCTGTTCCCCTGAGTCCTGAGATGATCTATCAAATTCTGGAAAGCCAGGACTTCTGAGTGCACCTTGACCATATCTTATAGGGACAATTTTCAACAATAGTGCTGAAAAAAGTGCTGGGAGTCAGGAGATCTGGGTCCTAGTACCTGCTCTGGTCCTCACTCTGAGCATGTTGCTCTTTTGTAAATAAGAAGTTGTACAAGAGATGACCTCTAAGGTCCCTCCTTGCTCTAACAGTCTAAGTCAATGAAAGTCAAGAAATATTTGACCCCAGCCCAGCTCAATCTTAATTTCATAAGAATTCCTCCATGACTCCAGGCAAGTCTCTTTCCCTCCCTGGAGGTCTCATTTTCCTACTTTGCGAAATGAATTTTGAGCAGAAGAAAGGGAAAGTCCCTTCCTTCTTTAATATTCTGTCCTGACATATTCAATTCAATTCAACAAAGCCAAACTCCTACCATGTGCAGTGAATTTTTCCAGCATCTTGAGAGATAAAGACAAAAAAATGAAATGGTTCTTGCTAATGTAGGTAAGATTTAGAACTGAACAGGACCTGAAAGATCATCTCGTCTGACCCTTCCCCTTAATATTATAGATTAAAAAAAGACACACACCCAAAAGTTAGAGCCCAGGGAGTTTAAATGACTTGCTCAGAGTCACACAGGTAGCAAGTGGGTTGAGCTGGGATTTGAACTCAGGCAGTCCAACTCTAAACCCAAGACTCTCTCCACTGTACTTGTCCTGCCTCCCAAGAATTTGTTGCTTTACTAGGGTATATAATATGTACACTTCTAAGTAGCTACAAATTATATACAAAGTAATCTCAAGACAGCAGGGATCACAAACAATTGGGATGGCTTTGAGGGTTTTGCTGGACTTGACTTCAGGCCCTATCACATAAGGGCTCTAACTCTGGTATTAGTCTTAGATGATTTGGGTGAAGGGACTGAGAGGCCTTGAAGCCAACTCCTCCCCACCCCACCCTACCCCCCGCCCCCAAAAAGGCCTAAACAAAAACAACCTAGCAACACTTCAATTTGTCTGCTCCTTCCCTATACCCCAAGAAAGCAGACTTCTTAGATGAAGAACATGAAGAAAGCTAATCTTAGGATTTAATTATTAAAAATAAATACTTAAAATAGGCCAGCTTCCTTTCCTTGTGCCTACCTAACCTCTCCTGTTGTCTATTTTACTACCTAGGAATATGGGGAGTCATTCTCAGACTGGGGGAAGACTCTGGAATCCTGGGGAGCCTTTACTCACCCCAGGCTCTCCATCTTCCCCAATAAGGTAATATTTGCCATGCCCCCTTCCCCCCATACACTACCACTCTACTGTGATGGGAATCTTTCATTTTTCCTTTATTCCATTTTATTATGTCATTTCTCATAAATATTTGGTGGCCTTTTTCCTGTTAATATTAACTTCACTTGGGTAAAAGCTGACTCACTGAATAATAGAATTAAGGGAAGATTTTGACATTCCTGAAATGAGAAGCCAAATGGGAGTCTGAGTTTCCCAAAAGGATTTAGTTATTTGTGGAAGAATTCTGCTGACCCCCAACTCTGTAGACATATACATCTTAACCAGCCCATTGTGAATGAAATCTTTAAATGTGGTTTTAATCTGTAACCTGATTTAATTTACCTATAGAGTCTGTTTAACTAGGTTTGTTTCCTTAAGAGATGTATGAGATTATTATTCTGTTTAACTTTGTTCAACTTTCATGACATTGAAGGAAGCATGAGATTATGAATGTCTTTAAAAAAATTTTATAGCTTAAAAGAATGCTGCTGGTGGTGGTGGTTTTCTTGGCAAAGATACTGGTGTAGTTTGCCATTTCCTTCTCCAGCTCATTTTACAGATGAGGAAACTGAGGCAAACAGGGTGAAGTGATATGCTCAGAATCACACAGCAAGTATCTGAGGGTAGATTTGAACTCAGAAAGATGAGTTTTCCTCATTCCAGGCCCCATACTCTTATTTACTACACCACCTAGCTGCCCCACTAAAAGAATGTACAAGATTGCACTATATAAAAGAATTTATTTCTCCATCTCCCTGATGTAATTTTGTCTATAAAAAGTTTTGTTAAAATCCTAATCTTGGTTCAGGGTTATTTTTCTACCTCCTGAATCTGTGCTTAAATATAATAAAATCTAGGCTTTTATCAGCATAATTTCTGCGTGGTGATAGATTTATTTTGGCAGCAGTAATTTACCAGATGAATTCAAAGAGGAGATATTTTTTTCTGTAACACTACTACACTGCCTTTCTTGCAGGTTGCCCTAGGGCACAGCCTGTGGTCAATGCCCCAGATGCCAAAACTCCTAACCTGTGAAGGCTATTCATTCATTCATTCATTTTTTCATTCATTCATTCATTCCATTTATTAAGTGCATACTGTGTATAGACCATACAATTAGGCACTATGCTAGCCATTGTAATGCTTAAGAATTTCCAATAAGTCATATTGCTTGGCAACTATACCTCCATCAATCTAATTTATTTTTCCCTGGATGGGCACACTCCATTGATTGACATGAGGAATTTTAAACTAAGTTTATTTTGCTGTGACTTCCTTAGGTCAAAGACCTTACTAATGGCAGTAGCTCAGCTTAGCAAATAGTTTGGGCATGGGATCAGGGAGCTGAATAAAGAAGAGAGGGAAAAGAGCTAATATTCAATAAAGCTGGAATGGTAGGTTGGGGCTGGTTTGTGTGGGGCTTTAAAAGCTAAGTGGAGGAGTTTATATTTTATCCTGGAGGGATAGAGATATAATAACACATTGCATTTATGGGGGTTGACATAGTTTGGTTTGGCTGAAATGTAGCCTATGTGTAGGGGAAGAATAAGATAAGATAAGGCTTGAGGATGACTCCAGATTGTGGAGGCTACTAAATTTCAGGCTGAATTTTCTAAGCTTTATTCAGTAGACAAAAGGGAGCCATTGAAGGATATTGAGCAGTGGAGTGACCTAACTTTTTTGAGGTAGATAGCAATAAGGGCTGGGACTGGGAATAGAAAAACAGGGAAAGGATTCTGTAGATTTAAATTTGACAGGACATAGATATGAGAGCTGAGGATGAGAACAAAGTCAAAGAAATCCTAGTTTTAACCACAGAAAACAGTGAATGGTGGTTTAATGGACAGAAGTGGGAGAAAGATATGTTTTCAATATATTGAATTTAAGGTGCTAGTGGATATTCAAATAGAGATCTTATGGGCAGTTAGAGATGTATCTGTAGTTCGGAAGAGTAGTCAGGGATTGAAGCAAGGTTTGGGATTCTCAACACACATTGATGCCACAGTAAAGCTAAGGGAGCCATGGAGATCATCAAAAGAGAGGATGTAGAGAGAGAAGAGAGTTGATGTGAGAACCTTGTGAATACTTATCATAAGGGGCTGGGAAATAAATGAGGAGCCAGCAAAACACAGGCTAGGTCCTGACGGGCATCCCTTGGGCACAGAGGGCTACTCATTCATTTAACCAGCAAATATTTAGCAAACATATTCCATGCAAGGCACTAGAGATACAAAGATAAAGTGATAAGACAAACAGTCCCTGCCCTCCAGGGCATTTCATCGGGGAAATATTTACACTGGCAACAAATTCAAGATAATCTGTGGGGGTAGGGGCACTAACAGATAGAGAGAGCAGGAGAAAAGGAGCAAAGGAGTCTAAGAGGCAGAATTAAAGAAGGAATACATTCTGAGCATGTCCCTGTCAAAGGTGGGAGATACAATGTTGAGTTCCAGAAAGAGCAAATCAGTCAGTTTAGTTAGAACATAGAGTCTACAAGAGGGAGTAATGTTAATCTACTCTGCAGATAGTAGTGATTTCTGTCAGAGAATACAGACCACTGGGCCATTTGTTGTCCTTATGAATCATACAGAGTCTATTAAGCTGAAAACTAGGTACCTGCTCTATATTCCAATGTCCTCCCCACCTCTGAAATTCTATGCTATTTATTGTCTCTCACTTTCTTTGGCATTTAGCATATGTAGCTTTCTTCCAAAACATTTTTATTGATGTCTTTTTTTGGAGTACATCACTAAAATTTCTCCCACTATCTCTCTCCCTCCCTGGCTAGAGAGCTATATCATAAAACAAATAATAATTTTAAATAAAAAACAAGAGGAAAAATGAACAAAACTGATAATACATAAAAAATGTTTAAAACTAAGTGCAATGTTCCATACCTCCCTCCTCTACAAAGGAACATGTAAGGATATCTTATCATACATATTCTTTAGAGCCATGCTTATTTCTTGTAATTGTGCATCATTTCTATTTACATTGTTGTAGCCATGTATATTGTTTTCTTGGCTCTACCTCATCCTGCATCAGCTCATGTACATCTTCCCATGCTTCTCTGTATTTATCATATTTGTCATTCCTTACAGCATAATATCCTATTACATTCATGTACCACAGTTTATTAGCCATTCCCCAATCAATGGACATCACTTTGTTTCAAGTTCTTTTCTATTACAAAAAGTTTTTTTTGTGTGTGTTTTCATGACATTTTTATTAATGACTTTTTAGGGGCATACATGTGGAATCTCTAGATCAAATGTTATGGACATCTTAGTTACTTTATTTGCATAATTCCAAATGGCTTCCAAACTGGTATGATATACTAACTAGTGTGTCTATTTTTCCAGGATAACTCCAACACTGACTATTCTCACTTTCCATTGTTTCTTAATTTCTTTTTTTGGTAGTTAATCTTATCTCCACATTGAGACTAAGTTCCTTGAGGGCAGGGATCCTGTTTCATATTTCTTTTATATCTCCCTCATTGAATAATATAGTAGAATATTGAACATGCAGAGAATATTCAGTAAATATTTATTCATCCTGTTGCTCCAGCAATGTGTTTGAGAATTACTTATTAAATTAATGAGAGAATGAATGTATGCCTGGATAAAGAGAAAGGAAGGAAGGAAGGAAAGAAGAGAGGGAGGAATGAAAGAGAAAAAAGGGGGAAAAACTTCCTATAATGTGGTCAGCTAGCAGTAAATATTTTATCTGAAGATTTGTCACAGGAATTCCTGTAGAAAGAAGGAAAGGCCTGTCCCCCACCAGAGAAGAGCAGTTCTTCCTTGATTCCTCTGGGTCTAGGTAGGTACATGGCTTGCTAAGGAAGATATGTTTCAGCTCTCCAGAACATAGCCTACTTATCTGTAAGAAGAGGGGATTGGTATCAGTGATTCTAAAACTTTCTGGTTTCAGGACCCCTTTATACTCCTTTTTTGGAGGGTGGGACAATGAGGGTTAAGTGACTTGCCGAGGGTCACATAGCTAGTAAGGGTCAAGTGTCTGAGGCCGAATTTGAACTCAGGTACTCCTGAATCCAGGGCTGATGCCTTATGCACTGTGCCACCTAGATGCCCCCAATCCCTTTATACTCTTTTTTTTTTTTTAGTGAGGCAATTGGGGTTAAGTGACTTACCCAGGGTCACACAGCTAGTAAGTGTTAAGTTTCTGAGGCCGGATTTGAACTCAGTTACTCCTGACTCCAGGGCTGGTGCTCTATCCACTGCGCCACCTAGCTGCCCCCCCTTTATACTTTTAAAAATTATTGAGGATCCCAAAGAGCTTTTATGTGAGTTCTATCTATCAATATTTACTGTATTAGAAATTAAAATACTTTATTATTATTATGAAAATAGTTTTGACCATGTACTCTCTGAAAGAAGGTGCTTGGACCATATTTTGAAAACTGACAGACTAAATGATCTGTAGGGTCTTTCCCAACTTAACATTCTATGATTTTAGGGGCTATTTCCAATAAGCAATGTCTGGACTGCCTTGAAAAGTAGTGAATTTCCTATTAATGGAGGTCTTTAAGGAGAGGCTGGTATTACATTCAAAACCAACATTAGGGACTCCATTTTGCCTTTATCAGCCATTTTGTAAAGCTAAATTTCAGCTACTTATAAATCACCTGATTTTAGAGAATTCACTCTCCCTCCCAAAGGTCACTTGACTTTGATGAAAAAAACAAACAAAAAAAACCCCAAAATGATGAAGCCCAAATGACTGAACAACATGTGCCAAGTACTATGTAAGGCAGTTAGGATACAAGTACAAAAAGCACTGAAATAATTCCTACCTGCAAATGAAATAGCATTCTAATGGGGAAAGACAATGAGTACACATAAAAATAGAGGGAACATAAATTCATAAATAAAACTATATATTAAGTTTTTTAATATGAAGTGGTTTGGGAAGAAGGGCAGTTGACCAAGGGTATGTATTACCTTTTATCAGGCTCCTCTCTCTCTCTCTGGATGACCCCACTGACTGTGGCCTGTTTCAGAATAGATTATTTCTATAATGGATCTTGTTCCTGGTCCTTCACACAGACAGCTGGGTTGCTACTATTGGCTCAAGGCAAGGGTACAAGAATTTTTCAAACAGGGAGTTAACTGTTTATTCTGTGTAGGTTCATGCAACTATGAGAAAGAGATTTTGCCTTGTTAGAGGCAGCAAGGCACTGAGGAAGTCACATTTTTCTTCCAGGATTTGCCCAAGCAATAATCTGTAGTACTGATTATATTAAACCAGAATGAATTTCCCTCTGAAAGTTATGAACAGACATAATAAATCAAAAGGATAGGGGTAGGGGAAGATTCACAGGACCCACCTCAGAGCTCTGGTTACCATTTTCTTCCTAAAACAGGAAGCTTTGTTTCCCCCTAGATTCAATTCCAAATTTGACAGAGCTCTTGGCATGAAGATCCTTCCAAAGTGAAATGATCATCAAGAGCTCTGAGAAAGCTTCATAGAGTTGTAATCCTTGCCCCAAAGCCCACTGGTAAAGGACTTTCTCCACTGTAATTCCTATTCAAAGCCTGTTGATATAGGGCTCTCTTCTCATTGGTTAAAATAAATTCCCTGCCCTGTGTGAGGGGTGGAGTAGATTTGACAGCAGGCTCCTGCTTTCTTCAGCCCTCTTTGAGACACCTCAAGCTTCAGATCTTCTTTGAGCTTTGGGTTTCTTAGGGCACTTCTGACTTCCAGCTTCAGTAGAGAAAATGGAAGAGGCTCACCCCACTTCAGATTACTGAAGGGAAAGATCTGAGAAGACATGGGAGGAGCTGCCAGTCTCCATCATGTCCCTATTCCCAGCTTGCTACTCTAGAGACTTCAAGGAGTTTTCCCTTGCATGAGATCCAGATTTGATGAAGTTTCATAGTGAAAGTCTGAGTTTTTATCTACAGAATTTTTTCCTGAGGTAAAAAGAAATGACCTTTATTCTTTTTCTCTATTTTTTTGTAGAGAAGGAGATTTGGATGATGGTGGTAACATTTGGAGAAGAGGATGGAAAAGGACTAGAATCAGAATGCTGGGCAGGTCATCTAGGATGGGTCTTGGATAATAACATCCTATATTCTTCCCTTCTCCTGTGCTTCTTCTATTGCCATTCCACTCTCCTGACTCTCAATGTGGGTTGGCTAAGAAGAGCTTTGAAACACGCAGCCAAGAGGCTTAGCCAGGCTGCTAAGTGGAAAATCATTTGAATCCAAATCATGGCTAGCATCGACATATCAGACACCATGGTGGGCATCAGTAACTAAGGAGGCCGAGGACTCCACACAGAGACATAAAATGGATTAGAGTTGAGTCCATGCCGGGTCCTGAGAGGAGCTAAATTGGAATTTAAGCTAATTAGGGTTGAATGAGCATCCTGAGTGAAGGGCATTTTTTTTCTCTGCTATTGAGGGGTTCAGGGATTTACTGACTCATGGAAGCAGATCTGCTTACAAAATGGAAAAGTCTTTGGCCAAATGCAAATTACCTTCAGTCTACAGAAAGTTGTTTTCCCAGAACTTACTTGGAAATTACTTTCTTGTGCAGTTACTTGCATGCACCAATTGTTCTCCTATAGTATTTAATTTGTCTCCAGTGTAATGCTCAGTTGGCTCTCCTTGCTGGAATAAGGTGATTCAACCACTCATTCTAGGAGCCATTGGTGCCAGGCCTCTCCCACAGAGGAAATGATTCTGGGGATGCGGCCTAATGCTCCCACTGGGCATGAGCCTCTTTGGAGAAGTTTCCTGCAGCTTAGGTAGATGGCCCCTCTGTTTGTCAGCTGCGCCTTTGGAAGGCCAGGTGTGAAATTCCCTTGTCTTTAATTCAACCATTTGAGCAGCATCCATCCCTCTGGAAAGGAGACTTTGTCATGGGGAAAGGAGTCTGAGACCTCTACCTTCAGTAACCAAGGCCCTCATTTGCAAGGCCAATCTCCCCATAGCACCGTCATCCCCAAAGCCATTTAGTTCCATTCAATTTATTGGTCCGTCCCAGAATTTATTACTGTGTGCCAGATAATGTGCTAGACAATCGATACAAGGACAAAGAAGAAATAAGTCCTGTTCTCAAGAAGCTTACATTCAGAAGAGGGGGGGGGGGCTACACAACGTGAAAGAGAAGTAAATGTAAATGACATATATCATATATAACAAATTAATAATATATATGATATAAAATAAACACATCATCACTTCCAGAGGGACACTAACAAATGAAGAATCAGCAAAAGCATCTTTTAGGAAGCAACACAAATGAGTCAGGAGTTTCAAGAAGTAGAATTGAGGAAGGAATGCATTGCCGATGCTAGACACAGTCTATGCAAATGTGTGGAGGTAGGAGATGGAATATTGTATGTGGGAACAGTAAGTAAGTCTTTTAGATGGAAGATAAAGTGCTCTTGAGTGAGTAATAAATAATTAGCCTGGGAAGGGGCAGCTAGGTGGCACAATGGATAGAGCACCGGCCCTGGAGTCAGGAGTATCTGAGTTCAAATCCGGCCTCAGACACTTAACACTTACTAGCTGTGTGACTCTGGGCAAGTCACAACCCCAATTGCTTCACTAAAAAAAAAAATTAGCCTGGAAAGAGAGGTAAGAGCTGGATTTTGAAATATTTTAAATGACTAATAAAGGAGGTTGTATTTTATCTAGAGGCAAAGAGGAGCCACATGGTTTGATCAAGTTGAGTTGTTTCCAAGTTGAGTTATTGTGACATCTGCTGATACTGCACCTTTCTAACTCCCAAATGACCTAGGTCTAGCTGATCAGTTAGCTATAGGAGGAATGCTACATGCAGAAGTAAGTGGTCTTGAGCAAATCACTCCTCCTTACTGGGCCTTACTTTCCTCATCTGTAAAATGAGGAGCTAGAATTACGTGATCCCCAAGGTCCCTAACAGATCTAACATCATTTGAGTCTAAGAAGTAGCTAGGTTAGGTGACCTGAAAACAATAATAGAAAGGTCTATGATCTTTTAGGTATATGTATTTTGTCTTATCATTTATGTTACAAACATTGATAGATTACCCACAATCTGAGAGGTCTCATCTAACAAATGATCAAAATAAATAAATGATCTCATCTGCAAGTGTGTGCAACATTTCACATGTTCAGCAACTTCACTGCCTCTATTTTTATATATTAATGAACAAAACATATTTTTTTACCTTTTACCTCATAGCATTAAAAAAGAAAACAAATTTCTTATAACAAAAATACATTGTCAAGCAAAAAAAATATTCATTGGCTGTGCATAAAAATACATATGTCTCATTCTGCACCCTAAATCTATCACCTCTCAGTAAGGAGGTGAATAGTGTGTTTTATCATTTGTCCTTTGGAATCATGGATGGGCATCGTATTGATCACAGTTCTTACAGTTGCCAAATTATAAATTTGTTTTTGTAGTGTTATAATGGAATAAATTGTTATCATGATTCTGCTCATTTCATTCTTTATCAGTTTATAAAATCTTGAAATTTGTTCATTTTTGTAATATTGATATCATAGTATAAATTGTTCTGGTTTTGCTTACTTCATGCTGTGTCAATTCATATGTCTGTGCATGACTCTTTTGAAGACATCTGTTTCCTTGTTTCTTATAACATAATACTATTCCATCACATTCAAATTCCACAACTTATTTAGCCATTCTTCAATTGATGGGTGTCCCTCTAGTTTCCAGGTTTTTTCCCCACCACATCTCTTTAGTTTCCAGGTTTTTTTCCACCACAGAAAGAGGCATAAATAGTATTGAATACACAATATTAATCAACTTTTATATAGTGCTTTGAGGTCTGCAAAGTACTTTACAAACATTAATTTAGTTGATTCTCTCAACAACCCTATGAGGTAGATGTTATTATTATACCCACTTTTACAGATGAGCACAGAAAGGTTAAGTGACTTGCCTAGGGTCATGTACTAATAACTATTTGAGGCAGGATTTAAACTCAGGTCATCCTCTATCCACTGTACTATCAGTTGCCTTTTCCTATTTGATTTCCTTTGGGCTTAGTCCCAGCAGTGTCATAGTTGGGTCAAAGGGCATGCGTTTTCTAGGAATATTTTGTATATAATTAAAAATTACTTTTTAGAATGCTTATACCATTCATGGGTCTATCAACAGTTCATCAGTGTATTGTTTTTTCATAGCCCATCCAACATTTATCATTGTGCTTTTTTGGTCGCCTTTTGCAATCAGATTAGACATTAAGTAGAATATTATAAATGCTTTAATGTGACTTTCTCTAAGTTGTGATTTGGAACACTTTCATTTTAAAAAATTATTACTATAGAAAGCCTTGAGTTCTTCCTTCGAGAACTTCCCATTCATATTCTTAGATCATCTATCGACTGAGGAATGGATCTTGTTCTTTTAAATTTGAATCAGTTCTTTATATATCTTGGAAATAAGATATATAACACTATTTGCAGAAATTATAATTGACATAAATAATTAGAAAACTATTAAGTGCTCATGGATAAGTTAAGTCAATACAACACAATTGATAGTACTACCTAAATTAATTTACTTATTCGATTCTACACTAATCAAACTACAAAAAGATTACTTTATACAACTAGAAAAATGATAACATTCATATGGAGACAAAAAAATGTCAAGAATCTCAAGGGAAATAATAAAAAGAAGTGGAAGGAAGGAAAGAAGAAACAAGCATTTATTAGGTGTTTACTGTGTGCCTGGCACTGTACTAAGTGCTAGGCATTCAAATACAAGCAAATAGAAAGACAGTTCCTACTCTCATTTAGTTTACATTTTAAAGTGGAAAGACAGATCCAATCCAATCCAATCCAATCCAATCCAATCATTTATTAATCCAATCAATTATTAAGCATCTATGAAGTACCAGGCACTGTGTTAATCACCAGGGATACAATTAAAAGAAAAAGAGTCCTTGCCTTCAAGGAGCTTACAATGTAAAGGGGGAGACAAGACACAAAATGAGGCAGGAAAGCAAGGGTGGGTAGGTATGGGGGCATCTTGTTCAGTGGAGTTGAAACCAGGCAGAGGAGCAGATGCAAAGTGGACTGTGGAAAGACAATCCACAAAAGGAGAATGGGAGGGATGAAGGTCCCCAATTTTGGGGGGCATGGTTATGAAGTCTAGAAGCCAGGAACCTGGACAGGAGGGGAATGAAGGCTGGCCAGACTGGACCCTCCCCAAAACAGAGGTTCCAGGAGAGACTCACCAATGGGAGAAAGGGAGCAAAACAGGCCTAGCAGTGCCAGATCACAAATTTATACTATAAAGCAGTAATTCTCAAAATAATTTTTCACTGGTTTAAAAACCCCCCAACCCAAACAGAGTAATTGATCAGTGGAACAGATAAGTTATATAATATATAGAAGGAAGTGTAACTAGTATTCTCTTATTCAATACATACAATGACCCCAGCTCCTAGGATGATGACTCCCTATTTGACAAAAATCGCTGGGTAAATTAGACATCAATATGCTAGAAATTAGATTTAGACTAAGACCTTATACAAGTTGTATATGGATACATGACCTAGATATAAAAGGTCACATCATAAAGAAATTAGGAAAAAAAGGAAAAAATGATCTATTCAATCTATGGATAGGAGAAAAGCTCATAACTAAATAAGGGATAGAGAAGATTATAGAAAATAAAATGGATAATTTTGATTACATAAAATTAAGTTTTTGTACAAACCAATTCAATAAAGCTAAGATTAAAAGTGAATTAATTGACTGGAAAAATGTTTTTAGCAAATTTTTCTGATTTACAAGATATATAAGAACCTAGGGCATGTATCCAAGATACACCAGAGACCTTCCTAAGAATGAATCCCAACAGATGACAACTACCCACTTCTGGTGATTCACATGGGCACAAATGACTCTTCCAGAAGGAACCTAAAAAGTGTTGCCAATGATTATGAAGTCTTGAGCAAAAAACTGAAGACCATAAGGGTATAGGTTTTGTTTTCTTCACTCTTGCCCATTCAGGGCAAAGGATACAGAAGAGAAAATTAATTTGGGAAGTGAACAGCTGGCCAAGGAGGTGGTATCTGAAAAGGGGACTTGGATTTGTGGATCATGGCTTACAATACAAGGCTGACAGATTTCTGGCTTGAAATAGAGTACACCTCACAAAGGCTGGTAAGAATGTATTTGTCAAATGCCTTGCAAACCTAATCAAAAGGACATTTAATTAAAAAGGACAGGGGATGGAAAAGACTGCCTAGATCTTTAGAAAGTAACTAAAAATAATGAAAAATAGCAGCTGAGATACCCAGAAATTCATAGATCATAGTCAAACCTATGACTTCAAATGTCTATACACAAATGCCCAAAGTCTATTCTACAAGAAGAACTAGAGACCCTAATGCAAGGAGATAAAGTTGAACTTAAACTGAAACTTGGTGGGATGAAACTTAAGACTGGACTATGGCTCTGGATAGACACAATTTATTGAAAAAAAAATAGAATAAAAGAGATGAATAGGGCTATTACATTTTATAGTAAGAAGGCATGTGAAAAAATCTGGGTAATGGGGAAGGGGATTGAGTTGAGGAAAGGTGAATATGGATAATCTTTGGGTGAAGGTCAAAAGAGAAAGACACAAAAGAGATTTTTTTTTTTTGGTCATTTGGGTATACTACAAGACTACCCGGACAGAAAGAAGAAATAAGGGGAAAACTTGGGAAACACATCATGAGCCTGGCAAAGAGACATGATATAGTAGTGATGTGTAACTTCAATTACCTGTACAACTTCTGGAGCTCTCTCTGCCAAAAACAAGAGCCCAGAACTTTTTGATTTGCATTAGTGATATCATTTTTCAAATGGTGGAGGAACCAACAAGACAAACTTTTATTCTGGATCTGATTCTTACTAATAGGGCTGGGCAGCAGAGGGAAGTAACCTCTCCACCCTAGAATTTGTGATAGGTGAGAGGAAATCTGGGCATATTCTGACATATACCCTAGCCAATGAGTCAAAGGTGGATTGATTCTGATTTGAAGTATTCCAATAACTGACAGTTATTTACCTCGTTAAGTCACTTATTGTTAGTGCCTCTTCCAGGATTCCAATTTCATTTCATTTTCTTCTTTCAATTCTAATGATTTAAAAAAATTAGACCTGTTGAATTAAAAAAATTACATCTATAGTAATCAGACTGAAACAATGCTAGAAAGGATGCCCTCAAGGAGAGGGTGACATTTTCAGAAAGTGATAGCGTCTAATTTTCAAGAAGAAAAAAAAAAGCCAGATTAAAGTTTCACTATGAGTATTCTAGTCATGTTTTCAGCTTGTGCAGCATCTTTTCTTCTCAATCATGCTGTTTCATTTCTCCATGAATAAGCCTGTATCTGGGGATGGCTGGCAGCTGACTGCTGTTCTAATCCACTGGTCCCATAATTAGTTCCAAATGTTATTTTCATAAAGCCATATTCTTCTTGATGTCTCCTCAATTCCCTTGCTACTCCTTACATGTGGCCCATTAGCTCAGGCCCAGAAGCCTTCATAGAGGGCAAAGACACCCTAGCCTACATTTTCAGGAGTTACCTAGGTTAACCCCTTGGTATAAAGTATGAACCCTGGGAGATGACCACATGGCTTTGCTAAGGAGCTGAGGTAATGCACCTTTCAGAAACCCTGTATGTAGCTGCTTCTCTTTACCCACATCTTCCTGGTTACGTAGAGAGTTGCCAAAAAAAAACCTGTCTAGAAATGTCTTCTATGAATCCTTCCCCAACTATTCCAGCCTGCATTGATCTCTGCTATTTGGTGTTCTATGGAGTATGGCCAATTGAACACCAACATTCCATAGTACATTCTAAGGTCCCTGTTGGCTCTAATTTTGTATATTCTAAATAAGGAGAGCAGTGAGGTGGTCAGCTTGATGTAGCTTCAGGAATTCAGGTTAAGGGTCTTCAGTTTTCTGCCTAAGATGTCTGAAGCAAAAGAGAGGTGAATACTTCCTGTGGGGATAAATTGCCTAGAAGTAGCAGTTCCTCAGAAAAATACTAGATTTGGAAGCCTCTCCATGGAACTCCAGTGGAAGACAGTATCTCAATGAGGAAGCATCCTAGCAGCAGCAATTAAGGATAAGCAGCAGATGACAGCAGCTCAGGGGAAAAGGAACATATCATGGCAGAAAAGCAGGAGGCAGTAGCTGATCAGTACAGAAGCCTAGCAGTAGCAGTTCAGTAGTAGATAGCAGCTTAGTGGAGAAAACATCCCAGAAGCAGGTAACATCAGCAGTTCTGTGGGGAAGCAGACAGCAGCAACTTTGGAGGCAGAAAGCTATTGAAGCTAAGACAGTCATTGCAGCATGAATTGTCCAGGGACGAGTGTTCCCTCTTCCAATGGTGGCGTGGGAATCCATGGGAGATTGTGTTCCTGAACATTTAATTGAAGAGATTTTTTCCTTGTCATTTACCACACTATTGTGTTTAAGTAAATGCCTTTTGCTTCTTAGTATATAAACTAATTTGGTCTCATAAAAGGGAACATTTGATGGAACATTGGACTTGAAAGATACTCATCCAAAAAAAAAATACTTTGAACCTGAGTGCAAGTTCAGGGGGCAGGGGAGGGACAAATTGAAGCAAACTTGAACTATAACTGAAATTCCTTTCTGTTCTAGAATTAACATTCCCAAGTCCTCTCTAGCTCTGACATTTTGTAGAGATGAGAGTATAGGTCAAGCACAGATAAACAGCATACAGGTCCAAAGAAGGAGCTAGATCTGGTTTTTGAAAGACAGAATAGTTTCTAACAGGTTCAACAGGATGATAACAGTGGGAAGGATGGTGTTCAGGGAATAGAATAGTAGAGCAAAGGGACAGCAGTGAATTTTAAGTCCAAAGACCTGGGTTCAAATCCAGGCACTGCCAATCACTCAACAAGCATTTGATGTTCCAGGTCCCTGGCTGGATGATGGGAATACAAAGACAAATATGAAGCAGGCCAGTTAAAGGAACATACATTCTATTTGGGGAAATATGTCCATATGTATAAGCAGACACAAAATATATTCAAAATAACTGCAAGGCAATTTCAAGTTAATTTGGGGGCAGCTAAGTGGCACAGTGGATAGATCACTGGGCTTGGAATCAGGAAGTTCTGGGTTAAAATTCAGACTTAGACACTTATTAGCAGTGTGACCTTGGGCAAGTCATTTAACCCCTATTTGCCTCAGTTCCTCACCTGTAAAATGAGGACACACTGGAGAAGGAAATGGAAAACCACTCCACTATCTTTGCCAAGAAAACCCTATGGACAAGTCCACAGAGAGTCAGACACAAGTGAAGAACTCCACAACAAAAACAGATTTCAGGGGAGAGAGGCACAAGCAGTTGGGGGAACCAGGAAGAGCCTTACATAGTTGATAAGCCTTGAGTTAAAATTGGAAGAACAGATTTTCTAAAATGTGAAGATTATGAGAGTGCACTCAAGACATGACATAACTTGTACAAAGGTATGGAGATGGGAGATGGAAGATCATACATGAGAGAGAAAGTAGACCAATTTGGCTAAACTGTAAAGTACATGAATGGGAATAATGTTTATTAAGTTTGGGAAGGTAGGCTTTTCCACTTACCAGCTGTATGACTTTGGGGTAAATCCTTTATTTGAGCCTTTTGGGGCTCCATCTGTAAAATCCCTGAGGCTCAGGTAAACTCAGCCACAAGAGTTTCTCAAGGTCACACAGATTCACTCCTCTCAGATCCATCCATCCCAGATGCATCACAAACCCCTTGCAGGAATACCAGGCCAATAAAATAGGGGCAAAGGGAAAGTTGAGAAGTCAGACTTACATTCTCAGAGGGCACCTGGGGGAAAGGGTGCAGACCAATAGGGACTGACCCTCTCAGCACTCAATCTACACTGAATCATCTACCACTGAGGTTCCAGAACCCTGTTTTATCTCCTTTATCCTATCCATAACATTCCCTTTTCCCTCCCACCTATACTCTCCTCTCTGCTCCCATTGCTGCTTTATTCTAATAAGCATCAGAGCGAACATCAATGCTTTCTTCTCCCGGTCTCCCTCAGAAGCAGTGGTGGGGGAGTAGAGAAGCAGGTGGCTTACCCTCAACCCCCACACGAAGGACACCCAGCTGGGTTCAGGCAGTGAGACAGATGAATGTACTCCTCTTTAGTGAAGATCGTGTTGCAAAAATACATCATCTGATTATGGGTGATTGAAGAGTCAAAGATGGGGAATGTTGTTCCCTGTGATTTGTACTGATTTCAGACAATGCTAAACAAGTCACAGGGAGGAGGTGATGGCCAGAGCCCCATCTGGAATGACTATCCCACAAACATACGTTTCCTTCGGGTGAGAGGGACATTTGGATAGTTCTGTCACCTCGTCTGGGGGTTTTTCAAACAGTATTTGAAAACAGATTCAGGGCATTTATCTTGCGAGCATTCTATTTCATTCTAAAGCTTTCCCCCTTATTATTTTCTGCTGGATGGGAAGTTAGCTGAAAATTAAATTGGAGACAACTTGTGAAAGAAAATAAGGCTGCTGCTGAATAATAAGGTTGGCGCTGGCCTGAGATAATCACTGACACTTGCCCCCCCTCCATGTTTGACAGGAGAAATTCTCTTTTGGAAATGTATCCTGCAAAGATTGAAGGCAATAATTGGGGCCAGTGATTAATGTGCCCTTTAATGTACCCGTGAATACATTTGTCTTCCAGATTTATCCAATTTCAAAAATACATGATCAACTGAGGTGGTGGTAGTGGGGGGTGGGGGGTGTGGAGATATTTTTACAAAGATAAAGAATATGCACTTGGATAGATCTTCTATTTGATGTTAAATGAGTCTTAGGGAAGAGTTATTTCAATTAGTTGGTTTTAAAATGACTAAATCAACCCTGCAAATGAGGCCCATTTTTGTCCGCTATTTTTCTCCTCTCTCCTTCCAAGGAGAAATGAATGATATACACAGTTGCCCATTTGTCACTCCCTCCCTCAGCTTTCTTGTGCCTGGTGTATAGCCCAGTGTTGGGAAGGTGACCTCTCAGAGTCATCCAGGTATTTTGTCTATTCTTTTGTTTCAGGGAGTTGTAATCAATTAACACACAAGCATTTATGCTGTGCCAGGCACTCACTGTGCTCAGTGCTGCATTATAAAGACAAAAATCCCCCTTAATGTGGGGGATCCCTCTTAGGCTACTGGCAATTTATACTGGTTATGTTTTCTTTAATAATAGTTGTTTGCATGTTATCTTCCTCATTAGACGAAGCTCCTTGAGGGTAGGTAGTGGTTTTTGTTTTTTGTTTTCCTTTCTTTTTATCCCCAACTCTTAGCACATTGCCTGGCATATAGAAGGCCCTTAATTAATGTCTGTTAACTTGACTTTTCCCTCAAGGAGCTTACATTTCACTGAGGGGATATGACATGCTCACATATTTGTAAATAGTCCATAGATTGGAGGGGTAATAACAACTTGGAGGAATTAAGAAAGGCCCCATGAAGGAGGTAGTATTTGAGGTGAATTCTAAAGGGAACTGGCAGTCCTGATACCAGAAGTACGCTGGTAAATTCTTAATAACCAGCTGTCTGGAAAAACAAACAAACAAACAAACAATAACAACAACAAAACAAAGAAGCACACTTTTAAGCTTAATCTGCTTAATTCACATTTTCTCCATTACTTTCTTAAGTCTAGACAGTCAACAAAACAATCAATCAAGTCCTGATTTGTAATGTTGTCTGATTTCTGAAGTGGAAACGCTCCCACTGAAAATTTAACCATTGACTCTGGAGTAACACTTAGAGGCAGAGGTGAAGGAGGACATCCAAGGCATGGAAGTGGGGTGAAGGATGTTGTCTATGTGGAATAGCATGTAGCTTAGTTTGTTTGGATTGGGGCCAGGAATATATAATCAACATGAAAAGTTAGGTTGGAAGCAGATTGTAAAGAGCTTCAGATGAGCAACAGAGAAGCTTATACTTAACCCCAGACACCATGAGTTGGGAAGATGGGAGATGGAGAGGTGGTTCTAAAGCTTCTGGGACAAGGAATGACATGGTCAGACCTGTGCTTGAGGAAATATAAATTTGACCACTATGTGGAAAAAGGGAGAGAGAGGATTGAAGGGAAATTGAAGGTTATATGCAATTTTTGTTGTTGTTTAGTCATTTTTCAGTCATGTCTGACTCTTTGGGACACTTTTTGGGCTTTTCTTGGCAAAGATACTGGAGTGGTTTGCCATTTACTTCTCATTTTACAGGTGAGGAAACCAAGGCAAACAGGGTTAAGTGACTTGCCCAGGATCACATAGCTAGGAAGTGTCTAAGGCCAGATTTGAACTCAGCAAGATGAGTCTTCCTGATTCCAGGCCAGGCACTCTATCTACCATGACACCTAGCTGCCCCTTATATGTAATAGTCTAGGCAATGGATGATGAAAGCCTAAACAAGAATTATTATGCGTTGAGTAGACAGAAGGAAATGAACTCCTGAAACGTTGTGAATTGACAAGACTCTTAGCAATTGGCTGGATATGGGACAGAAGGGGACAAATGACAGAGAGTCAAGGTTGAGAACCTGGAGGAATGGAATGATGGGGGAATGAATGGGAGAGGTAGATTTGGGGAGAAAGATAAGGAATTCTGTTTTGGCCATGTTGAGTTTGAGATGCCTATGGGACTACCAGGTAGAGATGTCCAGCAGGCTGATGGAGATGTAGAACTGGAGTTCAGGAGAGAGATAAACACTGGTTATTTGGGGTCATCTGTCCAGAAATGATCATTAAATTCATGTTATGCCAATGGTTATGGTTATGAGATAACCAACACAGAGCTCATAGAGAAGAAAAGGGAGAGGACCCAAGAGAGGACCTTGGCATATATGTATAGATAGAAAGCTGAACATGAATGATGATTCTGCAAAGGATCCTGAGGAAATTTTTTTTTTTTTGGTGAGGCAATTGGGGTTAAGTG
Source organism: Dromiciops gliroides (assembly GCF_019393635.1). NCBI lineage: Eukaryota > Metazoa > Chordata > Mammalia > Microbiotheria > Microbiotheriidae > Dromiciops > Dromiciops gliroides. The sequence continues at coordinate 343,767,702 of NC_057862.1, read as the reverse complement.
ACTTGCCCAGGGTCACACACCCAGTAAGTGTTAAGTGTCTGAGGTCAGATTTGAACTCAGGTCCTCCTGAATCCAGGACCAGTGCTCTATCCAGTGAGCCACCTAGCTGCCCCTGAGAAAATTTTTGACAAGCCTTTTTCCAGGTCAAATCAAACTCTCTATTTATGCCCATAATACAGTCTCCTCCCATCTCCCTTAGGAGCTTATCCTATTAATTATTTCCTCTCTTTATCTTTCATCTGATTTCTCCTGATTATCTACTGAGTCTTCCTTCACTGCCAATAGACTTACTCAGGTTTTCCTCTCCTTTAAAAGCTCTCATCTACCCTACCATCCCCTCAAGATAATTCATCCTTTATTTTCCCTTTCACTGCCAAATTAGAACATATCATCGACACTTGCTTCCCTCTCTCCCTCACCACCCATGCCTTTCTCAGTGCCTTGAAATCTGGATTCCAGCCTCAACAGGACTAAAACTTCTCTCTCCAAATTGACCCAAAGTCTCTTAACTGCTAATTAGGATCTTCTTTTCTCAGTCCTAATTCTTCTTGGCTACTATTAACTATCCTCTCCTTCTGCCTCTTCTTTCCTCCTTTAGTCTCTGTCAACCCTAGTCTCTGTTGGTTCTACTCATGCCTATCTATCCAATCACTATTCCTTGGTTTCCTTTGCTGGACCATCATTTCTATTCTGATTTCTTAGCTTTGTATTTCTTACATTTCTCAGGGATCTGGTCTGGGCCCACTTATCTTTTCTATATGTCTTAGAGATCTTATCAAATGTTATTGATTTAAATAACATCCCTAGACAGATATCTCCCAAATCCATATATACAGATCCAATTCACCCTTGAACTACATTTATCCACCATCTTTCTGGATGTACTTTGAGTCTCTCAAATTCAAAATGTCCAAAACATATCTCATTATCGTCTTCCAACCCCCAAGCTGCTTTTCCTCCAAATTTCCTTATTTCTGTTCCAGGCATGACTATTTTTCGAGTAAGCCAGGTTCTTAACCTTAGAGTTATCTTTGACTCTTCCCTGTATGTTTTCTTCCATGTTGAATCAATTTCTGTCTTGTTGATTCTTTTTCTATAATATCTGACTTATCTATCCCATCATCACCATTCATACATCTACTGTCCTAATCCAGGCCCTCATCACCTTTCCTCTGGACTCCTATAATAGTCTCCTAACTAGTTGTTCCTGCTGCCAGGCTTTCTTGTCTTCATGCCATCCTTCACACAACTACCAAAAATGTATACTTCTCAAAAAATGTCAGGGGATCCCCATTGCCTCTGTGATGAAATACAAACTGCCTAGCCTGTCCCTCAGGACCCTTCTCATTTTTGTTTCCGCATATCTTTCTAGTATATTTTGCACTACATCCCTACCCCTTTCACAAATTCTAGATGACAGCCAAATAAAATTACTATCACATCCCCAAACGTGATAGTGTGTATTTCCACTGTGTATTTCCACAAGTAGTTCCCCATGCCGAGAATGTTACCCCTCCTTACCTTTGCCTCTCAATGCCCTCGACTTCCTTTAGGGCTCAGTCCAGGTGCCACATTCTTATATAAGTTCATCTTATCAATTGCTAGTGTTTTCTCCCTCCTAAATGCTACTATATTTATTTGTGTAGTTTATAAGTCCATGTGGCTATTTCATGTTTCCCTAGTAGACTGTAACTTCCCTGAGGGCAGGAACAAATTCATTTTTGTGTTAATATTCCTAGAACTTAGTCCAGTGGCCTATGCAAGAAAGCACTTAATGAATGTTTATTAAATGTAATTGAACTTCTAGAGAGGCAAATTTATTTTCACATGACCATATTGGACCTGTCCAAATATGGAGAATTTAGAATATTTTAAAAAGTTTAGAATGATTATTTTCATTTTGAGAAAATTATGATAAGTACTACCTACCCAAATTGGTACATCATTCATCTGTTTTTCAAAGCCATCAAAATGAAATTCTCAAAGTCTGAAATTTGCCTCAGTTTCCTCATGTGTAAAATGATCTAGAGAGGTAAATGGCAAACCACTCCAGTATCTTTGCCAAGGAAACCCCAGATAGGGTCACAGAGGGTTGGATATGATTGAAAAACAACTGAACAACAACAAATACCTGAAAAAATCAAGGAAGTCAGTGTGGTACAGTGGCAAGGGTGCTAGATTTAGGGTATGAGGACCTAGGTTTGAATACTGGCTTTACCACTTACAAATTATGTGACCTTGGGCAAATCTTCTCTGGGTCTCAGTCGTTGTTCAGTTCTTTCAATTTTATTGGATTCTGTTACCCCATTTGCGCTTTTCTTGGCAAAGATACTGGAGAAGTTTGCCATTTTCTTCTCCAGCTCATTTTACGAATGAGGAAACTGAAGCAAACAGGGTTAAGTGACTTGCTCAGGGTCACACAACTAATAAATGTCTGAGGCCAGTTTTGAAATCAGGAAGATGTCTTCTTGACTCCAGGCTCAACACTCTATTCACTGTGACACCTAGCTGCCCCAATCTCTTATTATAATTTATTATTAAATTATCACTTCTGTGTTGTGGGTGGAAATCATTTGTGTTTGTTAACCTATATTTTAATGTGTGTGATTATTTAGCATCACCCAGCAGTACCCTCATCTATAAAATGAGGGGGCCAGACTAGATGACCTCATATATCCTTTTCAATTCCAAGTGTATAATCCTAATAAATAAATAAATATATATATATATTTTAGTGAGGCAATTGAGGTTAAGTGACTTGCCCAGGGTCACACAGCTAGTAAGTGTTAAGTGTCTGAGGCTGGATTTGAACTCAGGTACTCCTGACTCCAGGGCCAGTGCTCTATCCACTGCGCCACCTAGCTGCCCCCTAATAAATACTTTTATAAGATGCTTAGTGTTATGTTGCTTTCTACTTATCCAAAGTCAGAGGTAACCTGACACTTTTTGACTGATAGTTTTCTTTCAAAATGGATTGGCACTTCCTTTGGTTTGCAGTACTCTTCTGTGGCTTTCCAAACTTAGACTAAGTCCTCATGGATGTTCAAAGCATAGCTCAAGGGCTACCTATTATACGAGGGGCCTTTCTGATCCTCACAGCTGCTCAACTATCTTTTCTTTGGTTTGTATATATCTGGTATTTATGCCTATGTGTTCATGTTATTCTCTGCTCCCTTCCCCCCCTACCCTAGAATGTAAGCTTCTTGAGGGCAGGACTTATTTGACTTTTGTGGTTTTTTAATCCCCAGATAAAATGGCACATAGTAGGCATTTTAAAAATAATTCTTGCTTAATAGAATACCTGCCTGCTATGTGTAAAAAAGAATGATTTTTATACATGGATGGTAATACTCACACGGAGCCCATATCCCGACGACTTATTTTTTCCAAGCCAAGTGGGACCATTTTATTTCACTAGTAAATCATTCTGATTTTATGTGATAAGGGTACTATTCAGCAACCAAAGCTACCTTTCATGCAGGAGATGGCCTAGCATACTACCTGTCTCAGGAAACTAGCACTGAGTACCAGGAGGTGCCTAGACCACCTTCCCTGAAAGCATTCTGAGCTCCTGTGGGTACTGGCAAGGGGACTTTTCCCTTCACCTGCAGGTTCTTGGGCCAGATTCAGCCCAGGCAATATACTCATAGTTGTTAAAATAGACCTTCCCCAGCAGGAAATGTGTAGTGGAAAGGAAGCTGACTCTCATTCCTCCCTTCTGTCTCCTGGGGACACAGTACTCTCGGAAATCAGTGCAAATGTCAACTTCCAGCATTCTCCTCTCCTGTTCTCCAGTCAGTCCCAATCACACAGTATATTTTTGCAACAACTTTTTTTCCTGTTTTCTTAATGAATAAATTCAACTTGTTGAAACCAGACTCTACTGTCTCAGATATAACTCTATGATTGATGTTCTGTTCTTTGGAGTCTGATCAGCTCCGAGGACCAAGTCGAGAGTAGGGACGTGATGTGACTGACTATGTGACTGATTTCTTTCTGTTACCTCTACTCTCTTACTACTCCCCTCCCTGGCCTATTTCCAGAAAGCACAGGCTTAGCAAACAACACCATGAATAATAATAATAACAGTGAGTCCCTAGGGCCTATGGAAGGAGCTACTAAGACAACTATGTCCTAGGGATCCCCTTGAAGAGCTGTGGAGGTTGTAATAGCTATTTAGGCAAGGGGTCAGGGAGACTTAACCACTGAATTTTTACCCAAGAAAAGGTATTGGTACTGGCAATTTTATAGTTGTTGTTCAGTCATTTCAGTCATTTCTAACTCTTTGTGACCCAATTTTGGGTTTTCTTGGCAAAGATACTGGAGTGGTTCGGCATTTCCTTCTCCATCTCATTTTATAGTTGAGGAAATTGAGGCAAACAGGGTTAATTGACTTGTCAATGGTCACACAGTTAATATCTGATCCCAGATTTGAATTCAGGTCTTCTGGAGTCTAGGCCCAGCACTCTGTCCACTTAACCACCTAGCTGCTCCAACATTGGTAATATTGGTATCCAAACCCAAACACACTCAAATCCTATTTGGAGGCAGTATGATGCAATGGAAGAAGTCAAGGGTCCTTGTTTCAAATTTTGGTTCTGTTACTTACTAGCTTGGTGATCAGTTTCCTCATCTGTAAAATAAAAGGTTGGGGGGCAGCTAGATGGCGCAGTGGATAGAGCACTGGCCTTGGAGTCAGGAGTACCTGAGTTCAAATCCGGCCTCAGACACTTAACACGTACTAGCTGTGTGACCCTGGGCAAGTCACTTAACCCCAATTGCCTCACTAAAAAAAACAACAACAAAACAAAACAAAACAAAAAAATAAAAGGTTGGGACTGAATGACCTCTCAATTCCCTTCCAACTCCAAATCTATAACCTTGTGATCCTCTTCTACCCCATCTAAAAAGCACTTGTCTAAAGAAGTAGGAAAAAGGTCATCAGCCCCTTTTAGTCTTCTCCAACCAGCCCCTGTGGTTTTTATGGGCCTCTGTTAGTATCTTGGGGATGAAAGGGAGCTGACAGGAATTTTCTCACTTTAAGTCAAATTAGATTTTATATTGAAATTGAACAAAGTTTAAAAGGCAAATGTAAAATGCTTAAAAGCTTCTGATTGGAGGTCTTTAATCAGACGGTGGAATTCTTCAATCATTCAGATGCCTTCAGAGGTCACTTCCAACTCTACAATCCTATAATTGTATGATTCTTTAGCTAGCTGAGGGCTGCATCATGAATGGCACCTGAGGCTATAGGCTAATGGGCTGTCAGACCCCTCCTGAAGAAGTCACATTTCAGTTGAAGACCTGAAGATGGCAGCAGAAAGCAGAAGCAAATCAAAGGAGATGCTCAGAAGAGAGCAGCAAAGAACAATGACATCACCAGAGCATAAGGTACTTCTTTAGCATTGAATGCGCAAGTAGCCCTGGCCATGTATGTTCCTTGGCTGCCTCTTCACTTGTATTCTCTAGTCATTCATATTCCCAACACGTTTCTTCTTTCCTCATCTAATGGTGTGGTAAGCTGTAAGAGACTATATTCCTGTATATTATTGGAGGGAGGAGGCTTTTTTGTCATTTTATTTTGCAATATCCTTGATTAAAATGTCTTTGAACTGTGTCCTCTGGTTTGTCTAATAACATAAAACACATCTGTTGGGGTTCCTAAACTTTTATTATTTAGTGGATATTAGCTCATCTTGAATCAAATAACTTTTATGGAGGGCGGGGCTCATGTGATTGGCAGGGCCTGAGTGTTACATTGGAAACTACAAAATTAAAGTACTCCTGGCAGCTGTAGCAATAAGAACCCATGTTTTGCCTAGTTGCAGTAGACGCAGAAGTGGGCCATTGTTCTAAATGCTTTATTCAGCTCTCAGAACACCATTGCTCGTTTGACACATATTAAATTCCATTTAAATCAAGAAATACTCATTAAGTGCCTGCTATGTTAAAAGCACTGTACTACACAAATGGACCTACAAATTTTGTTACTTGACTCTCATGGAAGGAAGGAGACAGAGAATACCTTCCTTCTTAGATGCCACACTTCTCTGGGAGATAAAACCTATTGATGCCCTCTATCCTTCTAAACCACTTCAGGAAGTAATGGTAGAGAGCAATGATTGGAGGGGTCTTTGTATGAAAATGATATTTTTGGTTAAAAACAGGTTGAGGAAGGACTGAAAATAACTTCTATTTATCTTTGTTGTCTAAATACCTCTTAAATTCTTTCTCAATATCCCTTAATTCACCAGAATGTGAACAATTATAACAAAAAGCTATTCATAGGTAGAAGGGGTTGATTGAATTATTTATCAAAGTGACATTTTAATTATGGTGAAAAATGAGTTTGTTGTCACCAAGACTGAGGGAAATATTTTAAGGCCTCAACCCCCCCCCACCAAAATAAATTAAAAATGTTAACTTCTTAATGATAACTCTATTAGAAATATGGGAAGCTAGAAGCAATTTGCAATGATTGGAGTGGGGAGGGAGTGTCAGATTCTTACTGAAAAGCATTCCTTCAAGAAGAGAGGTACAATGAATCACATTGGGTATTTGATTTAGGCTCTAGAAGTGGAGCATTGTCCCCACATTTCCTCTCCTTCTCTTGAGTCCTTAGACCCTCCAGAATGCCTATCATTTAAGAGTTTCCCATAATTTTCCAATGCTTGCAATCTGTTTTTCCCCACAGCATCCTTAGAGCCAAAGATGTCTGTGTCTCACTTGGCAGGAGATTGTCTTTGGGGTTCATGGGAGGACTAAGGAACACCATCACTTCCCTGCATCATTTCCACAAAACAGAGATGACTCCCCCACACAGATGAGTTCTAAATCTGGTGATGATCCAGCTAGTTAAGTTGCCCTTGATTCATCTCTCCAGAATCAACTCCACACGTCAAGTTACTGAGCCCAGATTCTAGTAGCTGAGCACAGATGATTTTTAAAGATTTCTATAGCTGGAAAAGGACTTTAAATAGGAACAACAGCAACAATAAATCACAACAAGAATACATTCATATGAATTCAACCAAAAACATGCCAACAATGAAGCATCTACAAAATGGCTGAGACATTCAGATTTATTCACAGATATGGACAATATAAGGATCAAGTAACAGTCATCAAAAATTCCAGAAAGGTCACCCTTAAGAATCCCAGAGTTATTCATTGTTATAGATTTTATCCAACTATGCAGTAGTCTATAGAATACTAAATACTTTAAAAAATTATGAGATGGCAACTTGTCTCAGGACCATTTCTGTCTGGTCTTGATTGAAAAAGATGAGAATAATGAGCTAATAATATTAATATTAATGACCACCAGAAATTAGAGAAGGGTTATTTTTAAGGAGCCTGGACTAAGTGACCAAGGCAAATTATTCAAGGAAATGGCAGGAACTGAGCAACACATCACTGTAGACTGGAAAAATTTAGCACTCGCCAAATACCTAGTAAGACATGACCTGGTATCAAGAATTGTTCATGCAAAACTCTCTATCTTCCTTCCTTCCTTCCTTCCTTCCTTTCTTTCTTTCTTTCTTTCTTTCTTTCTTTCTTTCTTTCTTTCTTTCTTTCTTTCTTTCTTTCTTTCTTTCTTTCTTCCTTCCTTCCTTCTTTCCTTTCTTTCTTTCTTTTTTTGTTGGGCAATGAGGGTTAAGTGACTTGCCCAGGGTCACATAGCTAGTAAGTGTCAAATGTCTGAGTCTGGATTTGAACTCAGGTCTTCCTGAATCCAGGGCTGGTGCTTTATTCACTGCACCACCTAGCTGCCCCCAAACTCACTATCTTTCAATGGGACCAATGCCCAGGCTACAAATAGAAACCCCCAAATATCTGGGATGACTCTTCCAATAAACTGTACTGGAACCATTTGTTTGTTGTTCTTCAGTCACGCCTGACTCTTTGTGACCCCATTTGGGGCTTTCCTGGCAAAGATCCTGGAGTGGTTTGCCATTTTCATTTCCAGCTCACCTTACAGATGAGGAACTTAAGCAAACAGGATTAAATGACTTGCCCAGGGTCACACAGCTAGTAAATGTCTTGGGCTAAATTTGAACTCAGGTGTTCTTGACCCCAGGTTCAGCACTCTATCAGCTGCCAGACCGTTATTACAAATAAAACTATATCCCACATTTGCCTGGGAATAATGTTGATTTATGACAACTAAAGAACAATGTTTTTTTTTTTAACAAATGTTTCCATTTCAAATACTTATACTCTCCCAGCTACATGAAACCCAAAGCTTTCAAAACCATGGAGACATGGTAGAAAAAGGTCTAAATCATGTGGGGACAAGCCAAGGTACTTGAGATCCCTGTTCTTTTGTCTGCTACTCAGGTTGTACTGAGGATACTCTCAGTGAGCATACAAAGGATGAATGTACTTCCTAATACTTCTTCTCAACTGCAAAAAGCAGCACATTTTTTTCACCTGTGCTAGTCTGTAGAACATTAAACATAAAAGAATGAAAGCAAGATAACATTGTCCCAGGACTGTTTCTTACTGAAATCCATTGAAAAAAGATGAGAACAAGAGAAAAAAGTAATAATGCAACACCAGGTCATCACGCCAGAAATTACAGAAATGTTATTCTTAAAAAGCCTATATTGATGCAGATTTCACATGGAAATTGGACAAACTCTGCAACCTACCACTGCAAGTGGAAAAAAAGTTCACACCTACTGAATACCTAGGAAGACACAATTAATGGGTGGAATTTCCAACAGCTTATTATCTTTCATAAGCCAACAAACAACAAATCCTCATACTACAAACACAAATGTCCTAATATTTTTGAGAATCCAAAAGATAAGATGAACTGAAATTGGAGCATTATCACAGACAAAATTGCTGCCCACAACTTCCTGGATATAACATTGATTCATAAAAATTTATGAACAAGGTTTTAGCTGATGTCACCATCCCAAGGACTCAAAACCTCTAAGCTATGTGAAATGAAGAATTCTCAAAGTACAGGGTATCCCAACGGTAAGTGTACAGCTTTATGCTAGTAAGATTTATTTTAAAATTTGTTTTATTTTTATTTACTTTATTAAATTAAATATTTACTTTATTAATTAAGCTATTAAAGATTAATTATTGAGACCTGAGGAAAGAGAAGCAAATCAAAGGAGATTCCCAGGACTGGGATGAGATATTATGTATGTGCATATATATGCAGATATATATGATGTATACATATATATGATATATATGATGCACATATATATGATGTATACATGATATACATATGTATATTTGCTGTGGTGTTCAGTTGTTTCAGTAATGTCTGACTCTTCATGACCCCTTTTGGGGTTTTCTTAGCAAAGATACTGGAGCTATTTGCCATTTCCCTCACCAGCTCATTTTACAGATGAGGAAACTGAGGCAAACAGGGTTAAGTGACCTGCCCAGGGTCACACAGCTAGGAAATGTCTGAGGCCAGGTTTAAATTTAGAAAAATGAGTTTTCCTGACTCCAGACAATGTGCTCTATCCAGTGTGTCACCTAGCTCCTATCTATCTATCTATCTATCTATCTATCTATCTATCTATCTATCTATCTATCTATCTATCTATCTATCTATCTATCATTGTTGAGTCATTTTTCAGTCATCTCCAACTCTTTGTGACCCTATTTGGGGTTTTCTTGGCAGAGATACTGGAGTGGCCATTTTCTTCTCTAGTTCATTTTACAGATGAGGGAACTGAAGCAAACAGGGTTAAGTTACTTGCCCAGGATCATACAGCTAGTATCTAAGGCTGGATTTGAACTCAGGTCTTCCTCAGGCTCAGCATTCTACCTACTGTGCCACCTAGCTGCCCTATAAGCACACACACATATTCACAGACACACAGATGTGTATCTATATGTACATACATATATGTGTATACATGTATGTATATATCACCTCTGTCTTCCTATTACTGGAATTGTCCTGAAGGCTTTCAGTAAAGCCCACAAAAGAAGAGCTTCATTCCAATAATTTTACTCAATTATAAAATGCAATCATTTTATGTACCTGTGCAATATTACGTGAACATTAAAAATCAAATAATAATTGTAGGAGAGCAACTTGTCCCAGAGCCATTTCTATCTGAATGATTTTGAGTATGAGATTAGAAGGAGAACAGTAACATTAATGATAGTGACAGATCAGCGGCTGCCATTTCCATGGTATTTTAAGGTTTGTAATGCACTTTACAGCTATTGGCCCCTTTAATCCTCATAACAACTCCATGGGGTAGATACTCCAGGTCCCATTTTTTGTTTGTTTGTTTTTGTTTTTTGCAGGGCAATGAGGGTTAAGTGACTTGCCCAGGGTCACATAGCTAGTTAAGTGTCAAGTGTCTGAGGCTGGATTTGAACTCAGGTCCTACTGAATCCAAGGCCAGTGCTTTATCCACTGTGTCACCTAGCTGCCCTCCAGGTCCCATTTTAAAGATGAGGAACCCAGAGCTCAGAGAAGTTAAGTCACTTATTCAGGGTCACTCAGTTATTAAGTGTCAGGGGCAGAATTCACAGTTTCATTTGACTTTGAGACCAGCACTTTCCTCCCCCACTCACCAAGTTGTTGTTGATGCTGTTGTTCAGTTGTTTCAATCATGTCAGAGACTACCCCATATACCTTCATGCCTAACTTAATCTTTTTTGTTGTTGTTCAGTTATTTTTCAGTTGTCTGACTCTTCATGACCCTATTTGCACTTTTCTTGGCAAAGATACTGGAGTGGTAGATCATTTCCTTTTCCAGCTCATTTTACAGATGAAGAACCTGAGGAAAACTGGGTTAAGTGACTTGTCCAGGGTCACACAGCTAGGAAGTGTCTGAGGTCAGATTTGAACTCAGGAAGATGAGTCCTCCTGACTCGAGGCCTGGCACTCGATCCACCGCAGCACCTAGCTGTACTATCATTAGCTAGCTTACACCTAAGCAGGGATTTATTTATCTATTTACAGTCAACCAGCAAAAACACGTCTCTGATGAAATGGGCAAGTTGTGTTAGGGAGAATGCCTGATGTTTAGAACCTGGCCAAGCCAAGGTGAGGTACCACATTGGAAAAGGGAGCCCTGCGCAGCCTGGGGTACCCATTTGGAATGGATCTAAGAGGACTGCCAAGAAGAGGAAGACAGAGGACTGTGTCCCAGTTCTGCCCAATCTAAGCCTGGCCCTGACAATAGGTCATCAATAGGCTGTTCAGCAGTGACTCAGTCAGTGACCCTTTAAACATGTAATCAGCTCCTGGTATGGGCTTGGGAGAGAGTCTCTAAGCCTCAAGTACCTAAGACCTCTGATGAGACGGTACTGGCCTTCCCCAGCTCCTGATTTTAGGTTTAACTCAGGGTCAGAGTTGTGAACTGTCCTACCTTCACCTAAAGTCCTCCCAGGAAGCAGTCTAAGGTTCCTTTCTCAGTCTACACTAGTGACTTTCCCACTAGGATTGTTAACCACTTTAGATGCTGCTTTTCCACCTGGAAGCCCTCTTTCTATCCAAATATTCCTCATTTTTCAAGGCCTGATTCCTCTCACTTCCTACATGAAACTTTCCTCAATTATTCCAGCCTCCAAAAATCATTTCCATCTCTTGTCTCCTAAAGCACTCGATCTCAAAAGTCCATTGACCCCTAGATGTGAGAACTGAAAGGGACCTCATTTAATCCAATCCCATGATTTTATAGATGAGGAATATGAGTGCTACAGAGACACTATGGCTTGCCCATTTGTTAACATAGTTAACCAATAGCTGAGCTGGAATTTGAACTCAGGTCCCTTGATGCCTTGGCAAATTAAATATGTTTTCTGCCTTGATTCTAACCACTAGAACAAAGAAGGGCTTGATAGATTGATTTAAGCATACATCTCAGTGTTTGAAATCTAACATTTCACTCAGCTTCTTCATCTGTAGGAGAGGTATAATAATACCCCTGTACTATCTTTTTTGTGTGTGTGTGTGTGAGGCAATTGGGGTTAAGTAACTTTCCCAGGGTCACACAGCCAGTAAGTGTTAAGTGTCTGAGGCCAGATTTAAACTCAGGTCCTCCTGACTCCAGGGCCAGTGCTCTATCCACTATGCCATCTAGCTGCCCCCCCTCCTCCCCCCTCCTCCCCCCCTCCTCCCCCCCCATACTATCTTAATAGAATTCTGAACTAATCACCTCCTGCAGGGTCGCGTATCGTTCTCTAATTTCTTCATGCATGTCATTTCTTTCTCCCCACCAGACTGCTCATGGAGGGCAGGTACCATGCCATATGCTCCTGTGTCCCTCATTGTAGCTGGAGCAGTGCTAGGAAAGTGGTACTTACTTAGCAATGACTTGTAAGCAGATTAGGTTGGGGTGGGAGAGCGGTCAGGTCCAGTCTCCAAACTGTACTCTCACATTCTACAGTCAGCTGTGTTATTGCTAATTTGCACGGAAGCATTTCTGCTGGCAATCACAACCAGCTCATTTGAAATCTCATTAAGCACTCCCGGCTATCTTCCCTCATGCTCCTTCTGCCTAACTCCTAGACACTCACAGCTAATCATTGCAACATAACACTTGGCCACTTCTGGTGACCCTTTATCCGAAGGAGGGCCTGCCTAAGACCTGAGCTGCAAGGCGACAGGTAGGTATCACAAAAGGCAAATCAAGCCTGAGTGGGTTTTGCCGCTTCTGGATAATCTGATGCTGTTGGGGGCACATGGGCTCACGGATGTCAGCGAATTCTATTTCCCTTTTTTCTCTACCAGGCACTGCCGGTCTTTGTGTGAAAATTCCTTACTGAATTGTAATTAATATCTATAGCTATAGTTCTATTTCTTTGATAGTATTTTTTCTTCATCTCCTATTAACAAATGACTCCAAATGTTAGTTTCCTTAACTAGCAAGGCTTAAATAAAGGGTGTTCCAAAAGTCTTGTGCAGAAGTCAGCTATTAAAGTTCAAAATTGCATGAAGACCTTTGGGACATGATGTGTTTGGTGTGTCTATACACATCTGCATATATCCACCCATACACATAAATATATTGTTTTGGTACAAGCTTGTGATCATTGAAACTCCCTCCAGGCACAAAGATTCATTAATACATTCAAAACAGAGCTCATTATCTTTCCCCCTAAATCTTCCCCTTGCTCCTCCCTTCCCTATTACTGTAGAGGGCAACATTATCCTCCTAGTCCTTCAGGCCTGAAACCTAGGAGTCAGGTTTAACTCCTCATAATCTTTTATCCCACATATCTGATCTGTTTCCAAGGTCTTTTTATTCCACCTTTGCAATATATCTAGAATATGCTCCCTTCTCTCTTCTGACACTGCCAAGTCTTTAGTACAGGCCCTTATGGGCCTGCTTGCCTCAAGTGTCTCCTCACTCCAATCTATCCTCCACTCAGCCATTAAAGTGTTTTTCCTAAAGCATGGATCTGATCATTTCACTCCCCTGCTCAATAAACTCCAGTGGCTCCCTATTGCTTCTAGGAGCAAATACAAAATGCTCTTGGCATTCGTAGCTCTTCAGAACCTACTTCACTTTCTAGTCTTTTTATACTTTACTCCCTGTAATGCAGGGATCCAGTAACACCGGCTTCCATGCTGCTACATGAATAAGACACATCATCTCTCAGCTCTGGGAATTCTCTCTGGCTGTCTTCCATGCCTGGAACCCTCTCCTTCCTCTACTCCAACTATCAGCTTCCCTGACTTCCTTTAAGTCCAAACTGAAATCCCACCTTCAACAGGAAGCCTTCCCCAACCCCTCTTAATTCCAATTCCTTCTATCTGTTAATTATTTCATATTTTCATATACATATACATATATATGTGCGTATATAGCTATATACAGGATAAATAGGAATATTTATGTATGTGTATGTATATATGTATATATGTGCATGTATATGTATATGTATCTGTGTATATGTGTGTATACCCCCCCCCACATATATACATGCTTGCCTGCATGTTGTTTCCCTCATTAGATTGTAAGCTCCTTGAGGCCAGGGACTATCACCTTTTTTTGTATCCCCAGATCTTAGCACAGTGTCTGGTTCTTAGTAGGAGCTTAATAAATATTTACTGATGGATTGGGCAAATCACTTAATCTTTACCTCAGTTTCTTCATGTAAAATGGAAATAAACAATAACATTTCCCTCCCAGGGTTGTTGTGAGGATAAAATCACATGATATTTGTAAATCAGTTTGCAAAAACGTAAAGCATTACATAAATAATAATAATAATAATTATTATTATTCTCAGACTCAAGAGGCTGGGATGGGAAACTTTTAGGGATAAGGATAATTTGCTCTTGTTTTCACTTTTAGAACACAGAAATTTATACAAAACTTGATACCCATTTGATTATCACAACAACCCTTAGGAGGCAAGTCAGCTTCATTCCGAAGTCAAGCAATCTGTGCCCAGTGGTGCAGCTAGGTAGCACAGTGGATAAAGTACTGGGCCTGGAGTCAGGAAGACTCATCTTCATGAGTTCAATCCAGCCTCAGACACTTACTAGCTGTGTGACCCTGCACAAGTCATTTAACCTCATTTGCCTCACTTCCTCATCTGTAGAAATGAGACGGAGAAGGAAATGCCAGATCACTCTAGTATCTTTGCCAAGAAAATGCCAAATGGGGTCACAAAGAGTCATATACAAACTAAAACGACTGAACAACAACAAACAACAATCTGTGTACTGGATTTGGAATCAAGAATACTCAAGTTTCAAGTTTTACCTTATACATTTGCTAGCTGTGTGACGCTGGATGTGTTGTTGAAGTTCTCTAGAACTCGATTTCCTCATTTGTAAAATGAGTAGGTTGGTCTTGTTGGCCTAAGGTCACTTCTAAATCTAAACCTATGATCCTATAATTATTTAAGGTGAAGCAGCTAGTAAGTAATAGACAGAAACATGATGAAAATTCTGAGACCAAGGCAAGTATGGGTAGTAGAAGACTTCATAGAAAGGGATCCCATAATGATTTCATGCCAAACCTTCATCTTTATTATATCACAAGTGATGTGCAACTTGCTTAAATCTTTGGAGTACAGTCTGCAACCCTAAAATGGAGCCAATTACCTCGGATCTCAACTTCCAAGAAGAGATTGTGACTTGGGGCTATGCTAGTCAGAGAAGGTATAGTGGTAGTTGTCTCCCTCAATCTTGGCATATGTGACGAGAATACTGTAAGGCACAGCGACAGGGTGGACAACTGAGGACAGGGGGCTTGAGGAATGTATATCTCTCTAATTTTTTATGCTCTGGGCAAAAGCACTATCACGCCACCCTAGTTATGGCTCTTGTGGGCTCAGAAAACTCAGTTCTTCTGATTCCTACTCCAGACTATCAAACTGCCTCAACAAACACCATAAATCATTATTATCACCAAATATGAATGAGGTGTTTTCTGAAGATGGTCTCTGATCTCTAACTATGAGTTTCTATAATTAAGTACCTATTCACAATGAGATTGAAGACAAATTCCCTGCTCTCAAAGCACTTACATCAGTTGTACTTCCTTATATCAGACTCAAAAAATCATATAAAGTTAGAGCCAAAAGGAATTGTCAGGCTCAACCCTCTCACTTTCTCAATGAGGAAACAGTTCCATGGAGGGGATTGGCTTGTCCATGTTTACACCCAATTAGTTAGGAATAGAGCCCACACAAGAGCTTCTGAAGTCCAGGGCTCTCCCACATGTTATGCCAGATATCTCTGAAAACATGTCACAATACAAAGTAGACTAAGTTAAATGACAAATAAGGAACAAAAGTGAGTGCTAAAAGAAGTTTTGATTTTCTTTCTGCTGAGAGGTGAAAATCACCTTATTTTTGTGGTCAGGAGAGCTGGGTTCAAATTCTCCCTCTGACATGAGCTGGCTGGGTACTCTCAAACTCTTAGCCTCACTTTCTGCATCTGGAATCTGGAGATGACAAGACTTGTGCCACTTATCACATAGGGATATGGAAACCTTTAAAATGTCATAGAAAATGGGACTTATGGTTTAAAGGTCTGGAAGTTTTAATAATGTCACTTTCACTAGAGGCTTCCCTGAGGCCCCTCTAAGAGGAAATGGGACTGTGCTGGCCACCTAAGCTTGTCTGTTCTCTACTCACATCTGTCATGAGAGTCTCTGAAAATGACTCTGCTAGCCCAGGGGTAATTTTCAGTGTTGTCTGCATCTCACTCTAATTTACTCTGTTCACTTTGCCATTAGCAGCTGAGTTTCTAAATACCACTGGGTTCAATTACTGCTCCGGCAGCGGCAGAACAATCACAGCCGTGGTGGAAGATGCAGGCGGGGCATGTAACAGGTGTTGGGGAGCTGGGTAACGGGAAGAAACATATTGAGGTGGAGATTTCCAGATGGAGACTAACTTCTGAATGGCTTGCCATGGAGCTAGGGGCAGAAGGAACCAAGTGCTGGGGGAAGGTGAATTTGGAGAGGTCTGCTCAGACCCCAAGGCAATTAGGGAAATGGGAGAGCACACTTAAAGATGCTTCACCTGAATAATAACATAGAGAAACAGACAAAAAAGGAAAACAGTTGTGTTCAAATAAACAAACATTCATTAAGGACCTATATGCCTGGCACAGTGCTGAGGCACTATAAATAAGAAGAAAAATATATGGGGAAAAAAATCCTTACGTTCGAGGCATTTACATTTCTGGAAGGAAATTGAAAAACAAAACAAAACAACCCCCCCAACCCTTCTTTTTTAGTTTCTCTAGACATTTTAAAATCACATTTCTACAGCCTAAAACTCTTCCCAAACATTTTCTCTTTTGGGAAGTGGGAAGAATAAAGGATAGGCCCTTACTTGGAAATAGAGTAAAGGTGATAACCAAACTTGCTGTTGTTGTTTGTCCTTCATTCTCAAAGAGTAATTTCAAGAGCTAGAAAGTACTAACATAACTGGAGAGGGAGATTGGGATAGGAGATAGTACCTGAGTAGGTTTTGGAGGAAACTTGAGATTCTATGAAGGCAGAAGTGAGGAGGGGATACGTTCTAGATGTGGTACCTGACCTGTGCAAATGCACAGAGGTAGGAAATTATGGATGGGAAATGACCAGTGGGCCAGTTTGACCTGAACATAGAGTGTGAGAAAGGGAGTGCTATGCTATAAGCTGGGAAAGATAGTTTGGAGCTACACAGTAGAGATCTCCAAATACCGGACCAAAAACCTGATATTTTACCAGCCCCAGGCACATTTCCATGTTAGCAGAAGGACAAAATAACAGAGCATCCAGATAAAGTTAAGCTAATGGTTTCTAAACACAAAAAGGGAGAAATAGCAAATGGGTTATAACTTTAGAATCTGAAATTAAGTTTTTACAGTGGTGATTATTATATAGCATTAGGTGGCTCAGTGGATAGAGTGGCAAGCTTGGGGTTGGGCCCTGGAGTCTTCTGAGTTCAAATCCAGCCTCAGATACTTGCTAGCTGTGTGACCCTGGACAAGTCACTTCACCCAGTTTGCTTAAGTTTTCTCCTCTGTCAGATGAGCTGGACAAAGAAATGGCAAACCATTCCAGAATCTCTGCTGAGAAAACCCCAGATGAGGTCACAGAGTTAGACATGACTGAAATGACTCAACAGCAACAAACTGTAGCATGAAGTATACAAGCTTTCTTCTCTGTTTTATGTGTATTTGTCATATCTCCATCTTTAGACCTTAAGCTTGATTGTACCATTGATTGTCCATTAGTAACATTAGAGCTATCTTTCGCCTTTCTGTTTCTTTCACTCCCTATCTCCTATCAGTTGTCAAGTCTTGACCATTCTACCTCTGCAACATCTCTTCCATTTATATGCTTCTCTCTATTCACACATGTGCCACTTGAGCACTGACCCTTACCATCTCTTCCTTAGACTCCTGCAATTGCCTCCTAATTGGTCTACCTGCTATGACATATGCCCTCTTCTGCTCTGTCCTTGACAGAGTTTCCAAAATAATCTTTCTTAAGGCCTGGGTCTGATCATTGCACGTCACTTCCTCTTGCCTTGAGCATAAAATGAAAGCTTCCTGTCCTGATGACTGTGGACTTCCATAACCTGATTCTCACCTACTTTTCTGGTCTTATTTCACATGTGTCCTTTTCTTTAATTATTTATTTTTTTGGGGGGGCAATGAGGGTTAAGTGACTTTCCCAGGGTCACACAGCTAGTAAGTGTCAAATGTCTGAGGCTGGATTTGAACTCAGGTCCTCCTGAATTCAGGTCCAGAGCTTTATCCACTTCACCATCTAGCTGCCCCCCCATATCCTTTTCATACAATCTATATTCTAGACAAAAGGGATGAGTGTATTCCCCAGACTTGACATTCTAGCTCTTCCTCTTCTTTCTCTTCCTCTCTCTGTCTCCCTGTCTTTCCATCTCCCTCCCTTCCTTCCTCGGTTCCTTGTATTTACTTATGTATCCTTATGTGTCCTAGTTTTTTGAGGGCAGAAATTTTGTTGTATCTTTGTATCCCTGGTGTCTGGTGCATAGTAAGTCCTTAATCAATTTTGGTTTTTGAATTTAATTGAGTCAGGCATTGCGGATAGAGGGCTGGACCAAAAACTCCAGGTTCTAATCTGTGTTCTAATTCTGTGTGCCCATATGTGTCTCAATTTCTCTGAACTTTAATTTCTTCATCAGCAAAATCAGGAGAGAAATATTTGTCCTCTCTACTTCATGATGTTGTTGAGGGAACTAATATCTTACAAATTTTAAAAGCTATATTTAAAAATATTATTGTAATATCTTATATTTTACATGTTTTTTGAGAGTGTAATAATTTTAATTCAAGATACTAAATACTCATATAAAAGGGGTGGATCAATTACTAATCAAATTAGGCTATTTTTTTTTTTTGGTGAGGCAATTGGGGTTAAGTGACTTGCCCAAGGTCACACAGCTAGCAAGTTGTCAAGTGTCTGAATCTGGATTTGAACACAGGTCCTCCTGAGCCACCTAGCTGCCCCTAGGGTATTTCTTAAATAACATAACAACTGATAACACAATAGTGTGAGCCACTCTTAGCTGCTGATCAAATTGAAGAAGTTCCTCTATCATTCTGACCAGTGAATGAAATTAACTGATGGGATGCAGGACACTTGTAGAAAATGGCTGGTTGAAGGATTGCCCATCCTCCAGGTAGCCTTTAAAAAAGCAAGTCACCTCTAAGGAAAAAGTTCTTTCTTTACCTTTTACCTTGTGCCCTTTGAAGAGTGTAATGAGAGGAAGGGATTTCTTTCTTCCTCCTTCCTTCAGCAATCATCTCACAGCAGAAGCCCACAGCCATAGAAGGTTTGTACCTATGTTCTGGCTGTTATTATTAATTATTAATGTGAGTGATTATTAATGATAATCAATATTAATAGTTAATATTGTGATTCCCAGCACTAAATAAGATACCTTGCCTAAAAACTGTTGTTTTGAATTGAATTGATCTGGCATTGAAGTTGGCCTACTAAAGTCATCAGGTTTTGACCTCTTTTCTTTATAGTAGTCATTGATGGTACTAGCAATGGGCAGAATTCAGCCCAGGCTTGAATTTCACTTCTTCTGCTGGTTTGAGTCCAGAAGAAATTGTTTTTATTGAAATCCAGAGCAAAAATGACTTGGCTGCTAGCATAGTCAGAGAAGAAACCACACCAATTTGGGTGAATCTTAAAAGTCTGACTTATACAGCACCAAACAACAGAAAGAATTCTGGACAAGGAACCTGGGTTCAAGTCTCACCTCTGCCACCTTTCATCTTCTGTCCTCTGGACCTCAGATTTCCCACTTGAAATGAAAGGGTAAGAGTAGATTCTTTCCAATTCTGATTTTCTATGCATCTCTGATCCTACTTTCTACAAGAAAGATGCTCTTCCTGATCTCCCTGAACTCTGGTGCCTTCTCTCTCTTGATTATCTGCCATTTATCTTACATTTAATTTGTTTGTATATAGTTGTTTAAAATGTATATAGTATTTTTGTATTTATCTTGTTGTATGTTGTTGTTTTCAGACTGCGAGCTCCTTGAGAGTAGGAACTTTTGTCTGTTTTTCCTTTTATTTGTATCTCCAACATTTAGCACAGTGCCTAGTGCATACTAGGTGCTTGATAAACACTTGACTGACTGACTGCTCCCATGTTCTGATGAGGCTAAAGAACTAGACTCTTCCCCAGAGCACCAATCAGGTTCCAATGCTAATTGAAGCTTTGCCCCTGTTGGCTATAAGAAAAGGGGAATGTGCTATATGAAAAGATACCTCCCTCTTCATCAGTTTAATCTGAAAATAATACAAATTAAGACAGAAGAACCAATATGTGAGTCACTAGATGAAAATAAAGGGGCTTACTCATTTGCCAGGTCTTGAAAATTTATCCTTCAAAATATTTTTCACTCCTTGCATTCTATTACTACAAAAATACCCTGGTTTAGGCTCCATCACTACTGCTGGATTCTTTCAATGGTCTTAACTGAATTTCCTGTTGCTACACAGTCCATCCTTCCCACCATGCTGAGATTAATCTTCTTGAAACTACACTTTCATTAGGTAATTCCTCTACTCAAAAATCTTCAGTGGCTCCCCATCACGTTAACGTGACATTTCACATCCTCCTCGATTTGGCTCCAAACTCCCTTTCTTTTCACATCTCCATTACTTCCTAATGTAATTGGTCTACTCCTATCACAACCCTTGGCCTCATACAGACTGGCTTATATTCACTGTCCCATGAACACATCTTGCTTCCTGTCTCTGCACCTTGGTCCATGCCCTGCCCTATGTCTAGCATGTTTCCTCTCATCTTCCCTTTCTTTTCTATCCAAATGTTATATTTCTTTCTGGTCCATGTTTAATTCTCATCTCCTCCATGTATTCTTCTCTAACTACCCCAGTTCAGAGAGTTCTCTCTGGTCTCTGAGTTCATTTGAATTTAATGTCTGTATGGCCCATTTTGGTTCTTCATATAGGCAGCAGTTGACAAAATGGACAGAACATTGGCTTGGGGGTCAGGATGCCAAATCTTAGCTCTACCATCTGACATCTCAAATCCTCCAGGCTTCACTCTCCTCATCTGTTGAGTGGGAGAGCTGAGCTAGATCATCTCAAAGGTCACTCTGGTTGTAAGCGGTAGCAGTACCCTCGTCTTCTGACTCCAAAGCTCAGGTAATGTCTGCAGAAATGTCATAGGCAGCTGACTCTGGGGCTTCTGAAGTTCTTCTTTGGGAATCTATCAGAAGCTATGCTGGGATTCATACTGTACCCAATGCCAGCTGCTTCTACCTCTGGGTCATGGCCAGTGACTTCTGCCCACAGTGTTGGAATGATCCTGAGCCTTTGATACTCTCTGCTGGAGTGAGAGTGTCCCACATGGTCAAGAAGTTGCTGTCCAGAACACTACTGATTCTTAGGTCCAGAGGAAAGCAGAGAAATCAACTGAAGAGAGGGATGCTGAGACCTTAGATTCAGGGGCAGAAGGTAATTTTTAAACCAAAACCCTTTTTTTTCCAAGTTGAATCAGTGTCATTGTGTCTTAATTAGGAATCCAGTTTTTCCAAGAAGAATAAAGACTAAGGTCCCCAGTGAAAGGTATTGGGTTTCTTCATGACTTGGGCAACATCTATTTTCAGCTAATGGATGGGTGGAAGAGAAGAACTCTTTCCCTTCTCTTCTCTCCTGGGATCCCAGGGAGAGAATAGCTCAGCTGATATCTCCTTAGTCTCCAGCTGCTATACTCAGTGACCTGTATTTTATCTACATTGTCATTGATATTTATTCAGTCAATTAAACTATTTTTTAATTGAAAGGCTAAGTGCTTTGAGGAATCTGGGAATAGAGGACTTAGAACTTGGCTTTTTCATCCCAGAACTCAGGAAGTTACACATTTCTTCCCCATTAAATACTTGATGAGCTGTAGGGGTGTGCTGATTGTCTCACCACCCCCTCTCTTTCTCTTTCAAAATAGAAGTACACATATATCTCTTTAGAATCCATAAACTATAGTACATATACGCATGTGTGTGGTAGCCAGCTAGGTGGTACAGTGGATAGAGCGCCAGGTCTGGAGTCAAGAGGACTTGAGTTCAAATCTAGCCTTAGATGCTGAGCAAATCACTTAACTCTGCTAAAGTTCCTCATCTGTCAAATGAGCTGGAAAAAGAAATGGCAAACCACTCCAGGATCTTTGCCAAGAAAACCCCAAATGGAGCCATGAAGAGTCAGACATGAATTAAAAATGACTGAACAACATAGATATGTAGTATAAAAGTTTCAGACTGTTGGAACTACATAATACAATACTATTCTAATAATACAATTTTATTATTGGTGCATATATATGTGTATGTATATATACACACGCACACACACATTGCACAGGATTTTAAGACTATAAGATCTACAAAAGCATAAAGAGTGGTACAGTAGAAAGATGAGTGACTTTGGAGTCACAGAACCTGGGTTCACATCTTGTTTTTGATGCTATTTGTGACTCAGGTAAGTCACAATTTCCCTGTGCCTCAATTTCCTTTTATAAGAATAAGCAGTTGGGTTAGATGACCTCTAAGGTACCTTCCAGTTCTACTGTGCTACTATAATCCTATGACATCAGCAAACTATTCTATTAAGTTTCTTTAAGGATTTTAAATCTTTCCCAACTCAACTCTCAGTCTTTTTCAGGGGTCAAGGTCTTCCTTAGCCATGAAGAAGGATAGATATTACTGGAAGGAAAGCTTAGCTTCTTCACCTCTGTTTAGCCTCTGGGCCCAGAACTTATACTTCACACAGGTTTGTTCCTTCCTGGTCAAAAACTTCTTACCAAATTCTAGCTTCTTGTCTAAGGGCATTAGCTCTTGGCCAATATTCAAGGCTAGAGAAGGTCAGTCAGTACTCACTGCAGCCAATGAAGACTTCTCATCTTTCCTAGCACAGTAGTTGGCTTTATTCTTTCCTTAAATTCACAAGATGATGACTCATGGGCCTCCAGGGAAGTGGCCATGCAAGGCTTACTTTATATTAACATGCATAATTAAAATATAGGGTAACAAACTCAAATGATTTCCACCCACATGCTGGGAGGGATAATTTAGTAATAAACTACCACAAGAGATTGGGGCAGGTAGGTGGCACAGTAGGTAGTGTTGAGCCCGGAGTCAGGAAGACTCATCTTCCTGAGTTCAAATTTGGCCTCAGACACTTGCTGTGTGACCCTGGACAAGTCACCTACCCCTGTTTACCTCATTTTTCTCATTTGTAAAATGAGCTGGAGAAGGAAATGGCAAACCACTCCCTAATATTTGCCAATAATATTCCAAATGGGGTCATGAAGAGAAAAGATTTAAAAATTAGTGAACTACAAAATAAAAGATTACGAGCCTGACTTGTTCTTAGAGCTAGGCACCTAAAGGAGGGAAGAAGGGGAGGAGGAGGAGGAAGTGGAGGAAGAAGAGAAACAAAATGATTTTCCCTTTTCTTCCTTTATATTCTCTCTATATTATATTTATTCTCCAATAAACTATTTCTTCTTTTCACATTTTCATGTACCTCTTCCTCTGATTTTGAAAAGTTGTTCCAAAGAAGTTCTCTAAACATTTTCACTTTTTTAACAGTTTACCTTAGCTTCGCTAGCCCTCCAGAGTGCTATGGATTGTACATCCACAGTCCTCAGGGTTCCTCTCTTCTCAAAAGGGATATGAATAAATCTTGGGGGCATTTATATTTTATTTATTTTTAAAATGTTTAATTTTTTAATAATTTTGAAATAAAACAACCATTTCTATAACATAATGGAATAATAAAAAGAATGAATATACATGGAACTGCATATCTATTATATTCAACTTGCTATTCCTTTTAAATATATAATAAATTTCTCATGTAAATTTCTTTTATCTTTTTTCTCCCCTCATTCCATTCCCCTGCACTAGAGATAGCTACCATTAGACACAAATAGGTATAAATATGTGAAATTATCCTATATATACTTCTATTTATCAGTTCTTTCTCTGAATGCAGATAGCATCTTCCTTCACATGTCCTTTGTAGTTAATTTAGGTATTTATAATAGTCAAAATGACTGTCAATATTTCTGTCATTGTATACAATATTCTCTTGGTTCTTCTCATTTCAACGTTCATTTTTTCATGTAAGTCTATCGATGTTTTTCTAAAATCAATGAGCTGATAATTTCTTATAGCATAGTAATATTCCATCACAATCATATACCACAATTTATTCAGCCATTCCCCAAATGGCATGCATCCCCACAACTTCCAGTTCTTTGCCACAACAAAGAAAGCTGCTATAAATATTTTAGAACATATAGGTTCTTTTACTTTTTCCCTAATCATCTTTGGAAATAGACCTAGTGGTATTGCCGGGTCAAAGGGTATAGACAGTTTAATAACTCTCTGGGCATAATTCCAGATTGCTCTCCAAAATGGATGGATCACTTCACAGTTCCATTAACAGTGAATTAATGCCCCAATTTGTCCATATTCCCTCCAACATTCTTTGCTTTTCCCTTCAATAATTTTAGCCAATCTGATAGGTGTAAAATGATATCTCAAGGTTGTTTTAATTTGCACTTCTCTAATCGATAATGATTTAGAGCATTTCTGCGTATGACTGTAAATTGTTTTGATTTCTTCATCAGAAAACTGCCTGTTCATATCCTTTGACCATTTAATCAATTGGGGAATGAATCATATTCTTATAGGTTTGCCAAATTTCTTTATATATTTGAGATATGAGACCTTTATCTGAGAAAAACTGTCTGTGAAAATCTCCCCCAATCTTCTGCTTTCCTTCTGCTGCTCTAGGCTATGGTTGTTTTATTTGTAAAAAACAAACCTTTTAAATTTAATGTAATCAAAATTATCCATTTCACACCTCACTCTGTTCTTTATTTCTTATTTATTCATAAATTGCTTGCCTAGCCATAAGTCTGATAAGTAATATGTTTCATGATCTTCAAGGTTTCTTGTAATATTTCTCTTTATATCTAACTCATGTATCCATTTTGACCTTATCTTGTTAAATGGTAAAAGATAATGGTCTATGTCCAATTTCTGCCACACTGCTTTCCAGTTTTCCCAACAATCTTTTTCCAAATAATGAATTTTATCCCCAAAGCTTAAGTCTTTACACTTGTCAAATACAAGGTTACTATATGTATTTGCTACTATAAAGTTTCTATTCTGTTTCATTGATCTGCTTTTCTTTTTCTGAGCCAATACCAAATAGTTTTGATAATTACTACCTTATAATACAGTCTAAGATCTGGTGCTGCTAAGCCTCCTTCCTTTACATTTTCTTTTCATTAGTTTCTTTGATATTTTTTACTTTTATTCTTCCAAATGAATTTTGTTATTATTTTTTCTAATTCATTAACATTTTTTGTAATTTAATTTGGATGGCATTGAATATATAGTTTACTAAAATTTTTGTTTATTTATATTGCCCCTGTCTACCCATGAACAATTAATATTTCTCCAATTATTTAAATCTGATTTTATTTGTATAAAAGTTTTTCTTACTCTTCTTGCACGATTTTGTTTGTGATACGTAGGAATGTTGATGATTTACTTTATATACTGCTACTTTGCTAAAATTATTCATTGGTTTAACTAACTTTTTAGTTGAATCTTTGGTATTCTCATAGTATATTATCATAGAATCTGCAAAAAGAGATAGTTTTATTACTTCATTCCATATTCTGATTCCTTCTATTTTTTCCCTTCTCTTATTACTACTGCTAGGATTTCCAATATAATATTGAATGATATTGGTGACAGTGGGAATTCTTGTTTCACACCTGATCTTACTGGGAAGGCTTCTAACTTGTCCCCATTACAAATAATGCTTGCTGATGGTTTTAGATGAATGCTTTTAATCAATTTAAGGAAAAATCCATTTATACCTATACTTTTAAGTGTTTTAAAAAGAAATGAGTGTTTGTTAAAAACTTTTCTGCATCTATTGATATAATCATATGACTTAAAAACTTTATTATTGACATAATTAATTTTGTTAATAGTTTCCCCTATCTTAAATCAACCCTGCATTCCTGGTATAAATCCCACTTGGTCATAATGTAAAATTTTAATAATATATTGTTGTAATCTTTTGCATTTTTTATATCTATATTCATTAATGAAATTGGTCTACACTTTTCTTTCTCTGTTTTTATTCTTTCTATTTTAGGTAGCAGTATCATATTTGTTTCATAAAAAGGAGTTTGGTAGAATCCTTTCTTTGCCTATTATTCAAAAAAATTTATTTAATATTGAAATTAATTTATTTTTAAATGTTTGATAGAATTCACTTGTAATTCTATTTGGCCCTGGAGCTTTTTAGCCTGTTCGATTTCTTTTTCTAAAATAGTTCTATTTACATATTCTATTTTCCCTTCTGCTAATCTAGGCAATTTATATTTTTATAAATGTTCGTCTATGTCATTTATATTGTTAACTTTATTGGCATATAATTGGGCAAGATAACTCCTCATAATTGCTTTAATTTTGTCTTCATTAGTGGTATAGTCACCCTTTTCATTTTTAATACTAGTGATTTAATTGTGTCTCTTTTTAAAAATCATATTAACCAATGGTTTATTTTATTTTTTTTTCATAAAATTAGCTCCTATTTTTATTTATTAATTCAATTTTTACACTCAATTTTATTAATCTCACCTTTAATTTTTTGTAGGATATCCAATTTAGTTTTTAGTTGAGGATTTTTAGTTTGTTCTTTTTCTAGTTTTGTGTTTGTTTTTTTTTATTGCATACCCAATCCATTGGTCTGATCTTTCTCTATTTTATTGATGTATATAGCAATATAAATTTTCCTCTGATTGTTGCTTTTGCTATATCCCATAGGTTTTGGTATGCTGTCTCATTATTGTTATTCTCTTTAATGAAAATACTGATTGTACTTTAAGCTACTCATTCTTTAAGATTAGGTGGCTTAATCTCCAATTTTTTTTTTTTTTTTAGTGAGGCAATTGGGGTTAAGTGACTTGCCCAGGGTCACACAGCTAGTAAGTGGTAAGTGTCTGAGGCCAGATTTGAACTCAGGTACTCTTGACTCCAGGGCCAGTACTCTATCCACTGTGCCATCTAGCTGCCCCATTAGATTTTTTTTTTTTGGTTTTTTGTTTTTTGTTTTTGTGGGGCAATGGGGGTTAAGTGACTTGCCCAGGGTCACACAGCTAGTAAGTGTCAAGTGTCTGGATTTGAACTCAGGTACTCCTGAATCCAGGGCCAGTGCTCTATCCACTGCGCCACCTAGCTGCCCCGCCCCATTAGTTTTTAATCTATGTTTCCATGGTCCCTTATTGAGTATAATTTTTATTGCATTGTGATCTGAGAAGGACACTTAATATTTCTGCTTTTCTGCTTCTAACAATAAAATTTTTATATCCTAACATATGGTCAATCTTTGTAAAGGTACCACGAACTGCTGAGAAAAAGGTATATTCTTTTTTATTTCCATTTAATTCTTTCCAGATTTATATCATCTAGCTTATCTAAAATTCTATTCACTTCCTTAACTTCTTTCTTATTTATTTTTTGTTGAGATTTTTCTAGTTCTGAAAAGGAATATTAAAGTTCCCCCACCCCCATTTTAGTACTACTCTCTATCTCCACTTGTAATTCATTTAACTTTTTTTTTTTAATTTAGATGCATTAGATGTATTTGGTAACTATAGGTTCAGTATTAACATTGTTTCATTGTCTATGGTACCTTTTATCAAAGTTTACTTACCCTGTTTATCTCTTTTAATTAAATTTATTATTGCCATACCTTTGTCTGAGATCATAGTTGCTACCCTGCCTTTTTTTGCAACAGCTCAAGCATGATAAATTCCACTCCAATCCTCCATTTTAAATCTGTTTGTATGTTTCATTCTTAAATGTACTTCTTATAAACAACATGTTGTTGGATTCTGATTTTTAATCCATTAGGCTATCCATTTCTGTTTTATGGGTGAGTTCATCAATTCACATTCAAAATTATAATTACTATTTGTGAATTTCCCTCCAGCCTATTTTTACTCACTATTCTCCTTCTCAGCCTCTTTTTATCCTACCCCTCTTACCTTATCCTCTCCCTTTACCCTCCTATTCCTTATTCTACCCACACCTCTAAGGGTCATTCCTTTATCCTCTCCCCAACCTCCTAAATCTTAATCTACAGACCTTTCTAAAAGTCCCTCCCTTATCCTATCTGCCAGTCCTCTTATTTCTTTATAAATTTAGAATACTTTTATACCGTTTTAGATATTTCATTTCTGCTGGTCCCAAGCTTACAGCAAGGTTTTCATTTAAACTAATATACAACTCTTTGTGTGGGGTGAAGGGTGGGGAGGGGAAGGGGTAGAGTTGGTGTAGTCAAAACGAGGAGGAGATTATAGTGCCTACAAAACCCTAAATTAGAGGGAATAAATGGCTTATTTATGAAAGGTTGAGACTAATTTACCTATGGTACCCTTTATGTCTAAATCATGTACCCATTTTGACCTTGTTTTGGCATATAGTGTGAGATGTTGGTCTATGCCTATTTTCTGCCATACTATCTTCCAGTTTTCCCAGAAGTTTTTGTCAAATAGTGAGTTCTTATTCCAAAAGCTGGCCTCAATTTCCTTAACTGTGAAATGGAAATACTAACAGTACCTATCCCCCAGGGTTGTTGTGAGAGTCAGATGAGATAATATGTGTAAAGAGCTTAGCACAGTGCCTGGCACATAGTAGGTTTTCTTCTCCATTTTGCAGATAAAGGGAGTGAGGCTCTGGGTCACACAGGCCAGCATCTTAATCCAGGTCTCTACTGGCTGCAGGCTCAGGAATCTGTGAGCTTCAGAATGCTGCCCCAAAGAAAGATCAATATGATGTCAAGAGAAAAAGGCTTATGAAGTTAGAATACATATGTGGGTATGGTCAGTGTTAAATCTGGCTCCAAAACATAGGCAAGAATTGTGAGGCACCAAAGAGGCTTTTCTAAAAAAAGTGGGAGAGTTGGATTAGATGATCTCCAGGACCCCTTCATGACCTGAATCCCCTAAGCCCATGTTTCCCTAAAACACCTTCATAGTGCTTGGCATTTAGGAGCCCCTCCTCTGGGTTAAAGTTCTGTAGACCCCTGTATAAGCACACCTATCACCTGGGAAGGAGAAGGGGCCCTCTCAGACACTTGCAGAAACTTAGTCACTCTCTACTGTCTCATTTCGTCTTTACATCAATCCTGAGACAGAGGCAGACACCTTATATTTGAAGCAATTAAAGCCCTGAAAGGTCAGACAACTTGCCCAGGGAAGATCCAGCTTTGGTAGGTATGAGACCCTGAGCTTTCTCCTCTCTGCTTCTTTTGCCAGCTAAGAATCCCTAGTCCCAGATTAGTTAAATAGCCTGGTATGTTGTATGTATTATCACAAGCTCATCTGTGTATGCTGTGGAGGGATCAAGCTGTAAAGCTTCCCTAGTCTCTTCTGCTGTAACCAGGGCAGAACAATATGCAGTTCAGTCCTGGCAGATAAGTGTAATACCTCTAAACTAGCCAAGGAACAGGAAGCCCGCCCAGAAATATACCTGGCAGACACATAGCCTTGACAGCCAAGGCCAGAGTATTCAAGTACATGGGGCTGCATTTCTCATTTCAGATAGTCCAGACTAATGGTCATTACATTTGGAGTTTGTAGAGGTCTACTTAATGGGAAGGGGGTGTCACAAAGTGTGTGAAGAGCAGGAATTGTACAGAATCTATCCCAAAATAGATTATCGGTTTTCCTTGAAAGTTTCTCATTGACTACTTGGTAGTTCAGCCCTATCCTGAAGATTTCTGCACTCTTATTAGAACCAGAGACCTCAATCAGGTAATGAAAAATTACCCTGCCTTAAAGACTGCCAGAATCAAATTTAGGATTGAGAAGAATAAGACTTAAGTCTGCAAACCCCAGCAAAGTCACAAGAAAAATCAACTTGTTTTTTATTTGTTTGTTTGTTTTGTTTTCATTTGGGAACATCCACCCAAAAGCATATTGCGGGTATGGTGTGTTAGACAAGAATCAGGTTTTGAAATACCATGTCTCTCATTGGAACAGGGGGATCAGAGAAGATGCAAACAGCTTCATGGGACAAAAGCAGAGAACATTTTCTTTGATAATAGGTGAGCCCTTCTGAAGCCCTGGACCCAGCAAGCCCTGCCTGGACTTTAAATAAGCTCTGTGTCTGAGCCTAGAGCCAAATCTGGCCTTGAACATACAGGATAATAAGATTTAGAAAACCAAAGAGCTTCTTCTGGTCCTTTGAAGATGCTCAGACTTAACTTAAATGTCAGTAGATCTCTGTGCCCCACAGAGCGAGAGAAGCCTGCCAGAGGTGGGGAAGTTTTCACACAAACTATTACACATCATTAGCCAGGAGGAGTGAAAAGACTCATCCACTCCCTGTGATTTTCCCCTGCTGTTCCTTGCAAGGTGAAGCCTTCTATAAAGAGCCATTTCAATCCAAGGCAGGCTTTGCTGTCACTAAAAGTGCCCAGATTATTTCCAGGGGACACTGGCACCTTCTAAGACTGTGTATGTGTTTCTTGAGGTATGTTTGTGTGTGACTGTATCTGTGTCTATGTGTGTCTAGGTGTGGGTCTGTGTGTGTGTGTGCCCGTGTGTATGTGTGTATGTGTTTGTCTATCTCTGTGTGTCAATGGGTGTGCCTATCTCTCTGTGAGTGTGTTTGTGTCTCTGTGTGTCTCTCTCTTTGAGTGTATCTGTATTTGTGTGTCTGTGTGTGAGTATCTTCGTGTAATTGTGTATGTGACTGTGTGTGTATATGTGTGTGGGGGGGATTGTCTATGTGTATGTATGTATCTTCATGTGTCTATCCATGTATGGTCTCCTGGCTCAGTACTGGTGTCACAGGGACCGGGACCTTTTCTGGAAATATCTCTCACTGTATCTATGGGACATCCTGCTCCAATACTAGAGTGAATAGGACTGGACTTAGAATCAGAGGAGCTGGCTTTGGATCCTGACTCTGCTCCTTACTTTCTGTGAGACCTTGAGCAAGTGACTTAACCTTCTGGACCGTCGTTTCCCCATCAGTAAAATGAGGATCCCTCCTCCTCTAAATTTATGATCCCAGGATCCTCCAGATGCAAGAATGCTTTTTCAGCATCTCTACTCCCAGGCTGTCTGTTGCTATTTGTGGACATTTGCCTCACAGTTCTTTCTGGAGCAGGGTGTGATGAACTGTGCTCTTAGCTTCAGAGAGCCGCAGCTCTGTCTAACTGACTCTACCTGTTCAGGAAGCAGTGTTTAGCTGCCTTGCTCTCCACAGGAAGCAATAACTGACATTTAAATATGGTTGAAAGGTTTACCAAAAAGACCCATTGTTTCTTTTGACCCTTACAAACACTTAGTGAGGCAGACACTAAAGGTATAAGATCCATTTTACAGATGAGGAAAACTGAGGTTCCACTAGATTAAGTGACCTGCTCACCGTCCTATAGATTGTGGCAGAATTCAAAACCTGATGTTCTTGAGGCCAACTCCAGGGTTCTTTCTACTGCACCCCTCTGCCTTTCGCTTCAGGCTGCCCAAACATAAGCTGAACTTCAATGAACTAGGCATATAGTGCTTTATGCACTTTACCACCTGGCTGCCTCATCTACATGAGCACATGAGCCTACCGAGAGACTGATCTGCACTTATTTCCTACCCAATGCTTCAGTGTTGAGAGGTGGTGTAGCATAAGTGATTGGGCACTAGACTTGGAGTCAAATAGTCATGAGTTCAAATCCTGCATCAGATAATTTCTAGCTTTGGGACCTCTTAACCTCTATGTGCTCAGTCTCCTCATATGTAAAATGGGGGGATGGGAATAAATAGCTTATCAATTCCCCTTCAGGTCTAAATCTATGACCCCATGGGAGAAACTAGGTAGAGACCAGTGATGGAGATCTCCAGTATTATAATAGGAATTGCTGACATTTATATAGTGCCTAAAATTTATTAAATGGTTTCCATACGTTTATCTCATTTAAATACTCTTTGAACAGCCCTATAAGTGCTACAGTTATTATTAAAACTATTTTATTGAAGAGAAAAATCAAGTCTCAGAGAAGTTAAGTGACTTGTCCATGGTGTGTTAAGTTTAATAAGTGACAGAGGAAAGACTCAAATTCAGGCCTTATCTAGCTCTCAGTTCAACAAGGCTCCTTCCATTACAATACCCTGCCTCATGAGAAGAGAATAAACTCAAGTCTGGGGAAACATGAAAGGAGAAAGGGTTAAGGGGGTGACCAGATGGATTGATGCTAAGTCTCAAGGCCAGGATGACCTGAAAGTTACTGTGAGAGAAAGAAAGGCATAAAGAAGACACATTAAGGCTGGCTCTGTAGATAAAGAGCAGGAAAGGTCAATAGGCTGCCACTAATCCAAATGGCTCTAATGAATTTATAGCATTGTACAAACAGGCCAGCATGGGCACCCTCTGCTATAGGCCAGTGATCATTAGTGCATTGCCAATTAGAAGCTAAAGTAAGATAAAAGACCACAAATGCCATGTGTTGTTTATATGCAGTAGAAATGAGAGGCAATGTAGTATAATGGAAAGATTGTTGGGATGGAATGAGGAGAATAGTGGCTTTGAATCCCGCATCCTACATTTAGTATCTGTGCAACCAACCATGGGTAAACTATTCAACTCTGGAGACTAAGACTCAGTTTCCTCATTTGTAAAATAGCTTCCAACCAGACATGGTGGCTCACACTCATAATCCCAGCTACTGAGGAAGTCAAGGTGGGCAGATCTGATGAGCTCAGGAGTTCCAGCTGCAGTGGGATGGGTTGATTAGGTCTGGTTATATGAAGTCTAGCATCAATCTGGTGAACCCCTGGGAGGGGGAGCCACAAAGTTGCCTACAGCCGAGCAAACTGTCATAGGTTGGATGCAGAACAGATCCACTCTCCTATACTGATCATCAGGGGCATCAGGCCATGTGTAACCCCCCATGCTTCTGGCCTGGGAAAGATCAGGAGACCTATACTTAAAAAAAAAAAAAATTCATAGCATCTTAGAGTTCAAAGGGTCCCCGGAGATCATCTACTTTGATCTGTATATGATGAAAATTCCCTTCTATAGCTACTCTAAGAGTTGGCCCAAAGGCCGTCCAATCTAACTCATACCTCACAAATACTCCTCTATACCATCACTAACAAGTAAGCATCCAAGTACTGCTTGAACACTTCCAATAAGGGGAAGCCCACCATCTTCTGATTCAACACACTACACTCCTGGATACTTGTGATGATTAGGAAATTGTTCTTCACATAAAGCCCAGTTTGAATCCTCTGAAACTTAGGCACGTTATTTCTAGTTCTGTCCTCCAGAGCCAAGTGAAACAGGTCTACTCTTTCTTTTATATGATATAATTCTTCAAATACTTGAAGAGAATAATCATGCCTTTTCATTTTTCTTATCCTGACTTAAACACGGACAGTTCTTTAAACTGATCATGGTATCCCTCGATCACCCAGGTTTGCAACCTTAGATGTCATGACCTCCAATATTCAATCAGCGGCCAAGTCTTGTGGTTTCTCTACTTTCATAACATCTCATGTAGATATCCCTTTCTTTCCTGAAACAACACAGTTGGGATACAGGCCCTCGACACAGAATAGCTTGACTTGTGCAACAGCCTTCTGGTTGGTCTCTCTTATTCAGGTCTTTTCTCATTCCAGTCCATCCTTCATTTAGCTGTCAAACTGATCCTCCTAAAATGCAAGTCTGACCATATCAAGTCGCCCCCCTCTATCCCAGTCAATAAACATCAATGGCTTCCAATTATCTTCAGAATCAAATATAAAGTCCTCTGTGTGGCTTTCAAAACAGAAACTGTTGTCTGGCAAGGCCTCTATCATTTCAGGATTGTGAAGCTGACTTTTTTGAACTCAGATGTAATACTTTACGTGTCTCCATTAAATTTCATCTTCTTTGACTTGGCTCATCATTCTAGCCTGTTGAAATGTTTATAGATCATGACTGTCAGGCAGAGCATTAGCTGTCCCTCTTGGTTTTGTGTCACCCACACGCTTGACAAGTCTACTTTCTAGGGTTTTCTTCCCAGTAATCTTACACCTTACTCCCTGACAAAAACTCTGCAATATGGTGACACTGTCCTTCTCGCTGCCCCTCAAACAAAAAATGCCACCCCCTGACTCTAGGCACTTTTATTAGCTGTCCTCGGTGCTTGGAAGGATCTCCTTCCTCATCCCTGACTCCCAGCTCTCTTCTAGTTTCAGCTAAATTACACCTTCTAGAAGAAGCCTTTCCCAGTCTTCCTTGATCTTAGTGCCTCCATCTGAGATAACTCCCAATGTATCCTGTATATATCTTGTTTGTTCTTTTAGATTAGATTGTAAACTCCTTGAGGGCAGGGATTTTTTCTTTCTGGTCTTTGAATTCCCAGTGCTTAAAGGAACAGTGCCTGGTACATAGTAGATGTTTAATGAATGCAAGTTGATTGTTACATTATGCATTCCTTTCATTGCCATGGTTGCTTTCTTCTAAACACATATTGGCTTGCCTGTGCCTTTCCCAGAATGTACCAGCCAGAACTGACCACTATACTCCAGGTGTGGTCTGATCAGGGCAAAGGATAGTATGTCTCTTTAAATGGAGCCAAAGAGAGCATTAACTTATTTATTTATTTTTTTTTTTGGTGAGGCAATTGGGGTTAAGTGACTTGCCCAGGGTCACACAGGTAGTAAGTGTTAAGTGTCTGAGGTCAGATTTGAACTCAGGTCCTCCTGAATCCAGGGCTGGTGCTTTATCCACTGTGCCACGTAGCTGCCCCCAGAGCATTAACTTTTGAGGTTGTCATGTTACACAGTTGACTCAGGTAGAGTTTACAAAAACTGCTAAATCTTTTTTTTTTTTTTAAACAGGAACTGTTGTCTGACAAGGCCTCTATCATTTCAGGATTGTGAAGTTGACTTTTTTGAACTCAAATGTAATACTTTACGTGTCTCCATTAAATTTCAACTTCTTTGACTTGGCCCATCATTCTAGCCTGTTGAAATGTTTTTAGATCATGACTGTCAGGCAGAGCGTTAGCTGTCCCTCTTGGCTTTGTGTCACCTGCAAACTTGACAAGTATACCTTCTAGGGTTTTCTCCAAATCACAGATAAAAATGTGGAAAAGGAGATAATGATATCTATAGGGCTTGCCTTACAGAGTTGTTGTGAAGATCAAGAAAGATTCTATCTATATCTATATAATATAAATATATACATGTATATGCACATATATTTGTAACTCATATTTATATATTGTAAATCATATTTCATATTAGTTTCCTTGTCTTAAGTCTTTCACCATTCCAATCCATTTTCTACACAGCTACCAAAGTAATTTTCCTAAAGTGTATGTCCAATTGTGGCAAATTCTACCCAGTTAAAGTTCAGACGCTTCTTATTACTTCTACAATAAAGTATAAACTACTGTTTTGTTTTTAAAGCTTTTCATAACCAGGATCCTTCCTTTCTTTCCAGTCTTCTTTCATATTACTCCCTTCCAAATATAATACTCTAAACATACTTGTTTACATGCTATACCTCATGCACAACACTCCATTTCCTGTATGAACACAACTACAAAACACTTTTCACACACATGAAGTCAGATCTAAATAATTGGAGAAATATTAATTGCTCATGGGTAGGTGAAGCCAATATAACAAAATGACAATTCTACCTAAATTAATCTATTTATTCAGTGCCATACCAATCAAAATATCAAAAAATCATAGAGCTAGACAAAATAATAATAAAATTAATCTGGAAGAACAAAAGGTCTCCATGCCTTTTCATTGGCAATAATTTAAGTCTGAATGCTATCCCTCCTTATTTCTACCTCTTAAAATCCCTGGTTTCCTTCAAGAATTAGTTTGAAGGCTTCTATCTGCAATAGACCATTCTCAATCTCCCCACCTTCTAGCATCTTCCCCCTTAAAAGCTATGCATCTGTCATACTTTATTTTATATGCATGTTGTTTCCTTGCCCCCTACCCAACTGGAATGTGAGCTCCTTGAGAGCAGAGAATGGTTTTTTTGCTTTTTCTTTGTACTTAGAAATTGCTTGATAAATTATTTTTGATTTACCAATTGATTATGATGAGAATGATGGTATAGACTTAAATCAGAAATTCTCACAATACAAAGTCTTAGGTATATTTTGGCTCCTGGATCCTAGCTGAATAACAGCAGGGAATAACAGCCTAATGCCAATTCCCCTTGCAAATAGGCTATTTAAAGAAGAGAGAGAATTAAAAGAGGGTAGCTTATTGAAAGGTTGGAGAAAAACAAGATAGAACTTAGAACTTTTGAAAAATAAAGCTACCCTCCATCAAGCAATCCTCTCTTTAAGATCTAGGCAGCATACTCTCCTGAAAAGAGCACAGATTCAAGAGAAAATACCTGGGTTCATATCCTATTTCTGCCATTTCTACTGGAGTGACCTTGGCCAAGTCACTTCCCTTCTACCTCTAAGTCTATAACTAGACAGGCAGCAACAGGTATATGTATATGTATGCATATGTGTATGTGTATGTGTATGCGTACATATACACACACCTATATATGTATTAGAGAGATAGACAATTTAATTTTTCATCATGAAGCCACATGAATCACTTCGGATATTAGGTATATTTTTGACAGACCTTTTATTTTTCCAAGTCTTGATTCAATTATTTTCCTTTTTTAATTAAAACAATTTCAATTAGCAAGCATTTATTTTCTTTTTCTCCTACCTCCCCCACATTAGAAAAAAGGAAAACAAAATCCTTGTAACAAATATGCATAAAAAAAGAAATTCTTACATAGGCCCTCTCCAAAAAATGTATATATCATTCTGTATCTTGACTGATGATACATCTTTAAAAAAAATTTTCAGTGCTATTTTGTTTCTTACGTTACCATTTTTTGTTGTTTAGTCATGTCGGACTCGTTGTGACTCTGTGGACCATACTGTCCATGGAGTTTTCTTGACAAAGATACTGGAGTGGTTTGTCATTTCCTTCTCCAGTGGATTAAGGCAAACAAAGGTTAAGTGACTTACCCAGGATCACACAGCTAGCAAGTGTCTGAGGCTGGATTTGAATTCAGGTCTTTCTGATTCCCGGCCCAATGCTCTTTTAATTGAGCAACCTAAATTCCTCTAGCAATACCTGTATCACTACAGCTATGCTAATTATGCCTTCCCCCTCACTTCTCTATTTTCTCTATATTTGTCATATGACAAATAGTATTTTTTTCTTTCAAAAGGGAAAAAAATGATAGTAAAACTGATCTGTACATTGAAAAACTCTAAAAATATGAGCAAGATATAACATCTATGGAGCCACTACTTTCAACAAGGGGTAGTGTTGTTCACATGTGTCTGACTCTATATGACCCCATTTTGGGATTTTCCAGGCAAAGGTACAGGAGTATTTTGCCATTTCCTTGTCCAGTTCATTTTGCAGATGAGGAACTGAGTAAGTGTCCTAGGCTGGATTTCAACTCAGGAAGATGAGTCTTCCTGATCTCCATCCCAGTGCTCCATCCACTGTGCCACCAAGCTGCCCCCATGAACAGGTAGGTTGGGTGTATCTTCTCATATCTCTTCATTTGAGGAGTGCCTACACATTTTTATGTTTTTTTCTCATTCCAGTAAATAGGAAGGGTTCCTCTCCTGCCTCTCACTCTCCCCTCCCTTTCTCTCCCCAAAATAGACTTCTCTGCTAGTTTAAAAGCTGATAAAGCACCCTAAATTTTCCCTAATTATCTTTCAAGTCCCAAAGAATCTCTCTGAGGCAGCTGGATGGGATTATCCAAATGGCCGTGGGCTGTTGCCAGGCATATTTTGAGAAGGTGAGAATAGGAGGTAGGGAGAAGGGAGAAAAGGTCCCAGCATAGCTATAATTGGATGGATTGTATGATTATCAAAGTTTAAGAGGGGATGGCAAACATCTCCCAGTG
This sequence comes from Dromiciops gliroides, assembly GCF_019393635.1. Taxonomy (NCBI): domain Eukaryota; kingdom Metazoa; phylum Chordata; class Mammalia; order Microbiotheria; family Microbiotheriidae; genus Dromiciops; species Dromiciops gliroides. Next base: position 343,729,722 of record NC_057862.1, on the reverse strand, counting down.
TTCACTCCCTCTAATAAGCATACTGATCTGCAGTAAAATAATACCACTCACTACAAGCTATACAGGCCAATGGATTAGTGCACTGCAGCGCCTCTTAGCAGGAACTGGAAGGATGGAGGCTGGTTTCCATGGCCACAATAGGAAGAAGAGATCTCCCTGGGGAATTCTTACAAGGGGAATAGCCATCATAGGCATATCTATGGGGCTTGGCATTAAGGGGGCTTCAAAGCACAGAGAACTTTGAAAAGAGTAGGAAGTAGGAAATCCTGCATCATATATAGGCTCTGCCAACTTTCTAACCTGAGTGATGGTAGATGTATCACTTCACCTTTCTGAACCTCAGTCAGGCCTCTGGACCTCCATTAGACCAGAGGCTTTGTGAAGTCCCTCATACCTCTAAATCCTATGCCAGAAGCACCTTTCCTTATTCTTTGTCTTGGGAGAGTTATTTGGGAGCCCTTCCTCTCTCAAAATTGGTTGCTCAAAACCCAATATTTCTGCCATTTAATTATAGCTGTCCCATTGGTTTAGGAGGCTATCATTGATTCATAGGAATTTCTAGTATACAAGTATAGAATAAATGCTTTATGTATGAGAGTGGAAAGGATGTTAGCTTTGGAATCAGAAGACCTGGATTAACAATCCTGGCTCTATAATTTACTGTGTGACCTTAAATCACTTAACTTCTCTGAGACTCACCTTCCTTGCCTATAAATTGAGAGGGGTTGGACTAGATAACCCAGGATCCTATATCTAGCAGTTGGAAGGGGCTTTAAAGGCCATATAGTCCAATTGCCTCATTTTATAAATGAAGAAAGTGAGGTTCTGGGAGATTGTCATTTGCCCAATGTGATATAAGTAGTAAGCATCAGAGGCTGACTCTATAGTGACCACTCTTCTGCTTCCCTACTATGGATGGTCCTTTCCAGCTGACTCTATGATCTCCTGACCATATGAAACAATCAAAGTAAGTGGTTTGAGAAAAGAAAAAAAAAACCAACGACAAGCATTTATTAATCACCTACTATGACTGTCTGGGCAATGTAGTAGGTATGAAGATACCATGACAGGAATGAAAATACAACAACCCTGACCTCAAGGACTTTATATTCTACTGGAGGGGAAAAACCCATATTCTATGTTCCCAGCTAGGTTAGAGATCCAGTAATTTGGGGATAAAAAGGAAAGGAAGTGATAGTTACCCCCATGTATGTGTTACCTTTGGAAGAAGTCTATATCAGTGGCATCTGAAGAGAGACTATGAAATAATAGGGTAGAGAGACCAGAGATAAAGGTCATATTTCACAAAATGTCCAGAGCTACACATGTAGGACCATAGAGATCAACTAGTTCAGCCACTTTATTATTGAGAGGAAAAAAGTAAGGCCAAGGGAGAGAAGGTGGCTTACTCAAAGTCATACAGCTAGTTAATCGATATTCAATAAACATCGATTAAAATTTTTTGTGTGAAGGGTACTTCGTTAGATGCTGTGAATATTAAATGGCTAAGAAAAACATGGTTCCTGCCTTCGTGGAGCCTGCAATCTATAAAAGGAAGAAAAATGTGTCAGTCAAAGCCAAACCTAAATCCAGATCTTTTCACTGCTATTTCCAATCCAGGTGGTACAGTACAATATTCCCTAGACTGACTGCTGGAGTTAAAAAATGTTCATCCCCAAGTAGGAAAGGGACATATTATCTCACAAGAGGTACCAAGAAGACAATATTTCTTTCTTTAACTACTTTTCATCAAATTCAATGTTTGGAAGAGACGATCAGTGGGAATATAAGGATTAAAAAGTGTAAGGTTCCATTTTAAAGGATCAAGTTGGAATAAAGACAAATAACATGAGCTCTGACATTCACAGACGACATACAAATAAATGGATTTCTCATCAGATCCAGCTTTTGACTCAATGTATCTAGGCAACAGAAGTCTGGATTTAATAACAGATGTTCGCTGCATAGCAATAACCATATAATGCCAGGGTAGACTAAAACAGCATTTTATCAACCAATAACTGTACTGTTTGCTTTAGTTTACCATTTTGTTCTTCAGCTCACTTAAAAAAAAAGGGAAAAAAACAGAGGACAGATTGATTCACTCAGCATCTGTTGAACTCAATATGCTCAGATTCATTTACAATAATAAAAAAAAAATCTGCTCTCTGTTTACATTTTTCACCAGAGCATATGATCTGATGTGTTAACACCACCAACTGGGTTTGCCAGAATGACTTTCAGGGATGCTTCTAGGGTGGCCCAACACACTGCTGCACCAGTGTTTGGAACCAATTTAGGGGGAGCAACAGTGTCCTGGGGTTATTCTCCTTTGAGTAATACTGAAAGCATAATCTGGATTCCCCAAACACATAGATGTGAGAGGGAAAGACTGAGCATTGGCTTTTGCTAATTCACGGCAGCCTTCCTTTAGAAAGCCAGCATCTTTCATGTTTTTAAATGGGATCCTATTTCAAAAAATTCAATTTTCACCCAAATTCTAAGGAATTCCTCTGTTGACATTTTTGGGAAACCAAGGCACACCTGTGTCTTTGGGAACCAAGCCCCAAACCACACTAGGGACAAGTAGCACATTCTGCTTGTGTTATAAAAGATCCTGGAAATAAACAACATTTTATTTTTATAGTAGAAAGCCTTCCAGGTTCCAACTGGAGCCTTGGGAGAGACCTCTATATTGCCCTAGGATGGGTGTTCTGAATTGGAGGGAAGGTGGTAAACAGGAGGGTAAGATGGGGTCAAGAAGCATCAGACACGACAGAAATGACTCAACAAAACAATAACAAAAGGATAGCAGACTAGCCCAGAGTCCCAAAGAAAACCCCTTCCTGCCTTATTCTAATGCCTTCTCTTAGAATTCTCTGCATTCACTGTTCTTCAGACTCTGGTCCCAGTTATTGAGCTGTATTTCTCTTCTACTTCATGCTGTTTATACAATCTGCTGGAAGCACAGGGACCTTTTACTGCCCTCCCGCCCCCAAAGATATATTTACTACTTAAAGGTAACAATTGCATCATCTACTGCTTTTGTGTCCCCCAGAGCATCTGGCCCAAGACTGGGCACACAACTGGAAAACAATTATTGACTCAGTACTGTGAGCAATGGTCTCACTCAAGGGTCCAAGAAGGAAGCTCAGGAGGCACTTTCTACAAAGAAGGATCCCTGCCTGCAGTAGACAATCGCCTGAGGCTGCTGCCACAGCAGTATTGGAAACAAGATCCCCTCCTACTTTTGCTTTCTGCAGGGTAGCTCTCCCAAGATTGGCAAGATCTGGATTAATATTTTTAGGTCTAGTCAATAACATTGTGCATCTCTTGGTAAAAACTAGGAGAGCGATTAACGATTAAAACCAGAAGCATTTCATTTATCACTGAGTAGAAAAGGTGAACAATTTGTGAATGATGTTCAACACTCTGCTGGTGCGTCAACATTTTAAAAGGTGGCTGGGTGATAAATATTCTGCTTGACATCAAGGCTTAAAGCAGCCCCTTAGAAAGGACTGTTGCTAAATAATGGGCTTTCTTGTGTAGAGCAGCAAGGTGGACATAGCTATGGAGAGAACGCAGTTCAAACCCTGTATAGGTCACTTAACTACTTGTTTGATTCTAGACAAGTCACTCTTTGAATGTCAATTTCTTTATCAACAAAATGGAGATATGAATAGTACCTACCTGAAATGATAGTAGTGAAGATTGAGATATTGTATAGAAAATTCTTTGCAAATATCAGTGCTATTTAAATGTGAATAATAATAGTCCTGGAAATAATGCTTATTGCTTTTATTAATATTTGTAAATTTTGTTAATTTGGTGGAGAAAAAATCTAAGAGCCTTCCCTCACCCCCTAAAAAAAAAAAAAAGGAAAATAAGTAGTACCCAAGCATCCAGGGAAATATTTGTGAGAAAGGCATCAGGAAATGTGCGTGAAGCTTAATGTTATTACTTTCTTTAGGAGAGAAAGAGAAGAGGGTGCACATTGGGTCATCAATACTGTTTGGCAATCCCCTTCTGAGGATCAGGATGGGGCAGCTAGGTGGTACAGTAGATAGAGCACAGGGCTGGGAATCAAGAAGACTCATCTTCCTGAGTTCAAATCTGGCCTCACACACTTACTACTTGTGTGACCCTGGGCAAGTCACTTAATCCTATTTGCCTCAGTTTCCTCATCTGTAAAATGAGCAGGAGAAAGCAATGGCAAACCATTCTGGTATCTTTGCCAAGAAAACCCTAAATGAGGTCCCAAGTCGGACATGATTGAATGACTAAACAAAGACACACCTGTGCAACACACAAAAAAAATCCAGTATTATTCCCAGGCTGAAATGATCTCCTTCTTTAGTTCTGGTGGGGAGAACATTAAGTGGCATCTAGTGGAACAAAGGTAATTTGGGCAGAGTTGTTAAACATGTGCCCTGGGGGCACATAACACTCAAATCAGGTTAAATGTAATTGGGAGGTATTTAATAAAATAAGTAAAAATACAATTAAACACAGATAAAATTACATTTTAAAACTAGGTTGACATGCTGTCTTCATGCATCTTTATGTAAAGCTTAGTGACCACCATTTTTATTTGAGTTTGACACCACTGATTTAGTGGATGGAGCACTGGACTTGGAGAAAAGAAGCCCTGAGTTCAAATTTTGACTGATACTTGGTAGCTGTGTAAACTGGGCAGATCGCTTGAGCTCTCTGTGCCTCAGTTTCCTCTGTAAAATGAAGAGGGTGGATATGATGGTCTTTAAGCTCCCTTCTAGCTCTGAATCTTTGATTTTATGCATAGAATCTGCACTGGACTGGAGAACAACAAAATAAGTGTATATATAGTTAGCTAACTACTACCCGTGTAAGGCATGCAATGCTGTGAGAAGCACTGGGTGATGAATCTGGAACCTGTTAATTCCCTCTTCTGGCTTCAGTTTCATGAGTGCTCTAGATTTGGAGCTCGAAGAGGCCTCAGTGGCCATCTAACCCAACCTTCAAATGAAAACACTGAGGCCCAGGGAGGATGAGTTACTTCCCCAAGGAAAAAGAACAAAAATTTGTTCAGTCTTGTCTGACTCTTTGTGACCCAGTGGACCATAGAATGTCAATGCTATCCATGGGGTTTTCTTAGCAAAGGTACTGGGTTGGCTTGTCATTTCTTTCTCTAGCTTATTTACGGATGAGAAAACTGAGGCAAACAGGGTCACACAGCTGCGTGACTTGCCCAGGGTCACACAGCTAGGAAATTTCTGAGGCCAGATTTGAAATGTAGGTCTTCCTGACTCTACACCTAGCACTCTATCCACTGAGCTACCTAGCTACCTCCACCTAGTAAGTCGCAGAATCCTAACTAGGATTAAAAGATGCCAAAATTTTGAGACTATTTGTAGCACTTGCAAGAGCGGAAAAGCAACAGCTCACGTAGAAAGAATAAATAAGGGTTATAATCTGGGTTTCTTTCCCCCACCTTCCAACCTAACTGCATTCCATTGGTTTTAAATGAGTGATTTGAGAATGTAACTCTGCAACTTGCTTTTGGGAGCAAAACTTGGCATTTACATATCTGGAGTCAGGCCTAGAACACAGGTCCCGGGATACACAGTCCAGTGCTTTTTCCTCTGACTCTAAATCCTGGACTTCTTCCAGGAGGCCTTGCCAGATGATCTCTGGGTTCCCTATCAGCTCACACAAATCCTGAGCCTACATGTCTCAGAAAAAAAAAAAAAGCTTAAGGGTATCTAGAGGTTGAAGAGACCCCTCCAATATTAACCCCAAAGTAAGGACGAGGGCTTCCCTGGTAACCCTCCTCTCCCCTACCCCATAGGAGGCTCTGCTAATTGAAGAAGGGTCATTTTCAGATTTTCCAAGACTCCATAAACCATTGTACTTACCCACAATTCTTACTTGGGCTAAACTCAGATCTCTCTACATTTTAGAGGAGGGACTCACTCACCTAAACTCAGAGATTTAATTTCTTCAGGATTAATTATTCACCTGACTTGGTTTTGCCTGAGGACACTGCCAAAGGCAATGGGAAGCAAGAAATAGTCAGAGGCAAACTTGGGAAATAACTCCTGTTCCTCCTTTTCCTTCCCCATTAAGGAAATACCACAGAAGTGGCCCTTGAATCACAGAGGGATCATTTCATTGCCTAAACATAATAGTTTACACTGATAAAGCGTTTAAAAGGTTATAAAGTGCTTTCCTCACAATAGCCCATGGGAGTTCAAATATTATCACCCCCATTTTACATATGATTTAACTTAGGGAGGCAAAGAGACTTGCCTATATGGCTAGCCTGTGACAAACTTTGTATATGATTAAAAAAAATTTTTTATTAATGTCTTCTGCTTTTATATACTTCATCTCCAAATGAGTCAACTTATTTATCCACTCTTTTTTTAAACAAAGAACAAAAAAGAAAGATTAAAAAAACTACTTTTAAAACTAACCAAAAGCTTAAGTGAATCTGATGGTAAGCAATGTTCCACACCCATAGTCCCCTCACCCCTCTAGTGAAAGTGAAGGGGGGCAACTAGGTGGCGCAGTGGATAGAGCACCGGCCCTGGAGTCAGGAGTACCTGAGTTCAAATCCGGCCTCAGACACTTAACACTTACTAGCTGTGTGACCCTGGGCAAGTCACTTAACCCCAATTGCCTCACTAAAAAAAAAAAAAAAAAAAAAAAAAGAAAGTGAGGGAGTTGCATTTCCTCATTTTTCCTTTGAGACTTGGCTTGGTCATTATAATCAGATAGCCTTTAGTTTCTGTGTGTGTGTGTGTGTGTGTGTGTGTGTGTGTGTGTGTGTTCTTTCCTTGTATGTTGTTTATTCAATTGTGAATACTTTTGTTTTCCTGGTTCTGCTTACTTTAATTTGCATCAATTCATATATATCTGCCTATGCTTTTCTAAATTCCTCATAGTTTACATTTCTTAAGGCATGGCCATATTTCATTACATTCATGTATCACAATTTCTTCTTTTTTTCCACCCTTCTCTTTATCTACTCTCTTTCTGATTCTTTGCTGCCACAAAAAGGGCTGCTATAAATATTTTGGTGCATATAGACCTTTCTATCTTTGATATGTTATGGTTTGTTGTTATTCAGGTGTTCTTCAGTTGTGTCTGATTCTTTGTGATCCCATTTGGGTTTTTCTTGGCAAAGATACTGGAGTGGTTTGCCATTTCCTTCTCCAGTTCATTTTATAGATGAGGAAACTGAGGCAAACAGTGTTAAGTGACTTGCCTAGAGTAGCTCAGCTAGTAAATGTCTGAGGTCAGATTTGAACTCAGGAAGATGAGTCTTCCTGACTCCGAATTTGGCACTCTCTCACTGCACCACCTATCTTTGATATGCCTAGTAGTAGGATCCCTGAGTCAAATTATATCAACATCTCAGCATAATCCCAAATCCAGAATGGTTAGATAACTCCACCAAGTGGGTATAAGTGCTCCCATCTTTCCACATTTCTTCCAACATTAACTAGTCATCATTTATCATCTTTGATAATTAGCCAAATGTGAAGTATGGAAACCTCAAACTTGTTTTGATTTGTACCCCCTTATAATTAATGATTTAGAGCATTCCTTCCTATGGTCATTAATAGTTCACAGTTCTTTTGATAAATAAGAGCTAACATTGAGCTTTAAGGTTTGCAAAGTTCTGGTGTGACTCCTCTCCCTTGACCACAAAGTCTAGCGCTCTTTCCAGCCTATCACATAGCTTTGCTAATATGCATGTATCTCATATTCTGAAATGAATTAGCTTTATTTCCCCCCTTGAGGACAGATGAAAGCTCCCGTTTGGTTCTCCCACCTTGCAAGAAGTCCTTTTAAGCACCTGCCATCTGTCACAACAAAGCTGCTACTGACCCAGTGCCACGGGTGTAGCTGTGATGATAATTACACTTCCTGAATATATTCCTTTGAGTCCCTTTGAGCTGGCTGAAGAAAGTTATTATTAAAAATGATTTAAAACAAGCCTCCTATTTCACAGCTTTTAATATTTGATAAGATTTCAGAAAGACTGATGGAGAGCAGGGCATGTGGTCTGGCATTTTACAATCACAGTTTCTAGTTCTCTTAGAAATCCCTCAGGGGTGCCCCTGAGCAGGAACTGGGGCTGGGGGAGGTAAGGAAACTCCAAAGAGAAAAGACCCAGCAGGAAACGGACTTCAAGGGCCGTCTCAGAGCACTGAGTCTACCTGGCAGGAATCCTACTCCCACAGAAGCTAGGGGTTCTATACACCAGGGGAATAAAAAGCTGCCTGTATGATAATCTCCAGGGGCCCTCTGTGTCTCCCTATTCAGATGACTTCTCTAAGGACTTCTCCCTACCCTGATACTTGAAATATCATGGTTAAAATTGTATTCCTCTGGCTTAAGGCTTTGGTCTCTGATAAAATGAGAATGTCCTTGCGTGGGGTGATGCGTTAGTGAAGGGGTTCATAAGGAGCCCTTGAACTTGGATGGAAAAAAATATACATCTCTATTTCAATTTGTTTTCCTTTGTCATCCTTTCCTTTCATTTCTTAATAAATGCTTGTTTCTTTCCTCCCTTCCTTCCCTTTCCTCCTTTCCTTCCCTCCCTCCCTTCCTTCCTTCCTTCCTTCCTTCCTTCCTTCCTTCCTTCCTTCCTTCCTTCCTTCCTTCCTTCCTTCCTTCCTCCCTCCCTCCCTCCCTCCTCTTTCCTCTTTCCCTCCTTCCTTCCCTTCCTTCCTTCCTTCCTGAGATCTGTGATCCTATTATACCCCATTCTATGTAGAATGTCCTAACTCCCAAATCTGTTTTTCCAGAAGAGCAGATTTGCATCCTCCTCACTGGGAGTTCTTTTATCCAATCTGTGCCTCAGCCTACTGACAGTTTGTCTTAATTTTCTATGAATTCTATGTTCCTGCCCTGCCTTAGACCCCATATCTGTCTCCAGCTACCTGCGATTTACCTCCTGTCTGTCAATCTCTATGTCAGCAGAGTAGCAAATCCCCTTTTCCTCGATCTCCTCCAGCTACCTCTGAAACAATCCTTGGGCATCTTCCCCATTTTCTGAAAAAGATGTAAATGTGGTTCAAAGGCCTAGTTACCAAGGCCCAGTCTCTTGGCTTCTCAGGACCTGAGGAAAATTTTCTTTCCTTCTGCTTTTCCCAGGCTCAGTCCCTCAGGAACAAAGTCTGTGCCATATCTTCATTCCTTCCTAACTGTCCCAGTTTATTTTCCTCATTTTGCTGGTTTATGGTGACACATTCTAATAACAAGTTCAATCTCTCAGCTGCTCGGAATTAGTCATTAATTTCATGGCTCTCCACTTTCATTAGCAGCTTTTTTACTTTTAACCTGCCAAGTAGCAACCAAGTAGCACCATTCTTTTTTCTCTGACTTGGGCTCATCTCCCTGGCCAGGTCCTAGGTCAGGAAGGTCTTCAAATCCTAATCAATGGCAAAGGGGGTAATTAGGTCAGTCTTCTGGGTAAGAAGATCTTACTGATGCTATAGCTACTGAGGGCTTAAGTGCCAAAATGACCGGAGGTCACATATGGGAGCAACCTCAGTACCCGCCTAGGAGACAAAGTAGAGTTTTAACTAGCCTAGCACCTCTGGAGTTCTGAATCCAAAACATTATGGGTCATACATTATGCCTATGGGGATCCTTGGGCCTTTCAGAAACAGTCATCCCTGTAGCTTATGCTGGTAGTGCTCTGTTAGTCTGTGCCAGGGCATATCTCCTGGCAAGATTGCCCCTGAGTTTGGACTGTCTTCTGTGCTGCTGCTCCCAGCTGTCCCACATTCCTCCACACAAGCTCCCCTCAGCAAAATCAAAGGATCCTCTTTGTTCATTCTTCCTAACTGGAGTATAAGCCCCTTGAGGGCAAGGACTGGGTCACATCTCTCTGCAAACTGTCTTACTGCCAGTCCTATGCACAACAAATACTTGTGGATTTACTGATTAATTGGAGAAGTCTCTGGGTTACAGAACTCAACAGGAACAGTATGTTCCTTTTCTATTCCTGCTCTAATAAAGAGCTTGAATGTCACTAATTGGCAAGCTAGGAGCTGTTGGGTGCATACTTTGCTGTTAAAAAGTCAAAGAGATCAGTCCGTGTCCTGAATGCTGATTTCTGCCAATACATTTGGAAGCATTAGGCTCTTTAAATGCAGTCTACAGCTGAGGGATTGTGGACAACCTTTTCTTTCATCCCTATATCTAGCCATACATTCTACCCTTCAACATTTATTAAATGTCTATTATTTGCAAGGTATCATATTAGACCCTAGGAGAGAGACAAAGATTATTGAAAGATGGTCTCTGCTTTCACTGCACACATGGTTTAGCAGGGAGATATACTATATACATGCACAAATACAAACTCCTTGAAGGATTGATTATATATTTTCTATTCTTTTCATCTCCCCTAGTACTAAATGCTATGATGCTCTGTACACAGCAGTAGTGGTGCCATAGTGCACAGAGTACTGAGCCTGAATTTGGGAAGACTCCTCTTCCTGAGTTCAAATCTCAGACACTTCCTAGCTGTGTGACCCTGGGCAAGTCACTTCACCCTGTTTGCCTCAGTACCTCATCTGTAAAATGAACCGGAGAAGGAAATGGCAAACCATTCCAGTATCTTTGTCAAGAAAACCCCAAATGGAGCCACAAAAAGTCAGATTACTGAAAAGACTGAACAAAAATAACAACAATAAATGTTTATCATTGCAGAATGAAATAGAATGAACAGCATACTTAATCATTACTTAATAAAGTGACAAAACACTAAATGGCAACCAAATTCAAATTATTTGCAATGACCAATTTCAGGTCTAGAGAAACACATTTTCTCTTTCTTGATAGATAGTAGAAAGTACTGTAGTGAAACATTGCATATGTTTACAAATGGAATCAATTTGCTAGTTCTATGTTAAAAGGGAGGTTTCTTTTGGGCAATCAATATACTGGGTAATGACTGTGGTATAACCCCCCCTCCCAAAGGCAATTAATACAATTAAAATATAGTGAATGAAAGGAAGAAAGGAAAAAAACCCAAAGAAATGAAGAAAGATAGAGGAAGTTTGGCTTGGTGTATAGAGTGCTAGACTACTATCTATGTCGACCCGAGCAAGTCACCTTACCCCTTTCAGACTCAATTTTCTCATTTGTTAAAGAGGGTTGATGATAGCCCAGAGTTATAGGGAGGCTCAAATGAAATAATACTTGTTAAGTGATCTGGAAGCTTTAAAATACTATGAAAAATGTTAGCTCTATACAATAATTGTGCAATTTATGCAATGAACACACAAAGCCATATAATAACTAATGACTAGAGTATAAAACTGAATAGAATAAAAGCAAAGGAGATCCCCTTCTAGAAGTTAGAAGAAAAGAGAAACAAGAACAGAGACAGAAGGTAGAAATGCAGAACAGTGGAAAGAATTCTTTCCTGGAAGCCAAAAGACCAGAGTCTATCCTGGCTCTCTCCTAAGTAGCTGGGTGAGCAGATACAGATCTGTGATAGCTATTTCTCTTCTTCTTCTTCTTCTTCTTCTTCTTCTTCTTCTTCTTCTTCTTCTTCTTCTTCTTCTTCTTCTTCTTCTGGGCAATGAGGGTTAAGTGACTTGCACAGGGTCACAAAGCTAGTCAGTGTCAAGTGTCTAAGGTTGGATTTGAACTCAGGTCCTCCTGAATCCAGAACCAGTGCTTTATCCACTGCACCACCTAGCTGTCCCTACTTCCTTTCTTCTTACTCTCATCTTAATTCTCTACAGTCTGACTTTTGACTCCATTGTTCAACCTAAGCTACTCTCTTCAAAGTATAAAATGATCTCATAATTGCCAAATCTAATGTTTTTTTCTTAATTGCCATCCTTCTTGACCTCTTTTCAGCCTTTAATGCTATATATCACTCTTTCTTCTTTGACACTCTCTTCTCTCTAGAAATGACTCTCTCCTGGTTTTCCTCCTACCTCTCAGACAGCTCCTTCTCAGTCTTCTTCACTAGATCTTCATCTAAATCATATATGTTGAATGTGGATATTCCATAGGGTGCTTATCTAGGCCTTCTCTTCTCTTGGTGATCTCACCAAGCTCCCATGGAGTCCATTATCATCTCCATGCTGATGCTTCTCGAACCTCCATTTTAGCCCTAAGCTCTCCATTGAACACCAGACTCTCATCTCCAAAGTCTATTAGACATCTTAATCTGGGTATCCCTTAGGCATCTTAAACTCAAACCATCCAAATTTGAACTTTTCATCTTTATCTCTAAATCCTCCCCTCTTCCTAATTTCCCTATTACTGTTTTTTTTTCTTTTTTCCCCCTTTTCTTTCTTTTCTGTTTTGTGGGGCAATGAGAGTTAAGTGACTTGCCCAGGGTCACACAGCTAGTAAGTGGCAAGTGTCTGAGGCTGGATTTTAACTCAGGTCCTTCTGGATCCAGGGCCAGTGCTCTATCCACTGCACCACCTAGCTGCCCTGCCCCTGACAATTAGTGTTAAAGGCACCACCATCTATCCAGTCACCCAGGCTCAAAATCTAAGTGTCATCCTTGACTCTTCACTTTCTTTCTCACCTCCCATATTCAATCTGTTGCCAAGGCCTGCTGAGTTTAACTTCCTTAACAACTTTTCCATAAATCCCCTTTCTCCTCTGACACTACCAACCACCCTTGTACAGGCCCTCACCACCTTACTCCTGGATTCCTTCCACAGGCTTCTGGTTCTCTCTCTCCCCACTCCAATAAACCCTCCTTTCAGCTGTCAAAGTGGTCTTCCTAAAATATCCTTAAAGGTCTGACCAGGTCAACTCCAGTGCTTCCCTATAGCCTCTGGAATTCAATATAAAAACTTCTGTTGGGCCTTCAAAGCCCTCAGTAACCTGCCCTCCCTTCAGTCTTCATATATATTACCTCCCACCCCCCACAGTGCTCCAACAGTAGCATCGGCCTCCTTGCTCCTTCTCAAACAGGATACTGCATCCCCCACCTCTGGATATTTCCCTGGGCTATCTCCCATTCCTGGAATGCTCTCTCTCCCTTAGCCTCCCTGGCTTCCTTCAAGTCTTAGCTAAAATCACACCTTCTGTAGGAAGCCTGTCTTGATCCCCCTTAATTCTAGTGCGTTTGCTTTGTTGATTATTTCCAATTTACCTTGTATACAGCTTGTTTGTACTTACTTGTTTGCATGTTGTCTCCCTGTTAGACTGTGAGCTCCTTGAGGGCAAAGAATATCTTTTTTTTTGGTAACCTCAGTGCTTAGCACAATGCCTGGTATATCATAGGCACTTAAAAATGCTTATTGAGGGGCAGCTAGGTGGAGCAGTGGATAAAGCACTGGCCCTGGATTCAGGAAGACCTGAGTTCAAATCTGGCCTCAGACACTTGACACTTAGTAGTTGTGTGACCCTGGGCAAGTCACTTAACCCTCATTGCCCCACAAAAACAAAAACAAAAATTATTTTGCAATTTGAATTTACTATGATTATGAGCTGAGATTTCATGACTTTGCGGGAGTGGGGATCAGGAGAAGGAAGAGAAATACTTCAGAGAGTTGGGCTGACTCAGACAGTATATGATTCAGAGAGTCAAGAGTTTGTTCCAACCTCATGGGTTGTTTGAGCATAATAACCCACATTTGGATAAACATCACCAACTGTGGCTTTTAGCTCTTCTTGCTACTGGTTGCAGACCCTTGGCTTTGAAAAGCACATTTTCAGCATGATTCTTTCAGAAAACTTGAAGCATTTGTTGGGAGAGAAAATACGGGCTATCCTTTTCGGTCTCATTTTTTTTTTTTTGGTGAGGCAATTGGGGTTAAGTGACTTGCCCAGCGTCACATAGTTAGTAAGTGTCAAGGGTCTGAGGCCAGATTTGAACTCAGGACCTCCTGAATCCAGGGCTGGTGCTTTAGCCACTGTACCACCTAGCTGCCCATTGGACTATCCTTTTTACAGAAGAGCTTCTTTTTACAGAAGGATCTTTTATAGAAGATCTTTTAATCTTATTTTACACAAGTTCTTGAGGGTGGGAGATGGAAGGGACAGTGGATCACAGAACTTCCCTCTCCAATGGGTCTGAAGATGGCACATGTGTGTGGTCTCACACACACACACACACACAGAACCAAGATCTGTTATATTAAAGGTGCTCCCAGTAGAATGAGATAAATTATTGTGCATAAAACCCACATAGTACATGGGAAGCCAGGGAATGAAGGGTATAGTATAGAGGTGGCTGGGAGCTAAGAGAGAGAGTCAGAGAGAGACAAAGAGACAGAGACAGAGAGACCAAAAGAAACACAGAGTGCCAGAGCTACAGCAGAGAAACAGAGACAGAGACAGAGAAAGACAGAGAGAGAAACAGAGATACAGAGAAAGACAGAGAGACAGAGAGAGCAGAATCCCTACTACCTATAGGAGACCATTTATGTTACTGAAAGGTTCTCAGCTGTTAAACCATGTCTTTGAACAAGGATTAACACTCCTCCATTGCTACTGTACATAGTAACATTGCTGATGTTGTTGTGTCAGTATCCTGAAATTTGATTCAAAGCCCCCACTATGCTCAGTGACTTTTGTATGCAGCATGGACCACTTTGGTGGGCTGGTGAAGACTTTCTCAGAATGTCTTTCAAGAACTGAAGGAAATGCTCAATTTCAGTTAGAGATTAATAAAAATAAAGATAGAAATTTTTCCCCATCCAAGTTCACAGATTCCCTGAGATCTATTCTCTCTGGGCCCCTGGATGCCAGTTTCAGGATCTGTTTTACTAGTCCAGAGGACAGCACCATGCTACATTATGAAGCCAGGGGTCTCTTTGGAGAGCTGAACCCAATAGAGCGGAAGTTTCTTAATTGACATTTAAATGTCAGTGCACCACATTAAATGTTATGGGTGCTTCATCACTCAGTCTGGGAGAGGTATAAACACATTGTGAGCCCTTTAATAACTGCCCACATTAATTATGGATGCCCTTTGGTAGCTGGAAATAAGACCACTGCAAATGCCAGGTTGTAACCAGGCTGATGGGTGGCCCTTCTCTTCCTGCCACATTCTTCTTCTGATGATGGAAGAGAGATAAATTCTGAAGCTGCTCATTCATGGATTATCTGTGTCCTGAAGATTATCTATTCATAAAAGAGATAGATAGGAAGACAAAGAGACAGAGACAGACAGAAACAGAGAAGAGAGACTAAACTCCTCTCCAACTTTACTCATAAAGTATTTTCAGAAATGGCAGGCTTTTGTCATTCCTACAGTGAAAAATTTGTTAAGGGGCTGGGAAGGCATAGAAGGGAAACTGAGAGTCATCCTAAACCCTCTTGTAAAACAAAAATTACTGAAACTGCTCTACTGTGTATTAATCAACATCATTATCTACTAAATTCTGTGATCTTCTCCTGAGAGAAACAACAGAAATTGGAAAAACATCTAGAACACTGGAATAGACAATTTGGTAAGTACCAGGACTCTGATGAGGGAAAGAGAGAGGAGGATAGAGGAAAGACCTTAGTAAACAGGATACAGCAGTTACTCTATTACAGATGGGATGAGTGTTTTCATTCATATTACCTCATTTTATCCTTAAAACAATCTTGCGAGTTAGATACGATAGTGTTATTATAATTCCCATTTAACAGATGAGGTTTACTGAGGTCCATAAGAGTTAAGTGACTCGCTTAAGATTACAGAGTTCCCTAGAGCTGGAGCCTAAAATCCAGACCTTGATGACAAATCCAGAGCTCTTCACACTAGTCCATGCTGCCTCTCAAGTGATAGTGGTTGAATCATCCTTGAATGCAACTAAATCTGCCTTGAACCTATGGATATTTTGAACCATCTCTTGAATTAGTAAATTTACTGCTGGCTTTTAAAAGCCAATTAATTGTCATAGGAGCACAGAATTAGAGTATAAAAGTTCTTAGAGGTCCTCATTTTACAGATGAGGAAAGTGAGAGGCAGAGACACCGGGCAGGGGGTGGGGGGGAACAAACTTTAACCAAGTTCACACAGGTAGTAGTCAGTCAGTCATTCAACAAACATTCATGAAGCACCTACTATGTGCCAAACAACATGCAAAGCACTGAGGATACAAAGAAAAGCAAAAGCTAGTCCCTGGGTTCATGGAGGTCACCTTGAGGTCTTGGGGGAGACAACATGGAAATATCCATCTACAAACAAGCTAAATGCAAGATAAACTGGAAATAATTAGCAGAGGGAAAGCCCTAGACTTAAGGGGGATTGGGAAATTCCTGTAGAAGCTGGGATTTACATAAAGCAAGAGAAGTCAAGAGATGAAGATGAGGAGGGAGATGAGGAGGGAGAATACTTCAGGCATGGGAGCTGGGAGGAGAGTCCCATTCAGGGAGTTACAGGAAGGGCAGTGTCACTGGATGGTAGAGCGGATGGTGAGGGGAAGGCAGAAGCAGAATCCCAGCTGAGGTTTACTTTCTCCAGAAGGAGAACCCTTTCCACTACCCCAATACAGGATTCTAGTTATCAGAGAAGGTTAACATTGGAAGGAAACTCAGGAAGGATCTCATCACTCAAGCTGGGTTTTTCATATCAATGGATTTACTGCTTGGTTGGGGCCAGGAGTAGGAACACAAAGGTAGGCCCTATAGGTCCAACTGGAATTTAGTAGGGATAACCAGGGATATCTCCTTTGTCTGGAAGCACAGACTTTACCATGGAAAATGAGATGGCCTCTTTGTTTACTGATGCTTCTTCTCTTCACCCCCATCAAAGCCCAATCCTTACCCAAACTGGCTACTAAAGATGTCTTCCCAGGTTTTCAAGGTTCTCTTAAAAAGAGATCACAGGGGCAGCTAGGTGGCACAGTGGATAAAGCACCGGCCCTGGATTCAGGAGGACCTGAGTTCAAATCTGGCTTCAGACATGACACTTACTAGCTGTGTGACACTGGGCAAGTCACTTAACCCTCATGGCTCCACAAAAAAAAGAAAAGAAAGAAAAAAAGAGAGAGAGAGACAGAGATCACAGAAACAAGAAGATAATGAAGATGAAGATGCAACAGAGATGTTTCATAATACTCCAACACCAGTAATACATTCATGCCCTTCCACTACCTCATTGCATTCTGGACCAACCCATGGATTTCAAGAACAAGTGTCATGATGCTTCATTTTATTTTATTTTTGTAGTACACGGCCATCAATGCCCTTAAGAATTTCTGTTCATGAGTTTCCAGCTCATTAAAATTTAGTAATAGACTTTGGGGACCATTAGGATTTTAATTTCTTGAATCAGCACTATCTCATTTACTACCTAGTTCCTTTCCTGAAAACAATGCCTGAAGGGACAGTAACACAGAGTGGTCATTGCCCTAAGTCTACTTCTCAAGGTCCTAGGCCCAGTTTACTGCTGTAGTTCCTTATAGCTGGTTGCTGCAGGGTCTATGAAAGGACAAGCACTTTTTCCTCCACTATTCTGGGGCCTAGAGCAAATCTCTGTGTGTACCCTGGTTCTCCCCCATAACATCCTTATGTAGGGGAAGTCAGTTTCCTCATCTATAAAACAAAGAGGATAGATTAAATAAAGGATTCTTAACAAAGCACATGTAGGTAGATTTTAGAGAGTCTGTGAACTTGGTTAGAAAAAATATATATCTATAAAATAACATAATTGGTTTCTTTTGTAATTGTGTCTTATTTTATGCACTTAAAACGTTGTTCTGAGTAGGGGGGGCATAGACTTCACTAGGCTACCCAAGGAAATCATGATATAAAAAAGTTTAAGAACCCCTAGACTGGATTATCCCTAAAGTCTCTCCCTCTAACATTCTATAAAGTTAACATTGGGGAAAAAAAATCAACCTTAAGGACAGCCTTAAAAGGAAAAAGGAACACACTAGAAGAGATATATAACCCAAGGGGCACGTGTAGAAGGAAAGCTGTCCTCTTCTCCTTGAGACTGAAGCTGATTCTCCATAGACCAATTTTGATTTGCTGAAGGCATTGTGCTATGGGCATCTCTTCTGATAGTGTGGAAAATATATAAGCCACAGGCTTCTTCTTTTTTTTAAAAAAGACACTAGAAGGACTGGAATTGAAGAATATTTTGAAGGACCAAACTGTACCAATTGACACAGTACACATTTTTATCTGTAAGGCAAAGATGATTTTGTCTTTTAGTTCTTTGTTATGTCCTACTCTTTGTGACCCCATTTGCCTTTTTCTTGGCAAAGATACTGCAATGGTTTTGCCGTTTCCTTCTCCAACTCATTTTACAGATGAGGAAACTGAGGCAAACGGGGTGAAGGAACAGCGAGAAAGTGTCTGAGGCCAGATTTGAACTCAGGAAGATGAGTCTTCCTGACTTAGGCCCTGAGCTCTAAGCATTGTACCACCTACCTGCCCAAAAAGACAATAGGAGGATGAACATTTTTATTTCAAAGCAAAAGAATTTTTGCATAAATTGACACATCCGATCCTTCTGTCAATAAAAGACATACTCCTTTCTCCCCTTTTCACTCCAGCTGCATTCCCGAATCATAGTCCATCAGCCTGTTTCCTGACAGTGGTCATCTTCTCCCAAGGCAGAACACAAAGCACCATTCCACAAAGACTGCTCTTTTTCTTTCCTGGCACTAAGTTTAGCAAATTCAGAAGCATCCTTGGACCCCTCACTCTTCTTCATCTTACATGTCCAATCAGCTGCCAAGTCTTTTTTGGGGGGGGAGATGGCAAGGCAATTGGGGTTAAGTGACTTGCCCAGGGTCATACAGCTAGTAAATGTCAAGTGTCTGAGGCTGGATTTGAACTCAGGTCCTCCTGACTCCAGGGCCAGTGCTCTATCTACTGTGCCACCTAGCTGCTATGCCAAGTCTTATTAATTCTGCCTCCATGGGAAAATAGGGTTAACTGACTTCCCCAGGGTCACACAGCTAGTGTCTGAGGACAGATTTGAACTTGTGAAGATGAGTTTTCCTGATTCCAAGGCTGGTGCTCTATCCACTGAGCCACCTAGCTGCCCAACTCATTAACTTATAGCAAGTTAAAGCATCATAAGCCCTAACATTCAATCTGTTTTTGTTTTTGTTTATTTTCAGGGCAATGGGGGTTAAGCGACTTGTCCAGGGTCACACAGCTAGTAAGTGTCAAGTGTCTGAGGCCAGATTTGAACTCAGGTCCTCCTGAATCCAGTGCCGGTGCTTAATCCACTGCACCACCTAGACGCCCCCCTGACATTCAATCTGAGGCAGTACGGTACACTGGAAAGAACACTGAACTTAGAATCACAGGACCTGAATTTGAATTCCATCTCTGCTACTCACTTGTTTGTGTGACTTTGTCCAGGATACTTCAGCTCTTGGATCATAGATGTCTTGTCTGTGAAAGGAGGAGGTTGCCCTAGATACCTTCTGGTCCTTCCATTTCTAAATCCATGAGCCAATGTCTAGCTCAGAGGTTCAATTTGTTGAATTGGGGTGGAGGGAGATTGGTGTAGAGTTGGGTATATGAGGTTCAGGCACTGACAAGCATCCTACACTCAAAGGAAATCCTACCATGAATATGTTACTCCTGGTCCTATAAACCCATCTCAGTCCCAAAGGCTGTTTCCCTCTCTATGATAAAGGGAAGAATGAATGGCTAAATGAATTAATGAATGAAGAATCAGTTATTAAATGATTACTAGGGGCCAAACACTTTGCTAAAAGTTAGGGATACAAGTAGAAAAATGAGAAGGTCCTCATTTCCAAGATGCTCACAATCTAATTGGTAGGAGACAATACCCATTGGAGGGTCAGTTGGAGGGAGGATGGCAAGACCAGGTGTTCCTTAAGATGGTGCAAGTCAAAAAAGTTCTTAATAGGAAATGCCAACATTTAGAACTCAAGCCACAGAGCCCCCAGATTTATGCTGATCTTGCACCTGGAAATGACTTGCAATGAGGGCCTAGAAATATCCTTTATGCATTACTCCCCACCTCCCTCAGCATTTCCTTAATTACAGCTCAGCATTTGGATCATTTACTGCTTCATTCATAAAATGAGCCGTCTGCATGTGGCGGCTTAATGAAAACAATCTGAGGAAATGTTACAAATTGTTGGGGGGAACAGGCAGCTGCCTGCCTCCTGACTGCCTGGTCTCTCATTTTTTGATCCTCCTCATCCTCCCCCTCCTCCCTAGTCTCGCTCAGCCTCCCTCTGCCCCTTATGCTGAGGCAGACACCTCCAGTCCACATCAGCCCCTCACTGATGCTCAACTGTGAAAAGCTGCCAACAGCAGCTGTCCTTGGGTCCCACCCACGGGAGCAAGGGGTCCCTCAAAGAGAAAAGACAGAAACAAGATCAGAGGAGGATGCCACTAGATAATACGTTTAATGAAAACTAAATCTTATATCATCTCTCCCTCGGGGCCATTGGGCACTGGCCTGCTAGGGTAAACTTTTGAAATAAATTATTTTGAGAGGGGCTATGTATGGAAAATATATGTTGGGTTAAGAAGGGACAAGAACTGGATTTGTGATTTCACTGACATAGGGGAACATTGAATTAAGTAAGTACCTTCCCTCTTCCAATGCAGGTGGACATTTCCTTTGCAACTTATAGTCATGGAGAGTTTCCTGGGACACCAAGAAGCTCAGCCCATATTTGTCAAAGAGTGGACTTGAACACTGGTCTTCCTGTCTCTGAGGCTAGGTCTAGATTCATGACTCCAGGCTGCCTCTCCAAGGACCCCAAATGGGTTGTTAAATGTAATATGTTTGGGGGCCCATGGATGAGAAAGTGGGAGTCACGAAGGAACATGAGGTCATTCACAGAATTCATTGCAGATAATTATTCTTTCCCACCCAATATCCTATGGTGTCCATGAAACAGAATTCCAAAGCCAACCTAACGGAAGAATTCTTAAGCTCCTACTTTTGGTTGTTGGTTTCTTGTCCAGTCACATCTCAGTCCAGGGCAGGGCAGGAGGCTCAGTTCAGAGGATACCTAGCCTCATTTGAACCCCTAAGAGACAAGTCAAGAATCAGGGATCTTCTTTAGGAGATGCTTTAATCTAGTATGTGTCCAGATCTTTCCTTTTCCTATCTCAGTCTTGTTTTTTTTTGTTTTTGTTTTTGTTTTTGTTTTTGTTTTTGTTTTTGTTTTTGTTTTTGTTTTTGCGAGTCAATTGGGCTTAAGTGACTTGCCCCGGGTCACACAGCTAGTGTTAAGTGTCTGAGGCTAGATTTGAACTCAGGTACTCCTGACTCCAGGGCTGGTGCTCTATCCACTGCGCCACCTAGCTGCCCCCTCCTATCTTTGTCTTTATGGATCCCCAGGAGTGGAGAGGGCTTCCTAGGCTCATAGCTCATAGATTTTAGAGTTGAAAGGGGCATAAGGAGATACAGTGTGGAAAGCCCTCATTTTGCAGATGAGGAAACACAGGCTTATAGAAGTTTAGGGATTTGTCCATAGTCATACCAAGTGTCAGTCAAGATTGGAGCCAGGTGTTCTTGCACTCTAGAACACAGCAGTACTTCTTTTTTTTTTTTCTTTCTTTTTTTTTTTTTTTAGTGAGACAATTGGGGTTAAGTGACTTGCCCAGGGTCACACAGCTAGTAAGTGTTAAGTGTCTGAGGCCAGATTTGAACTCAGGTACTCCTGACTCCAGGGCCGGTGCTCTATCCACTGAGCCACCTAGCTGCCCCCACAGCAGTACTTCTAAGGAAGCCTTGGAAGATCTCTAGCTTTTAATTGTTCCATAGTTGAAGGTTTTTTCATGTGCATGGACTGAATTTGTCCTCTTCTCTCCCACCCCCACCCTGCCCCTCATCCATCCAGTATCAGAAGAAGGGGCAGCTAGGTGGCTTAGTGGATAGAGTACCAGCCTTGGAATCAGGAAAATTCATCTTTATGAGTTCAAATCTGGCCCCAGACACTTACTAGCTGTGTGACCCTGGGCAAGTCACTTAACCCTGTTTCCTTAAGTTTCCTCATCTATAAAATGAGCTGGAGAAGTAAATGGTAAACCATGCCAGTATCTTTGCCAAGAAAAAGCTAAATGGATCATGAAAAGTCAAACAGGACTGAATAACAACAATCTGTAGAAGGAAGGGTCAGTCACTCATGAATGTAGCTTCTGAGTGGCCTGAGACCAGGTTGGGGACAGGAAAAAGTGAGTGACATTCCATTCTTTCAGAGTAGCACAGTATCTGAGTGACCAGCCTCCATCTCTGAGCACACCCAAGATGATTTTAAATGCTCTGGCCCCTTTGTAATGAGATTCTCTAGAACAAACGATTCTGATAAAATCACTACAGCATTTACTGCTGATTATCAGTCAGATATGTGCTGAGCTGAGCTGCATGTCTGCATTAAGCTGAGTAATATCTGAGTTCAATCTTGGACTAATTGGTGAGCCTAGGAAAGCTGGTGAATGAAACCATTGTTTATCGCTGGAGCAAGGAAGTGTCCGTGTATTTCTATTTGGGGAAGATGGGCCTGTGAAGGAAAGTGATTCTGTTCTGCCTGCCAGCTACACATTATAATTACAGTTCTTGTCAAAGTAAGATGTAGAGATAAAACCTATTCCCTAGACAGCCATTCTCACTAATCCCCTGGGAATCCCTGGTTTAATTAAATACCTGGTTTAAGCTCTAGGCTTGGGTGTTGGGTGGCATGTCTTCATTAAAAGGAGATACCAGTGGTGCCCTAAGCAGATGCCAGGGATGGGAGATGCTGAGATCCCAAACAGTTCCAGGCATAAGATCCTGGAATTATCAGGTAGAAAGAGAAAACTGAAAACCAAACAGAGAGCAGAACCAAGTCAGAGATGGCTATGGTCCCCCAGAGACATTTGCTGTGAGATAGATTCTCCAGGTTATGGGCATGGACACAATTTAGCTGAGGAGCCATTATCCAAGGTCCCTCCCACTCTGGCCTAAGGTGGAGGCTACAGCATTGTCCTCATGGTAGTCACACTTGTATATCAGTTTATCTATGTCATCTCATTTGATTCTGACACTATGTATGTGAAGTCAGTAGGACAAGTATTATTATGGTCATTTTACAGACAAGACAAAGAGAATTGACCCGGCTCACATACATGACCAATGGTAGATCTGGGACTTGGAGTTAAGGTCTGATCCATGGTTTAGTGGTCTTCCTATTGCAAATACTGTTGTTGTTTAGTCAATTAGTTGTGGCCAACTCTTCATGACCCCATTTGGGGTTTTCTTGGAAAAGATACTGGAGTGTTTTGCCATTTCCTTCTCCAGCTAATTTTACAGATGAGGAAACTGAGGGAGGGTGAAGTGAACTGCCTAGGATCACAAAGCTAGTAAGTGTTTGAGGCCAGATTTGAACACAGGTCTTTCTGACTTGAGGGCCGGCACTCTATCTACTGTGTAAAAGTCAGGTAGGTCCATTGCATTCCCTAGGCCTTAGTTTTCTTACCTATAAACTGATAGAGTTGGACTAGATGATCCCAGAGGCTTCTTCTGACTCTTAAAGCCCACAAGCTTCCCCCACCCAGGACTGTACTAATAATAGCTACCATTCGCATATCACTTAAAAACTTGCAAAGCACTTTATAAGTATTTTCTCATTTAACCCTCACAACAACACATTGAGCTAGGTGCTATTTGGGTTTTTTTTTTTGTTGTTGTTGTTGTTGTTGTTTTTTTGTGAGGGGCAATGAGGGTTAAATGACTTGCTCAGGGTCACACAGCTAGTAAGTGTCAAGTGTCTGGGGCTGGATTTGAACTCAGGTACTCCTGAATCCAGGGCTGGTGCTTTATCCACTGTGCCACCTAGCTGCCCATTAGGTGCTATTAATTATCACCATTTTACAAATGAGGAGACTTGAGGCATAGATTGGTTAAGTGACCTGCCCAGGGTCACATAGCTAGTGTCTGAGGAAGTATTTGAACTCAGATTTTCCTGACTCCAAGTCCACAACTGGATTTACTGGGTTACCTACTATTGAGATCTTGCCATACAATCTGCTCTGTGAGCCACTTTTTCTCTCTTTTTGTATGCACCCTTTTTCTCTTTTTTCCCCAAAGACTATGGATGAGTCCTTTCCCAGTTACTCTAACTCCTAGGGATTGTTCCCTTCCTTGAACTTTTGCTCCCATCAGTCCCAAAAATCTCCTCTCTGACACCATTTTTTCCCTCCCCTCTTCTTCTCTAGTGATTTTATTCCATGTACTCTTTTTCTCCCAAACTTTGGCCTTATGGATTCCTAATAGGGAAGGAGAGGCCATGCTGGGTTCATAGGCTCAAAGATTTTGGGGCTAGAAGGGGCCTTGCATGCCATCCAGTCCAATCCTCTCATTTTACAGATGAAGAAACTGAGGAAGTATCCCTACGCAGACAGTAAGCTACTTAAGGGCAAAGGTTGAGTATGAGTCAAGGTAACTCAAAACTTTGTAGGTGCTCAGTAAATATTCATTGACCAGACTATACTAACTCCCCCTCTCTTGACAGAGATGTAAGAGATGTAAGATCCATCCCTGTTCATTTTTTATTGAAACAAATGGCTTTACAGAAAGAATGTGCTTCAGTGACCACCTGGCCTCCTCCCTCCTGCAGCTTGATCACAGCAATAATTAAATCACCAGATTAGATGTGACAGATACCATTTGGTACTTCCAGCATATTGTAGCATAATATTGCGAGGGACTTTTCCAATACTAAACATCCCCACTGCCTGTTTCTCGAGTTTAAAACTGGACTCAGATGCCTACTAACTCTGTGACCCTGGGCAAGTCCCTTAATCCTGTTTGCCTCAGTTTCTTCAACTGTAAAATGAAGATGATAATAATAGCACCTACCTCACAGAGTTATTATGAGAATCATTCATAAGATGATGAATCGTAAAGAGCTTAGTATAATGCCTGGCATATAGTAAATGCTCTATAAATATTATTATTATTATTATATTATTTAGACAGGGCTGTTGTGAGATCAAATAAGGTAATGGCTATAAAGCACTTTGCTAACCTTAAAGCACTATATAAATATCTATCTTTTTATTATTTAATTGTCCAGGAATACTCAAATTCAGTGCTGAACTAAGTACTCTTTTACTATTTCTCCATGTTGCCTCTGGCCATGCAGTTCATTGGATCATAGGATTTAGAGTTGGAAGGGACCTTAGGAATTTCTAATTCAATTCCCTAATTTTATAGCAGAGCTAACTACAACTCTGTTAGCAGAGCTGTAATCAGCATGAAGTATACTTCCTGCCTGGGGGCTGGAAGGGGTGGCAGGTCCTGACGACCCTTCTGTTCCTTACCACTGCATAACCAACTCAACCATCCTCCTTCCAGGGTCATAAGCCCCGATATTATAACCCTCCTCTCCCAGGACCAATCTCCATCTCCCTCCCCCATATCCTCATTGGATTTTCTAGGGGATGGAGCCTTCACCCCTCTCCCAGCACCTGAAGCTGTCATTACACTACAACCCAAGGGATTGCTCCCCTCAGTGCCTTCCTCTCCCACTTTTTTTTTCCCAGGTGAGAAATTTCCTCGTTATTACTCTACAACCAAGAGTGGTAAAGGTGACATAAGCAGTAAGTAGCTGAACTGGGACTTGGTCCACTATCCATCTTTGAATCCTCAGCAAACAGCACAGGACCTTATACACAGTAAGCACTCAGTAAGTATTGTTGAGTTGAACATTAGGTAAAGCTCCTGGCTAATGTTGGCCATTAGTCTATTTTAAATCACTGGGGGGGGGGGTAATGCATGCATAACACAAGGATATATACACATATCATAACTAGTGCCCAGGCAACACTTGCCTCTTTCTTCCAGTCTTAAAAACGGTGGCATTTCTGGGGATGTGATGTTATGAATATGGAGACTCACATAAAAATTAGGTTTCAGAGCAGCTAGGTGGTGCAGTGGATAGAGCACTGGCTCTGGATTCAGGAGGACCTGAGTTCAAATCCAGACTTAGACACTTGACACTTACTAGCTGTGTGACCCTGGGCAAGCCACTTAACACCAATTGCCTCACCAAAAAAAAAAAAAGTGGGTTTCACCTTACAATGTCCATAGTGCTCTTGTTGAGCCTGGAACTGGAAACAATCAGCAACAGTGATGTCTAGCTTCCCTTTCCCCCTAAGTTCCCATGCCTACCTGGGGACTATGGCACTTCTTCAAGGTTATAAACTGAGGGGATCATGAAACTAAGAAGCCTTCCTCTAAGACAGCTCAAATTCCACCGTCAGCAAGAGGCCTTTCCTAATTTCTACGCTGCTGTCCCACTCTCCTCTCCATCTCCTACTTTTAATGGCTTTCCTCAGATGATTTCCCAATTATACTGCATATTTCTTGTATGTACATGGTTATTTGCATATTTTCTTCCATATTGGAATCCTGTTTCTTCCTTTCTTTGTCTCCCAGCTGCTTAACGCAGCTGCATATAATGGTTGTACAGTTGTTCAGTCATGTCTGACTCTTGATGTACCTGTGAGCCATACTGTCCAGGTGGTTTTCTTGGCAAAGATACTGGAGTGATTTGCCATTTCCTTCTCCAGTGGATTAATACAAGCAGAGGTTAAGTGACTTGCCCAGAGTCACACAGTTGGTAGGTGTCTGAGATTGGATTGGAACCTAGGTCTGCCTGACTCCAGGCCCATTGCTCTAACCACTGAGCCATTTAGCTGCCATGGCATATATTAAGTGTTTAATAATGCTTGATGACTGACTGACTTCCTGGAGCTGGGAAGGAGGAAGAAGCAGAGGGTCTGTTCAATCCCACTTCAAGATGTCAGCCACATAGAGAAGCAGTGACCAATTGCCTTGGGGGCTGGAAAGAAAGCCATGCAGAAGTCTCATATTGTGGTCTTGTGGTATGGGAAGCACTGCAACTCAGGTGTTTAAGATAACGTTTATGTACAGTCATTGATCTAACTGCAAGTGACAGAAAAACAGCTCTCTGTCCTCCATCTCCCATCGTACAGGATTATCCAGGCAGGGTGGTCCATCACTTATTACTGTCACAGAACATTTGCCCCTACATCGATCTCAATGCAAATCACCAAACTCAATCAGGAGAATGACCCCATCACAGGGAGAGGGAAGTGACAGTACTCGGGCTACAATGAATGCCTGCCTCAGCGTGGGGCCATTCACCCATCACACAGTGCTCACAGCTCCTCTTCAACAGCTTCTCTAGATATAACTATGGCTATTTTGCTTTGTGAGCTGGTCCCATGTACATAATAATGATAAGCATTTTAATAAATGCTATTAATAATATTATTATTAGAATAAAAACAGCATTGGGTTTGAAAAGAAAGTTGCAAATTTCAACTCCTTTGACCCTCATAACAACACTGTGAATTCAGTGATATTATTATCCCCAGTTTACAGATGAGGATACTGAGGCAGAGAGAGATGAAAGGAATTTCTGAGAATCACAGGGGCTCCTTTACCATGTGCCTCTGCTTGTTAGTGGCATCAGATGCCCCATTTTAATTCATCCATAAGTCTGTTAAGGAAAACATCTAATAAGCATCTTCTTGTCCTTTGCTCTAGAAAAGACTGCTTGTCTGTCACCAGTCCTGAGGGATGAGATTGCTGATAGGACAAAAGAAGGCTGGGGTAAACTCATAGATTTCTATGTTCTGAGAGAGGATCAGCAAACCTGATTACAAAGGTGAATGTGCTTAGACTTGCTTGGCTTCATTTTCTCCATTTAAAGTATGGGATACCTGTCTGACCCCTTTTCAACTTGAAAATGAAACTCTCCTGCTCAATAAATGTCAGTGGCTCACGATTGCTTGAAGAATCAATATACATTTCTTGACTTAGCATTTAAAGTCTTTCACAACCTACATCTGGGCTTGTTACAGATGACTCCATGGGCTCTATGGTCCAGTCCTGCTGTTTCTCAGACATTAAATTTCCACCTCACCCTCCATCCTGCCTAGAATGCAAACTCTCCTTGTGCCCACCTCTCAGAGTCTCAGGTGGTTGTTCAGTTGTGTGCAATACTCCATGACCCCATTTGGGGTTTTCTTGGCAAATATCCTGGAGTGATTTGCCATTTCCTTTTCTAGCTCATTTTATAGATGAGGAAACTGAGGCAAACTGGGTTAAGTGACTTGTTTGGAGTCACACAACCAGTAAGTGTCTGAGACCAGATTTGAACACAGGAAGATGAGTCTTCCTGACTCCAGTCACAGGCCTGGCACTGTATCCATTGTGCCACTTAGCTGCCCATTCTAGGTTCATAAGAACTCAATATTCATTTGAATAACTGGATTTCTCCACTTGGGAATAGAGTGGTCATTGTGTATCCAGAAACATGTTTCCTAGTGCTAGAGACCAATGGGGCATTCTTTGTTTCTTGTCTCCTAGGCCAGGCATGATACAATGAGGCAGATGATTAAAGCTGGGGTGTAGAGGGAAAATGAGAGTGGGGGCAGGGGAAGGAGGTATATTAACTTCTCTTAATATACTCTAACCTGGGTAGGGGATACTGGGAGGATTCATGCCTTTAGCTGCTGCAAACCAAAGGTCATGTTTTTCTATGCCTTCCTCAGGAAGAGAACACGGAGCTCAGCATGAGGCTAAAGAGGGCCTTCAGAGGCTCCCAAGAGGGGTCCCCAGCATACCAAGCAGGTGCCAGTAGAGGATGATGTCATTGCTACTGGAAGGCCATTCCGGATGTCTCCACATTACCCGGGGCAGTGGACAGGATATTTCTTACCAAAGCCTGACATTGATTCATCCCTGGCTCTCTCAGGGTAATAAAAGTATCACTGCCTGGCTTAGGGCCCAGGGGCTGAGCTGTCACCTCCTCTGACAAATGGCTCCTGTTTTACTAACTTCACCAAGGCTTCTGGAAAACAATGAGCCTGAATAGCAAGCTTTACTGGAGTGAACTAGGTCCCCTTTCTTTATGTGCTCTTTTCAAGAAATGAATGGGTGTCTGTCTAGGAAGTTTTGAGTCTAGTCCTGACCAGAGGCAGGGGATGCTCTACGTGACCTCCATAGACTCTTCCCACCCATAGGATACTGTACAGCCAGTTCTAATTAGTGCAGATGATGAATCCCCTGGAAGTGTAGTCAAATCTGCACTATGAGAAGGTATAATTAAGTAAAAATCATAATTGCTTGGAAATTGGCAGTGTGCATTCAAATAATGCGCTGACCACACTCAGTGTAACGGGAATCATAATTCTATGATAACTATCAGTTTTCTATTGGTGGTCATTATGGCTCTTCTTCCTTTTCCCTCACCCATTATTACCTCCTAAAACCTTTTCTTTATGATGACAAAACCTTACCACTAAGGAGCTATGTTCTTCTTTAGTGATACCAATGCTGCCTTCATTTGCGCGGTGCTATAGTTTCCAAAGTGACTTTACTCACATCATCTCACTTGAGAAAATGTGATCCTCACATACTCAAACGAACTAATGTATGTGTTTAAATAACTCAGCAAACCTTAAAGTGATAGAAGCATCCCAGCTATTCTTCTGGTTCTAATTTTCTCATTTTTCTCACCTTCTCTTTGTTGTTGTTATACAGATAGAAACTCTCTGAGAGATAATGGCAACAACTATAATAGTGTTTTATATTTTGTAATAGCATTGAGCATGTAACTCTGTGGGCCAGCCACATTGTTTGAATGCCAAATTTATGAAGAACTCACACAAGGCAAGTACTCATATGGAGGTCAGAAGAAGTGACACAAGGACATCCTCAAGGTCTCTCTGAAAAATTTTAGCATTTATTGTGAGATGTGGGAGACACTGGCACAGGACTGCACAGCATAGCATGCCTGCATCAAACAAGGCACTGTGCTCTATGAGCAAAGCAGAATTGCCGTAGCTCAAAAGAAATGTGAAATGTGTAAATTTAGAGACATTTCCACTCCATTTGGAACATGTAGAACAACATGTTCATATTTATGTCCAACCCATGGCAAAATCTTCCAGACTCATATTGGTCTAATCAGCCATAGTCGGGCCACACTGTACCTCAACCCTAACCTAGTGATGTCATTTTGATCCTCTTCAAGAAAGAAGGACAACCATAATATTCCATAGAACATTGACTACCAAGGAATAAGAGCAGTATAGTAACTTGACCTGGGACCATGGCTACCCAGTGTTGACTTGAAGACTTCTGATAAGTGGGAGCCCAGTTCTACCCAATGCTAACCATACTCTTGGGCAGGTATCATGGCTAGGACACCTAAATTTACCTTTTTACAACCTATGACCATTGCTTCTAGTCTGGGGCCAAAGAAGGGAAGGCTAAAGCCTCTTCTAAGAACATGATAGCCCTTCATTGATAGTCCAGGAGAATAATCATGGAGCATGGTACCTTGGATAAAGCATGAGTTCTATAATCAGAGGTCCTGAGTTCCAATATCCTCCTGGCCCCTGATTCTGAGAGTGACCTTGGGCAAGTCACTTTTCCATGCTGAGCCTCATTTTCCTCATCTTTGAAATGAGGGGTTGGACTGAACGTCTTCTGAGGTCCCTTTCAACTCTAGTTTTGTGATCTTGTTGTTGACATGAAATCTGGTCTTCTTTAGGCTACACATAACCAGGCCCTGCTACTAATCTTCACAGGTCATGAACTCAAGGCCTTTCCCCCAGCATATTCCCCTACATAGTCTTTGGAGTCCTTCCTTCTTACTATGTGGCACTGAGATGTGGTCTTCTCAAGGGCAGAAGACAGAGACACGATTACTTCTCTACTCCTGGACAAGTGACTTCTTCACATAGCCCGAGATCACATTAACTTCTTTGACTGTCAAGTCACCCTACTGAATCATTTTGAGTTCACAGTCCACTCAAACCTCTAGATATTTTGTAGCCAAATCTCAGTCTGGCTTCACCTTCTTCATTTTGGGCTTGTGAAGCAGATTTCTTTATTTAATCTAAGTATCCCCATTAAATTTTGTCTTATTAGATTTTGTCCAATATTCCAGCCTGGTTATATCTTTTTGGATTCTAAATCCCTCATTTTGTGTCATATGCAAACATGTTTACACTTTTAAACAAATCATTGAGAAACATTTTAAATAGAACAGGGCTGGGCATAGATCCCTGGGGCACTCCACTAAAGACCTTCCAATTCAACATCAAACGTAGAAGACATCTGATCACAGATATGTAGCTGCAAGAAGCCTCAGATGCCCTCTAGTTCAATCCCCTAATGTTACAGATGAAGAAAATGAGGCCACAGAGGTTAAAAAGTTGGTGGTATGAAAAGGGAAATTTGAACCCAAGTCTTTGGATTCCAGAGCCAATGCTCTTTCTTTCACTGTATCACATCCAATCATTGAGCCATGTCTAAATCTAACTGTGGGAAGCTAAATGGTACCATAGTGCATAGAGCACCTGGCCTGGAGTCAGGAAGACTCATCTTTCTGAGTTCAAATCCAGCCTTAGACACTTGCTAGCTGTGTGACCCTGGGTAAGTCACTGAATCCTGATTGCCTCAGTTTCCTCATCTGTAAAATGAGCGGGAGAAGGAAATAGTAAACCACGCCAGTATCTTTGCCAAGAAAACCCCAAATGAGGTCACAAAGAGTCAGACCTGACTGATTGACTAAACACCAATAAAAGACCTTGGTTGTGTCATCTGAGGAGCAGAAAGAATTTGAAAAATCCCCAAACATCTCCAGCTTGTCCTGGGATTAATTCTCACCATTAGCAATTCTCCCACCTTCCACTTCCTAACCATGCAACTAATCCCTTTTACTTATTTATTTATTTTTGTGAGGCAATTGGGGTTAAGTGACTTGCCCAGGGTCACACAGCTAGTAAGTGTTAAGTGTCTGAGGCTGGATTTGAACTCAGGTCCTCCTGACTCCAGGGCCAGTGCTCTATCCACTGCGCCACCTAGTTCCCCCAACTAATCCCTTTTAAAATTCAGAAATATGCCAACAATAAGTCTCATCATTAACTACATTTAAGTTTATTATATAGCAAAAAGGTTAAAGATTTTAACATTCAAGGCCTTCTACAATCTAATTCCAACCTATTTTTTTAATCTACTTTCACATAACTCCCTTTCACAAACACCACAATCTGGCCAAACTGACCTACTACATTCTCACCCTAGAACTTCCTTCAGCATCTGGGGACTCCTCACTTGGAATAACCATTTGCAATCTTCTCACTTGGGAATATCCCTTTGCCACACTAGGAACCCTTCTCACCTTTGTGAGTTTCTCCCAGGGCCTCCATTTTGGAGAGAGATCCATACTGTAGACTGTGGACTTCACCAACACCATGTTCCTGTCTGTTCCCATCTTCTCCTCCCTTCCCCCCATTTCAGTTCCCCTTTGTGTATTGTCTTTGCCCCTTTGGAAAGTAAGCTCCCAGAGGGCAGGGACTGCCTTATTTTATGCTTGCATTTGTAGCCCAGCCCTCAGCTCAGGAAGCCAAAGAAAAGTGAAACTAAGTTTCTAACAACAACAAATATCCAATTACCTTGGAAGTGTAAGTTACAGTTGCTCTGAGGGGAGATAAAAAAGATAAATAAGACTGGGTTCCTTCCCTCAAGGAGCTTATAATATAATAATGTCGTGCAGACACACAATAAAATGCAGACATGCTTAATAAATACTTATTGCCTTACCTGGCCTGAACATTTTCAACGTTTTCCTTTCTCTACCATCATCCCTAACACTGGCGTGCCTCCCTGCCCACTCCCAGGACCCCTGCCCCTCAGCACCCCTCTCTCCAGTCAATCTCTATCTGTTGGAACTTTACACCTCCTCTGAGCCTCATCCAGAAGTATTCCATGATCCTCATCCCACAAGAAGTGATCTCTTAGAGCTATTTATCCCACCTGTCTAGCATAACTCTTCATATTCTACCTAATAGTGTAGCTATGCGCCTACAGACCTAGCCCCATGATTCAAGATTTGTCTTTAGAAGCACACTTTCACTTTTCCTTTAACCCCAGGTCCTTCCCCAAAATACCAAGGGAGCTGTCCTTGTGACCCTTCCCCTGGATTGAATTCCCAGACCATTCCTCAATCACTGAATTTAAAGGGCACATAACTCACCTAACAGTTCTGGGGACCATTCCTTTCCTGTTCACCCCATCCTCTCTTGGTGGGGACTCTATGGTCTCAGGCTAGAAACACCGCCTGCCTTCAGCAGATGAGAAACCTCTTGGTTTCTGTAGTGTAGGTCCTCCACTCTCAGGTTCTCTTGCTGAAGTTTTTTTTTTTTTTTGGTTTTGGTTTTTTTTTTTAGTGAGGCAATTGGGGTTAAGTGACTTGCCCAGGGTCACACAGCTAGTAAGTGTTAAGTGTCTGAGGCCGGATTTGAACTCAGGTACTCCTGACTCCAGGGCCGGTGCTCTACCCACTGCGCCATCTAGCTGCCCCACTCTTGCTCAAATTTACCAGAAAAGGCAAGAAAGGGAAAAGCAGCAGCCAGGACTGGGAATCCAAGGGTTGAGGCATAGAGTTTTGCATTTTAATTGCTCCTTGTTTAATGACAGCAGGTTAGGGAGTCACTGTTAGGAAGCCATAACTTGTGCTAAGCTGCTGGGTCAGTGTTAGTAACTGGCACCTATTGACCAGTGGAAGAAAATCATTACTCTCTTAACACAAATAAAGAGCCTTGGATCTGAAGTCAGAAGACTCTTCCAAGTCTTATTTCTGATACTTATTACTGGTGTGACATTTGGCAAGTGACTTTACCATAACTAGGCTAGGGAGAATGGAGCTTTGATCCAGGGCAGTAAATGTAAAGGACATTCACATAACCATCTCAGAGATGATTCCTCTTCTGCCCACTCCTTCCTCTCTCACTGTTAGCTCTGTAGCAGCAATGGCTGCATTCTCAAGAATGCTCACTCCTTCCTTCAGCAGATTAGACATCTCACATGCTTCTTTCTCCACTGGACCATATACTAAGTAAGGCTAGCCATTACTTTGAGTTTCACCAGCTTCTCCTACACTAACTAACTTGTAGACAAAGTTTGCATCAAAGTGCTGTGGGGTGTGGTGGGAATCTGGATTTACAATCACAGACTGAGAACTGGAAGGGTCCTGAAAGGTCAGGCAGTTCAACTTTCTCATTTACAGATGAAGAAGCTGGAGCTCAGAGAGGTCACTCCAAGGTAACATAAGCACAGATGCTATTGCCCTAAATCCATACCCAATATTTTTGCAAACTTTGAAATGCTACCTAAATGCCAGCTATCATCATCTATCAATTATTACTATTATTATTTTTAAAATACTATTGTCTTTTTTCTAATTACATATAAAGATAATTTTTTACATTTCTTTCTTTTTTTTTTTTAGTGAGGTAATTGGGGTTAAGTGACTTGCCCAGGGTCACACAGCTAGTAAGTGTTAAGTGTCTAAGGCCGGATTTGAACTCAGGTACTCCTGAACCCAGGGCCAGTGCTTTATCCACTGCACCACCTAGCTGCCCCTCTTTTTAAAAATTGAGTTCCAAATTTTCCCTCCCTCTCCCCCTCTCCCTAAGCAATTTAGTACAGATGATATATGTGCAATCTAGTATTTACTACTACAATATATTAGAGTTGCAGTTCTGACAGTTGGTTGCTGTGTGAACCTCAGGAAATCAACCTCTCTGTGCTTCAGTTTCCTCATCTGTAAAATGAGAACGATTACCACATTTATAATGCCTACCTCACCCGGTCATTGTGAGGAAAGCACTTTTTAACCTTAAATGAACTACACAATTATTACATAAATTTGTAATATTTTCCAGAGAGCTATTTCCAGAACAGGGTTCTTATTCCTGATCCCCCAGGGCCCAGGGAAAAATACTGAAGATAAGAATCACTATATTTCTAAAGCTGGAATGACCTTAGATATAATCTTTTTATGTATGTATGCATCTCTATCTATCATCTATTAATCAATCTATCTAAAAATCTATCATCTGTCTCTTGATGATCTCACCAATGGAAGGCACTCCCTGGTTTGGAAACCCCTCCTAAAGCAGATTTGCAACTTGCTCTGCACTGTATACTCTCAGTGAAAGAGAGGGTAAGAGACCAGGGTCTCATGGGCTGTATGTCAGAGGTCTAATCATTCAATGACATCACAAGTAATAACTGACATTTATATAATGCTTTAACATTTACAAAGGACTTTTTAGACATTATCTCATCTAAGCCTCACCATGAGTAAAGACATTGCCCTCTCCTCCCCACTCCCAGCCCACCCTCCCCCAAAGCCCTACCCTTTTATTTACAAATGGCCAAAAGGAGGCCTAGAGAAGGAAATGATTTATCTTTGCAGAATCCTACAGTTCATTTTCAGTAGAAAAGGCACTTAGAACC
The DNA here is from genome assembly GCF_019393635.1 of Dromiciops gliroides. NCBI lineage: Eukaryota > Metazoa > Chordata > Mammalia > Microbiotheria > Microbiotheriidae > Dromiciops > Dromiciops gliroides. The sequence goes on along the minus strand of NC_057862.1, from coordinate 343,694,459 downwards.
AAGTTTTCCTTACCAAATGCTGGGTTTTGGAAGAGAAAGGGAAGGTGCCAGATCCCAATCTGGCCAGTGACATTTGGCCCAATGTCAGCTAGGCATATATATCTCCAGGAGGCTGAGATCTTCCCGGGACGGAACAGCCAAAGGTCCACATCGCTGTCATTTCCCTTATCCAGAATAAGTTCCAGATCCTTCTAACCAGTGCCCTGGGCATAAGACCTATTGATCCCCCAGGCTTCCTAATTTATTTTACCTACCCTGTCTTTTAGAACATAGTACAATGAAGAGGCACCTGGATTGGGAGTGGGAAGAACTGCATTCAAATCCTATCTCTGCCACTTTTCTTTCTTTCTTTCTTTCTTTCTTTCTTTCTTTCTTTCTTTCTTTCTTTCTTTCTTTCTTTCTTTCTTTCTTTCTTTCTTTCTTTCTTTCTTTCTTTCTTTCTCAGGGCAATGGGAGTTCAGTGACTTGCCCAGGGTCACACAGCTAGTAAGTGTCAAGTATCTGAGGCCGGATTTGAACTCAGGTACTCCTGAATCCAGGGCCGGTGCTTTATTCACTGCACCACCTAGCCGCCCCTTCTGCCACTTATTAACTGTATAATCTTGGGCAATTCTCTTAATCTCTCCAGGCCTCAGTTTTCTCACTTGTAAAATAAGGGGGTTAGGCTGGATGACCTCTGAGGTCCCTTTGTAAGTTCATATCCTGTGACTCTTTGGTACCCACTGATCATAAGTCAGTCAAATTGAGGGGACTCCTTGCCACTGAAAGTACTGCCTAATTAAGGCCTGATTCGTGGCATTAATCCACCTTGGATTCTGAACCAGGATAGACCCATCTTCTTTGAGTCTCCCCTCTTCCTAGGAAGGTCTATGCTTTGGAGTGAATGTTAAAATTCCATTAACATTCTGGGTTGGAGCTGACACTTGAAAAGCTAAATATTGTAAACCTGCTCTATTCCCCAAGTCTGTTTTAATGCAGCAAAATATATATATATATATATATATATATATATATGGCACAGTTAAATGTGGTATATCTCTTTAATGGAGTGGTTATTTTTTAGTGAATGATCATGATGCATTCATTCCCTGTGGCAATAGGCCAGAGTAACTAGATATTGGCCACCTAGGGAAAATTCAATTAACCTGGGGCAGGGTGAAGGGCATCCTATGTATGGTTGGACTATATTGGATAAAGGTCTTAGGAGTTGAGGAAGCTGAGAAACTTGGAGCCCAGCAGTGTGCTCAAAAAGGAGAAGGGGCTGAGTCTGGTCCTGAATTTACTGAGGATGAAGGAAAAGTAAGCAGAGGTTCACAGATGAGAGTCACAAGATAGGGACAAGATTTGCTGTTGTTCGGTCATTTCAACTGTGCCTAACTTTTCGTAACCCCATTTTGGGTTTTCTAGGCAAAGATGCCATTTCCTTCTCCAGCTCATTTTACAGATGAGGAAACCGAGGCAAGCAGGGCTAAGTGACTTGCCCAGGGTCACGTAGCTGGCTAGTAAGTGTCTGAGGCCAGATTTGAATTCAGAAATATGACTCTTTCTGAGAAGACCAGGTGCTCGTTCCACTGTGCTACCTGGCTGCTCCAAGATGGACAAAGCAGAGTTAACATCAAAAGAGGAGAAATGAAGACAAGTAGAGGGTATACAAGTGACAACAGGGAGTAAAGAGTCTGCCCATTCCTCCTTCTGGCCTTGTGTGGCAGGTAGTATAAAAGAAGAGGAGACCAGCATTGGAGAGGATACCCAGGTCGATAGGATTTCAAGGAAAATCTTGGTTTCAGAGAGCCCCAGAAGATGGAAGAAATAGAAGAGATAGTGAAGTAGGATTATCGATTTAGAGCCTGAAGGGAAATTGGAGGTCATCTAGATCAACCTCTTTGTCTTGAAGATAAGGAAACCCACAAGAGACAGAGATTGAATTTGAATTTGAACTCAGGTGCTTGTGCTCTAATTCCAACAGTCTTTCCATTACACTATCACAGAGTAGTCAGCTAGGTGGCACAGTCCACTGATAGAGCACTAGACCTGGAGTCAGGAAGACCTGAGTTCAAATCTAGCTTCAGATACTTACTAGATTGTGACCCTAGGCAAGTCACTTAACCCTGTTTGCCTCAGTTTCCTCATCTGTAAAATGAGCTGGAGAAGGAAATGGCAAACCACTCCAATAACTCTGACAAGAAAACCCCAAATGGGGTCAGAAAGAGTCAGGCATGACTGAAAAACAACCGAACAAACAGAGGAAGAATCTTAATGGAAGGGAGGCAGAGAGATTGCTCTTGAGGGAAGGGAGTTAAAATATGGCCACATTCACTGATTCTGAAGTCATCTCAGGTCCCCAGGCCAGGAAGTTACCTTTGGACTACGGAGACAGGGAACACAATCTACTCAGCCCTGGGGGAGAGGAATTCTTAGAGAGAATTGTATTAGCCATGGGACCCTGGGGAAGGGTAATAGGCCAGGACCTTGCTGCTGGGTGGGGGCTGGAAACACACCTGACTGGCCTGCCCGACCTTGCCTCACAGCAGCCAGCAACTGGGGTGCTCCACCTTGGGTCTGGCTCTGCCATGGCCTCAGTTGTTAGTGCCCCAGAGGTACTGGCTAAGGGGAACTCTAGAAATAGCCTAGAGAGAGGGCTGTTAACTTCCTCATTTCGGCCATGGTGTAGTACATAGAGATCCGGAGCTGGGTTCAAATATCACCTCTGCTCCTTCCAAACTATATGATTCTGGGCAAGACACTTATTTTCCATGCCATAGTGTTGTCATCTGTAAAATGGGGGTGTTTATATGAGATGGCCTGTGAGGTTCCTCCCAGCTCAGAATCTATGGGGCTATGCCCCCTGCTATTCCAAACCATGCATGCCTACCTTACCACAGCATTCTGCTGGTGTAAGAGGACATTGACCCTAAGCCTTAATGGTTAAATAAATACTTTTAAATTTCCCTGTTCTCATAGCAGCCCAGGGTGCATTTCCTCATATTCTCTAGTCCTGTTTGTGTTCACCTAAAAATAAAGTTCTGGATATGAAATCTTGTCTGTCTCTGCTTTCCATTGCATACCCATTCTGGTGTTTCTCCACAGGCAGCACAAGTCTGGTCCAGCCAGGTTCAATCCTTCCCTTCCTGAGAAATCAATCTCACTAACAAATCTGAAACACCTGGGGCTCACGAAGGAAAAACTGTTGGAGTGTTTATGGTGCAGGGAAAGGTAGAGGTCAGAAATGAGAACACATCCCTTATTTTCCACTGCAGTCTCTCTTGACTTCCATGCCTTTCAGAGTCAAGAAAAAGGAGACTTGTGTTTTGCTATGAATATTGAAAGAGCCCAAGGTAACAAATCACCAGAAAGCACAAAACAATGAGATTCATTTAGCAACTTTACCATCCCGGCTGCGGCTATATAATTTTTTTTTCTGGTAATTTAAGTTTGCAACTCACAGAAACAACATAGGCCCTTGGAGAACATACATTATAATGAGCTATTGTCAAGCTAAGATGCAGCTTGGTGGAGGAGATGGAGAGCTCAATGCCAACAAGGCCTGGGTTCAAGTCCTAGCTCTGCTTTATCATGGTCATGTGACCCTGGGCTATCTACCCAATCTCTCAGATCTCTAGGAAACTCTCTAGGACCATAAGAAAAGCAGTAATAGAATATTTCCATCAAAAACCCAGGGCATCCTCTCCCACAAATGCACACACCATCCGTAGGAAGAGTAGAATGCTGAAGGGGCACACCTACTTGGAATGTTTGTGGGTGCATGTGAGGAAGGACTACTTATTCCTCAAACACTGCAAGGCTGCCCATGTCTTCTGGTGATGTTATCACTCTGCTTCTGATGGGCCCCCTTTCCTTGGATGTGGTATGTAGCTTTGTATTCTAATAAGGGAAGAAATACCTGTACTGAGGCAAGAGTTGGAAAGTGATATAGAAGTTTGGCAGGACTTCAATTTCCTGTAGGAAGAGGCTGAGGTGAAGGAAATAGCCAGGGAGTGAATGATGGGCCCTGGGCTGGGGTAAGATGATGTGGAAGCCAAGCAATCAGAGTCAAGGTCCTAGGAAAGGGAATCGAATTTCCAGTGGGAAAAGGATGAGGAGGGGGCCAGAGGAAGGTAATGTGGCTTAAGGGTCCTGCACAGTTGCCTGGAGTGTTAATGGCTAACAGTGGTTGACTGTGTCACCATCCTTACACATTTGTTTGCATTTGAATCTGAGCTTTGGGACACATGAGCTCAAAGGAATCATGCAAGCTTGATATATCAGAGTGATACAAAAGATGGAGGAGGAGGGTTTGTCTTTCAATCCAGCATGATACAGTAAATGATTTCTAACCACTTTTGTGCTCAGAACACTGTAATAGGTAGTGGGGAACATATAAAATTAAGCTATGATGTAGTCCTTACCCTCAAGAAGGCTGCAATTGATATCAACATTGTGATATGGAAGGGGAAAGCATTTATTAAGCTCCAACTGTGTACTGGGCACTATGCTAAGTGCTTTACAAATATTATTTCATTTGATTCTCACAACAGTCCTGTAAGGTAGGGGCTATTTTTATTCTCATTTTACAGTTGAGGAAACTGGCAGACAGAGGTTAAGTGACTTGTCCAGGGCCACACAACCAGTAACCAGCTGAGACCATATCTGAATTCAGGTCCTCCTGTCTCTAGGTCCAGTGCTCTATCAACTGTTCCATCTAGCTGCTGCCAACGTTAGATTTTTATAAAACAAAGTACTCCGTGAAGGGAAGGTAATTATCAACTGGGAGAATGAAAGAAAGGTTCCTGGAAGAGGTAATTTTGAGATGGGATTTAAGGAATAAGTAAGAATTCAGAAGATGAAGCATGGGAGGGAGGTCATTCAAGTCAAGTCCACAAATATTTATTAAGTACTTGCTATGAGCCAGGCACCATGCTAAGCACTAGAGATACAGAGAAAAACAAAAAAATAATACCTTCTTTAAAGAAGCTCACAATCTAATGGAGACATTCAAGTTCAGGTAACAATCTTGAGCAAAGGCATGAGAGACCAGTGTGAGTTTAGAGGTCATGGAGTTGTCTACTTTGGCTGGAATGTAGAATGTATAAAAGGGAACATAACATGAGATATTTCTGCAAACATAGGATTGGCATCTTAAATACAAGGCAGAATAGTTTGCACTTTATTTGGAAGACAGGAGGGAGCCTTGGTATATTTTTGAGTATAGGAGTGACGTGGCCAGATCTATACATTAGAAATACTATTATGGTAGTGGTATTAAGGATGAATTGGGAATGTTAAAGGAATGGAGTCGGAGAGCGCTTTTAGCAGCCTATTGAAATGGGATTTCTTTTTGACTAGAACTGTGATTTCATTGGTCAAGGAAAAGTTCAGTGAGCAAAATCTCTACTAATACAGGTGTTCAAATACTCTGTCACTTATAGTCTTAAAGAATTGTCTGGGGTCACTGAGCAATTGAAAGACTTATCCAGGGTTATAATCTGTAGGTGTCAGGGGAGGGACTTGAATCTGGGTCCTCCCAACTCTGAGCTAGCTCTCTGTGTACTATTCCACAATGCATAGACTAAGCTTGTCATGGAGGGTCTACAGCTTTGGTGGTGGTATGAAAAAATAGGAGGGTTCCAGAGATGCTACAGAGCTGGGTAGAATTGCTAGGATTTGGTAACTGATAAGGTATGAGATATGAAGGAGAGACAAGACTTAAAGTACTCCAAGTTTAGGAACATGGGAATGAGAGTGAATGAACAGTGGTCCCACAAATAAGAAGGTGAAGATACTATAAAGAACATGTTTAGGGAGAAAGATAACAAAGATACCTTCAGAAATGTTGAGCTTGAGGTGCTTGGTGGGACAACTTGGGGGAGATGTCCTGAAGACAGTTAGAGATTTGGTTTGGATCTCAGAAGTGTGCTCAGGACTAGACATAGAGATTTTAGCATCCCCTCTGTAGAGGGGATAATTGAATCTGTGAGAATGAATGACATCAGCAAGGGGCAGCGTGTAGAAAGAGAAGGTTAAGGGCAGGCTCTTGTATGGCTTCCCTTCTTTTAAAAAAATCTCTTTTTGTGAGAAACAGTATGATGATTCTCTGGGGTTTAGCACCCCTCAAATCACATCACATTTGAATCACATCCAGATCACCTGGGCAACTGGCTGTTGGTTCCTAGGTATGGGCTGGTCTTGGACACTGTGAATGGTTAGAAGCACTGCCTTCCTTGCTTTCCATAGAATAGGAGGGAGCCCCAGTTTCATGCAATATTCAGTTAGTCTGTAAAACCACCCTGCTTGCTGCGATAACTGGCTTGCCTTTGATGTTTCCTTTTCCATATATGCTCCTCCAGCCTGAGCTAAATTCTTGTAGGTTTTTCTCTGCCTGGTTTTTTTGGAATAATTACATTAAGTGGGACAGCTGTATAAGTAAGTTTTGCAGATTTATTATTTGCATCAAGCTGCCTAGTCTGCTTGCTAAGGGATTTTGAGGGGTGTTTTTTTGTATGTTATTAGGGTTTTAACCTAATCCATCTTGTATCAGCGACTTTCTAAATTGTTATTCAGTTCTTACTTAAAGGACTGTGTTAATGTGATTATAAACTCAGATTTATGTCCTCATTTCTGCTATGTGATCTTAAGACCAATTATATTATATGTTATTAGTATCTCCTACATAGAGGCTTCTTGGATCCTTGCTCCATCCTTTCTTGCTGGTAGAACCTCTTTACAAATTACCTTCTATTTATTTTGAATAGATTTTGCATATACTTATATGTGTTCATATTGTCTCCTTGAGGGCAGGGGCTGTTTTTGTCAAGGAATCACCCATTGAGAACTGGAAGAGCTCTAATACGTCACAAAGTCCAGCTTTCTTATTTCACAGGTGAAGAAATGAGGACCAGAAAGGTTGTCACCTGCCCAAGCTTACTCAGAGAACAAGTGATAGAGCCAGGATTTAAACAAAAACCACCTGACCGTACACCCAGCACCTTTGCCATAGTGCTAGGCACTTAATAAATGCTTAGTGGTTGGTTGATAGAATAAGGAACAATAGTTGTGAAATAATTGAGTCACAAAATATCACTCATTTGCTGACTCCACAGACATTTAGTAAGCACCTACTATGTGCTAGGAGCTGTGCTGTTACCAGGGACAATAAGACAAAAACAAAATATTCTCTGCTTTCGTGGAGTTTATATTCTATGGTAGGAGTAGGGGGTCGAACATGTATGTGTGTAAGTAAACACAAAGTAATTTTTTTTGGGGGGGGCACTGTATTTGCAATTGGGAACATCAGAAAAGGTTTTAGGTAGCAGGGGCAGCTGGAGTCAGGAAGACCTGAATTCAAATCTGACCTCAGACACTTATTAGGTGTGTGACTCTGGGCAAGTCACTTAACCCTCTTTGCCTCAGCTTCCTCATTTGTACAATGAGATGGAGAAGGAAATGGCAAACCATTCTAGTATCTTTGCCAAGAAATCTCCAATTGGGGTCATGAAGAGTCAGACAGAACTGAAAAACAGTTAAACAACAGCAACAATTTCAGGGGGACAGGTATTTGCAATGGGGAACATCAGAAAATGCATTGGACAGCATGTGGCATTTGAGCAGATCTTTGGAGGAAGTTAAAGATTCTCAGAGGTGGAGATGAGGAAGGGGATATACTTTGTAGTTGGAAGAGAGCTGTTCCAACCCCCTTATGCTGCTGATGTGGAAACTGAGGCCCAGGGGATGGAAGCTATTTGTCAAAGATGAGTGATTATAAGAACTAGACTAGAAACCAGGTCCCCCATTTTTCAGTCCACTGTTCTCTAGGCACAACTTTTCCCTGGCTATCTCCACACTCTTGTCCCCTTCTCCTGGAACACCCTTTCCATTCTTCTCTAATTATCTGAATTCAACTGATTCTTCAGGACACAGATACTCTCTCACCTTTTCTGCAGAACCTTTCTTCACCACCTTTGTTCAGGATGGATATACTGAATTTTTTTGAAGGAAGGAAATAATCACTAACTAAGCACATGTAATATGCCCAGCACTGTGCTAAGAGCTGGGGATAAAAATACAAGCAAAAAGATAGGCAATCCCTGTCCTCAGGGAGCTTACATTCTAATGGAGGGAGCTGAGAGGAGGGGAAGAAGAGAAATATGAAAGTCCTTCACACAGGAGCATGGTTGTGAAGCCCAGAAACTAGGAACAAGGCCAGGAGGGGAGATGAAGACTAGCTTGGGTTCATTCACTAAAGGGAGGTCCCAGGAAGAACTCACCAATGGGAGAAGGGGCCAAACCAAGAAGATTTTTCAGGCTGAGAAGGTGGAAAGAATGATTAGATGTTCTAAAGTGAGGATACCCCAGAAAATGAAGGATCATCTTTGTAAGAGAATGTATTATCTACCACTTGTTAGCCATTTAAGCATGCACTCTGTTCTATATTATTATGATATTTTTAAATGTCTGGAGATCTGATCTCCCCAACTCATCTATAAACTCCTTGAGGAAGAGGATCAGGTCTTATACTTTCTTAAATCCTGCTCAGCACCTGTCAGAGTCCCTTGAATATAAGAGATAGTCAATAAATGTTTGTTGCTTGCTTAATTCTAAATTATTGCCAAGCATGATAGGTCCTTGGTTCTGTATGATGGCCAACTATTATCATTTTTATTATCTTCACCATTATTACTAAGCCTGACAATCCATCTCTTGGCTTAGAGCCTAGAGTATAATAAATCCACAGAGGGGAGGCCCTTTTCTAGTGGGCAAGAATCTGGCTCTCCCTGGAGCAAGAACTGCTGATGGGAGATTTTGTTTTCTCTACCCACTCCTGGAGGGTTTAGCCCTGGCACTGTACAGCTAGGATGTGAGAAAATGGTTTGTTATCACTATTAGAAATATAAGGGCAAAGAAATGGTGACCCTTGTTTAGCTATTCTGTCTTTTCCTTTTCAGGAAGATCCACCATTGAGAGATGATAAAAACCCTTTAGGGCAGACAAACAGTTGGAGTGGGGAGTCTCTGAGACATAGCTTGCTGGTGAAGTGTATTTAATGACTGAGTCAAACTTTCTGGGAGAAAGTCTGGAAGCAATCAGTCATTCAAGTGAAAAATACTACCGTCAATGCTTCTGAGAAGCATAAGAAGTAATGGAGCCAAGAGCATTCAACTGTCTGGGATCTACTAAATAGCCTCATCACAAACTCAAATTGAAATTTTAAAATCAGTGGAACAGAAAAAGATGGTTTGGAAATTGCGATGGCTGTAAAGGGGGTGGGGGTGGGGAAGTGCAGGGTCTATCCATCCATACCAGACTCCCCAGCCTTAGCCCACAGGGCATTGGGAAGCATTATCACAAATAATAGAGGAGTTGGAAGCCATCTAGTCCAACAGGGATCTGGCCAAGAATCCTTTCTGTTACACGTCCAACAAGCAGCTTTCTGGATTCTGCCTGAAGATCTTCTGTGAGGAGGAACCTACTTCCTCCCAAAGCAGTTTAGTCAATTTGTCCATAGCTCTGATTGATAGGAAGGTTCCTCCTTAGCCCTGTAAATCAAGCCTAAATCTGCTTCCCTTAATCCATTGTTCCTAGTTCGGGCCTCTGTGTCCAAGTAGAAAAGATTTAATAATCATTCTTGCACATACAGCCCTTTGAATCTTTGAACATACTAACATGCTTCCCCTAGGTCTTCCCTTTTCTAGGATAAATATCCCCAATTCCTTCATCCGATTTTCTTATCAAGGTAGTCATTAACATAGCTTGTTATGTTTTGAGGCAGGAAGATTTGAGTCTCCTTCCCTAGATATTTTACTAGCTGAGTGACCTGGGGCAAGTCACTTAACCTCTCAGCCTGAGCTTCTTCATCAGTAAAATAAGGTTAAGAGTATCACCTACCCCCCAAGGTTGTTGTGGGGATCAAATGAGATATTTATGTAAAGTGCTGAGCAAATCTTAAAATGATATCTACATGCTACATGTTATTATTATTATCATCATTATTATTTATTAACAATTCTGGTCATTCTCTTCTGGATGTGCTACAGTTGTTTGTATCTTTTCTAAAATATAGAATATAGAAATGAACACAATATTTCAGATGGGGACTGATCAAGGCAGATTTTTCTTGTTGTTCAGTCATGTCTGACTCTTCGTGACCCCTTGGACCATACTGTCCATGAGGTTTTCTTGGCAAAGATACTGGCATGGTTTGTCATTTCCTTCTCAGTGGATCCAGTAGATACTTTTTTCAGGCAATCAGAGGTTAAGTGACTTGCCCAGGGTCACACAGTTAGGAAGTGTCTAAGGCTGGTTTAACTCAGGTCTTCCTAACTTCAGGGCCAGTGCTCTATCCACTGAGCCACCAGGTGCCTCTTCAAGGCAGACTATAGTGGAATCATTTACCTCCTTTTTTTTTCAGACACTATGCATTATTTCTAAGTACAGCCTAGACCAGGGGTGTCAAACTCAAATACTAACAGGAGGCTGCTAAGTCATACATAAGAATCCCTACAGGCTGCATATTGACTCAGAAAATCAGAAATCACCATTATCTATCTTTTATTGTATTTTTATTTATTTTCCAAAGTATTTCCCAATTATATTGTAATCTGGTTATGGGGTACTTGGGAGTATTGTGGGCCACATGTTTGACTTTGTTGGCCCAGGATATATTTATTTTCTTGACTTCTATGGGACAGTGTTGACACACTGAGCTCTCAGTCCACTAAAGCCCCCACATCTTTGCTTAGCTCTACATCCCCCTCTGTAAATGTAAAGTTGACTTTTGGAACACAAATGTGGAAATTGACATTATCCTTATTGAATTTCATCTTATTCAATTTGGCCCATTGTTCTAAACTTCAAAGGTCTTTTTGGATCCAAATTCTGTCCTCCACTGTGCTAGCAATCCTTCCAGGTGTCATGTAATCCCACAATCTGAGAAGGATACCATCCTTACTTTCATGCAAGTCATTGATAAAAAGGGCAAATATCACAGGACCCAGGACAGATGTCTACAAACTCCTTTACAGACCTTTTTCCAAGCTAACACTTACCCATTAATGACTACATTTGAGAACTCTGGTCAATTAATTTTGGTCATTTGATCAATTCCAAATTGACTTGTTGTCTAGTCTGTATCTCCCTGTCTTGTCCAAAAGATAACAGTAGAGATTTTGTCAAAAATTTTGCTGAAATTAAAGTCTACATTAATGTCTACTGTGTCTTCACTGTTTCCTTGGTTTACTGTCCTAGTAATACTGCCACAAAAGGCAATGAGATTCATTTGGGGTGATCTATTCTTGACGAAGTCATCCTAGCTTTTAGTGATCATTAGTTCCCTTTGTAAATTATCACAAAGCATCCTTTTCAATAATGTGTTCTAGAAGTTTTTAAGGAATAAAAGCCAGATTCGTCCATCTATAGTTTGATTATTCCACCATCTTTTTTTTTATATGTTGGGATAATATTTTTTTTTCTTCCTGTGGCACTGGTTCTGTTCCTTATGATCTCATCAAGATTACTACCACTGGCTCCATAATAACGCCTGCCAAGTCTTTCAGTACTTTGGGATGCAGTTCATTTGAGCTTCATAATTTGAACTCATTGAAGATAGCTAGAAGCTGTCCAGTTGTCACATAACCATATTTTTAGGTCTCTACTCCCTGCTGTTCACTTTGGCTTTATCCTTCATAGTCCAAAGATCATTCACCTTGAAAAACAAAAAAAGAACAAAATAATAATTGAATGGTTTTTCTTTTCTTCATAATTTTGGCACTGTTCCATTCTCCTTAAAAACCAAAACCAAAAACCAGTTTATTTTTATTGCTCTTCTTGCCCCAACACAGCTAAAAATCCTTTCATTTTTTGTTTTTAGCATTTGTCACCAGCCTCAGCTCATTCTGGGCTTTAACATTCCTCCTCCTCCTCCTCCTCCTCCTCCTGCTTCTTCTTCTTCTTCTTCTTCTTCTTCTTCTTCTTCTTCTTCTTTTTGATGGGGCAATGAGCATTAAGTGACTTGCTCAGGGTCACACAGCTAGTAAGTGTCAAGTGTCTGAGGCCGAATTTGAACTCAGGTCCTCCTGAATCCTGGGCCAGTGCTTTATCTACTGTGCCACCTGGCTGCCCCCTATTCCTCATAATTCTTAAAAGACTATTTTGCTATCATCACAGTAGATATCATTCTCAGTCACCTTTTCCTGATTCCTTAAGTTGGTCAGTGAGTTTCCTGTGCATCCACATTGATCTCATTTCTCCTTTTTCCTCTCACTGGAACAATTTCTGCTCCCATTTAGATTTCCTGAGAGCTTCCCATCACACTTGGGGAGCTACTTCCCCTGAAAAATATTAATCCATGGAATCCTACTTATTCTTTTTGTGAACCCTCTGAGAAATATTCTTTCCCAAAATCTTGAGTGCATGTCAAACTGTCTGGCTTTCTTCTCTTTCCTCATCATGAATTTTGAGATAGATTATAATCTTGCTGGTCAGAGCTAGGTCAAATTTAGCACTGCCCCTTGTCATTTTATTCATCTTTTAAAGGAAAAAAAAAGATCAGTAATGAAAATCACAAATGTATCAGATGTTCTGCTTTCCAGTGGTAGAGACCACTAGATGAAGCCCAGATATTTCAAGTTCCCTTGTCACTACAATATCACGATTCTGTGCTAGGTTTGTGACCCACTTCCCAAACTCCTTATCTAATTGCTCTTTCTGTCTAGGTAGCTCTGGGGAAATGTTGCACAATAGCATTTGACAGCATTAGCCAGTCCCAAGGTGCAGGGGCATTCTAAGGAGAGGCATCATAATTAGCATCTTCTGGATTCAGAGTATCGCCCCCTAGTGTTTCTACCAAGACATTCCCTTTCAGAGATAAGGGGGAAAAACCCCAAAGCTATGGTATTGAGACAAAAATGCAGGGTATCTGCCAATTAGCTTAATTTTCCTCTTGGCCCACAGACTTCACCTTTAATACTAAGCCGCTACTATTCACAAAGATGGCCAGCAAGTGTGTGGCTAGGTCAGGGCAAGTTTGTACCCAACAAAGAAAACACAACTCAAAGTATCTGCATTACTTGGGACATTCTCTATTTTCTCTCTGAGTCCAAATCCTATCTCAGGTACTTTTGAGCTCTGAGGTGCTGGACAAGTTACTTAACATTTCTCCTCTTCAGTTTCCTTCCCTGTAAAATGGGAATAATGATAACATCTACCTTACAGGATTGTTGTGAGGATCAAATGATAATATGTAAAAAGTGCTTTGCAAACCTTAATTCCCCATATAAATATTAGTGATCACTAATAATAATAGTAATAATAGTATTATTATTATTAAAAATAGAATTTTGGGGGCAGGGCAATGGGGGTTAAGTGACTTGTCCAGGGTCACACAGCTTATAAGTGTCAAGTGTGCAAGGCCAAATTTGAACTCAGGTCCTCCTGAATCCAGGGCCGGCGCTTTATCCACTGCACCACCTAGCTGCTCCTAATAATAGATTTTTAATGACTTATTAAACCATCCTCCCTTATTCATATTGCCCTAGCATTGTAATTCTGAGCCCAGTGAGTAAAAATACAACCTAATATTTATTCTCAAAACATCTTCATGGGGTAGCTAGGTAGCACAATGGATAGAGCACTGTCCCTCCAGTCAGGAGGACCTAAGTTCAAATCTGGCCTCAAATACTAGCTCTGTGACCATAGGCAAGTCACTTAACTTCCATTGCCTCCCCCTCCCTCCCCCCACAAAAAAATCCTCATGAGATATAATGAATGGGCCAGGTAATAGAGGAGACAATTGAGTTACGTAAAGTCACATAACAAGTTACTGTCAAAGCCAGGACTAGAATCCAGGTCTATTCCCTCCCAGGCTAGAGTTATTTCCAGTAAATAGAACAATGAAAAAACACTGACAAATCACCTGTACCTAAATATCCCACTTAGAAACAAAATAGAATGATTTAATTAGGAAATGGAGTTCCATAAAATGTGTAACAATTTAATAGAGAACTTCATTTTTTTTCCTTATGGAGTTTAAAAGCCAGCTTATATCAAGTATTAACATAATTGTCAGAAGCCATAAAGGGGAAAGGTAAGTAATGTGTCCTTTAAGTAGCTACATGGCTTCCCGAGTCCTATCTGTCTTGAGGTTGGTAGTCCTGAGAAGGCAGTCATGGAGGGCTCAGGAGACAGGGATAAGAGGAGGAGTTTTCTCCAGGATCTAGATTCTAGGGGAACCTGTTGCTTTCTAAGAACATAGAATGTTGGAGATAGAAGAGATCTTGGAACACAGATTAGAGCTATAAGAGAATTCAGAATATAGGATGTTCGAGTTGGAAGTGTCCTTACAGATCACTAAGTATTTGGAAATTTGAGAGCCAGGAGGAATCTTGGGACATGAAATGTTAGAGCTGAAAAGAACCTTAAAGATCAGTTAGTCCATCTCCCTAATTCTATAGAAGAGGAAGCTGGAGACAAGAGCAATGAAGTGATTTATTCAAGGCTGCAGAGCTAGCTAATGGCTGAGTGCCTTCTCTGTGTTCACTCCCCCAACTCACACTAGCACAGGCAGATCATATCCCAGAGAGGTGTGACTACTACTCTCTCTGCATACTAGTGGTAATCCTTTGGGACTAAACTCAGTCATGGTAGCTCCTGAGCCCCTACTAATATACTTCCAATTAAGAATCAGTCCAAGAGGGGCAGCTAGGTGGCATAGTGGATAGAGCATTGGCTCTGGAGTCAAGAGGACCTGAGGTCAAATCTGGCCTCAGACACTTGACACTTACTAACTGTGTGACCCTGGGCAAGTCACTTAACCCCAATTGCCTCACAAAAAAAAAGATTCAGTCCAAGAGGCCAAGATGATGGGGGAGAGGCAGTGATTTGACTGAGCTCTCCCCAAGACTGCTCCAAATACCTTCCAAGTACCTTCAAATAATGCCATAAGACCATTCCTGGAGCAGCAGAACCCACAGAAGAACGGGGTGAAATGCTTTTCCAGCCAAAGACAACTTAGGAGGTTGGCAAGAAAGGTCTATTTACCGGGGTGAGAGAGAAGCACAGTCCAGCACAGGCTGTGCCAGTGCAGACCCAGCCTCAGCAAACCAGGAGCAGGCCTCAGGAGCCTTTGAATCATCAGCAGCAGCAGCAACAACTGCTTCTAGAACTCTTATCCCACAGATGGTTAGAGGTTCGAACAGCTGGCCAGAAGGAGGTTACAGGGGGTCTCTTTGCTAGCACTGAGGCAGGACTCTGTTGTTTTGCTCATACTCAGATCCAGGTCACAGTCTTGGGTGGTGGGCCCAGGCTGGGGAGGAGCACAAGAACATCAAAGCTTGCAGCCACAGTGGAGCAGTACTCTCTTCATAGTTCCAGAGCAGAAAAGCAGGCCTGTAGTTGCCTGCAGACCAGGGCACAGGCCAGGAGAGTAGTGAATATACCTCTCCTTAAATCATACCACCTTGGAAGAACTAAAAACTTAAAAATTCCTAGAAGTATCTCTGAAAACAGCTGCACAACCCCCTGAAGCTTGGGACAGTGTACCCACCACCCTGAAAGCAGTGCCTCACTTTAACAAAGAATTAAAAGTCAAGAGATATGCTGGGAAAATGAGCAAACAGAAAAAATTCTGACCATAGAAAGTTTCTATGGTGACAAGGAAGATCAAAATACACTCTCAGAAGAAGATAACAAAGTCAAAGCTCCTCCATCAAAAGCTTCCAAGGAAAATTATGAACTGGTCTCAGGCCATAGAAGCACTCAAAAAGGATTTTGAAAATAAAGTAATAGAGGTAAAGAAAAAATGGAAAGAGAAATGAGAGTGATACAAGAAAATCATGAAAAAAGTCAACAACTTGGTAAAGGAGACACAAAAAATACTGAAGAAAATAACACCTTAAAACCAGATTAGGTCAAATGGTAAAAGAGGTAAAAAAAGCCAATGAGGAAAAGAATGCCTTCAAAAGCTGAACTGGTCAAATGGAAAAAGAAGTACAGAAACTCTCTGAAGAAAATAGCTCCTTAAAAATTAGGATTGAGCAAATGGAAGCTAATGACTTTATGAGAAATCAAGAAACAATAAAACAAAATTTTTAAAAAATGAAAAAATAGAAGGCAATGGAAAATAGATCTAGGAGAGGCATTTGGAAAATTACTGGACTACCTGAAAGCCATGATAAAAAAAAGAGCCTAGACAACATTTTTCAAGAAACTTTCAGGAAAAATTGCCCTGATATTCTAGAACCAGAAGGTAAAATAGAAATGGAAAGAATCCACCAATCACTTCCTGAAAGAGATCCCAAAATGAAAACTCCCAGGAATATTATAGCCAAATTCCAGAGCTCCCAGGTCAAGGAGAAAACATTGCAAGCAGCCAGAAAGAAACAATTCAAGTATTGTTTAGCCACAGTCAGGATAACACAAAATTTAGCAGTTTCTACACTAAAGGATTGGAGGGCTTGGAATATGATATTCCAGTGGGCAAAATAACTGGGATTATAACCAAGAATCACCTACTGAGGAAAACTCAATATAATCCTTCAAGGGAAAAAATGAGAGGACTTTCAGGCATTTTTGATGAAAAGAACTGAGCTGAATAGAAAATTTAACTTTCAGATATAAGACTCAAGAGAAGCATAAAAAGGTAAACAGGAAAAAGAAATCATAAGAGATATTAAAAGATTAATCTGTTTATATTCATACATGGAAAGATGATACTTGTAATTCATAAGAACTTTCTCATTAGGGCAGATGGATGGAGTATACTTAGAGGGCACAGGTGTGAGTTGAATATGAAGGTATGATATCTTTAAAAAGTAAAATTAATAGGTGAGAGAGGAATGCACTGGGAGAAAGGGAAAGGGAGAGGTGGAATGAGGTAAAGTATCTCACATAAAAGAAGCAAGAAAAAGATTATAAAGTTGAGGGGAAGATGGGGAATGTAGGCGGAGTGAGTGAAACTTACTCTCATCATAATTGGCTCAAAGAGAGAATAACATACACACTCAAATATGTATAGAAATCTACCTTAACCTGCAGGAAAGTAGGAAGGGAAGGGGATAAGGGGGGTTTGATAGAAGGGAGGGCAGATTGGAGGAGGAAGGAGGCAGAAGCAAAACACTTTTGAGGAGGGACAGGGTGAAAGGAGATAGAGAGGGGGGCAGCTAGGTGGCACAGTGGATAAAGCACTGACCCTGGATTCAGGAGGACCTGAGTTCAAATGCGGCCTCAGACACTTGATATTTACTAGTTGTGTGACCCTGGGCAAGTCACTTAACCCTCATTGCCCCATAAAAAAATTTTTTTAAAGAAAGAAGATAGAGAATAGAATAAATGTCGTGGGGAGGGAAAAGGATGGAAAGAAATATAGTTAGTAATAGTAATTGTGAAAAAAAATTTAAGCACGTTTGTTTGATAAAAGCTTCATTTCTCAAACATATAGAGAACTGAATCGAATTTATTTAAGAGCCATTCCCCAATTGATAGATGATCAAAAGATATGAGGTTTTCAGATGAAATAGTCAAAGCTATCTATAGCCATATGAAAAAATGCTTTAACTCACTATTGATTAGAAAGATGCAAGTCAGAACAATTCTGGAGTAACAACTCATACCTATTAGATTGGATTGGATAATAGGACAGCAGAGGAAAATGACAAATGTTGTAGAGGATATGGGGAAAATGAGACATTAATGCACTGTTGGTCAAATTGTAAATTGATTTAAACATTCTGTAGAGCAATTTGGAACTATGGCCTATAAAACCATGCATACTCTTTGACCTAGTAATACCACTACTAGGTCAGTATACAAAAAGAGATAAAAAAAAAAGTTAAAGGACCTGTATGTACAAAAACCCTTTATGGCAACTCTTTTCTGGTGCAAAGAATTCAAAATTGAGAGGATGCCCATCAACTGGGGAATGGCTAAACAAATTATGGGATGGGATTATGATGGAATATTATTGTGCAATAAGAAATGATGAGCAGGAAGCTCCTAGAAAAACCTGGAAAGACTTACATGACCTGATACAAAGTGAAATGTACTGTATACAAAATAACAGCAATATTGTAAGATGATCAACTGTGAATGACTTGGCTATTCTCGGCAATACAATAATCCAAGACAACTCTGAAGGACTTATGAAGACTGTTATCCATCTCTAGAGAAAGAACTGATGGTGTATGAATGCAGATTGAAGCATAATATTTTTAGTTTATTTTTCTTGAATTTTTTTGTCTGTTTTCTTTCACAACCTAACTAAATATGTAAATGTTTTGCATGACTACACATATATAACTTATACTGAATAGCTTGCCTTCTTAAGGGGGGGAAGGAAGAGAATTTGGAGCACAAAGTTTTAAAAAGGGACATTAAAAATTGTTTTTACATGTAATTTGGGAACATTCTAAATAAATAAAAAAGTAAAAACATTAAAAAAAAGATTGAGTCCAGGAGTCACCTAAGATAGCAAAGTCACATATTACAATGGTATAGGAAGAAAAGTAATTATAAAACATTTCACCTGTAATCCCAGGGTGCACTATCCCACAGATACCCACAGTATGCATGGGAAGAGGGAGCTCCAACTTAGAGCTCAATGGTAGTG
This sequence comes from Dromiciops gliroides, assembly GCF_019393635.1. Classification (NCBI taxonomy): domain Eukaryota; kingdom Metazoa; phylum Chordata; class Mammalia; order Microbiotheria; family Microbiotheriidae; genus Dromiciops; species Dromiciops gliroides. The sequence continues at coordinate 343,675,867 of NC_057862.1, read as the reverse complement.
AGGCACATGTAAGAATACATGTGGCAAAGGGATAACTCTTAACTCTTGATACTAGAATTACTTATGTCATGGGAGGATTATGGGCCCCGGTCACCCCAACAATTCTCTGGGGGGTTCAAGGAACCTTTTCCTTGAAACCTCAGGGGTTTTCCCTTGAAATCAAGTAGGCCTCTCCTTGAACACAATCAAGGACACACACACCCACCTAACGGAGATAAGCGGCACAGATTGAACTGAGCATGCTCCAGGACCATCACCCCACATTCCAGTCCTCCTAAGCATCTGGATGAAGTAATCCAGGAGAAGACCACCTGGAACCGCCCATCAGCAGACTGCTTAGACCCATCAGGACAAAGTTGACACCCACCACCAGATCTCTCACGAGGGATTCTTCCTACCACAGCGCAACGCGGGAAGACCACCAGCCCCTCACCCAATAAGAGACTCTTACCCACCCCCCATCTAAACCCTATAAAATGGCACCCCACAAGTCAGCTGGGGGGAAAAGCGTTTTGTTCTGGCAAAACCTTTCTCCCGGCCGGTTTCTCTTGTACCCCAATAAACCTGTTCTCTTATTCCTGATTAGGTCTTGTGCGAGAGTGTAATTCTTTACAGAGGAATGCTAAGGACCCACATGCTTTCTCCTATCAGTTTCCCCATATCACTTTCTTCCTAGAGTTATCATAACTCTTTTATGTGATTATATTAGTTGAGATAAAGAGTGCAGGGGAATCAAATCCTCTATCCTTTACAATTAGAACCTAAGTATTCTGATCCATGAGTCAGTTCTTTTCCAACCCCAACTGGAGCAGGATGCCATAACTGAGCCCTAGCTATCTCAAGATCTGTGTTTTTCGCTGCTCAGGCCATGCTACCAAAGAATCCTTCACTATCTTTTTCACATTGGAGTCTCAAGTGATCAGAGATCTTGGTGTATCTATTTTTCTCTTGAAAGTCTCCAGGATTAAATGACAGAAAAGGTAAAGGAGGGAAGAAGGCAGTGGTAACAACCAAAACAACAACCAGAAGCATTTATTAAATAGATACTGTGCCAGGCATTTTACTGAGTGTTAGGTAGGGAAAAAAAAAACAAACAAAAGGAGACCCTCAAGGGGTTTATGTTTTAGTAGGAAGAAACAATATATGTGAAGGCACACATTTTATGCACATGAGATAAATACAAAATAATTTCATTTGGGAGGATGAATAACTAAAGTAATCAGAAAAGGATTCAGGTAGGAGGTGACATTTGAGTTAAACCTTGATGGGAACTAAGATGTACAGGTGAAAGAAAAACTCCAATTAAAAAAGCAAAACTGGGGCAGCTAGATGGCGCAGTGGATAGAGCACCAGCCCTGGAGTCAGGAGTACCTGAGTTCAAATCCGGCCTCAGACACTTGAAACTTACTAGCTGTGTGACCTTAGGCAAGTCACTTAACCCCAATTGCCTCACCACCCCTCCCCCCAAAAAACCCCGCAAAACTGCCTGGGAGGGTGTGGGGGGGTATTTAAAAGACATGCTCAAGCACCATCAAGGAGTCAAATTCTGTTGTAATCTATGAATGATGATGGACCCAGAGCCGGTGATGGGACTGATATTGCCAAATATAAAATGAATCAGTATTCCTCAAACAACATCCCTACCATGAATGATTGCCCCAGTAATGGGCCTCTGCATCACCACAGTTGATCACTGGGCTGTAATTCATCCATGATAACATGTACAGCTATACTTCTTTAGGAAATGCCATTATTTTAAGGACCTTCTGACCATTGATCACCTCGAAACCTACAGCCATTAAAATGACAAGGAGTTTAGCCTTAAACAAGATTCACTCATCCCTGCTCATCACTAATGGTAAGGAAGCCCCATCCCTCTCAAGGTACTTAGCCATCTGACAAGAAGAGAGATGTGAGGCTCTCCAGGGTAACCTCATTCCCCTTGTTGACATAACAGTCCCAGAAACATTAGCTCTTTATTAATGCTTGACCTTCCTTTAACCCCAATAAGATAATAAGAGGCTCTGATAGATATGACCCTTGAAGCTTCCTACTCCCCAGAGAAGGCCCATCATCTTCAGGCCTTGAATAAAATGTAGAAAATTAAATGGGTGGGCTCTCCATCAGAGATGCCACCTCCTCCATGAAGCCATCCCTGATTTTTCTGCCTCCTCAGGATTCCTTCTTTCCCTGAATTCCTTTCTATTCATTCAAAAATGACTATTGAAGGGGGCAACTAGGTAGAGCAGTGGATAAAGCACTGGCCTTGGATTTAGGAGAATCTGAGTTCAAATCCAGCCTCAGACACTTGACACTTACTAGCTGTGTGACTCTGGGCAAGTGACTTAACTCTCATTGCCTTGCAAAAAGAAAGAAAGGAAGGAAGGAAGGAAGGAAGGAAGGAAGGAAGGAAGGAAGGAAGGAAGGAAGGAAGGAAGGAAGGAAGGAAAGGGGAGGAGGAGAAGAAGAAGGAGGAGAAGAAGGAGAAGGGAGGGAAGGAAGGAAGGAAGGAAGGAAGGAAGAAAGAAAGAAAGAAAGAAAGAAAGAAAGAAAGAAAGAAAGAAAGAAAGAAAGAAAGAAAAAAAAAGAAAGAAAAATGGCTATTGAGCCCTTATTCTGGGAATACAAAAAGAATTAAGACATAATGGCCAACTGAGGAGAGCTTTTAGTCTAGCAAAGGAGAAAGGGCGCAGGAGCAGATTCAGTCAGTCAATAAACCTTTATTAAGCATTTATGATGCTTCCTACACAGTGTTAAGTACTAGAGATACAAATTCAGAAAAGATAGTTTCTGCCTTCAAGGAGCTTACAATCTAATGCATAAAGATAACACTCAACATTAAGCTGAAAAGCTTGGGGTGTGGGGGGAGAACTGTGGGGAGAAGACACCCGGAGGGTGGAGATGATGGAAAAATGCAAAGGAATGCAGCCAGGGTGGGGGGCAATTAAGAGATGGCTGGCCTAGGTGCCCTCCTTAAAAGGAAGTTTTGGGAGAAGCTCATCCAGAGGATATTGATGAGTTGTGAGTACAAAGGGTGATGAGATCTTGAAGGATGATAAGTTTGCTGATGATGTGTTTCCTGTGGGCGTGATGGAGAAGTCCAAATGGCTTAACATTACTTAAAATGCAGTCCAAGCCTGACTAAGTGCCATAAAAGAGGTGGGTTCAAAGTGTTATGAGAGCCAGGGGCTAGCACTTCTGGCAGGGCAGAATCGGGAAGATTTTGAGGAGGAGGCAGCAGTTGAGCTGGGCCTACATTATCTTAAATGGTCCTCTAATTTTTCTCCTCACAAATTCAAGACTTATCCCCTATTTGAATGGTTAGTTCCTCCAGTTCAGGACTATACCTTCTCTATCCTTTACATGTATACAGCAGGTGCTCAATCAAGACTTGGCTGAGTTAGTCCACTCTCACTAGTTGCCTCTTTCCCATTCACCCACAGTACTTTGTACTTGGGAAGTTGTCAAGGTATTTGGTTTCATACCCTATGTTCCATTCTTCCAGTGCCTCCCAGGGCCAGGAAAGGGAACTTGGGAAACATTTGTTGGTGCTGGGAGATTCTATACTCATGTGAAGCCTTTTGCCAGTGTCAGCTACTTGGGAACCTCTCATTCAGCTGTGGGTAGGGCTGTCTGGGGCTCTGCATTTTTATTTTCTTTGGCCTTTAAACCACAGGGAAAACGCAGTGGATTCAATGCCAGGGGAGAAGCTGAGTACAGAAGACACACATACACTAGTCATAATTCAAAGTTCTATAGCATTTTAAGGTTGACAAAAATCTGCCCTTGAAACTCTGTAAGGTAGATAGTGCAAATACTATCATCCCCATATTACAGATGATGAAACCAAGGTCTTCCAGGGAACCAAGTTAGTATCTCTGTGTTCAATCCATTTCTTCTGTATATTTCTCCAGCCTCTGGAGTCTTATCTAGCACCCTTTTAAAGGCCAGACTCAGGGGATATGAACTAGCCATGAATTACTAGTCATCAATCTCTAGTCACCATCAAATCGGCATCAATCTGTAATAAATACTCAGGGTAAGGTGAGTTAATATCCTTTCCCAGAGTTAACCTTGTCAAACAAATTTCACACTTTGTTTAAGGAGACATAATCAATGCCAGAACAAAGGACCACATCATTGGGTGAAGCACCAGGTACTCAAGAAGGCTGAAATACTATTTGCTGCTTTTTTCACAGCATTAGGACAAATGTCTCCTGACATGCAAACACAATAGTCAGCTATCTATGTGGTCTGATGGAAAGGTCATTGAAAGACCCACCTGTCCCACAATGCCTGCCCTCTCCCCATCAGCTGCTGTCATGGTGCCAGAAAATCCCAACATTAGATGCACTCCCTAAGGGCCTGTCTCCCCACACTTTGAGCTGACAGAATATTTGCAATCAAGCTCCAATCCCCAGAGGGGACAGAGCTGTCACACTTCTCTCCTCTCTTCCCACAACTCCTTCTCATAGATGAGGATGGGATATAATGATTGTTTGGTTCATTTGACCAGGATCTGCCAGTGTTTGGTGCCTGAGGAGCTGGGGGAGGGATGAAGGGTGGCGTAGGGGTAGAAGGGGGTAAAAAATGATCTGTGATAGACCCACTCTCTCTGCTGCTTTTCCCTTCAGAATGCTGGGACTTAAGAGTTCTCTGGAGTTTGAATTTTAAGAGATTTCACAGCTGTCTGAAGGGACCCTTCAATAAAGGGATCCAAGGAAGACAATTATCTTCATGGGATTACTTGTTGGTTGTATGTCAGTCTTCCCTCTCCCTCCTCTGCTTGGACTCAACCTCAGATGCCTTCTGAGTGGCAAAAAGTAAGAGGTATTAGGACAAGACTACTAAAGCATAGGAGAAAGAGCTGTTCTTTAAAAGATGTGATCCATGACAGGAAACCACTTGGAAAAATCATAATGGATTTGTTAGGGTCGGTAATCAGAGGGATCATCCAAGCTCTAGACCCAGAAGAAATCTTCCAGGCTGCTCTAGCTCTCTGTTTTACAGAAAAGGAAACCAAGGCCAAGAGAGGGAGAAATGATTTCCCCACACAGGTAGTAAAGAGCAGAAATAAGATTCAAGGCAGATTCCCCACTCTGGCTCTATGTGTAGGTTCTTTAACTATACATCACACTGTCTGCATGGTATGGGTGGGAGGAGTGGAAGAAACATAAGCTTTCCCCACTGTGCTGGAGGAGGTAATGGGAAAGATGGTGGGAGGGGAAATATTAAGGCTGATTGTATGCACTAGAGCAGAGAAGTGACTAGGAAATCTTTCATTTTAGACAAAGAGAGTTGAGGGAGGGCAGGGAAAAATCCTGTGTGTGTATGTGTGTGTGTGAGAGAGACAGAGACAGACAGAGAGACAGAGAGATAGAGACAGACAGAGACAGAGACAGACAGAGAGACAGAGACAGAGACAGACAGAGACAGAGGACAGACAGACAGAGACAGGGAGGGGAACGGTATTGTTGGTCTAAAGAACAATTCAAGGGGCAGCTAGATGGCGCAGTGGATAGAGCACCGGCCCTGGAGTCAGGAGTACCTGAGTTCAAATTCGGCCTCAGACACTTAACACTTACTAGCTGTGTGACCCTGGGCAAGTCACTTAACCCCAATTGCCTCACTTAAAAAAAAAAAAAGATTAAAGAACAGTTCAACCACGGGAACAGCTGTGCTGTTAGAAGGGTTAGCCCATATCCAAGAGATTCTGGTCTGTAGCCCTAAAGAGAGTCTGGGGAAAGATGGGCCTCCAGAAGAGGGGAGTCATGATGACAGGACCCTGAGAGACATCATCATCCCTTGAGGATGCAAGATCTCTGGGTAGCAAAGATCAATAAAGTATTAGGCAAATGAATGGAGCCCTTTCCTTACTGAAAGTAAACCCCCAGATGTTGATGGTACCTTGGGACAAAGTACTGCTTGCCCTGTTCTGGTTATACCTCTGTATCTGAGCCCCAGGCTTGACTTTTCCTCTTAGGTTTCTGCCTAATCACCAGCAGGGAAGAGACCCCCTGAAGCACAAGGCCTAATCCATCATGCCTTTGTGATCACTCTGGCACCAAGTAAGGGGAAGAGTGGTTGAGGGTGGCAGAATTATATCCTATTCATGTTTCTATTCTCAGACTCCCCTAAGGATTTGAATGCCCCTGAAATTTTTCTGTGACCCCTCAACTTCTCCTTCATGGTACTTCAAGGATTTCTGATATACTTTATAACAAAGCCACCTGGCCCTCATTTTTGTTTTCTTTTTTCATTTTTTTTCTGGATCAGAGAGGTGAAAACTTAAACTTTTGCCCCATCCATCCTTTGTTCAGGTCCCTCAGGATGTATATTACCACCCCACAACTCCCCCCTTATCTTTCTGCAGTGCTTTGCCCTGTTGATACACAGACTACTTTCACCCATCAATTCTTAGTGGGGATTTTTTCTTCTTTGACTGTTTTTTTCCTTTAGACAGATAATAAATAAGGCTGTTTGCCAAGGTCATTTTTTACTTTGTCGCAGTGCAGGTAAGGGACTATTAAATTATATATCACCACAACCCCACTTACTTTTCACTCTCTTGGTGGCTCTGGGATGAGCTGGGCTGGGCTGGGCTGGTCAGGAAGGGGATCTGGCTCCTGCCTCCACACACTTCAAACTGACTGGTGAGCTGGGGGCTAGAGCAGGGAGATGTGTTGCTATAATTCTTTCCTTGGAAAAAGGATTAAAGGGGAGAGGGGAGGGAGGCTTCTTTTATTGATGAAGACCTATGGGTTCTGGCAAATGCTTTGGCTCAGCTCTATAACTAGACCCTGGAGACAGCCTGGGCCTAGGAAAAATGGGGTGGGACAGGATCAAGGGATACTTATAACCCTGAATGGATTTAGCCATCTCTCTAGTTCCTTTCCTAGGGGAGAGGAAGGGTTGGCGGGCAGAATTCATGCCAAATAGCAAAGAGGCCAACAATCATTTTTATTTTGCCTATGTGTATGTTCTTTGATAGTTCAAAAATCATTTTATGTTTGTCCTGGGGATATGGTCTTTGATATTTTTTTAAAAGCAGATTTACCTTCCTAATTATGTTTGTCTCAGGGTAATGTTCATAATAATTTTTATTCCCTGAGCAAAAACTGATGGGGGAGTGGTGGTTGAGAAGCATCCTGAATGTAAAGAATGAGAAATCTAAGCCAGGATTTTAATATTTGCCACAGGTCTTCATCAATTCTATTCAATTCAATTTGAACCAATTCAATAAACATTTATTAAGTGCCTACTATGTGCTTGGCACCATTCTAGGTCCTGGGGAGAAACAAAAATGAAATCAGAGTCTGTTCTCAATTAATCAACATGAATTTTAAGTGCTTATTATGTGCACTTTGTTAGATGCTAGGGATAAAATCAAAATTGAAACAAGTCTAGTTCTGAAGGCGGGCAGAGGAAGCAGGGAAAGAAAACAACATATACTTATAAAGGTTTATACCTACACAGAGAATAGATACAAGATAATGGGGCAGGGGGGAGGGGTGGACTAGTCAGTGGGAGAGATTTCATGTAAAAAATAGATTTTGAGCTGGGCCTTAAAGGAAACTAGGGATTCTAAAAAATTGAGGTGGGGAGGGAGAGCATTCTAGGAAATGGGGGACAGCCAGTGCAAAAGCAGAAATGAGAGATGGAGGAGATGGGAGATGGAGTGCGGTGGATGTGGAACTGTAAAAGACCAGTCTGGCTGGCCTGAAGAGTGCATGAAGGAAGGCTGGTAAAAGGACTTTGGAGCTAGATTGCAAAGGGATTTCCATGTCAAATGGAGAAGTTTATATTCTACTAGATGTATATGGAGTGGTTAATCCAGAAGCTGAGAACTGGGAGTGGGGCTGTATTTGCAAATCAGCTGAGGCCTACTTGGCATGGTGTTATCAAAGGCTCTTCTTCCCTTTCTCTTCCTCCTGTCTTCTTTAGTCATTCCTCAAACACTCTAAGCTCTACATTATGCAGTCATCTCTGTTCTCTTTCCTATGAGGCTACACTGAACCACAGACTCTTTTTCCTTTGCCTTCTCTATATCCCAAAGCTTCCTCTACCCTTGGGCCTCCTCTAACAGAGAGTCTCCATGACATGTGGATCCTTGGTGTAGGATTGTTAGACCATAAAGTGAGACAAGGACTCTCTGAGAGCGAGGTCAGATAAGACCCTGGCACAAGCCAGGCAGGTCATAGAATTTTGTCCTTCCAGTCACACAGGTTCACAACCTCAATCTTCTTTGTCTCCTGCTTCTTTCTTGTTTCTCCTGTCCCAATGCAATCAGTTATTGAGTCTTGTGATCCTTCCCTGCAGAGGATCTCTCCCTACTTCAGCATCCTCATCTCTTCATTCCTATTGCAATAACCTGCTGGATGGTATACCTGCTTCATTGCTGTACCTTACCCTCTATGCAGCTGCTAAAATGATTCTTCCTGAAACACAGGTCTGACCATGTTATTCCACAGCTCAAAAGAATCCAGTGGATCCCTTTAGATTAAAAGACATTTAGAGGGGGCAGCTAGATGGCATGGTGGTTAAAGCACTGGCCCTGGATTCAGGAGTACCTGAGTTCAAATCCAGCCTCAGACACTTGACACTTACTAGCTCTGTGACCCTGGGCAAGTCACTTAACCCCCATTGCCTGCAAAAAAAAAAAGAAAAAAGAAAAAAAAAGACATTTAGAGTCTTTCACCATCTGGCTCCAGACTACCTCTTTAGACTTATTTCACATCCTTCCTTGTCAATATGCTTTACATTCTAGCCAAACAGGCTCATTTATTATCTCTTGAATTCATCATACCATCTCCCACTTCTGGGCATTTGTACAGGCTGTGTCCTATTCTTGGAATCCATTTTTTCCTCAGCTTCATCTCCTAGAATTCTTAGTTTTTTGCAAGGCTTAACTTAAGCACCTTTTTCCATACAAGATCTTTACTGATTTTCCCAGGTTCTGATTGTTCTACCCCTTGTCAAGAGAGGTAATGTGCTATACAGGATAGAGTTTAGTTAGAATCCCAGCCTGATCTTCAACACTTACTAGCTGAATGAACCTGGGAAACTGAAAGTTTCTTTAGTCCTGAGAGATCCTCAGTTTCCATATATGTAAAATGGGACTATTAATAACAGCTCCTAACTCATGAGATTATTATGGAGATTAAATAATTTATTTAAAGTGCTTTATGAGCTTCAAAGCACTATATAAATATGAGCTGTGACTATTATCAAATGCCTTAGTATTTACTTATTGTTACACACATGCCTCTGATAGAATTGTAAGGTCCTTGGGCCTAGGTAGGCCTGCTTTTCAGGTGCATTTGTATAGCTAAGTGGTTCAGTGAACAGAGTCCTGGGCCTGGAGTTATAAAATGCTGAATTCAAATCCTGCCTAATATATTTACTGTGTGACCCTGAATAAGACACTTAATCTTGACCTGCCTCAGTCTTTTCATATATAAGAAGGGGATAATAATAGTTTCTCCCTGGGGTTGTTGTGATTATAACCTGAGATGATATTTGTAAAGTGCTTTACAAACCTTTCTGAACTATGTAAGAGCTAGCTATTATTATTATTAGAGATGCTAGGTGGTGAAGTGCATAGAGTGCCAGGCTTGGTGTTGGGAAGACTTCTCTTCCTGAGTTCAATGATAGCCTCAGACACTGGCTGTGTGACCCTGGACAAGTCACTTCATCCTGTTTGCCTCAGTTTCCTCATCTGTAAAATGAGCTAGAGAAGGATATGGTAAACCACTCCAGTATCTTTGCTAACAAAATTCCTTTTTGGGTCATGGGAAGTTGGATGTGACTGAAATGAGGGAACAAAAATCATTATTATTTTCTGTCACTATGCACATACTAGGAGCTTAAGAAATTCTTGTTGAATTGAATTGTGGGTCTGTAAAAATAACCCCCCATCCCTTGTCTTCTATGTGTGATGTTGGGTAATTCCCTCAAGCTTCCTTCACAGGCATCAGTTTCCTCATGTGTAAAATGAGGGGGATAAACTAGTTGACCTCTGTACTCTCTATCTTCTCTCCTGCTATGACTATCTGATGTGGCCACAGTCATTAGAGACAAAAATTGATAGATGATGACCTCTCCTAGTCTCCCTTAGGCCTAGGATATTGTGGCTGGGTTGGTGACATGCCTGCCTTAGGCAACACCTCATGCTGAGAGGCCCAGACAAGCTGAATCAGTTGCAAAATGAGATTGAAACTGGAGGGACAATTGAGCAGCTAATGAAAAATAAAAACAGGAAGAACAAACAAAATAACTGTGTACACACACATACACACACACACACACACACACAAAACACCCTTTCCCCAGGAAACTATGAAGAATAGCATGGATGGCCATGAAACTGCCTTTTGGAATTAATCTAATGTCTATGTTATTTGACTGCTCTGATGAGACCTGACCGCTGGGGAATACATCCTCTCCCCCAGGAATCTCATCTCTTAAGAATCCCTCCCAGCAATCTAACCATGAAGTTCGTTCCCTGGAGCCGGCCTCTGCTTTTGTGTCTGTAGGAACCAGAAAAGGGACCTCTGGGATCATAGAGACTCATCTCCTCATTCTACATATGAGGAAACAGCAACCCAGGGAGGTTAAATTACTTGTCACACCTTACGCAGGTATTAAGGACCATCACCGGTTAACCTGACTTTTGTCATGTCACTCGACTTTGATGACTCGGGATAAGAGAGGTTGATGGCTTTGTGCAGCTCTCCCTAAATCCAATTCACACTCAAGCCCAGACATCGCTCAGTGATGTCATCCTCCTCGCTGAAACTGAAGGATGAACGACAGCACTTGATTATGAAATGGGGATGTGGATTACTTCCTGTGATGGAAAGACTACTTCACCAAGAAGGAGACCTGAATTCTAGTTCCAGCTCTGTTGTTCATTAGCTGTGTGACTTTGGGTAAGCCACTTTAATGTCTGAGACTCACTTTCCTCATCTACAAGTGAGGGCATGGAGATAGATCATTTCCCAGGTGCCTTCCAGCCTTTATAATCTACTCTCCTAATTTCTGAGATGCTTCATGTCAAGTACATGAACATCCTGGGGATTCATATTATGGGAACAGATGATGAAGGATATTTGCCTTTATCACTGGGATGGCTAGGTAACACAGTGAATAGAGTTTTGGGCCTAGAGTCAGGAGAACTCATCTTTATGCATTCAAATCCAACCTCAGACACTTAATAGCTGTGTGACCCTGGGCAAGTCACTTTACCCTGTCTGCCTCAGTTTACTTATCTGTAAAAAGACCTGGAGAAGGAAATGGCAAACCATGCCAGTATCTTTGCCAAGAAAACCCCAAGTGGGGTCACGAAAAATCACACACAACTGAAAAGACGGAACAGAGAGACTCCCAGAGAGAAGAATGGTCCCAGAGGCTAAACTGGACTACTCTAAGGTGAAATTCCTCCAGACACACTCTGTAGCTTATGGAATGCCTAACAGCATCTCACATTCTAGATAGAGCACATTAGCTCTGATGTCATAGCACCTGGGTTCAGGTGTCAGCTCTGTCCCTTACTACCTGTATAAGCTGGGACAAGTAACTTAACCTCTCTGGTTTACAGCTTCCTCATCTGTAGAATGAGGAGATAAGTCTTTATGGTCCCAGGAGTTGTTTCCAGTTCTTAGTGTATGATCCAATGCTTGACCATACCTAATCGGCCTGAAATGTAATATGTGGGACACTCTTCTGTTTCCTCAACAAAGCAAATTATTGAAGTGATTCCAATAAGGATAAGATTAGTATAACAAAGCATGCTAATTATGGAATTCACAGTAGCATGGTATCTCGATACCCAAGGAATAAAAGATATGAGTAATTTTTTAGTAGCAGACTTGTACCAAGAAGATTTGAACTCAATATCTTCTGAAATTGAGGAAGATTCCTTATGTAATATCCAAGGGCGTTTTGGCTTTGTGGACACAAAGACTGCTTGGATGGCGGTCCTAGTCTACTGAGGTTAAATCAGTATGAACAGTTCTCATCTTTTATTCTCTCAGCACTAGGCAATCATGCCATCTTCAACACTTAATTATCATCACAAGCCCAGAGCAGACTGCACTTTTATCTACCCTAATTCCTAAAATACGTGGGCACACAAACGAGATACGGAGCATGATAGCCATGGTGCGGATGATGGAACAAGCTGGGGCAGGGGAGCAGGATTCATAGACAGCCCCATAACTGTGAAAGATCCATCACATTCAGAAATCTTGGGGCTGCCCAAAGGGGTCACCCAAGAACTCTGCCATTGGCAACCATGCCTCTGAGTGACCTTGTGGGTAATTGCTTTCTTTGGACAATCTTATCCAAGGAGGCAGACAATCTGCTAGTTGATTGGAGTCAGGAAAACTTGGATTAAAAATCTGCCTCAGATTCTTACTACCTCTGTGACCCTGGGCTAGGCACCTAGTCTCTCTCAGCATCAGTTTCCTCATCTGTGAGAGATGGAGATTGGACCTGGGATTTCATCAATATAGGGAAAGGCCTTCTACAAATGCACAGCAGCACCTTCTTAGAGGGTAGTCTAGAGCAGAGGTATCAGGTATGTTCACCCCATGTGGCCCATGACAATCCCAAGTATAGCCCCCAACCAGATTTTTAAAACTACAATAATTTGATTTTGATGCCTCTGGTTTAGAACACTGAGAAGTTGAACACATACTGATAGTACGTGTCAGATGTAGCTCTTGAACCCAGATATTGGTGAGTCTGAGGTCTGTTCTCTTTCCATTATACCTCTTATTGTTTGGTTGTTTCAGTCATGTCTTACTCTTTGTGATCTCATTTGGAGTTTTCTTGGAAAAGATCCTGGAATGGTTTGCCATTTCCTTCTCCAGCTCATTTTACAGATGAGGAAACAGGGTTAAATGACTTGCCCAGGGTCACATAGCTAGTAAGTGTCTGAGGCTGGATTTGAACTCAGGTCTTCCTGACTCCAGGCCTAGCACTCTATCTACATTACCACTTCACTGCCCTAGCACTACACCACATTGCCTTTCAGTCTGTGAAATAAGAGTAATAATTGTGCCAATCTCACAAGACTATGGTAAGGATCAAATGAGATAATCTAAGAAAAGCACTTTACAAACCTTGAGATACTATATATATGCAAACTCTTCTCATTTATGCATCCCATGATAATGGAATAATGGGATAATCCCATAAAGTGAGTGTTTGCTTGTGATGCCTGTGATTGGAGGTGGCTGTCATCTGCCTTTAAGCAATCTCTAGATCATCCAGTGAGACCTCATTCTGTGATCCATAACATGTGGCTAGTCACAGAATATTCTCTAAGAAGTTCTAAGATATTGACATTACCATCCCAATGAAATAGTTCTGACATGGAGGGCTGAGGACTTCGCATTTTCAGAACACTTCCATATTCAATGCAACAATTCAGATACAGAATAAAAGCACCAAAACCACCACCAAAAAAGCAATCAAGCACCTCCTATTCGTGACAGTTAGCTGGCACAATGGATAGAGCATCAGGAAAACCTGAGTTCAAGTCCAGACTCAGACACTTACTAGTTGTATGACCCTGGGCAAGTCACTTAACCTCTGCCTTAATCCAGTAGAGAAGGAAATGGCAAACCACTCTAGTATCTTTGCCAGGAAAACCCCACAGACAGTATGGTCCACAGGGTCATGAAGAGTCAGACATGACTGAAATGACTGAACAACAATATTTGTGGCATTGTGTAGGCAGGATAGAAAGATGAATAAGATACTGCCCTTGCCCTCAGGGAACTTACAAGATGGTAGTGGAGAAACTAGTCCCCAAAATATTTTAATATAGTCCATGACTTAGATTATGATCCTTGCAAAGGAACAATAGCAGCTAAGAATTAGGGGAGACATAGAGAGGGAGAGGTCATAGCTGGAGCTGCTTCACAGATACACACACACTCATACACACTCATATGCACTCACACACATATTCTCTCTCTCTTCCCCTCCCCTCCTTCCCTCTTCCCTCCCCTCTTCTCCTCTCCTCTCCTCTTCTCCCTTCCCCTCCCTTCTCCCTCCCTCCCTCCCCCCCCATCTCTAAATTCCAGGGAATACTTCTCTTTATCAAACTGCCATTCAGTCTTTGTTCTTTGTCATTCTCCCTCCCATGCTTCATGGACAGGGTATCAATCTCCCTACAAGATGGTAATTATGTGATTGCCCCTCTGACCTCTTATAAAGCCCTTCCATTCCTAACCTCTTTTTCAAATAACTTTGGGGGAACAGGGAAAGGGGAATCTTACTGTGTTTATGCCAACCTTGCCCTGTTCCTCTCCCTCTTGTCCTCACCCTAGGAGGTGCATGGAACAAGTGGAAAAAGAAGAAACTGGCAGCTACACCACTCTGACTGTAATCGATGGATGCAGTGTATTTGATGGTCTTTGGCATCCGTTCATTTCACAGAATTCTCTGCAGCTGGAGACGCCGCTCCCCCTCCCCATCCGGTTGGACTTTCTGCATCTCCCAGGAGACAGAGCAATTTTGCACAAACAAGCAGGGAACAGCCAGGGTGGGGCCAGACAAGGTGTTACCTAGGAGCTCTCAGGGATTAGCTACCTCTGCCCCTCTTTGCAAGGATGTTTTCAGGCACGAAGGCCAACGGTTTTATATACTTTGACACTTGGTTTCCTGCTGTGATCCTGAGACCAAGGAAATCCGAGGGAATCAAACCAGGTTTTCCTTTATACTACAGTGTACTGGGCTTAGTGATCAGTCTTAGAGACCTCCTGGGGAGATTGGCTGGGAGAGAGAGTACACATCACCCAGTGGGGGGTGAGGAACAATACAGCGAAAGAACCAAATAAAGACTAAACTCTGTGGCTTGTGCATGGCCCTCCCCAGTCTTGTTTCACTCATCAGGCCGAACACTGTTTTCCACTATCTTATTTAATGGCCGCATAGTGCAGTAGAGAGGGTGTTGAATTTGGAGTCAGGGGGCCTCCCTTCAGAGCCTGCCTCTGCCACTTATTATGGGGATGACCTTGGCACTTCAACCCTCAATTCCCTCATCTGGAAAATTAGGAGGTCAGACTAAATGTCCCCCCAAAGCCCTGTCTAGCTCCAAATCTGGGATCCTATAATCTGATTTTGTTAGGTGTGCTGCAGGCTATAGAAAACCTGGACCCCTTGGGCCCCATCCAGCATAATGTAGGAGAGAGATCAGTGGACTGATTCTGCACCCCATTCTGCTGCCTGATTTATAGCCATGGGCAAGTCATTCACCTCCCTGGGCTTCAGCTTCTCTCTCTCTCTAAAATAAAGGGGTTAGACCAGAGGATGGCTAAGGTGCTTTTCAGCTCTAAAGCCTTCAATCCTTTTACTATTTTTGTAATCATCCCAATGAATGTAAACAAATACTGGAACAGGGGAAGACAATTTAAAAATAATGGAGGAAGAAGGCAAACCTCAGTTTTGTCCAGGATTTTAAATGGAGGATGGGTGGATCTTCTGTGAATTTTCTTTCTCTCTATAAATCCCTATTTCCCAAGGTGGGGGTGTGTGAAGAAAGAGTACTTGAGAAAAGCTGCCAAAGCTTCTGATGATATTCATAATTCCTTTGGGGGGCCTGGAAGAGGAGCAAGTTCCCTTCCATTCAATAAACATCTATGAGGTACCTACTATGTGCCAAGCCCCTTCCAAGGGGAAGGAAGGAAGGCAGGAAGGCAGGAAGGCAGGAAGGCAGGAAGGCAGGAAGGCAGGAAGGCAGGAAGGAAGGAAGGAAGGAAGGAAGGAAGGAAGGAAGGAAGGAAGGAAGGAAGGAAGGAAGGAAGGAAGGAAGGAAGGAAGGAAGGAAGGAAAGGAGAAGGAAGGAGAAGAAAGCAATTATCACAGTGCCTAGCATGTAGTAGGCTCTTAATAAATGTTTCTTGATTGATGTCAAAGAAACCTTTTTGTTTTTTTCAACAAGGTATATTATTTAAATGTTTTCATTGAATGGGAAAACATGACAATTGTGGAATTAAAAATTTAAGTATCATCTCTTGATATTGAAGGAATAAAAATAATAATTTTCAGTAGTAGACTTGTACCAAAAGGATTTGAATCCCAAAGACTTTCAAGTCAACAAGCTTTATTAAGCACCACTTGTATTCAGAGTTCTGTTCCAATACTGGGGAATATAATGAGAATGAGGCATAGCCTTTGTCCTCAAGGAATTTATAATGAAGAGCAGTTCTGGGGAAAGGAAAAATTGATATAAATACTTAAAATCAAAATAGATAGGATAATTGCACATACTAAATAGAGACATCTAGATAACTCAGTGGACAGAGCACTGGGCCTGGAGTCAGGAAGACTTGAATTCAAATCTGGCCTCAGATACTCACTAGCTGTGTGACCCTGGACCAGTCACTTAACCCTATTTTCCTTAGTCCACTAGGAAAGAAAATGACAAACACTCCAAGTATCTTTGCCAAGAAGATCTCATGAACAGTATTGACATGCTATGGTCCAGAGGGTCAAGAAGAGTCTCATACAACTGAATGAATGAATACTAAAAGAGATCTGAGGAGGGAGAGACCATATATCTGGAAATGTATCTCACACGCTCATGTGCGCGCATGTGCGCACACACACACACACACACACACACACACACACACACACACACACACAGAGATTCAGGATAGAACCCAGGAAATAATTCTCCTCAAACTGCTGATCGATCTGTGTGTATCCTTTCTTCCACTGGGGAGACAGTGGTAACAGAGCATGCTTCAAGAATAGTATACTGTTTTTCCTACAAAGTAGCTGATCTGGTGGATACACTTTCACTTTTGCAAATAACTTAGAAGGTCATTAGAAGGGGAGTTAGTCTGGAAAAGCAAAGAAGAGCCAGATTGTTGATAAGCTTAAAATACCAGTCAACGGAGTTTGAATTTTATCTTATAGGCAATGGGCAGCCAAAAGAATGACACCGATTGCTGATAATAATTTATGTCAAGAAGAACACCAAAGGAGCCAAATATTCCCTAATCCAAAGGAATGATGGTCCAGTGGAATTTTGGAGCTCAGTGAAAGACTAGGCAGTATCTCAGAGCTGTGATCTCACTGACGTGAACATTTCCCTGAAAGACACAGATCCTTGGGAGTAGGATTTTGTGGAATATGACTGTGAAAGGTAGTGTGGGAAATATATATATATTTTTTAGTGAAGCAGTTGGGGTTAAGTGACTTGCCCAGGGTCACACAGCTAGTAAGTGTTAAGTGTCTGAGACTGGATTTGAACTCAGGTACTCCTGACTCCAGGGCCCGTGCTCTACCCACTGCGCCACCTAGCTGCCCCCTGTGGGAAATATTTTTGACTAGCATTTCCACTCCACCATGTGTATAGGGAGGTCACCATCTGCTCCCCCTCCCTAGGAGGCTGACACTGCCACTGCTACACATAGCCAGCATATAGGCCCATACCTATGAGAAAGGTAGGCTAGAAAGATGTATGCTCAGTTTGCCATTTGTCTGGATGCACTGTGCTAGTCCCACTGTGACAAAGTGAGAAGAGCAGTAGATCTTGAAGTTAGGAGATTTGGGTTTGAATTTAGGCTCTACTACATAATTGTTCATAATTAGGGGCAAGTTTCTTCCCCTCCTTCAGAAAAAAAAATGAAAGGGGAGATAGTGGGAGTGGAAACAATGCTAACTCTAGAATTATGGAACCTGAGTATGAATCCTTCCTTTGATTCTTATTCTCTGTGTGACCTTGGGCAAGTCAATGAATCTGTTTTGGTCTTAGTTCTTTCACTTATGAAATAAAACAACAGGGTTGGATCCGAAAAAGAACTGGGTTTGGAGTCGGAGGGCCTGTGCTCAAACACTGTCTCTGATGCTTCTCGCTGTTGTTCAGTTGTGTCCAACTCTTTGTGACCCCATTTGGGGGGTCAGAGATATTGGAGGGGCTTGCCATTTCCTTCTCCAGTTCATTTTGCAGATGAGGAAACTGAGGCAAAAAGGGTTAAGTAACTTGCCCAGGGTCACACAGCTAGGAAGTGTCTGAGGTTGGATTTGTCTCCAGGGCCACTGTTCTATCTACTGTGGCACCTAGCTTCCCCTACCTCAGATGCTTACTACCTGTGTAGCCTTATGCAAATAACGAACCTCAATAGACCTTCATTTGGGGCAGTTGGGTGGAGCAGTAAATAGAATTCTGGGCCTGGAGTCAGGAAGAATCATTCCCCTGAGTTCAAATCTGGCCTCAGACACTTCCTAGCTGTGTGACACTAGGCAAGTCATTTAACCCTGTTTGCCTCAGTTTCCTCATCTGTAAAATGAGCTGGAGAAGCAAATGGCAAATCACTCCAGTATCTTTGTCAAGAAATCCTCAAATGGGGTCACAAAGAGTTGGACATAACTGAAAAAAGATTGAACAACAGCTATAAAAAAAGTGAGGTTGGACTCAGTGGTCTCTGAGGTCTCTTCAAGTCCTGGATTTGTAAGCTGATGAACCTAGGATCAGACAGTTTCTACAGTCCCCTCCAGCTTAGAATTCTGTGACTGTATGATCTATATTTCCCCTAAGATACCCCCCCCCCCGGGAGCTCAGAAAATGCCAACAACCTTCAGGCATGGGAACCCAATGATGATCACAGGTACACGGCATAGGAGGCCTATCTACCCTACAAATGGACATGGCCTTATACTGTCAGCTGCTTGAGGGGGCCAGGTAAAACTATAAGTCCTGCCCTCCCCCTCCCCCAGTCACCCCCTTGATATGCTAACGCATTCCCCTCACTTCCATCAAGGCCTCCCACCTTTCTCTCCAGCACCATTCCATCTCTAATCCCCAAGAGAAGAAATGTGCTGATGAGATTCAGAAAAACGCCCCCTCCTCTCCAGCACTCGCTCTGAGGCCCCAGGAAAGGGGGCTTTTAATAGGGTTTGGCTGGGGCTCTAGCTGGCGCAATGATGCCTGTAGATTTTGTCAGAGAAACACATGGCAAAAAGGTCACGCGCTCCAAAATTAACCGGAGGAAAAGCTGCCAGTAGGAAAGGATTTGCGTAGAATTTTCATGGGGAGCTTCCTTTTCAAGCATGTGACAAAGAATCCTCCAGTGACTCCTGGGCCCTGGCCCCGTGCACTTAGAATAAGCCGGTTATTATCTGCTCCCACTGTCAGAGGGCTCAGTGCCTAGTAGAAACTCCAGACAATGATGTCTTCATTTTAAACCCTGGGGCAAAGCTGAGGTTCATATTTGTCTTTTGTCCTTTTCTCTTTTCTCTTCTCCCCTTGCCCCACCTTCTACCATTTATTTACAGTTAAATCCCACTATATTGTTAGGCAAAGAATCCATCTCAAAGTTGGTCCAGTCCAGTTCTTTGGTACAAAGGATTTTCTAGCTGTAATGAAGAGGCACTAGAATGGGAGTTCTGAGAGGTCAGGGTGATTCTAGTGTTAACTCTGCCAGCAGAGCAGTGATAGTGATACTTGCACCCTGGGCAGAATAGCACAAACCACAATGCCTGGGGCACATGGCCCAAAATGCTATCTCATGGCTCTTGCTGGAGACTATGCTACTGGGGGTCAGGGTTGGGCCAGGGAGTAGTTCATTCACTCGGGGTATAGCCACCCACCATGGGGAGGGGGCGGGCTATCTGGTAGTTTCCTGTTTTAATTAACTCTTGCTAATTAGGTTCAGCACCCTGTGATTTCTTCTGCTAAAGGACTGATAGTGTTGTTAGTACCCTTTAAATCTAGGACCCTGGATCAAAATTCAAGTCATGTCACCATAGTTATGCCTCTGTCTTCTGCTAGGTAACTGAACAACTTTAGGAAGGCCATTTTACCTTTTGGGGTCTCCTGGACCTCATGATTTTAATGAGGAATTTGGATTGGATCATCACAAAAGTCCCTTCCAATCTAAGATTCTATGAGTCTTTGACCTTAGAAGAGGGGAAAGAAGGAAAATGTTCACTGAGGTTCATGAAATGTCAGGTAAGATGTACAAAGAACCTCTCTTTCTAGCTTGGAGAAATATCTGGAGTTCAGAAAAAGCCTCTGACCCATGTCCAGGAGCCTAGAAGATGGCGACTGACTCCTATCCCACAAGACAAAGGTGGTATGGACACACACTGGGTTTTGAGTTTGAGGTCCAAGATTCAAATCTCAGATTTGACTTTTACTATCTGTATGACCTGGATCTGGTGATCTCTCAGGGTCTTAGTATTCTCTATAAATTGAGGGAGTCAGTTGCAAAAATTTTTGAGATCCAATGAAGTTCTAATATGCTACAATCCCTTAAAGTCAGTCCTCCTCCCTCTCAGGATCCAAGCACAAGTGCTGGGTTT
Source organism: Dromiciops gliroides (assembly GCF_019393635.1). Classification (NCBI taxonomy): domain Eukaryota; kingdom Metazoa; phylum Chordata; class Mammalia; order Microbiotheria; family Microbiotheriidae; genus Dromiciops; species Dromiciops gliroides. Next base: position 343,655,539 of record NC_057862.1, on the reverse strand, counting down.
GTGTGGCAGAGGCTTCAAGAAAAGAGGCAGGGATGTCTTATCTGGGTTCTTTCTCTGGGACATCAAGCATAATGAAAGAACCTTTTGGACCTAGGAGCTTGATTTCCCTTAGTAAAGGCAAGTATGTCTTGGCCTTGAGGTTACAGGTGTGTATATATACACATACGTAATCCAAACTTTCTCTCACAGATATTCTCTCTCTCTCTTCTTCCCTCCCTCCCCCCCTCCCTCTCCCCATCCATCCATTCATCCATCCATCCATCCATCCATCCATCCATCCATCCACCCACCCACCCACCCACCCACCCATCCATCCATCCATCCATCCATCCATCCATCCATCCATCCATCCATCCATCCATCCATCCATCCATCCATCCATCCATCTATCTATCTATCTATCTATCTATCTATCTATCTATCTATCTATCTATCTATCTATCTATCTATTTATCTATCATCTTCATGTATAACATCCAACCATGTTTTCAATCACATCCAACCTTTCATGACCCCATTAGGTTGTTTTTTTTTTTTTTTGGTGAGGCAATTGGGGTTAAGTGACTTGCCCAGGGTCACACAGCTGGTAAGTGTCAAGTGTCTGAGGCCAGATTTGAACTCAGGTCCTCCTGAATCCAGGGCTGGTGTTCTATCCACTGCACCACCTAGATGCCCCTGGTTTTCTTGATAAAGATACTAGAATGGTTTTGCCATTTCCTTCTCTAACTTATTTTACACATAAGGACAGGATTAATGACTTGCCCATGGTCACACAGCTAGTAAGTGTCTGAAGCCAGATTTGAACTCAGGAAGATGAGTCTTCCTGACTCCAGGCCTGGCTCTATGCACCACCTAGCTACTCATAATACCCAATCATATATAGCCTTAATATGATATATGCACATATGTAGTAGTAGTAGTACTAGCAGTAGTAGCAGTAGCAGTAGTGGTAGTACTTGTTGTAGTGATAATAATAATGGTAACTAGTATTTATATAGTGACTACTATGTGTCAGGCACTGTGCTTCACAATTATCTTATTTGATCCTCACAACAACCCTGGGAGGTATGTGCTATTCTTATCCCCATTTTACAGTTGAGGAAATTGAGGCAAACAGAAATTAAGAGTAAGTATGTGGGGGCAGCTAGGTGGGGCAGTGGATAGAGCATTGGCCCTGGAGTCAGGAGTACCTGACTTCAAATCTGGCCTCAGACACTTGACACTTCCTAGCTGTGTGACCCTGGACAAGTCACTTAACCCCAATTGCCTCACCAAAAAAAAAATGAGTAAGTATGTGAGGCTGGATTTGAAGTCAGGTCTCCCCAACTCCAGGTCCAGAGCCCCAATCAAAATATCTCCTCCACAGAAGCCTGAAATTCCACTTTTAGGTATTCATTACTTGAGATTTTTAAGTACTTCCTCTCGTAGAAGCCAAAGGGTACTAGAAAGAACAATGGATTTGCAATCAGAAGACTTGGATTCAAATTTTGCCATTTACCAAAAGTTAACCTCCTGCGACTCGGTTTCTTCATTTTTGAAGGTAATGGGCTAGATAAGATGTCTCAAAGCATCCCTCAGCTGTCTCCTTCTATGTAAACATAAATATATATGGGGGGGGGCAGGATTGTAACACGTTAAATTCCTCATACTTTATTATGAATGAATTTATCTAGGCATTTGAATGAATTTGAATTAGGCATGTGAATGAATTTATGTAGGCATTTCTATAGGCAACCAGGCAAAATGACTAGAGAGCCTGCCTTAAAGTCAGAAAGAGCCAAATTCAAATCTTGCCTCTGCTGTGTGACCAAAGCCCTGTGCCTGGGGTAAGGCATTTAACTTCTTGATCCCCTTCCCCCTCTCCCCCCAGGCAACCCTCTATGATCCTCAGGTATAGAACAGGTGCTAATGCATGGTAGGTAGAAACAGTTTCTGGGTAGCCTGCTTCCCTGGTGCCATCACAGGTCTTGCACCCCAAACAAAGCAAAACAAAACAAAACAAAAAACCTCTCTTTGGGGGGTCCCAGGATAGAGTGCAGCAATGGGGATGCAGCAGGAGAGATCCTGGAAGAAATCTTGGATGCAGTTACAAGTAACTAGTGGATTGAAATAGGGGAAGTGAACACAAGCTTCATCTGCTTCCCAGTCCATACCATCAGTCCGTCAGTCATGTAGCCCCAGCCTGGTACAACCAGAGGCACTGCTGCATGGGCTCCTTTCCCAAACTCATCAGAGGGGCCTGGGAACCTATGCTGCTGCAGGGATCAGGAACCAGGGCCCTAACTCCTCTCTGGCAGCAGCTCTGCATTTTCCAGCAGGCTCGGAATCGTGTAATTATCCATGCAATAATTATGCCTGGCAGAGAGCTTGGGCTCTGCCAGAGGAAGATTCCCCGGAGCATCTCCTGAAAGAGTAAAATCATTCTCAGCCCAGCTTCCAGGCAAGCTCAATGCTTGTCATGCCCCACAGTCTGTCTTGGCTTTCTGATTTGAGATCAGACACCCAGCCTCCCCACTTTCTCTGCATTGCCCTGCCCTCCCCCTTGCCGTGGTGTAGTAAGCCTTGGGTTCGACGCTTCGGACACCTGTGTGACCCTGGCAAAGTCACCCACTTTCTTTCTGCCTCTGTTTACTCATCTGTAAAACAAGAGGGTAGGACTTGATGCTCTCTGATGGCCTTATTCATAATCTCTGATCCCTTCCAGTGGGTCTGGCCTGGGAGGCAGCACCAGTTCTCCTGCATCTCCCAGGGCTTCCTGGCTCCGGGAACAGCTGCAGGGTCTTCAGCAGACTTGAGGGCCTGTCTGCCATCCTAACTCTGCCTCTCTCTCCACTGATGACTCCACTATGATCAGGCTCAGCTTTCCATGTAGGCTTTCGAGATGAACAAAGCCTGCCCTAGGACTGCCTCCCACCCAGAAGGCCTCTTACAATCTCTCAGGGCCCTATTTATAACCCCTGTAAAAAAAAATCTATCAACTCCGAGCAAACAGCTAATCAGGTTACTTGGCCGCCTCAGGTCTTCCAATGTAATTATAATTCCTACTAAGGCACTGGTGAGTGTCAAACTCATTTCAGCTGCCTCTGCAGATGCAATAATCAAAGCGTCAGGATTCCTTTGTACCGAATCCCATACAAATGCTGCTTGCAAGGAAGACTTTGGAGTGAGAAATCCTGAGCACCAGGTTTCCTTCCCCACCCTCACTCACTCATCACCTCCTGCTTTGCACCTCAGAGAGGCGGAGAAGGGCTGCTAGAATTTCCCTGGCGTGGCTAGAATTCAGACCCATCCCTCCATGCCTCCTGGGGATGGTCCCACTCCACATAAAGCCCTTTACTCATGGATCCCAAGCAACAAACACAGATGTGCTGAGAACTTTAAAGCAAAATGAGACTGGGGAGGTGGATGGAGCAGGAAACAGCAAGGGACTGTTCCCTCTGGGTCCTTAAGTCTAGAAAGATGTTATTTTTTAGGGACCTGGAAATACACTGGGTAATCCTGAGGAATTGAGTGAAATTCATCTGACTTCCTGTGTGACACTCACTGGGTGTGTACACCACCTCTGCCCTCATTTCTCTCCCCTCAGTTTTGTCCCTTGTAAAATGAGAGGTTGGGCTCACTCTCTTCTATTTCTAAAACTGTGATTCTGAATCGTTCTATGAAATCCCAACCTGAGCCGTGGAGAAAACAGTGAGTGTGGAATTGGCAACAGGCTAGCTTCTCTGGGTGGTATTGTGGGTCACATTACTGATTTAGGGAATAGATGGTGACAAGGGATGGGGTTTAAGGAATAGTGCCTTGTAACAATACTCAAGAACAGTCCCAGCATCCCACACCATCCTTCAGTACTTACTGCTCATGTGACCTTGTCAATGTGAGGCTGAGCATTCTCATCTGTAAAATAAGGGGGCTGGGCTATCTCTAAGTTCCCTTTTGGAGCTAAATCTTATGATGCTCTGATCGCTGGTTCCTCTATTTCTACTGATGGAAAAAAATAAAAACAAAACCCACTTTCTGTCACCTAGGCTCAAATTACTCAACCTGAGCTTATCTTCACTCTTGCATACTCTCCACATCTAATCAATTGTCCAAGACTGTCAATTCTATGCCTACAATATTTATTGTATACTTCTTTCCATTTTCACTGTCACACCATTCATTCAGACTCTGATTAGCTCATCTAGGTTATTGGAGGAATCTCTAAGCAAGTCTTCTTCTCCTTCTCCTTCTCCTTCTCCTTCTCCTTCTCCTTCTCCTTCTCCTTCTCCTTCTCCTTCTCCTTCTCCTTCTCCTTCTCCTTCTCCTTCTCCTTCTCCTTCTCCTTCTCCTTCTCCTTCTCCTCCTCCTGCTCCTCCTCCTCCTCCTTCTCCTCCTTCTCCTTCTCCTTCTTCTTCTGTGTGTGAGGGAGCAGTGAGGGTTAAGTGACTTGCCCAGGGTCACACAGCTAGTGTCAAGTGTCTGAGGCCAGATTTGAACTCAGGTCCTCCTGAATCCAGGGCTGGTGTTTTATCCACTGAACCACCTAGCTGCCAAGCAAGTTTTCTTGCTTCTACCTTCTACCCTTCCACTCTCTGCATTCCACTCTGTATTATTCCTTGTCTATCACTAACCACCATAGCCTCGAGCTTAGTTCAGGCCCTACTCACCTCTCACTTGGTCTTCTATTTGGTTTCCTAATCAATCCTCCACACAGCCACCAAAGCATTTTTCCTAAAGTTGGTTCATGCTTCAGCAGCTTCCTATCCTCTCTAGGGTTAAATATAGACTCTTCTGCTTGGCATTTAAATTTCTTCACAACCCAGCCCATTCCTACCATTCCAGTCTTCTTACACATTGCTTCCAAACATATGATGCACCTGGGATGCACTCCCTCCTTACTTCTACCTCTTTCAGGCCCTGGGTTTCCTTTAGGACTCAGTTAAAGTCATACTTTGTATGTGACCATGTAAGTTCCGTTGCTGATAATATCAGATGCTAGTTCCCTCCCTCTCTAAGCTACTTTTGCATTCATTTTGTACTCATGTATACATATGCTGTCTTCCTGTTAGAATGTAAGTTCCTTGAGTGCAAATACTTTCTTCTCTAAATTTACATTTATTCTATGGAATAAAACAAGCATTTCCATAATATTTTATCATAAAAAATGATTGCACATGAAACTGCAAATCTATTATGTACAACTTGCTATTCCTTTTAAATATTTAATAAGGTTATCATGCACATTTCTTTTTTTTTCATTTTTTTCTCCCTGTCTCCCCCTCCCCCTGCAAATCCTTTCACTTGGTCTTTTTATCCTCAACATTTATCCTCAATACTTAGTGTGTAGTGCCTGGCACATGGTGAGAACTTAATAAATCCTTGTTTGCCAGATTAATTTTCCTAACGTGCTGGTCTGAAAAAATAACTCCACTGACTACAAACATTCAATGGCTCCCTATTGCCTACCAAATAAAGGCCCATAATCTTAGTCCAGTGTTCAAGTTCTTCTATAATATAGCTTCAAGGCAGGAAGCATCATATAGAGTACTGGGGAGATGGATTGGGAATCAGAGATCTGGATTCAAATCCTGGCTGCAAATTGCTAAAATTTTAGCCAAGTTAGTCTCTCCAGGCCTCATTTTTCTCATCTGTAAAATGAAGTGAATCACTTAGATGACAGTCTAAGCTTCCTTCCAGCTCTATATCTCTTCTCCTACCTTTTGTCACTCCTTTTCAGAAACCTTCTGCTCCAACTATATTGGAATATTTCACTGTTCTCAGATTTCTCTGGGGCCTTTTCAGTCTCTGTGCCTATGGAAGCTGTTCCCTCCAGCTGGAATACTCATTCTTCCCATTCCCACTTGTTGAAATCTTTGGTTCCCTTTGGAGACCTCACTTAGGTGGTTTGTCTTCTCTTCCATGAAGAAAAAAATTCCCTGCCTTCCAGCCAGAAATAAGCACTCCTTCCTAGAAACCCTCACCAGGAGTGCGCGCTCTCTCTCTTTCTCTCTCTCTCTCTTTCATCCCTGATGCAATCATCCCATCCTGTATGGTATTCCAGTGAATTATTTCACTATACTGTATCCCCCTTGAGGGAAGGGACCACACTGTTGTTGCTCTCTTGGTGCTTAGACTGTGATTTTATACATATGGGAGCATAGTAATTTAGATTTAATAACCTGGGGACAGGTAGATGGCACAGAGGATAGAGCGTCAGGCCCAGAGTCATGAAGACTCATCTTTGTAAGTTCAAATCTGGCCTCAGACACTTACTACCTGTGTGGTCCTGGGCAAATCACTCAATCCTGTTTGCATCAGTTTCCAGGAAATTGTAAACCACTCCACTACCCCTGCCAAGAAAACCCCAAGTGAGATCACAAAGAGTTGGACGCAAAAATGACTGACCAATTTAATGTCTTATCCTTAGAGGAGAGAACAATGCTCATCCTCAAAGTATGAAATCTTTAATGGGAAAATTTCAGGGAGTGAGGGGCAGTTACAAAGATAAAATGAGACATAAATGGCTTTGCTGTTACCCCTCAGATCACACACAAACAGCAATTCTAAGAAAAAATAATTGTACCTAATATTTATATAGTGTTTTAATGTTTGCAAAGTGATTTACTCATATTATTTTATATTTATACTTACCACAACCCCTGAGATGTAGATGCTATTATTATCCCCATTTTACAGTTGTAGAAACTGAGGCAAAGAAAGCAGGTGACTTGCCCAGGGTCACATAGCTAATAAGTATCTGAAGGTGGTTTGACCTTGGATTGTCCTGACTCTAAGCCCAGCACTCTATCCACACTACAACATCACCCCTACCTTCACTACTATCAGAGATTCTGAAGAGAGGATTCCCTCATGGGAGCACAGGATCATAGTTTTAGATCTGAAAGAGCCCACAGGATAGCCATCTACTCCCCCATCATTTTATAGATGAAGAAACTGATGCCCCTACAAGTCCAGTGATTTGCTCAAGGTCACTTGAAGTCATGTCATATAATATAGCATCTAAGGCAGGATTTGAATGCAAATTCTTTGACTCCAGAACCAGGGTCCTTTCCACTGCACCACACTGTCTTCCCAGAGGGTAGCTTGGACTAGATGACCTTGCAAGTCTCTTCCAATCCTAGCATCCATGTTCCTTTGATGAGAGCTACCTCTGGTAGCTAAACGGCTCAGATCTGCAAACACATCGTATCTCTTACCTCTAAGCAAGCTCAATATATATTTATGGAGTCCAGGCTCGGTGATTCATAGCACCCAGCGACAAGGTAATCATTTGCTGAATTAAACATGGGGTCTGAAATGAGAATGGGCGATTAGAAGTCAATCTCCCAGGCCAGATGATTCCCACTAACAAATTGAAGTGATGTTGGGCATTTGCCTCACAGCAAACAGAGGCTCGCTGCACCATAAACTCATGACAGGTAAGTAATGGCCTAGGTGGTTTTGAGAAGGGCTGCCTGCAGCCTTGCCTTGTCTCTGGATTTGGTTTATTGTTTTTCCAAAATTTTGGAGCGCATTCAGGGAAAAGAGGAAGGAGGCTCTCAAAATGTGAACCAGGGCGATATGGTAGAAAAAAAATCACAGGACTGAGCAGGTAGGCAAACTGTATTCTAACACAAACTACCAGTGTGATCTTAGACATATCACATCAGCAAGTGCATCTGAACCTTAGTTTCTCCATCAGTTGAAGGGGTTAATAATACTTGCCTTGTCTTCTTCACAGGGTTGCTTTGAAGTTCAAGGGAGCAGGTGCTGCTGCTGATCTTGACATTTTTCAGTCCTGTCCAACTCTTCGTGACCCCATGGAGCACAGAACACTTTCTGACCTGAGGGGCTTATCTTCCAATGGCACATCTCAGCATATTTAATACTGTCTACAGGGTTTTTCTTGGCAAAGTCACTGAAGTCGTTTGTCATTTCCTTCTCTAATAGATTAAGGCAAAGAGAAATTAAGTGACTTGCTCAGGTTCACATAGCTAGTAAGTGTCTGAGGCCAGATTTGAACTCAGGTAGGTACTGGAGGATAGAAGGGCCTAGCATATTATGGTCAACAGGGTCACAAAGGGTCAAACATGACTGAATGATTGAATAACAACTTACTCCAGGCCCAGAGCTCTATCCATTGATCTATCTTAGTTTGGGAGCAGAAGAAGATAGCAGAGGGCAATTATAATAAGACCAGCTCTTGAGTCAGAAGACCTGAGTTCAAGTTCTTCCTCTGATACTTTGCATGGAACCCTAGGTAGGGACCCTGGTTCAGGTTCACTTCTCTGCAGAGATTCTGTACTTACTATTATCTGCTACCAATATTACAAGTCTGCCTACTTCTTCTAGGTCTAGAGGAAAGGGAAGGGAATGAAGGGTCTACTATGTGCCAGGTACTGTGGGCTTTACAAATATCATTTCACTTGATTCTTACAACAATTCTGAGAGGTAGGCACTGTTACTGTCCCCATTTTACAGTTGAGGAAACTGAGGCAAACAGGGTTGGGTGATTTGTTCAGGGTCATAGCATGAGTAAGTGTCTGAGGTTAGATTTGACCCTAGGTCCTATGACCTCTGAGCCACTACTCTTTCCCTTCATTCCTAACTATCTAGGAAAGGCATTTACCCTCTCTGGGCCTCATTTTTCTCATGTATAAAATGGGGTGAATAATGTTTACCTCACAGGATTGTTGTGACACTCAAAAGAGATCATCTATATGAAGTATTTTTCAAGTACTATTTTACATAGTAATATAATAGTCATTTTATATAGTCATATAATATAGTCACTTAGTCATTAATATAATCATTTTATATCATCATATAATATAGTCACATTGAATACTACAGTATATTTATAGATAACATTATAAGAAAATATATCTTATATATGATATAATAATATAATCTACTATGAATATGTTTTAGCACAGAAACAGGCCTGAAGTCATGAGTTCAAATCCAGCCTCAGACACTTACTATGTGATCCTGGGCTAGTCACTTCAAATTGTTTGCCTCAGTTTCCTCCTCTGGAGAATAAGCTGGAGAAGGACAAGACAAACCACTCCAGTATCTTTGTCAAGAAAACCCCAAATGGAGAGCTGGGATGCTAATCCACTGTTGGTGGAGTTGTGAAAAGATCCAACCATTCTGGAGAGCAATTTGGAACTATGCTCAAAGGGCTATAGAACTGTGCATGCCCTTTGATCCAGCAATACCACCACTAGGTTTATATCCCAAAGACATGCCCCAAAAGAGAAAAAGACCTATTTGTACAAAAATATTTATAGCAGCTCTTTTTGTGGTGGCTAAGAATTGGAAATCAAAGGAATGCCCATCAAGTGGGGAATAGCTAAACAAACTGTGGTATATAATGGTGATGGAATATTATTGTGCCATAAGAAATGACAAGCAGGATGATTTCAGAAAGGCCTGGAAAGACTTATATGAACCGATGTATAGTGAAGTGAGCAGAACCAGGAGAATGGTGTGCACAGAGACAGTAATATTATTTGATGAAGAACTGTGAATGACTTGACTATTTTCAACAATACAATGATCTAAGACAATCCCAAAGGACTATGGATGAAACATACTATCCACCTCCAAAGAAGGAACTGATATTGATGGAACAGACTGAAGCATGCTATTTTTCACTTTCTTTTATCAAGTTTTCTTGTACAAAATGACAAATATGGTCACATTTTACATAATCATACATGTATAACCTATATCTGATTATTTGCCAGTTCATGGAGGGGGGGAGGGGAGGGAGGGAAAGAGGATTAAAAATTGGAACCCCAAATTATAAATAAAAATGTTTATTATTTAAAAAAAAAAACCCAAATGGGGTGACAGAGAATCAAACATGACTGAAATGGCTCAGCAACAACAAAATGGCTAAGTTCCATGATGTTGTTTATAATATATGAAACATAGTCATATTTTATATGATATTTACTGTCAGTTATTATTCACTGGTGGATTTGGGATCGAAACTCAGGTCCTCTGAATCCTAATCTAATGCCAGTCTTATCCCAAGGCTGCAACAGTCCTCTCACTAGTATAGTTCCCTCCAATCTATTCTACCTTACAGAAACTGCAAATTAATCTCCCTAATCTTTCCTTAGAGGTCATCTATTCCTTACTGAAATCTTCTCTTTCAGGTGAGGAAATCAGACTTCACAGAGATTAAGAGTCTTATTTGTGGTCTCACAGGTAGTAAGTAGAAGAACTGAATTTAAATCCTCTGACGGCAACCAAATATCACACTCTTTCCACTGTACCATATTTCCTTCCCAAAGCCAAGATTCTTCACAGTTTATCTCTCTAGTTTATAACCTACATTCAAGTCTCCTGTTGTTCCCCTAAAACACCCTGTACTGTTCTGCCTCCACACCTTTGTTCATGCTGTTCCACCCATCTAGCATTCTCTTCCTCTCATATCCACTTGCTTCACGTTCCATCTGAAATACTTCCTCCTTCATGAAGCTTTTCCTAATCTTCCAGCTATATGGTTTTCTTTTGATTCTGAATCCCCATAATGCATAATATCTTTATGAGCAAAACAAACCAAACCAAACAAAAAAAAAACTTGCGCTTTTGCTCACATTATAATTATGTAACCTCATCTTCAATAGTGCTTCTCCCAGACACTTTAGGATATCGTTACTATTCCTTTACAGGCAAGGGAATAGAATTTGGGTGATTAACAGGTAACTGTCATCTATGAAGGCATCTGTGAGAGGTACTTGGATGGCACAAAGAGAAACTATTTTTTGAGATTTGGGATCATGAAGAAAGAGAGATTACAAGAGTTAGCTATCATCTTTGAAAAGATCTGGAGAGATGTATTGAAAGAACCAGGTTTAACTCTAATTCTATGGAGACAGTCAAATTTCTGAGAAACTTTAACTGCTATTCTCAGAAGTAGATTGTTAGTTAGACTGTGGTTCCAGTGTTCTTTAGATGAGTCAACAGTTACCTTGTTGGCTAGATATAACTCTGCATGGTCTTTGTCAAAGCAAATAACTTGTCGAAATATTTATTCATGTTTTTGCATTAAACACAACCAGTAATAATGATGTTGTCACCAAGAGGAGAGAACATATAGGAAAAGAGTTTACTCCATTGTTTTTTGTTTGGTTGGTTTTGTCTAAATGAAGGTTGGGGCTCGGAGCTAATTAGTCATTTATTAATTATATAATTTCTGTATTTTTTGAGAATTCATAAGTTAATCACTACATACCCTTTGATTACTTTGGTTTGTTTTTGTTTCTTTGGCAGGGTATCATCTTCAAAGTAATCAAAGGAAGGGGCAGCTAGGTAGCACAGTGGATAAAGCACCTGCCATGGATTCAGGAGGACCTGAGTTCAAATGTGACCTCAGACACTTGACACTTACTAGCTGTGTGACCCTGGGCAGGTCACTTAACCCTCATTGCCCCACAAAAAAAAGAAAGAAAGGAAGAAAGGAAAGATGCTGAAAGAAAAAATAAGCAAGGTAACAGGCCAGTAGCAAACTACAGTGTGGGTTTTGGTATATCTAGCCAAAAGAGTATCTGAGACGTACTATTTTCATCTTGCCACACACATCCACACCCCTTTCCAGAGGATTTCTACAGGTGATTTAACAGAGCCAGTTACAGTTATTTGTATGCTATGCTTCTTATTTCCCCTTATTAAACTGCAAATTCTTTGAGACCTTGAGCTATTTAATTATCTCTGTATTTTCTTTAGTTACTAGCACCATATTTTATACACAGCAAGCGATAGACAAATATTTGTTGAATTAAGATGAGCAGAAACCTTGGGCAAATCAATTCACTGCTCTGGACCCTGGTCTCCTCAGCGGGAAAATGAAAGGTGTGGTCCATAAAGTTCTTTCACTCTCTGAAAGATTATGATTATGCATAGTGGAGAAAGTGTTGGGATTTGGAGCCAGTCCTGGAGTTTGAATCCTGGCTCTGCTACTTATTACCTGTATGACCTTTGTGCAGATCACTTAATTTCTCTGGGCTTCATTTTCTTTACCTGCAAAATGAGGACACTGAACTAAAGGACTATTGAGGTCCCTTCCCTTTTAAATCTTTGATATATCATACTTTTTTAGATTCCCCCCCCCCACTACGCAGTGCTCACCATAATGTCATCTGTGAGAGGGATTCAATAGTGTTGGTTATTTTTCAACAAAATGGGGCAGGTTAATGGGTAGAAGACAGGTTACAATGAAAATCTTATTGGTGTAAGGTGAGCCCTTTGTTACCACCTAGACACAAAGCCCATTGGCAGATTCAATTCAAAACAATAAGTATTTATAAAGCATCATTTATGTTTAAGTCAATGAGTAAAGGTTTGTTGATTGACTGATTGTGGTAGGTGCTGAGGATCCAAAGACAAAAACAAAACAAAAACAAACCCCTCAGTCCCTTCCCTCAGAGCACTTACATTCTACTGGACTTTATCCATAGTAAAAGCTCTAGGTAGCTTTTCACTTAACCTTTCTAGATCACATCCAACAAACTCCTGGAGGCTCATGGACCTGTCAGAGGCCCAATGAAATTTTCATTTATTACAGTAGGTTTAAATTAGCTCCTCTTGTTATTGTTCAGTTGTTTCAGTCATGTCTGACTCTTCGTGACCCCATTTGGGGTTTTCTTGGCAGATACTGGAGTGGTTTGCTATTTCCTTCTCTAGCTCATTTTACAGATGAGGAACTGAGGCAAACAGGGTTAAGTGACTTACCTAAGGTCACACAGCTAAGTACCTGTAGCCAGATTTGAAGTCAGGAATCTTCCTGACTCCAAGCCAGGCACTCCATCCACTATACCAATTAGCTGCCCCACCTGTAAAATAGGGGAAAGGATTTGAACTCAGGTCTTCCTTACTGCAGGCCCAGTGCTCTATCCACTGTGCCATCTAGCTGCCCATATGTGTTACCTAATTCATACCATGGAGAGTTAAAAGGAGTTCTTGTACAAGGGGCTACCTTTCCACAACCCACAATTTGTAAAGCCCTTGTGATTTCCAGTACAATACTAGGTGAGGTACCCAGAAAGAAAAGAGGACTTAGGGTCAGGGTTCTCTAGAAAATAAAGAAATTCCTCCCATTAAAAAAAAAAGCCACAGGGGGCAACTAGGTGGCATAGTGGATAAAGCACCAGCCTTGGATTCAGGAAGACCTGAGTTCAAATATGGTCTCAGACATTTGACACTAGCTGTGTGACCCTGGGCAAGTCACTTAATCCCCATTGCCCTGCAAAAAACAAACAAACAAACAAATAAACAAACAAAAAAGCCACTGATTAAATCTCTGTATTCTTTGCAAGTTAGAGTGCTCATCTGGAAAGGAGCCCATGGAAGGGTAAAGTATTCACATCTAAGACCATAGAGAGACAAGAAACACCCCCCTAACTTCCCGTGGGCCACCTCCCTGTAACAGACTTGCACATTTCCTATGACATTCAATAATACTCTGCATGGGCCCCTTACATGCAGACAGGATTTAGGATTTGTTCTCTATGTTGGGGCTCCCTGTCTGTTATTTTGCCAGTCACTCATTTGGCCACTGTTCCCTGGGAGCTGTTATTTTTCCATTGTCTCTCTTCTCCCTGTCTCATTGGCCTTTACTCCATTCTTGCTGTCCTCCCTTCCCAGAATACACCTTGCTATCGTCTCTGCCTTCTACTCCCAGCTAGTATTTTTCTTTCCACTATCACTGTCTTCAGTTCTGCCTTACTTGCTTTCTGGTAATCGTTCCTTTTCCCAAGATATGGTGCTAGTTTATGAGCAGCTGGATGACCAAGGAATTAAACTGGAATTCTGGTTGATAGTATTATAACTCACATTTCTTTGAGAAGGTTACCCCTGGGCTATTTAAAACTTGTTGTTAGACATTGAAATCCTGTAGCTCCACCCTCTACAGAAAGGGTCTCCTCAGATAGTGGTAGGAACCACTCTTTCTTTGGACTCCAACATGTTTCTATTTTCTACTCTGAGTCAGCTCCTGGTGAATCTTCCACATTTAGCTTCTCCTTCCTCCAGTGCCTGGAAAGCATGCTCCTGGCCTAGGCAGTATCTCCAACTGAATCTTTTAGGGGTTCAAAAAAGGACTCATTTTTTCACTTGCCTTTTAGCCTCTCACCTTCTCCCAAGGGAACTGGTCCAGGTTATGCAAATTACCTTAGGCTGCTTCTCATAGATTTCCCCCCCCCAAAAAAAAGAAAGGGGGGGGGTTATATAGCTCAGGGTGACACTGCATTTAAGGAATAACAGCTTTAAGTAAGGTGACAGATGATGATACATTGTAACACCAATGATGCTGAGGCAAATTGGAGCTAAACCAGTTGTCCCCAGATATAAGTGTTTACTGTATCAATTAAAATGACTACAAAGTTAATATGGAAAATGATATATTTTGATTTTATAGAGGATGGGTACCTAATAAGCACATTAACTACCCTGATCTTTAGTGATGGGAAGTTTAACTTTGCTGCATTAATCAATACACAGATCCTATACCTCCTCGCATAATTAGGAAATGTTTAGCATTAACTCATAAAAGGAGAGTTTCAGATGGATCTATTCTATTTCTCCTAATATTAAGTAGGTTGGGGGTGGGGGATATCTGGGTCTTCACTCATGCACTAAACCTTCAGCAATGAAAGGGGGCAAGAGAAGAACTGTTCATGTAACAGGGACAAAAGGACCCCAGTTCCTAGACTGAGAAACCTTGGGGCTTATTGGCAACTGGAGCCTTTGATGTTATCCCCCAAGGGAGCAGTATCTTTGACTGTGGCTTTCTTACTCAGTTTTCCAAAATACATTCTCAAACTTCTATACCCCATTGCTTCCAATTAGAGAGCCACAAAGTTGTTTTTTTTTTTGGGGGGGGGTTGTTTATTTTGCAAATCCTTATAATTTTAAAAATCCAAGACAATGAATCTCATTGAGCACCTACTGGATGCCAAAGGCAGGGCTTCTTAAACTTTTTCTACTCTCGACCCCTTTTCACCAGAGAAAATTTTACATGACCCCAGGTGTATATAGGTATATGAAATAGGTATGCATAACCTTTTACTGTTGCCGAATTTTTCAAGACCCCCCACATTAAGTAACTTGATCCCATCTGAGGTTGTAACCCACAGTTTAAGAAGCCTAGAGCATTACTAGGACCTCAAGAACATGGAAAAATGAGACATTCTCTGTTTTCAATGTAATTGAAACCTTTATAAGTCAAAATCTACATCTATAGCCATATCTATAGACTTATTTACCTACATCTACACCTATATCTACACACTAAAACCCTTTGGCATTATCTATCCACCATTCTCTCCTCCCTTACTCCAGTATCTGGTAATGAAGAGGTTCCATTTTGGTTGCCAAGACCAACTCAAGACCAGCCACATGATTCTGAACATAATCCTTTCTGGACTTCTTCAGCAACTTTCTCTTCATAGATGAATATATTGTATATCTATCTCTATCTGTACATGTATCTATAGCTCTCTCCCTCTACTTTCTTCACTCAGTAACATCTCCACCTTTGAGATTCACTCAATTATATTTACCACCCCATCAAAATTCTAATAGTTATTGCTATGGATATCTAGGACACTTCCTTTCTTTACTCAATGAGTTCAGTGCCTGATCACATTTTTTCACTCCTCCCATTCTCCAGTCCTCCTACTAGAGTGATGTCAGTATACAGGCCCATATCCCTTCAAACACCCTAACCTCCTAGTTTGTAAGCTTACTCATTCACCATGACCTGTACCTTCACCCCAACACAGCCAAAAAGAGATGGCCATACTCTTACTCTTGCCATCACCCACAAAAGTTCTACTTATTTAGGAACTCAAAAATTCTCTTATCTGACCACAATCTATTGTTACTCTACCTCTTTCTCTTAACCCCAAACCCTGTTCTTTGTTCTCATTGTAACCTTCAATTCCTCTGTCCCTTAGTTCTTTCCCAGGCCATCACCCATTCATTGGCTGTACTCTCCTCTCTTCCCCATCTTAACCCTTTGGTGAACAAGTCCAACTCCACATTACCTTCTTCTTTTGAATCTCTTCCCCCCCCCCCTTATTCTCCTTCTGATCCTGCATTACTAAGCCTTAGTCCTGGATCACTTCTACCATGTACTAGCTTTACTCCTACTTATATGCTACAGAATGATGCTAGAGAAAAATAACACAATGGTGCTTACTAGATCCACCAGAAATGCATTTTATGTAAACTCAACTGGGCCCTCACTGCTGCAAGGGAATCCTTTTACACATCTTCAACTGACTCATGTTCCTACAGTGGTTTTTCCAAACCTTTTCATCACTTCTTAAATTTTTCATAGCTCACTCTCACCCCACTCTGTCAGATGAGAGACTTGTCTCATATCTCACTGAAAAAAATTAAGGACATTTACTGAGAACTTCTTCCTCCCTCCTCAACTCTCATGCCACATATATCTTCTGCCACTATCTCCTCCTTCATCTCATCTAATATGAAGAGACAGGCTTTCTCCTTGTCAAGAAATATATCTCTATATGCACAAGTGATCCCATTCCATCCGGTCTTCTCTAGCAGATTGTCCCCTGTATTATCCTTACTGTCTCACTGATCTTCAGTCTTTCCCTGTCTACTGCATTCATGCTTATGTTTTCCCCATCCTCAAAAAAACCCCACAAAAACCTCACTTGCTCCTTCAATCCCTGCTAACTATCATACAATTTCTCTCTTTCATAGCTAAACTCCTTGAGAAAGCCATCTATGATACTTCTTTTCATCTCAATTTTTTCTTAACTCTCTATACTTTGGCTTCTAATGTTATTATTCAACTTAAATTGCTCTCTCCAAAGTTGCTAATAATCTTGTAATTGCCCAAATTAATGGTCTTTTCTTAACTCCCATCCTTCTCGACCTTTCTACAGCCCTTGACACAATCACCCTCTTCTCCTTAATATTCTTTTTCCCCCCTAGGTTTTTAGGATACTATTCTCTCCTGTACCTATCAAATTAGTCCTTCTCTGTCTTTTTTGCTGGGTCTTCATCCATACCATGCCCACTAAAGGTAGGTGCCAGATAGGAGTCTGTCCTGGACTCCCTTTTTTTCTCCCTCTATACTATTCACTTGGTGAACTAATCAGCTTCCATGGATTCAGTTATTATATCTATGTTTCTCAAATCTGTGTATCCAGTCCTAACCCTTCTGCTTACCTCTAGTCTTACATATCCAACTACCTATTGGCTATCTTGAACTGGATGTACAGTAGAGATCTTAAATTCAACACATCCAAAACTGAACTCAATTATCTTTCCTCCCAAATGCTCTCCTCTTCCAGTCTTCCTTATCGCTAACACTATCCTCCAAGTCATCTTCAATTGCAGCCTAAGTGTCATCTTCAATTCCTCACTTTATCTCACCACCACCCCATCAAATTTGTTTCCAAGTTCTGTTTGACTTTACCTTCATATCTCTAACATACTTCCCCTTCTCCCCTCTGACACTCCCACCATTCTAGAGTAGGACCACAATACTTCATGCCTAGACTATTACAATAGCCTGATGTTTGGTCTCCCTGCCTCAAATCTCTTCCTACTCCAATCCATCTTCCATTCATCTGCCAAAGTGATTTTCCTAAAATGCAGGTCTGATCATGCCACACCTCATTCTCAATAAACTTCAGTGTTTCCTCATTACCTCCAAGATCAAATATACAATCCTCTGTTTGGCATTCAAATCCCCTCATTCCCTATGTCCCCACCCCCAACATACACACACACACACATGTATACACCCCATTTCTAGTTTTCCTATACCTTTTACCCTCCCATGTACTTTGTGACCCACTGATACCTCCTTTCTATTCATTCTTTGAACAAGGCACTGTCTCCTGACTCCAAGTATTTTCACTGCCTGTCTCCTGGGCATAGAATGCACTCCCTTCTTGTTTTTGCCTCCTGACTTCCCTGGCTTCCTTCAAGATCCAGTTAATATCTTGCTTCTGTAGAGATCTTTTCCTGATCCCCAATTAATGCTAGCTACTTCCTTCTGTTGAGTATCTCCAATTTATCTGGGATTTATCCTATTTAGAGATAATTGTTAATAAGCTGTCTCCCCCATTAGCCTGTGAGCTCCTTGAGAATGGGAATTAGCTTTTGCCTTTATTTCCCCAGAGCTCATTGCCTTTCTTTGCATTCAAAATGCCTAGCACATAGTAGGCTCTTACTAAATGTTTCTTGACTTTTGACTATTGACTACATTTCTCTTGAGATATACACCCATATAAACGTTTATATGCAAACACAAAAATCATTAAAAGAGATAATGTATGTAAAACATTTTGCAAATCAAAAAGCACTACATGAATACTAGTTATAACTGATGCTCTTTTTCCCTTCCCCTCTTCTCCCACTGCCTTACAATTTTTACTCTACTTATCCACTAGTTTCTTATCTGCTGTCTACAAGCCTGTCCAAGTCTCTTCCATCCTTAAAAATGCTTTACTAGACCCTAGCATACCTTCAAGCTATTGCCCTGTAGCTCTCTTCCTTTCCTCAAACTCCTAGAAAAAGCTGTCTGCATTTCTTGCCTCCACTTCCTCTTCTCTTACTTCTCAATCTTTTGCAGCACTGGCTTTGTTCAACTTAAACCAATCTCTACAAAGCCACAAAGGAGTTCTCAGTTTCCAAATCTCATGATCTTTTCTCCATCATCAACCTTATTGACATCTCAGAAGCATTTGACACTGTTGACTATCATCTCCTCTAGGATACTCTTTCTTCTTTGGGTTCTAGTGATACTGGTTTCTCTTGATTCTCCTCCTACCTGATTGACTATTCCTTCTAAGTCTCCTTTGTGGGCTTATCATTCATATCACATCCTGTAACAGTGGATGTACCCCCAAAGCTCTGTCCTTGGCTCTCTTCCCCTTTCTACACTCTTTAAATTGGTGGTCTCATCAAATCCCATGGGCTCAATTATCATATCTATGCAGATAACACCCAGATCTATAAAACCAGCCCCAATTTCCCTCCTAAGTTTTGGGACCTCATCAGTCTCCATTGTACATTTAGAACAAAATGTCTCATAGGCATCTTAAACTCCATATTGCCATAACAGAACTAATCTTCTTTCCTTCAAAATTAGCCCTTCTTCTAAGCCTCCCTTATAAACTTTCCTGTATTATTATGATGGTGATAGCAAAGATATCACCATCTTTCTAGTCTTCCATGTTCAAGACCTTGATCTTATACTAAACCCTTCACTCTCCCTCACCCCACACATCAATCAGTTGCCAAATCTTGTTGTTTCTATTTCCAAATTACTTCTTGTATCTTACCCATTCTCTCCACATAGTCACTTCCTTAGTTTAGACCTTCATCATCTCTTGCCTGAATTATTGCAATAGTCCCTAAATTGTCCTCTTCACCTAGAGGAAGCTAGGTTATGCAATGGATAGAGTTCTGGGAAGACCTGAGTTCAGATTCAGCCTCAGACACCTACTTGCTGTATGACCACGGGCAACTAACTTAACCACTCTCTAACTTAGTTTCCCCAACTGTAAGATGGGGATCAAAATAGCATCTACCTCCCAGTGTTGTTGTGAAGATCAAATGAAATCTGTAAATGCTTATCATAGTTCCTGGCACATAGCAGGTGTTATATAAAAGTTTATTCTCTCTATAACTTTCCTTATTCCCTTGCTTATTCCAACCCAGATGCCAAAGTTATTTTCCTAAAGTACAGGTCTGACCATATCACTTCTCCACTTAATTAAAATCCAGTGGTTCCCTATGAGTTCTAGCATAACATCTACACTCTGACATTAAAACCCCTTCACAATTAGTCTACCTTTCCAGGCCTAATATAAATATTCCTCCTCATCACACTAAATGGTCCAGCCAGCCAGGCATTCTTGCTTTTCCTCACATATAGTAGTCCATCCTATGGACTGCTCTGTGCTTTTTGAACTGGCTGTCCCTTGAATTTATTCCTTTGTCTTCTCCATGTTGAAAAATTCTCTCTTCTTTCAAGATTCAGGTGGAACACCACTTTATGTGAAGACTTTCCTTATCCTCATATCTGCACTCACTAAACTGCCTATCATTCTATATACATACATACATACATACATACATATATATATATATATATGCACATATAATTTCCCCATTAGAATGTAAGCTCTGTGAGGGTAGGGACTGTTTCATTTTTGTTTTTGCATCCCCAGTACCTAGCACATTACCTGTCAAATAGTAGCCACTTAATGCATATTGCTTGATTGATCTCTATCTGGATCTGTGCATGTATGTATATGTATTATGTGTATACCTGTATGTGTATATACATATACATATATATATATATATTCACATACAAGATATGAAAATTTTGAGATGAACTGTAATTTTCATATGGTTATATTTGTACTTAACACAGTGCCTGATACATAGTCCTGTCATAGCAAGCACTTAATAAATGCTTTTTCATTCATTTATTCATATACAGTCCAGCAGCAGCAGCTAGGTGGCACAGTGGATAGAGCACTGGCCTTGAAATTGGGGGGACCTAAGTTCAAATATCATCTCAGAAACTTAGTAGCT
This sequence comes from Dromiciops gliroides, assembly GCF_019393635.1. NCBI lineage: Eukaryota > Metazoa > Chordata > Mammalia > Microbiotheria > Microbiotheriidae > Dromiciops > Dromiciops gliroides. Next base: position 343,634,950 of record NC_057862.1, on the reverse strand, counting down.
GTGTGACACTGGGTAAGTCACTTAACCCCAATTGCCTTAAGCATCCTGGACCATCTCCAGTCATCCTGATGTATATCTTGCTACTGGACCCAGAAGGCTCTGGAGGAGAGAGTGAGGCTGGTGACTTTGCACAGCCCTCCCTCACTTAAATCTAATTCACTGCAAGTTATGACATCACCTGGATGTCATGGTTCTCTTGCCACTTCAACTTTCAGATTTTCTGATTCTATGACCTGTAGTCACTCTCAAGCTCAACCCCACTCCCCACTCCCAAGACAGCAAGAAGGGGACATGGTGTTCCTTCTGATAATTTTACTTATTTATTTATTTTTTGTGGGGCAATGGGGATTAAGTGACTTGCCCAGGGTCACACAGCTAGTAAGTGTCAAGTGTCTGAGGCTGGATTTGAACTCAGGTCCTCCTGAATCCAGAGCCATCTTCTGATAATTTTAAAGAGAGGTTTTTGCCTAGTGGTTCTCTTTGGCTGAAGTTTCCCAGGTGAATAAAAGGTGAGGTCAGTAAAGGGTGGGGAAGGATGGCCCTTTTTTTTTTAACTTTGATATAATGGTAGCAGGACCTTCTCACATAGTGTGGACTCAAACAGCTAGGACCCTGGTTGTCCTTCACTTCTTTCTTTCTCTTTTTTCTTCTTCCTTTAGCACCTACCTCATAGACATAAAAAGGTCTTGGAATATCTTCCAGGGCTGGCAAGAAGCATCTACCAGAGTGATTGTAGTTACAGTGGCAGCAGCAGGAATGAATTGGCACCAAGGAAAGTCATCAGCTTCAGAGAGAGCAGGGCCACTGGAAAGAAGATCATGCTTGGCCCAGTGGAAGGGATATGTAAAATGGCTAATTAATAGCATTTCAGAAACTGTTTATGTCTCAATGAGTCTTGAATACTAGCCTCCCAAATGATTGTGAAAATAGTAATGTTCCTGGATTCTGTTTTAATCATTCTGTAATGCATACTATGATTCCTTTCTACTCTTTTTTGGGGGTCAGAATAAAGGATATGCTCCATATACAAATCACATTGATATATTAGATACCTTAAAAAAACACCCCTGTACCACCCCCTCTTTTCAGGGAAACTCTAGGCTGCAACCCAAACTAGAATTGTCCTTATAATTAGCAGGGTGGAAGCAACAAGTCAATGAATGTGAGAACAGAGAAATCAGGCTTTCTCAGCAATGTACCCTGTTCAAAACCTCATTTCTGGGCACACAGGAGGAAAAAAAAGTATTATGATCCCCTAAGAGCCTCAGCAGAAGTTAAGTCTAGTCTCCAAGCTACATAGATATCTATGGAAAGCAAAATAGAGAACCATATAAGGCACTATATCATCCAGTGCTAAATTTTGTGATACAAGATTCAAGGTCTATAATTGTTATTCATCACTCTGTGTTATAGTGAGGAGAAATTATTTTTAGAGGAGGTGGAACTTAAGTTAGACCTTGAAGCTGAATAGGAATTGGACAAGTGCACAAGACTGGTAAAGATAGATCAGGTGGAAGGAAGAGTATGAGCAAAGTTTCAAAGGAGGGAATGAGTGTGGTTCGTGGAGAATGGAAGATACATAGGAAGCAGTGTAGTCCAGTAGAAAGTAGACTGGATTTGATGAAAATCTGGATTCAAATTCTGACACTGTCACTTATTTCTCGTGGCACTTTGGGTAAGTCATTTACCTTCTCTGGGTCTCAGTTTTCTCAACTAAAGAAAGAAAGAAATAAGGGAAGGAAGGAAAGAAGGAAGGAAGGAAGGAAGGAAGAAGAGGGGAGGAAGGGGGAAGGAAGAAAAAAAGAAAGAAAAAAAGGAAGGAAAGAAAGAATGAAATAGAAAAGAAAAAAAAGGATTTGGTCTAGGTGATCTCTAAAATAACTCTAAATCTATCATCCTATTATCCAAGCTGAATCATATTGAATGACTAGAGTATACTCCAATGGTGACAGACCTTGAGCAACAGGCAGTGAAATTTGGGTTATCTCTGATAATAATAATAATTAACATTTATATAGCATTTACTATGTTCCAGGCACTGTGCTAAGTACTTTTGAATTGTTATCTGATTTTATCCTCACAACAACCCTGGGAGGCAGGTGCTATTATTACCCCCCATTTTACAGAGGAGGAAACTGAGAAGAAATAAACAAAAACAAAGCTTAAGTTTCTTGAATAGGGTTACACAAGAGCAGCTGAGGCCAGATTTGAACTGAGGTCTTTCTGATTCAAGGCTTGGGGTTCTGTCCACTGTACTATTTAGCTGCCCCTAGATAGCCAGTAGAGATCCACTTTACATTCATGGAACAGGAAATGACAAAATGAAAATGGCATATGTTTAGTTTCTAGTCCTTTTTTTTGGGGGGGGAATGGGGGTTAAGTGACTTGCCCAAGGTCACACTCTAGTCCTTTCTGACTTCTGATCATGACAGGCTAAGGACATTCCTGGATCCCAAAGACTTTGCTTTTACCAAAAGCTACTATGTAAGATTAAGCTTCCTTCTGGTAGCAGCCAGTGTTTTTAATCATCCTTTTCCAATTAAAATGAGAAACAATACCTAGGATCCCAGGTCTAGAGATGAAAAGAACCTTAGAATCAGCTAGTCCAACCTTCCCCCACCTCCATTTTGCAGATTAGGAAAATGAAGCCTGAGGAGATTAGAGGTAGAATGTGAACCCCAGGCCTATGAAGTCATAAACACTACTCTTTCTACTGCTCCACACTGGATGGGAACAGTAAAGCAATACCTTGCTTAGAAGAGCCTCCACAGAGTGTGAACTAGCCTCAGCAGGGAAATTAATCCATCAAAGGTCTACCAGGCAAGAGGGAAAGTGCAGCTTCAGCGAAATGGGATGCAAATGATGTGACTTCTGGGCTGCAGCCCTGAGCACCTTCCATAATTGCTCGAGGATGGTGAAAAGCCTGTCCCCTTCCACTTGGCACAAGGCTTTCTCTGAGCACCAGGAATTGGACTATGAGCTGGATCCAGTGCAGTGATCTGTGTGAAGCTGTCTGTGACTGACAGGATGGCCTTTCCACTATTACTTCCAGTCTTCAGGAGCACAAAAAAGAGCAATAATTTGGTTAATTTCTTTTTTATTTTATTTTTATTTTGAATTTAATGAATGTCAAATAAAACAAGCATTTCCTTTCCTCGTGGAATAGGAAAGGATTGTTCTTGAAATTTGTAAATCTCTATATTGTAGAGCTTGGCTTTCTTTTTAAGTGTATAATAAATCCAACATTTTACTGTTGTCTTGCTTGTCTGTAATCCTTTCTGGCCTTCTTTCTATTCTCTCTTTTTTTGTTTGGTGAGAGAGGGAGGAAAGAAACTCTATCCCTTTCCCCCTTCTATTTCCCACCTCTCCCTGCCCAGAGATGAAAAAAAGCCCCAAAGCTCTTGCAACAAATATGCGTAGTCAAAAAACTCCAACAAATTCTCACATTGTCTATTTCCAAAAATGTGCATTTCATTTTGCACCTTGAGTTCACCCTCTATCTGTTAGAAAGGTGGAGAGGTGGCTTAGTTCCTTACCAATCCTCTGAAATTGTGGTTGGTAATTACACTGATCAGAGTTCTTGAGTCTTTTAAAGTTGTTTTTCTTTTCAACATTGTTGTTATGACATAAAATGTCCCGGTTCTGCTCATGTCACTCTGCATCAGTTCATTCAAGTCTTCCCAGGCCTCTCAGAGACTTTCTCTTCACCATTCCTTGACATAAAATAGTGTTCCATCATATTCATATAGCAAAATTTATTCAGCCAAACAGTGAGTACCCTCTTATTTTCTAGTTCATCCACCCTAAAAAAAGAACTGCTACAAATGTATTTGTACATATACATCCATTGGCTCTCTCTGATCTTTTTTGGCAGGGCAGGGGAATGGTAGTGGTATTGCTGGGTAAAAGGGAATCCACAGTTTAGTAACTTTTTAGGAATAATTCCGAATTGCTTTCCAGAATAGCTGAACCAATTCACAACTCCACTAGCAGGACACTGATAGGTTTGGTTAACTTCTTCCAGGAGAAAACATGTAAAATGATCAGAGGTCTCTTTTTCCTTTCCCTCCCACCTCTCCTCTTCAGGGAAAAGTCCAATGGTATGTGTTACTCATAGAATCTTAGAACCTGAAGAGATCACCCAATTTAACTTCCTCATTGTACAGGTAAGGCATCTGAGTCCTAGAGAGAAGGGAAGTGACTTGCCTGAGGATACACAATGAGGAAGCAACAAAACTAACACCAGTACTCAGGCCTCCTAGCTCCCAGCCTGGGGTTCTTAACTCTTTCGGCTGCCTCTTATGTTTCAATGTCTTTTCCCCAAAATCCAGCCCTCTTCTGAACTTCCTTATTTCTGTGGAGGAAATCACTATCCATCCTGTCTCCTGGGTTTGAAAATGAAGAGTCATCCTAGATTCTTTCTTTTCCCTCATCCCTTGTATCCAATCAGTTGCCACTCTCATAAATTAGCTTTCCATTACTTCTTCTGGACCTACTCCCTCCTCAATACTTTTTCTTTCTTTTTTTTTTTTTTGGTGGGGCAATGAGGGTTAAGTGACTTGCCCAAGGTCACACAGCTAGTAAGTGTCAAGTGTCTGAGGCTGGATTTGAACTCAGGTACTCCTGAATCCAGGGCCAGTGCTTTATCCACTGTGCCACCTAGCTGCCCCCCATCCTCCTCACTACTTATACAATCCCTACCCAGTTTAGACCCTCATCATATCTCACCTGTGCTATCTCTAATCCATTCTTGATTTAGCTGCCAAAGACATGGTATTTCTAAAGCACATGTCTGACAGTATACTCTTCTGTTTAATAAACTCTAATGGCTCCCTATTACTTCTAGAACCAAATACAAATTCCTCTGTTTAGAACTTTGCAACTAGATTCCAACCTACTTTTCCAGCCTTTTTATATGTTCTTCCACTTTACGCACTATTTAATCCAGCCAAATTCTTCTTCTTCCTGTTCCTTACACATAACATTCCAATTCTAGTTTCCTTGAATCACGTCTAGGATGCACTCCCTCCTCATCCCCACCTATTTTTTTAGGGGTGATTTAAATAAATTTATCTGAGGGAGAAAAAGAATATTTGAACATCAGATATAGTCTGATCCACATTGAACCAGCAATACTTCATAACTGATCTTAAACACATAACTAAGCAAATGATTTATGGAAAGCAACTTCACGTTACAACTGGTAAATGCTGATCAAAATTCATAAGGCAATCTAACCTGAGTTTTACACAATACATAATGACCATTTGTCCCTACCTCTTAATGATACTTTGCTTCCTTTAAAGTTCAGCTCAAATGCCAGCTCCCAAATGAAGCCTTTCCTGATTCAACTGAGATTCTAGTGCCTCACCCCCACATTACCTTTTATTTATTTTCACATACATAAATATATATTTATATATGCATATGTTATCAAATGAGATAATAATTGTAAAGCTCCTATTACAGTGTCTGGCACATAGTGAGAACTTTATAAATGTTAGCTTACATATAAAAACATATATAATATATACACATACATGCATATGTGTATATATAATATATTAATTATAAATGCATACATGTGTATGTGAATAATTCTTGCCTTTCATGCTGTTCATGTGATATACTACACACATACAGAGAAAGAGAGGGAGATAGAGAGAATGAACATGAATATGCTATGAAGAGAGAAGAGCATATCCAAGGAATGACTAATGAGAGTTTGTGACACAGAGATAGAGACAACAAACCAGGGCAGCCATTTGCTAAAACATTTCTTGATTCCACATTTTGCTCCTAATAGATGACATTTATAAATCACTTTCATCTGTTATCGCTTTTGATCTTCACAACAATCTTGTCCATTTTGCAGATGAGCTAACTGAGGTTTAGAGAAGTTGTGACTTGCTTAGTCATATGGCTGGAAAATATCTGAGGTGGAATTTGAACCTAATTATCTGCTTTCTGATGATCCACACAGAAATACGTGCCTAGTACTAAGGGCCTGACAATGCACATTAAATTTCTCCTAAGGTCTCAGCTTTCCAAGTAGCTACCAGAGACTTGCTATTAGGCTTTTTTAAATACTGTTCACTTCCAGCCTGATAAATGGGAACATCTGTTCGAGAGTGATTATGCAGAGCTTTGCAGTACTTCTCCCAATGGGGAAACTTGGGGTTCTCATCTTCACTGTTTTGTTTCCATGATTTTAAGGCAGATAGTATGTCACAGAGATTACCAACAGCATGAGAACTGATGTTCATGGGAAACAACTCTCCAACCACAGGAAAGGGGTGTGGGGGAGTGAGCAGGAGGGAAATTGAATGAATGCACCATTTTGAAAAATAAAAACAATATCAGCTTGGGTACTTTTATGGTCAGTCTAGCCCAGGAATCAGAGAAGCCCCAAATCAGATGATCAGAATTTAAAAGGACATCAGAGGTCTAGTGCAAACCATATTCAACAGACAATTGGCCATCTAGATTCTGCATGAAAACTCCTAGTGATAGGGAGACAACCTTAGTATATAAACCATTTTTTTGAGAGCTCTGATTAGGATATTTTCCTTATGCTTAGCTGCTTCTTTTCAACTTCCACCCATTGTTCCTAGTCCTGCCCTTTAGGACCAAGCAGAACAAGTCTAGTCCTCTCACGCTGTTCTCCGCACATATACTACTTCCATCCAAAGTCTTCTCTTTCCTTTTTTCTTCAGTGTATCCTTATCTACAGAGGTTTTCAGTATTCTCAATCATTCTTACTGCCCAAGGGTTTTCAACGTCCTTCTTAAAATATGGCACCCAGAAATGAATACTGCAGATGAAGTCTGACCAGGGCAGAGAATGGCGAGACTCCCCTCTACTTAATTCTGGACATTGTGTTTTTACTAATGAAGGCTAAGATTGCAATAGCTTTTTTGCCTACCATGTCATTCCAATAGATTACATAGTATTTGCAATACACTAAAACCTCCAAACTAAAACTGTTGTGTGTTTTAGTGTTCTTGACACCCTTTTTATGGGTTCCTGTCACTCTCTTGTACTCATCCTCCATTGCCTGCTTTTGTTTCCATCTTCTGTACATGTTTCTTAAATGTTGTAGTTGATTGATGAATTCCCTGTAAAGGCATACGGGCAACATTAGCTAGGCGTCCTTTTACTTCTTCATCAGAATTTCTTGTGTTTGCATCTAAGCAATTCATTTTTTTCTACTTTAGAAATAGGAGTTGCCTTGGCTATGTGAATTCCTTATACAGGTACCTCACAACCATTATATTTTATGAAAACATTTAAAAATAATTGATGTTTCATGTTTCTTATATCACCATAGTATTCCATATATCCCTCTCCCTCCCTAAGAGCCATCTCATATGACAAATAGTATTTTTAAGAGAGAGAGAGAACAATGTATTGAGAAAGTCCAAAAACATTCACATGTGTAAATGACTGTGGACCTCCCACCTTCATGAAGGAGTAGGTTGAATGTGTCTTCTCATATCTTTTTATTTGAGTCCTCCTTGCTCTTTATTATTTTGTTACATTCATTTTTGATTTTTTTGTGTGTCACTGTTCTTTCCATTTATATTGTTGTAGTTACTATGTATACTGTTTCTGGCTCTGCTTACTTCACTTTGCATCAGCTCATATAGGTCTTTACATGCTTCTCTATATTCATCACACATATAATTTCTTATATCATAGTAAAATTCCATTAAATTTATATACCACAACTTGTTCCCCAATGGATGGGCATATCTTTTTTCATATCTTAGCTATCACAAAAAAGTGCTGCCATAAATATTTTGGAGTATATGGGGACTTTTTTCTTATCAATGGTTTCCTTGGGTATTAGTCTAGTAATGGAGCCTTTGGTTTGAATATTTTAGTCACCTTATTGTATAAGTGCAAATGGATTTCCAAAATGGTTATACCATTTAACAGTTCCATAAACAATGTATAAATATGCTGAAATTTCCACAACCCCTTCAGCATTGACTGTTGGAATTTTTTGTCATTTTTGCCAACTTTCAGGGGGTAAGTTGAAACCTCAAAATTGTTTTGATTTGTATTTCTCTTAGTGATTTGGAGCATTTTTCATGTGGTTGTGAATAGTTTGCAGTTCTTTTGAGCATTGTTTATTCATATCTTTTGACCATTTATCTATTGGTGAATGACCATTAGTCTTTTATATATTTATTCATTGTTTATATATCTTGGATATTAAACCCTTATCAGAAAAATTCATCAATTCATTTTTTAAAGGCTTCCCATCCCTCCTGAGTCAAGTACCCTTTGCAGATTCCTAGAGTATAGGGTCCTATTGTTCCTTTCTCTGAATTTAATCCCTCCAAATCTAGGGTATCCATTACATCATACCCAGTGCTATCCTCAAATATCTCACAAAAAACTGTACATCCATAACCTTTGAGGCTAATGCTATGGAGAGCTTTCACATTGTCACTTTTTCCCCGGGGTTCCTTTCTTCTTCTTTTTGTGACAGTGGCACCACAGCAGAGTCGTAGGGAAGTTCCTCATCATTTCAGGTTCAAAGATTAGGGTTATGCTAGAGAATTCTAATTTTTCTTAATCAGCAATTCCTCAGCTAATAGTCATAATATACTGAATCTTTTTTTGAGTCTAGTTAAATATTCAGCTTATTCAATCTCTTGTGTTTGCTACTCATCATATACGATATCTTAAATTGATCTTTTTCCTTATAGAAATAGAGATTTAGAGTTGGAATGAACCTTAGACACCATCCAGGTTAGTGGTTCTCCAAGGGGATTCTAGGATTTTTGTTAGGTGTGCAAAAAATTGTGTGAACATTAAAGGTCTCCTGACTGACCAGTAGCAATTCTTCACACAAAAGAAGAAGACTGCACTATGAGCAAAATTGTTTGGGAATCATAAAAGGCCAGAAAGGTGAAGCCACTTGTCTAAAGTCACATTGTAGTATAAATGGAGTCTGAAATCAGATTGTCTAACTCTGACTATGTGATTCTTTCCATATTAACACTGCCTGGTTGCCAACTCATCTCCAGCTCAGCTGTTTCCCTTGTGATATAGCTACTAGAAATACTCCCTATGGTATAGACATATCATGGTGAGGGAAATGCTTTTTGCTTTGTTTTCCCAACTTTTTCTAAACTGGAAAGAAGTACAAGGCATTTAATAAGGAAAGTCAATTCAAAACCACTAGACCAAATAACAGGATTCATTCCGGATAGAATGCTGGTGGCTGAAATTCCGGCAGGAAACCAGCTTTTCCTGCTGGGCTCACAACTCTGTAAAATACTGGATGGGAGCTGAACATTCCATATCGACATCAACATGATCATCAATATATCATTATCGTTGTCGTCATCATCAGCAATAACATCGTAATCATTATCATTAATTCTACATGAGGACTTCCCTGAGGCCCACTTTGGGGCATTCCCCTCTAAATATTGCCATATATATGTAATATAATATATATTCACACACACACATCTATATATAGATATAGATGTGTGTACATACATACATATGTATATACAGAAATGGGTTTATATATTATAGGTTTATATATTATATATATATATATATATATATCTGGTGTATAATTTGTATGTACTTTTGTATACACACACACACACATATATGTATTTCTATATGTCTACCTTGATAGAATGCAAGCTTCTTGAGAGAAGCATCTGTTTAGCTTTTGCCTTTGCATCCTCATCACACAGCACACTGCCTACTACATAATAAGCTGGGGTTTTTTTTTGGGGGGGGCAACTACTATGTTTAAGGCACTATGCTAGTTGCTAAAGGGACAGGGATAATGAGCAGACCTGTGTGTTCAGCCATGTACTGCAGTGGATAGACTTGAGTTTCGATCCTGCTTCAGACACTTACTAGCTATTTGGCCCTGGACAAGTCATGTAACCTCTCAATGCCTCAGCTTACTCATCTGTCTAATGGGAATCATAATAGCTCCTCCCTTCCCAGGTTGTTGTGAGGACCCAATGAGATGATGTATGTAAAGCACTTTGCCAGCTTTAAAACACCATATAACTGATAGCTTTTGTTATTACATAAAAAACTCTCAGGTGTGGGAATTTCTTCTCCCAGTGAAGGCTGGCACCTTCTTTACAACTTATAGTCTTAGATAGTTGCTGGAGCCCTGAGACTTGACCTAGGAAAGGACTTGATGCCAGGTCTTCCTGGCTATGAGGTCAATCAACCATCCGTCCACTAGGCCGTGCTGTAGGGGAGACAAAGACGAATAAGATATACTCCCTGCCCCACATGGAGCCAATCATCTGGTGGAAAATCTGTGGTTCCTGAGAAGGAGGGATGGTTTCTGGCTGGGGGGAAAGGCAGGATCGGGAATGTTTTCATGTGGGATGTAGCATTTGAGCAGCGCCTAGTAGTTGCAGGAACATCAGTGGAGAAAATGCCATGCAGCCAAATGAATGAATGAACAAAAGGGAGAAGTGCATATAAAATAAATCTGTGTTTTAAGTTGAACATGTCCTTCAAATGTAGTGAGTGCCCTTGATAGAGACCACGTGGGAAAAATCCCATTTCTGAGAGCTCTCAGGATAGACTAGTCTGGAAAGTGGGGAGAAGACCACTAGCTTGAGAGTCAGGAGACTGGAGCTTTAGTCCCAGCTCTTTAATCCCTTGCAAATTGTATGACCTGTGGCAAATAATTCCACGTCTCTGGGCCAATTTCATTCATCATCTGTAAAATGAAGGGAGGGTGAGCTAGGAAGAGTCTAATGAACACACAACCCTTCCACCTCCAAGATTCTGATTCTTTTTTTTTTCTTTGATTCTGAAATTCCCTAGGAATGTGAAGTTGCCTAGAGTTGCTTTGTCATTTCCTGTTGCTTACTGTAAAAATCTGTTGTGACTCAATTTTATTAGAATTCCTCCTAAGCATGCCCTTCCTCCATGCATACATGGCTGCAAGCTCACTTTCACACATATGCAAAGCATCTATCTGATTCCCTTTTTCATTGCCCATGCCATAGACCCCACACACACTTGCACACTCGGTGCAGAGAACAACAAGCTTTTGGAAATCTACAACTGGACTTGGGATTTGCTGAAGGAGCCAATGTTACCCAGTAGAGTGGCACTTTCCAGTTCTAATGATGTATGAATAAAAGTCCCAAAAGACTCTGAAACAACAAATTGCATGCTCAGAATTAGGTAAGGGGAATGAATGTAAACACATTTGAATTATCTGGGCTAAGTAATGAAAAGACTAAGAGAGAAGGTATTTGTTGATGCCAAAAGCTGAAAAATCAGAGCAAATAATTCACAAAATATCTACCCTCCCTAATGTCTCATGCAACCCCAGAATGCCAAATGAAAACGATTTGGACAATGTAACTATTCCCAATATATTTGAAAAGGAAAACTCAAGGTAGGAGGCATGTCAGATGGCAGTGGATTGACAACATCAGTGCACAGTAGGAGCTATGCAGCAATAGATCCTGAATTCATGTGGAGCAGCGTCTGCTTTATTTTAAGGTTCAAGTCCCAGAAAGTTGGAGTCGGGAATTGTTTCTGCAAGGAAGGGCTCAGGGGTTATGACATTAGTGACTGTTTTTCCCGGAACAAACTCAATCTGGACCGGGGTTCTTAATCGCTTTTTGTGTCATAAATCCCTTTGGCCATCTGGTGAAGCCTATAAGACTTTTTTCTCTGAATAATGTTTTTGAATGCATAAAATAGAATACAGAGCATTACAAAGGAAACTAATTCAATTGAAATAGAGTTATCAAACATTTTTTAAGTTTACAGACCCCACCCTCCACCTTCAGGTTAAGAACCCCTTTTCTAGGCCTCTTTTGGCACTAAGTGGGTATTTAAAAATAGGAAGTACCAAGACATACTAACCTATAGAATCCTACAACTTCAAAGCTAGAAGGGGCTTCAGAGGGCATTCAGTCTGATCCATAGTTGAAAAGGAATCTCCAGTGTAACAAATGAGAGGTCATCCATCCTCTGCTTGAGGACCTTGAGAGAGTGAAGGCATTGACTCCCTGAGGCAAGCACTTCTACTTTTGGACAGCTCTAATCATTAGGATTTTTTTTCCCTTTTCTTTTATTTAATCAATATCTGTTTTGTCTTTATTTTTTTTTTTTGAAGCTTCTCTACTCTCGGTTATCCTCTCTGGTGTCAAGCAAAACAAAATTCCACATGAAGACCCTTCAAATGCTTGAAGTAACTATCATCTCTCCCCTAAGACTTCTCTTCTCCAGAGGAGAATAGTTTCAGCTCCTTTAATTGACCCACTTATAACAGTGTGGCCTCCAGTCAGCATACTGGTTGTTCTCTTCCAGACATGTTCCAGTTTATTGGTGCTCTTCCTAAAATGTGGCTCCCCAAACTGAACACAATACTGCAGATTGTGTCTTACCAGGGTAGAAGGCAGCAAAGACTGTCTGTCACCTTCTGGCTGAAGCTGAGTTCCTGAAACAGGTCCCCAGACTCACAGTCACTAGCTTGGCAGGAATTGGACTACAACAAGGGTGTAACGTAAAACACAAGGCATAACATCTTGAGAGTCCCTTCACAGGGACAGATGTTGGGCCCTACCAGCTTTAGTGTGGGCTTGGATGAGTAGGTAACACAAAGTTATATTAAGGAAGATGAAGGAAGTTTGTGTGGCACAGGAATGACCAAGGGGGCATGAAGATAGTGTGCCTGTTAGAGGGGAAAAAAGACCTGCTGTGGCTTCTTAGAAGCCTGAAGAAAAAGACCAGGGCCTTTTCTGTCTCCTGCCAAGCCCAGCAGGACACCCCAGGGAAAATCACCCAGGATTTCCTGGATTGTCATTTAAGTTTTTTTTTTTTTTTTATCAGAGCAGTGATTTCATTGGTATAGGAATTTCCTGGTGGAGAATTTAATTTTCCAATGCAGGTTGATGCAATCTGCTATTTTATAACCATAAAGAGATGCCTGGAGGTATTGAGAGGTTAAAAGACTTGACCCAGATCATATATGTGTGTGTGTGTGTGTGTGTGTGTGTGTGTATCAGAGGCCAGAATAGAACCCAGATCTTTCTGGCTAGAGGCCAGCTCTTTGTCCAGTATCCCACAGCTAACTCTTCCTAGGATTTTATATGGGAAGTGGGGGTAGGGAGAGGAATAGAAAGAAAGGGAAAGGGGGCAAAATTCCATTATAGTCACAGGGAAAACATTTAAAAATGAAAACATTAAATAAGCTCACAAGTCCCACTGGCCTCCCATCCTTCCTCTTTAACACTGCATTTCTGCTGTCTTTAGGGAAGTGACCGATGAAGGGAGGGCAAGTATTTACATCACATGCTCAGCTTGTGAAAATCAGCCTCTTGGTGTGGCAGAAAGAGCAATAGACTTGGGGTCCAAAGACCATGGCTCCAAATCTTAGATTCTGCCACCTACCAGCCATGTGATTCTGGGTAAAATTACTCCTTCCTTCTGGCCTCAGCTACTTCAATTGTAAAATGAGGGGGGGGGGTGGGCTAGATAAACTCTAAGGTCCTTTCCAGCTCCAAGGTCTATGACCTCATCAAATATTTGTTTGTATTCCCCTATATAGAGAAGCATCCAGGCATTGGTGGAGGGAGGGCAGGACTTGGAGTCAGGAGTTCAAATATCGACTCAGACACTTATTAGTTGTGTAACCACAAGCAAGTCACTTAACCTCACTGAGTCTCAGTTTTCTGATCTGTAAAACAAAGGGATTCAACTGATTGGCCTCTCAGGTCTCTTCCAGCTCTCAATCTATGATCCTCTTGTCCTATGTGCACAATTCTGGTTATCACAGTATTAGGCCAAGTCATACAATTCTATATTTGGCACCACCTGTCAAACTACAACTTTCCTTTCTTCCAGCTCCATGCTGGATATCACTTAATTTAGCCTTCAAAGGATGAATGGAAATCCCAGTCCCACTTGTTTCCCTATACAATATTAAACCAATGTCATTTATTATCTAATTGTAGGGGGAGTAGGTTTTACAGAGCAGGTCATTGACCCAAGGCCTATACATAGATTGCTGAACTTCATATGACAATTCCACTGTCTCACCAGGCCCAAGGACCCTGCCACCCTGAGGCCCTTACTGGTCAGATCATCTCAAGAGCAGTACAAAATATTCTCTAGAGGGAGACAAGTCCAGCGAGATTTCTTTTCAACTTCGTCCTAATGGTGCCTGGAGAGGCACTTGAGGCAGATACATCTTTTCAAGGGCATTCTTTAAAAAGTTCATGTTGCACCCAAGGGCGCATCCTTGTCCCAGTAAAGTTAACAGCATTAGCCAAATACATGGGTAGAGCTAAGGACCTGATCAAAGCACTGACTCCCACATTTCATCACGGTCACAAAGTTGACAAAACTCTCTGGGCATAAGTTATAGGCACTAACAAATCCTGTGGACAATCTCCGCAGCATTTACTCATTAAAAATACACACCAAACAAAATCAATAACTTTTCAACATCCCTTTTCCTCCTGTCCACTTCTAGTTGCAACAAAGATATTGGCAAATTGGTGATGTGGTTCCTTTGGTCGTGGCTTAATGGACACCCCCTGCCCCAAACCCAACCCAAAGAAGACAGGAGGCTCTCCCAGCTCCATCTGAAAGCTCCTGTCAACTTCCCACCTTAGGCCACCCATCCAGAGAGAGCAGAAAACTCAGCAGAAAAAGAACAGAACAATGAAAAGTGTCCCTCTGGTTGAAGATGTACAGCTACAGAAGTTCCTGGGGAGACAAGGGAGTTGAGGGTCAGGGGGAGCTTTTGACTTAGTCGGATGTGTTCATTTTTCAGTCCCACACACTACTGTCCCTTTCAACTTCCTATTCGACCCCCTGATGCTTTTCATTAAGCCACATACACAGATGAGGCAGAAATGCAGCCTCTACTTGACCTGCTTGCTACTGACTTCCTGAGATGGGCGGAACAGGAGCTCTGAGCATCTTATCCCACCAGGCAGCTAATTCGTTTTGGTTTGCAGACGGAAGCTCTCCTTTCCCCTGCTGGGATGCCTATGTCTAGAGCTAACATAGACATGTGTGTGGTCCCTGTGTACAGTTGATGCTCCGAGATGTCATGGGAACCAGGAGGTTTTCAAATGTATTTATTTATTCTATGAAATTTCCACCCCACAATCTCTCTTTTTTTTTTTGGCAGACTTTCATCCCTTCCCTTCTTCATTTGCCATTTTCCTCTCCCTCTTCTGATTTAACTGAAGCCAGGGATCTGGTAGTCCTTGACAGCACCTGTCTGCCCCCCCCCCATACACATGACCAAGGATGGCATGGTGAACCACCAAGGTGTATCACAACCACAACTAGGCAAAGCCTGAGCTCCCTAGGTGCTGTCTCTTTCCCCGGAATTCACAGGGAATCTTGCTTCTGTAGAGGGGACCACACTTGCCTCTCACTTCCATATTCATGGGTATAGCACATGGCAGTCCCCTTTGCAGCCCTCTAGCTCCCCAAACCCAGCTCAAAGGAACAAAAGGTAGTGGAGGAGAGAAGCTTACCTTTGGAGGGTCGCCTTTGTTTGGTCTGCAGAGAGGAGAAGGTGCCCATCACAGCTCCCATGATCACTGGTAGTTGTGTGTGACTTTGGTTCTCCTCCCTCCCCCACCCCTCCCCCTCTTTTAGAAAGAGATCAGTTTGGCTTGTCTACTGAAAAAAAAAAGAAGGAAAAGAAGAAGAAGAAGGAAAAGGAAAAGGAAAAGAAAGAAAGAAAGAAAGAAAGAAAAAGGGGCAGCCAACACTGCAGCTTGATATACAGCAAACGTTGGGTTTGGAGATTTTTTTTTCTCCTCTTCAGTCAACACACATGCACTGACTCACACAAGCAGCTGCTCTGTTATCATTCAAAACAGCTCCCCATCAAATGATAATGCCAGGTAGATTCCCTCAGACCAGGGCTGAAAGCAGATGCATCAAAATATTTACTGGAGCTCAGCCCCATCGACACATCGGGCTCATCCTTACTCCGGTCCCCGATGATGGTTCGAGCCAGGCAGCAGCCAGCCGCCTGTGGGGCTGAGTCTCAATGCCTCCCCTCCCCGTGCATACTAAACTCCAGTTCGGGAGGCATGGGGTGGGTCTCCCGGGAGGCATGGGACTGGGGCTGAGTACCAATCATGAATGAATGAGAACCTGCTCAGTGGAAAATGAGAGTGAAGTAGTCGGAGGCAGAGCAGCTGTGCGGAAGGCGCGCTCTCTGTGATTAATAGAGTCTTAGGGAAGCAGGAAATAAAATTGTTGGGGTGGGGGGAATCCTCTTCCCTGGCGCTTGAACTCCCCCTTCCCCACCCCAGCAAAGAAATAAGGAGGGTGTCAGACAGCCTGGGGGCAAATTGCCCCACTGCTTCCTTTTTTTTTTTTCCTCCCTACTTCCTCACGTGTCAGATGCATGTGCTAAGCTGGCTAATGATAATATTCTCATTGCATACAGTGCAGGGTAAAAATGGGCATATATCATCGTGAATGAGAAGCCTCAGCTATTGGCCTTGTCACCTCTCTCACTGTAGCAGCAAATTTTTCCCCAAACCAAAAGATGTAGGATTGCCTTTAGAGAGAGTATATTTTATCAGCGCCTGTCTTTGAAATGCCATCAGATTTTTTTTCTCTCGAGTTCTTGGTGTATTTATATATGGGAGCTGGGAGGGGAAGAGGGTTTGGGTCAGAGAAAGAGGATGGAAGAGAAAAAATGAGGGAGCTGGCCCAGACTGGGATGGCCAGACTGTAATGCTGTCCCCTACCAGTGACCACACCCTGCCCTGAGTGCCTAGAATACCCTAAATACTGGAACATCTTCATAAAAACTGCTGATGGAAGAGCCCCAGAATACCTTCTAGGAACTTCAGACATGTACCCTACGGTCAATGAACTGCTTGGATTTCTGAGGAAGATGATAATGTTGCTACTAGTGGACAGAGTCCCCAAATTGGGGTACTCCACTATGTGCTCTTTGAGATAATTCTTTATTTCAAGTCTGATTAGGGAATCATAGAATGTTGGAGATTGAAGGGATTTCTGAGAACAGCTGGTCCTTCATTTCACAGCTCAGAAAACTGGGGCCTAGAGAGAGAAAATGACTTGTCTGACATCACACACCTAGTTAGTGGCAGAGTCCCAAGACTAGAACCAAATCCTCCTAACTGGTGTTCTTTTAGCTGCTTTTTGGCTTCTGGTGTTTTTTGAATGCTGAAATGTGAGGATAGTTACAGGGCTACTTACTTAGGGCCCTTGATGCTCCAAATTTGGATGATATAAGGCTTTCAGAAAGGCACATTTTATGGTAGTGACCCCTTTATTCCCACTAAACCATAACATAGAACTCCACTTCCCTTCTGCATGAGCTTACCATCTAATCTCTGTGTTTGTGTGTGTGTGTGTGTGTGTGTGTGTATGCACATGAGTATGTGCAGTGGCATGTATAGATATCAAGATGAAACAAAGAGAATGCTCAATCTGAGGTCCAGACCAAGTATTTTACAGAAAATATGTGGGGAGAGAGAGAATGCTTTTTATCTGGGGGAAAATCAGGGATGTTTTCATGAAGCCAACGCACCTTGAAGAAAGAGGATTTTAACAAGTGGCTCTCAGGAGGGTGTTCTTACAAACCCAGAGGATGACCCAGGCAAATGAATGAGAGGACAGCAAAGTAAGATGGGGTGGGGGGTCAGCTAATAGCCCAGGTTGGCTGTACTATGGATTGTATGATGAATAGTAATGGGAAATCAAGCTAGAAATGTAGGCTGGAGTTAACCTGTGGAAGGACTTAAATGTCAGCTTGAGGAGTTTGTATTTTATCATAAGGGGAACCATGGAAGGTTTTTTTGTTGTTGTTCATTCATTTATATCTTGTGCGTCTTTTTTGAGTAGGACAGCACATTAAGAAGATTAGTTTGGCAGCTGCATGAAGGATAAATTGGAGAAAGGAGAAACCAGGGACAGGAAAGGCATCATGGCTCATTGGAAAGAGTGATGAATTGATTTGGAGTGAGAAGATTAGGTTCAAATCCCTGCTCAGCCAATTCATTGTCTGCCTCAGTTTTCTCATCTGTAAAATGGGGATGATGATAATAATAGCACCCAACTCCCACGGTTGTTCTGCAAATAAAATAAGATGATATTTGTGCAACATTTTATAAAGCTTAAAGCATTGTACAAATGTTAGTGGCTTCTACTACTAATCTATAAATATAGCAAATATCAATATAACCCATATAAGCAAAAACTCTTTGGGGTCTTCAGTAATTTTTAAGAGTGTGAAGGTGGGGCAGCTAGGTGGCACAGTGGATAAAGCACTGGCCCTGGATTCAGGAGGACCTGAGTTCAAATGCAGCCTCAGACATTTGACACTTACTAGCTGTGTGACCCTGGGTGAGTCACTTAACCCTCACTGCCCTGCAAAAAAAAAAAAAAAGATTGTGAAGGGGTCCTGAGACCTAAAAGGTGGACCCACTCATTGATCTATTGATCTGGGTGATGCAGGTTCAAACCAGGATGATAGAAGTATGAAGAGAGGAGGGATAGGTGTGAGAAATATAGTAGAAGTAGAATATTAATAGATTTGGGGTGGTAAGGATAATAACAATCTTGATAGCATATCAAATTTTTCCAAGCTCCTATTTGTTACTGTATATTGGCAGCTAGGTGACATGATGGTTATTTTGAAGGTCCTGGAGTCAGGAAGATCTCAACTTTGGCCCCAGACACTTAAGAGTTGTGTGATCCTGAGCAAATCATTTAATCCCTATTTGTCTCAATTTGGGGTAATGGGTATAATAATAGCACCAACCTCCCAAGGTTGTTATGAGTATCAAATGACAAAATTATAAAGTGCTTAGCACAGTTCCTGGCACTTGGTGGGCATTTAATAAGTGTTTGTTTCCTTCTTTTGCTAGTAAGCAAAATGAAGGTTAGAAAGGCCCAGTGATTTGCTCTGATTCTAAGCCCCCATTGCTAAGCAGCAGAGTTTGGACTAGGACCCAATCAGGAGCCTTCTGACTTCTAGCCCTTGGCCCTTTGAAACCCTTTCAGTCCCAAGAACCTTTCATGAGGAAGCCACGTGGTTCCTCATGCCTTTCTTAACTGTATTTCCTTCATCCCTCAACATTCACAAAGCCATGCTGTAACCAGGGAATGGGAAGGGGTGAGTTTAGGGAACCTGTTCCTTTCAAGTGATACCTAGGATGGGCTTTTTCTTTCTTTTTTTCAAAAACACTTCATTGATGCTCTTTAAGAGAAAAACAATGTTATCACTTACCGATGATTCCTGACCCAGTAGCAAAATCCATCTTTACAATAAAAAAATATAGTTAATCTAAGCAAATCATAACATAAGACAATGTCTAAAAATGCATCCCTCATTCCTAACCCATTGTCTTCTCTGCTTAGAGATAGGAGAAATGCTTCACCATTCCCCTCAAGTCACGATTGGTGACTACATTGATCAGAATTCTCTTGCCTCCCTTTTATAACTCCCCTGTCCCTTTTGTGTACAGCATCCTCATTGCCTTGTTTAGTTTTAGAATGATGATCAAATTAACTCTGCCTTCTCCAAGAAGGGGTATGTCGATCTACTGCCTTATGACTCCATTCAGCGTCTGACCACCTTTCCCCCATGGATATTGGTTTTCCCATCATAATGGAGATTCCATGAGAGCAAGAACTATCCTTGCTTTTTATTTTTTTATATTTGCATTTTCGTTGTTGTTATATTCCCAGGTCTTAGCAGATGTATGGTATGTGGTCATCCTTTAAATTGTTCTCCTAGCTCTTCTTACTTGGATCTGTTTCATCTAATACCAATCTTCCCAAGCTTCTCTGAATTCTTTGTTTTATTGGTTTCTCACATTTACATTACATTCCCAGGCCACATTTTATTCAACCATTCTCCAGTCAATGAGCACCTACTTTCCAGTTCTTTGCTACTACAAGAAATGCTGCAATTTTATATATGAAAGATCTTTCCCTCTTTCTTTGACCTTATTGAGGTATATGCCTAATAATGCTACCCTTGGATCAAAAGGTATACAGTTAAGTGTCTTTTCTGGTATAATTTCAAATTATTTTCCAGGAAATCTGAACCAATTCAGAGCTTCACCAACAGTTCATCAGTGTGCCAGTCTTCTTACAGGTACTCTAGCACTTATCTTTCAATTCTTTTGTTATCATTGCCAATCTGATGGGTATGAAGTGAAAAGTCAGAGTTTTAATGTGAATTTCTCTTATTCTTAGTGATTTGGAGCTTTCTTTCACCCAGTTGTTGATAACCTGTTCATAGTCTTTAACTACTTATCATTTGGGGAATGACTCTTGTTCTTACATATTTATATCAATTTAGGGATAGGCCTTTTCCCAGCGTAATGAAGCATCTATTCCATGAACTTTTGGGTCATTTACAGTTTATTCTTTTCCAGTGGGAGTGAGAAGAAAGAAAAATGAGAGATACTGGCTGAACTTCTTGCTGGGATTATGATGATGACTTTGTTCTACTCTGGGAAGGTTGTCAAGCTCCCGTGGGTAGTGACTTCCAGTCATTGAAGTTTTAGGGTGTAGGTTTCTGGATTTCATGTGCAAAGTCACATGGCTAGGAAGTGTCAGAAAAAAGGCTTCCACCTAGGTCTTTGGACATCAAGACTAGTATTCCTTCTGCTACATCATACTGTCCCTGCTGCACTTTGGAAAGCCTGTAAATCTTCACTTTCTGAGCTGAAGTGATCTGACTTAATAATGATAATAGCAGCTGGCATTTATATATTTCTTTAGAGTTTACAAAGCACTATATGTGTAAAGTGCTTTATGTATATATAACATATATTACATATATTTATATATTATATATTTATATACACACACATTTGACCCTCACAACCATACTGAAAGGAAGGTGCTATTATTATCCACATTTTAGGTGGGGAAAATGAGAGAGAGGTTGAGTGAATTGCTAGGGGTCATACAGCTAGTAATGTATGTCAGGATTTGAAATCAGTCCGAGCCACCTAGCCTCAAAGGAACATCAGATGCCTGAGCAACTCTGCAGCCTCTCCTTAGAGAATAATGCCTCCTGAGGAAGATAAGCTTGAGTCCATGGGATTTCTACTTTCTCTGTGAGTTACTTAGGGAATAAACATTCAATGCCACAAGATCCTTATTGTCCTTCCATGGAAGCACAAACTCACAGACATTCTAGCACATTCACTTGCTGTATGTTTCATCCTTATACTTTCTAGGAGAAGCCCGCAACAAAAAAATGTGAAAGTAAGAATAAGTATTAGGAATGCAGGAGGAAAGATTAAATATTTTTAAAAGATCCTCTGTGTGTGTGTGTGAGAGAGAGAGAGAGAGAGAGAGAGAGAGAGATAGAGAGAGATGGACAGAGATAAAAAGACAGAGATACCAGAGACACATTGAGATACCAAGAAAGACAGAGAGACAGGACAAGAAATAGAATACATAAACCCAGTCAAGGTGCATTAGGGTTTATGTCAACTCTGATGGAGCATGTGAGACAGCTTCCATCTATAGTTTCTACTCTATAAGCTTCCTCTTTGTTACATAGTAAAGGTCTCATCTCTAATGGGGATGATGCTGGGGAACTGCTACCTAGGATCATCACCCTAGATTTTTATCATCTCACTCCACCCCCTTCACCCAGTTCTACCCCCAAGGATGTTCAGTCAAAACAAACTCCGAATTCCTTATTTGGGGCTAGAGGAGCTTGTCAGTGGAAGAGCTATTTATGGAGGAGTAGGTAACAGTAAGACCAAGCATAGACCTATATGTATGTCTATCCATTGTCATGGTTTTCTTAAATTTTCTTAAGACAAATCTTTCCATGTAATACCTTTGGGGTACCTTATTTGTCCTTCAACCACTAAATCTATTTTCAATGTCTTTTTCCACGTTAAGGGAAAATTCTTAAATCGGTTTAGGAAAGAGATGCAGTTGGCCTTGATTTGATTCTGTTTTCTGTTATTCTCCAAATGTTTTACATGTACAATTATAGTTTCCCCAGCTGAAATGTGAAGGCCCAGAGGGCAAATTTTCCCGTAAAAGAATACATCTTTTATTTCTTTGGTGTATCAACCCCATCTCCCCAGTTACCTATCCTAACAATGTGTACATTTTACATAGTCAACAGATATTACATAGAGTCTCATGGCTGGAAGGGATCTCAGAAACACCCAGTACAAGCCACACCTGAGCAGGAATTCCTTGACAACACTCCTACCAAGTGATAATTCAACTGCCACTCTAAGAGCTCAGGTGATAGGGAATTCAGTGCCTCCTTAGGCAGCCCATTCTACCTCTGGTTAGCTGTGGTTGTTAGGGTGCTTTTTTCACCCTTTTATGGACCTGAAATACGGTTCTCTGCAATTTCCACCTGTTGCTCCTGGTTTTACCCCTCTGGGGCCACACAGAACAAATCTAATTCCTCTTCTGCACGACAGCCTTTCAAATGCTTGAAGACAGCATTGAATGGGGATAATCACTCCAGCTATACCTGTAAATATAAATATATATTCCATTTCTTTCCATAGCACCTTGGAAACTGACTGCTACAGTGTCCAGAGAATCAAAAGAGGAGCTGTTCAATTAAGACAAGAAGGGAACACGTTTTACAAACCTTTGAGGTGATGTAAATTCCATCTATTTTTCTCATTAGGCTAAACATCTCCAGGTTCTTCAAATGATCCTCATAATGCAGTCACCTTGCACTCTTTTCCTTTCAGTTTGACAATGTCTAGCCTAAAATGTGGGCCAGGCCTGAGCACAATAGTCCAGTCTTGGTCTAACGAGGGCAGAACAAAGTGGGGCTGTGATATCTCTTATTCTGGACTCAATAAAGCCTAAGAATGTGTTGACTTTTTGGGTTGTCACATCATACAGTTGATTCATACAGAGCTCACAGTCAACTAAAATGTGCAGGTCTTTTCTACATGACCTATGGGTTTAGCCATATTATCCATATTCTCTATTTGTGAACTTCATTTGAAGTTAAATGTAGGGCTTGTTATTTATTTCTAATTAATTTCATCTTTATTCAGTCCATTTTTTTTTGCTTGTCAAGATCTTTTGGTGTTGTTCATTCCATTTAATGATATTACCCAATGTGTTAGTGATCTCCCTCATCTTTATGCCTTTTACAAATTTGAGAAACATGGCATTTGGGCCTTTAATACTTCTTTGACACTTCCATGAGCCCATCCATGTAAACACTCTCTCCAACACTGTAGATCATAGTCCATCTATGCTTTCTGATCCTCTGTAATTCTTTCTTTCTTTCTTTCTTTTTGAGACAATTGGGGTTAGGGTCACCTAGCTAGTAATTGTCTTCTGCCAGATTTGAATTCAGGTCTTCCTGACTCCATAGGTCAGTGCTTTATTCACTGCACCAACTAACTCTCCTCCTTTGTAATTCTTGTCTGTGTTCTCTTATGCGAAATCCAAAAACATTCTACCCAATATGCTAGAGACCATTGCGTAAATCTTTTAACATTCAATGGGGGCCAATAGAATTTTGGCTAATGTTTTACCCTCATCGGTCTACCTCCTTTCCTGATTGTTTATCTTTTGTCTGATATTTTAGGTTACTTCTTGTATACAGTGGTCACTGATAATATGTCTACTCACCCCTGCCATTTATCTCCCCATTGCTGTTTGCATCACTTGAAATTTTGATTCTTTAGACACTGTATTAGTTAGTTCCCAATGTGCTATAGAAAGAAATGGAAATGATATTTGGGAAAAGGTAGACAAGAGGATAGCTGGACAGGGGCAAACATACAAGAAAGTGATCCATGCTGGGGGCAACACAATCTGGAAACACCAAAAGGGTGATTTTCAAGCTATCTCATAGAGACAAAGATTTGGAGCAAATGAAACATGCACGCACACATGCACACACACACACACACAAATCACACTATAGTTACCCCAAAAGATAATTAAAGGATACTGGTAATTGCCAACCTATTTATCTACTTTCTTATTTTTATAAAATCTTTTTGAGGATGACCTAACACTGAGGGTATCCAAACAAGTTTCCGCAAACAATTTTCTATAGCAGATCATATCTTCACAGTCATATAACTGATTAAAAGGTGTAGAGAATATAAGATTTCACTGTGTTTACTGTTCAGTGAACACAAAAATCCATTTGGCTAGGAAGGTAAAATGCAGCCTCAAAAACTCTTCCAATGAGGTATCTTTCATGCATATATTAATATTGTACATAATTCCTTGATAAATGAAAACAGAGAGATAACTTTGCCCAGCTTCCATTGGCTACCACTTATTAAATGAAGCATAAAACAGAGAGATGGATACTTACCAATGTCTTGCACAGGTTCCAAATGGAAGGAGGATTTCCAGTAAATGAAGTCCTCCAGATGCTCCTATTTGCAGATAATATTGTGATGGTTGAATCAAGCCCCAAAGCATAAGAGCTCCTTATCAAAATTCATCCCCACTCGGAAGAGATCAGCCTAACAATCTATACAGGAAAAACCAAATGGCTGAATAATGTCTATTATCTCAGCTACAACAAGCAATTGGAAAGACAGTCCATTAGGTTAGTCCATCAGCACACATATCCTTTAGAGGCCCTGCAGATGGGCAATGAACTGGGCCAAGGATTGAATGGAGTAGAGAAATGGTTAGACTGCAATTTGAAAAACATGCACCCTTTTCAATTGTTCTTGGCTACTCTCTGAAACAAAACCTCACTTTAAAAACAGTTCATGCTTTAAGGTTTGCAAAATGCCTTACAATTATTTTCTCCTTTGATCCTCACGACAACCCTAGGAAGTAGATGATATTACTACCCCCATTTTACAGATGAGGAAAGGGAGGCAAACAGCGGTTGTGACTTGCCCGGGGTTAAACAGCTAGTCCATGTATAGGGTAGGATTTGAAGCCAGGTCTTCCTCCCTCCAAGTCCAGGGTTCTTTGATCACTAGAACACCTACCTTCTGTTGATAGATGATAGATAGGTAGATAGATAGATAGATAGATAGATAGATAGATAGATAGATAGATAGATAGATAGATAGATAGATAGATAGATAGATAGATAAGGATCTAAGGATCAATAGAAGCTAAGTGTAAACACATGCACACACACATATATATATACACACAAAGTTTTTGTATAACTTTTATTTTCATTTTCTCTTCATTTTCCTTCATTTTTCCTCCCTCCTCTACTTGACAAGTGATTCTTTGTAACAGCAACAAAAATATGAAAAAGAAAGGGGGAAAAACATTTCAGCAAAACTAACAAAAACATTAACTTAGTCTCACAGTATATACCATGTTCCACACCCACAAGTCTACCACTCTAAAAGAAAGGAGAAAGATATTTTTTTTCAATGATTTTCTCTAGTTAAACTTAAAATTCCACCTCTTTAAGACTAATAACTTTCTGGCAGTGAAGCAGGTTGAGGCTCTGTGGTCCTTGACTAGAAATTTTTCCCAAATTGTTCAAACCTGAAAGTTCTCGAAGTCTTCTAGAATTTCATTTATCTGGATGTAGAAACTTAGGTTCATTGTTGGCAGCTGTGTGCCACCTACACCCCCACTTTTTTTTTTTTTTGGTCCAAGCATTATTTCACAAGTGTAGAGAGTTTCCTTAAGGTCTAAAATTATTATGCAAATCTACTACTTGGAGTATTAGAAAATTGTCTAAGAGAATTGAGCCATTACTTGCCAGCTATCATATAGCCAATATGTGTCAGAGGTGTGATTTGTGCATCCAGTTTGCTTGTTTTCAATCATACCATACTGCCTCCTACTGTATTCTAGATAATTTTTTTTGCATTAAATTTTCTCTTACAAATTTTTATTCCATCTTGTTCAATTTGAAAACCATTCTTGGAAAAGAAAATAGAGACAAAATAGGATTCATATACTTCTCTGCCTCTTTTTAATGGTCAGTCAAGAATGAAGCATTTACTATATATACACACAGGCACTGTGCTAAGCTTGGAGTTACAAAGAAATACAAAAATCAATCCTTTCTATCAAGGAACTTACACTCTTATAGAGGAAACAACATGTAAACAACTCCATATAATCAAGATCTATAGAGGATAAATTGGAGATAACCAACTGGGAAGATTAAATTGATTTTGTATAATTTTTATTGATCCTATTTATATTTAATTGATTTTGTCCAGTAACTGCCTAAGTTACTGTCTTTGTCTCTGAACTGAGTGCAGAGATTCAGCTGGCCTATAAAATGACTTATAATAAGAAATCCAATTCTCCTGCTTATCACTGTTCTATTCTTGCCTCAGGCAAAAGACAGCCCATGCCCTCAAGGAGCTCACAGTCTAATGGGGGAGACAACAAGCAAACAAATATGTACAGACAAGCTTTATATAAGATAAACAGGGGGAGGGGCGGAGCCAAGATGGCGGAGGAGAGGCTGTGACTCCCACAAGCTCCAGATAAACCCGTCCATTCACGCCCAAATAATGCGGTAAAAATCAAAACCCAGAACAGCCTAATGCACATAAGAACAGAGTGAGACTGTTTCTCCGCAAGAGGGCGATTCTGATCACCTACTGATCAGGCTGAACAGCTCAGCGCGCGGTCGGGACCCAGCCAGTGACAGTGCTTCCAACACGTCAGAGTCTTCAGCACCAGCAGCTTCTGAGGCTCTGATCACGGACTGGTGAGGGGGTTCGGAGGTAGGCCGGGGTGAAGTGGAGGCAGTATCTGCTGGAGTTGGGGCAAAGCGCCCTGGGTCTGAACCAGTGGGCTGAATCGAGTGGTGGTGGCCCAGTGGGGGAGGGGTAAAAGCATGCCAAGCTTCCGACCATAGAGAATCAGAGTTCAATCAGACTTCTGTTTCCGGGTCAAAGAGAAAGCAGCTGTGATTACTCACAAGCCAGGCAGGCTGAGAAGAAGCCCAATCACCCCCTGGGCCACGCTGTAGCACGAACAGTGTGTCCGGGAAGCAGTGCTACACTTTAAGGAGTAAAAAGCCAAGAAACAGTAAGCCAGGATGAGTAGGCAGAGAAAGCAGAAGACCATCGAAAACTTCTTTGGGGGAAAGGTAGACCACAATACATCCTCAGAAGAAGAAGATAATAATAGGGTCAAAGCTCCAACATCCAAAGCTTCCAAGAAAAATACGAACTGGTCTCAGGCCATGGAAGCTCTCAAAAGGGACTTTGAAGAGAAAGTAGGAGAGATAGAACGAAGATGTAGAGAAAGAGAGGAAGGAATGGAAAGAGAAATGAGAGCAATGCAGGAGAGTCATGAGAAAAAAGTCAACAGTTTGAAAAGCCAAATGGAAAAGGAGATTAAAAAACTGTCTGCTGAAAATAATTGCCTAAGAATTAGGATTGAACAAATGGAAGCTAGTGAGCTTATGAGAAACCAAGACACAGTAAAGCAAATCCAATTGAATGAAAAAATAGAAGGCAATGTGAAATATCTCCTTGGAAAAACAGCTGACCTAGAAAATAAATCTAGGAGAGATAATTTGAAAATCATTGGACTACCTGAAAACCATGACCAAAACAAGAGTTTAGACACCATCCTCCAAGAGATTGTGAGGGAAAATTGCCCTGATATTCTAGAAGCAGAAGCTAAAATAGAAATTGAAAGAATCCACCGATCACCTCCTGAAAGAGATCCCAAAAGGAAAACCTCCAGGAATATTATAGCCAAATTCCAGAACTCCCAGGTCAAGGAGAAAATATTGCAAGCAGCTAGAAAAAAGGAATTTAAATACTGTGGAGCTCCAATAAGGATAAAGCAAGATCTAGCAGCTTCTACATTAAAGGACCGGAGGGCATGGAATATGATATTCCAGAGGGCAAAGGAACTGGGACTACAGCCAAAAATCACATACCCAGCAAAACTAAGCATCATCTTTCAGAGGCAAACATGGAACTTCAAGGAGAAAGAAGACTTTCAGGCATTTGTTATGAAAAGACCTGAACTGAATAGAAAATTTGACTTTCAAATACAACACCCTGGAGAAGCATAAAAAGATAAACAGGAAAAAGACTTCATGAGGGATATTAAAAGATCAAACTGTTAACATTCCTATATGGGAAGATAATACAGAGGACACAGGTCTGAACTGAATACGAAGGGAAGTTATGTTTTGTTCTTTGTGGGGTGTCTTATGTATGGGGCCGGATTTGGGCTTGGGGCCTCCTGGGTCCAGGGCTGGTGCATTGTCCACTGTGCCATCTAACTAACCCATAATGACATCCTTAAAATAGGGTTGAGGTGTAGGAGAAATAGACTGGGGGAGGGGGAAGGGGAACGATTGTCTGTGGAGAGGTTGTTCATATGAAGGAAACAAGAAAAAAGCTTATGGAGGGGAGGGGAAGAGGGGGAAGGAATTGGGGAGTGTTTGAACCTTAATATCATCAGAATTGACTCAAAGAAGGACTAACATACATACTCAAGTGGGTATAGTAATATATTTTGCCCTGAGGGAGGGGAGGGAGATAAGGGGGGGGGAGGGGAAGGAGGGAAGGGCAGATTCTGGGAGAGAGTAGTAAAAAGCAAAATACTTTCAAGGAAGGTGAAGATGTTCTGCATAACGGCACAAGTATGAAATATTGAATTGCTTGATTTCATAGGGAGGGTTGAGGAGAGAGGGAGGAAGAAAATTTGGAACACAGAATTAGCTCAAAGACCTTAAACTCATCAGAGTTGACTCATGGAGGGAATAACATTCACACCCAGTTGGGAGGAGTAATCTATTTAACCTTACAGGAAAGTATGAGGGGAAGAGGATAAGGAAGGAAGGGTGAAAAAAAAGGGAGTGCAGAGTAGGGGAGGGGACAGTCAGAAGTAAAATACTTTTGAGGAGGAATAGTTTAAAAGAAGATGGAAAATAGAGTAAATATCATGGGAAGGGAATAGGATGGAGGGAAATAGTTATGATGACTTTGCTGGGCTAATACGAAGAAAATTCTTTGTCAAGTTTAAGGTACATTATTTAGGGTATGATGAACAGGATACTATTGGAAAAACCTGGAAAGACCTACATGAACTGAAGCAGAGTGAAATGCACTGTATACAAAATAACAGCAATAGTGTAAAATTATCTGCTGGGAAGCATGTGGTTATTTTCAGCAAGGCAATGGTCCAATATAACCCTGAAGGACTATGAAAATGGCAACCCATCTACAGAGAAAGAAGTGATAGTATCTGAAATAGATGGAAACACATTTTTTTTCTTTTCTTTTTTTTTTTTCTTTTTTGGTGAGGCAATTGGGGGTGGGTGGCTTGCCCGGGATCATGTGGCTGGTGGGTGTTGGGTGTGTGGGGCTGGATTTGGGCTCGGTGCTCCTGTTTCCAGAGCCGGTGCTCTGTCTGCTGCACCACCTAGCTGCCCCTGGAAACACATTTTTTTAAAAAAATGTTTTTTCTCTTTGACAATTCCTTAGTCTGAAGTTTTGGGAGTTTTTTGACTGTTTTTTTCTCACAACCTAGCTAATGTGGGAATGTTTTCCATGACTACTCATGTATAATTTATTTTGAAATGCTTGAGTTCTAGTGGGTGGGGGAGGGAATAGAGGAGGAAGAGAAGTTGGAACAATTTTTTTTTAAATTGATGTTAAAATAAATCTGTTTTTACATATAAAAAAAAATTGCCTTACAAAAGCAAAAAGGCATTTAATCAAAGAGAATAGCAAGATAATAAAAAGGAATTAGATGAATGAAAAAAAAAAAAGAATTGACTGGTGAAAAAACAAAAGGAAGGTATCGATAAACATTTTAAAAATAAATTGGGGCAGCTAGGTGGTGCAGTGGATAAAGCACCAGCCCTGGATTCAGGAGGGCCTGAGTTCAAATCCGGCCTCAGACACGTGACACTTACTAGCTGTGTGATTCTGGGCAAGTCTCTTAACCCTCGTTGCCCCGTAAATAAATAAAATAATAAAATAAAAAAAAAAAAAAAAAAGATAAACAGGAAATAATTAATAGACAGAAGGCACTAGAATTAAGATGGACTGGGAAAGGTTTCCTATAGATATGAAGAAGAGGGTGATAGTGTCAAGTGGAAGGAGGAGACACTTGTGGCAGGCAGATCAACTAGCTAGCTATTTCAATATTAAGGGTATGAGGCAATGAGAGCCTGAACTAGGGTAGTGGCTATATCAGAGGAGTAAAGTATGCAAGAGACGTTCATTACAAGGGTAAAGTTACAAGATTTGCCAACATATTGGATATACAGTGATAGGTGAGAGAATGAGAGAAGATGGCACAAAGGATTTGAGCCTGGGTATATTGGAGGATGATGGTGTACTAGAAACCAATATGGAGGGGGCGGCTAGGTGGTGCAGTGGATAAAGCACCGGCCCTGGATTCGGTAGTACCTGAGTTCAAATCCGGCCTCAGACACTTGACACTTACTAGCTGTGTGACCCTGGGCAAGTCACTTAACCCCCATAGCCCTGCAAAAAAAAAAAAAAAGAAAGAAAGAAACCAATATGGAAGTTCTAAGTGAAGGAGAGTTTGGTGAGAATGATTCTGAATTCAATTCTAGATATGTTGAGTTTAAGATGTCTAGAAGGAATCCACTTTGCGATGTCCAATACGCAGTTCATTAGTATCTGATCTCTCCTGAGCAACAGTCCTAGCCATTTTCTGATCTGTATCTTGTCCCAACATAGCTAGAAAAGCTATGTTACTAATTTTAATTGAATGGGTTGGCGCTGAGACCCACCTTTAAAAGAAGACACAAACCCATTTCACATGTGGCTTAAGATCACAAAAGTTCAGGTATCCCAAGCACAAAACTCTTTTGGAACCTTCCATCTAACACTTTTATTTCCCTTGTTAATATTTCAGGAGTGGTATGATTTATTAGAAATTTCTTAGAGTAGGAAAACTCATCTGTGTCTTATAGAAGAATTAGGCACAAAAATACACCCTGCACTGTACACTGAGGGTCTTTGGAACTTGGGCAAATTTGATGGGTTTAGTGCTTTAATTTTGTAAATGTTTCCATTGTTGGTTGAGCCAGGTTCCAGGAAAAGTACAGGTTGTACACATTGAGAATGCTCTTCATGCACAACACCTCAGTAAATATTGCCGAGCCAGCTGGTGCCTTCTTTCCCCTCTACTGTATGGATGTAGACACCCCACAAATCAGAAGAGTTTTAAGGCACTTTAGAAGTCATCTTGGCAGTATTTTCTTGTTAGAGAGCAGTTATTGGAAGGACTTGGTGGAAGGCAGGCTTTTTGAGGGACAGGACTATTGTCCTGGTATTCCCCAGTGCTTAGCACCAATCTACCTTAATACTAGTGTCTTTCCCCTGAGATTATATCCTATTTATCCTGTCTGTATCGTGTTTGTATATAGCTGTTTGCATGCTGTTTCTCCCATTGGACTGTGAGTTCCTTGAGAGCATGGACCATCTTTTTGCCTTTTTCTCTAATCTGAGCATTTAGCACAGTGCCTGGCACATCATAGGCAATTTATAAATACTTGATGACTTGACTTGATTTAGCAGTGTGATTTTGTATATAATGAAAGCTTACTACATACTTTGTGGATTAGATTGAATTTATCAAACTGTGAAGAGACTCCTTGAGGTTCTAAGGAAAGAGCATTTTCCTACCAGAATGTGAATGTAATGCTTGTTGAATGAAACTCAAGGTCACCTCAGGTTACCTCATTTATCCTTAGGCCCAGGCCCCTTTGTTTATCCATACCAGACTCGGCTACCTCTAACCTAAAGCCAACCTGCCATCCCCAGAGCTCATTTACTTTTGAAATAAGGTGGCCATTCTCCTCTGTATAGTATCTATATGTAGAACCAGAAAAGGACATGCACTGCCAAGCTTTTTGAGATCCTGAAAGGGATTCCTTTTGAAGAATCCTCATAGTCTGTGGTGTGTTGGAGCTGAGAGTCAGAGATTATTGTTAAATTTTCCATGTAAAAATGTACAACTCAACAACTCAGAAATGGCAAATACTACAAATCAGGGCTTGACTTAATTGTCTAGACTTAAAATAATAGAAAAAATGTTAATAATGCAGATTAAATGTAAAAGTGTGTCTTGAGAAAGCTGGTTGTTAAATGTTTACTATCAGAACCCTGCTCCTATTTCTCTTTCTCTTTCCCTCTCTCCTACCCACCCCCCCAAACTGGTGCTGATGGGAGACATGCAGTATTGACCCTCATTCCAGATTCTTTGATAATGGGTCATAATTGACTGTCTAATTTCTATTTCTTTGTAGTGACAGATAAAGTCACTGGTAACTGAGCTCTGGATGGGAGCAGGTTATGGGGGCTGGGGGTAGTGGTGTTGTGACATACGGGCAGCAACTATTGTTTCTCGAAGCATTTCACAAGCTATTTAATTCATGATACCTCGGGGAAGTAGGAAGAGAAGGGAAAATGAAATACAGAAGAATGGAAGAAAGAAAGAAATGGAGAAGGGTAGAAGGAAGGAAGAGAAGGAAAGAAGGAAGAAAGGAGAAAGGGAGAGAGGAAAGAAGGAAGCAAGGAAAGGAAGAATGAAGGGAGGGAGGAAAGAACAGAGAAGGAAAAAAGGGAAGGGAAGAAGGAGAAGAGGAAAGAAGGGAAGAAGGAAGGAAGGAAACAAATGCTACTTCTTCCATGACCTCCTTACTTACCCAGAGACTCCCAGCCTGTACCAGAGACCATGTCCTGGAGAAACATGGCTTTTGGGTTCTTGTCAAATGCCTTTCCCAGAATTTTATTTCTGATAAGCCTCAGTCATATCTCCTTTCATTCACTCCTCTCACCTCCTCTTACCTCCTCCACAACCTCCTAGAAATCAGCCTCCAGCCCTGCTATCTTACATACTATTCCTGACCCCTTTGCCTTCCAGGTCTGCAATCATAAATCATGCCATTGAATTGGAGTGTCAAGTGGAGTTTTAACTTGCCTGGACCCAGTCACCATTTTCTGAAATCAAAGTACTTTTCTGAATCAAAGTACCTCTCCCAGGTTACCATTACCATACATAACTTGTTTCCCTCATTAGACTGTAAGCTTCCTGAAGGTAGCTTGTTTTTACTTCTGTAAATGTAATCCCAATCTTTAGCACAGTGCTTGGCATGTAGTAAACACTTCACAAATGCTTTTTCATTCATTCTTTCATGGAAGATGGAAGGAAATGGCAATAACAATAGAGCTAACATTTATACAACACTTACTTTGTGCCCAAAACTATGCTAGGCACTTTACAATTATTATGTCATTTGATCTTCACAAGAGTCCTGAGAGGTAGGTGCTATTATCACTTTCGTTATACTAATGAGGACACTGTGGCAAACAGAGCTTAAGTGCCCAGTGTCATGCAGTTAATAAGTGTTTGAGATTGACTTTGAATTCAGGTTTTCCTGAAGTGGGGAGGAAAGGAGGAAGGAAGGGAGGGAGGAAGGGAGAGAAGAGAGAGAATGAAGAAGGAGGAGAGGGAGGAAAGAAAACCTGGGAGCAATGTGATAGCTGATTAGGAAACCTTTTCACATCTCTTTCTATCTCCCTATTGGTGAGTTGGATGCTGCCATGGCAGTGACTACTTTCTTAGATTTCCCACTGCCAAAGACCTCTTTAAATTCAAGTCTGGGAGGATAAGGGACCTAGTATGAGTGGGCAGAGTGACCTTCATGTAGTATTTATTGACTGAGACCCTGAGAAGACAGTAAAAGCTACTGGGAATTCTCCTGTGAACTCTTTCTTGATGAATAGCTGAGCTTTCATACTCACTTGGAGTTTGCATCTCTCCTCCCTCCCCCGTCCCCCCTTCCCCTTTCATTTGGGCTGCCACTCAAGAGAGATGTTTCTTGACAAGAGTTGTTCATCAAAATGATTTCCATTTCTTTTTGTTCTTTCTTTTTCTCTTCCCCTCCCCTGCCCTCCCCCTCCCTCCCCATTTCTCTCTCCCCCTCTCCCTCTCTCCTCTGCCCCCTCTCTCTCCCCCCTCTCCCTCTCTCTCTCCCTCCTCCTCCTGCTTCCTCCCTTCCTCTCCCCCTCTCCCTCTCCCTTTCTCCTTCCTCTTCCTTCCCCTTCCATTTCTCCTCTCTTGTTCCCTCCCCTCTTTCTCTCCCTCTCCCTCTGCCTCTCCCTCTCTCCCTCTCCCTCTCTCTTTCCCTCTCCCATCCCTCCCTCCTTTCTCTCTCTCTCTCTCTCTCTCTCTCTCTCTCTCTCTCTCTCTCTCTCTCTCTCTCTCTCTCTCTCTCTCTCTCTCTCTCTCTCTCTCTCTCTCCCCTGCCCCTTCTTGATAACTTCCTATGATGAGCCCAAACATGTCAAATACAGGAGAGTTGGGAATACTTGTTCCATTCTGTATTAATTGGCAGTCCACGGTTTCTACTAGTTAGAAATTTGCATGCTGCATTAGTATTCATGTGCACATGCCCAGGGCTGTTCTAGAAGGAGAAAGCTAGGCAGATGAGCACCAGGGCACAGATTTGAAACAAGGCCTTCAGCACAATCTGTCGGACATTAAGCCTACTGAGTAAGAGGTGTCTGAGGCTGGATGCTCAGATCCTCAGGGGAGACTGTGCTAGTAGAAGGAGGGACTGCTCCACTCTGCTCTCCAAGCCCCCCGCCCCCCCATCACGTTTATACATACAACTAAGATCTATGGGCACTCAGCCAGCATTGACATCAGGCTGTCATCACATTTCACTGGGACTATTTCTACGCCATATCTCACTGAACAGCTTTGAGGGCTTAGGGGACAATGGGACAACATTCAACTATAGTCAATTCACCAAACATTTATTAAGCACCTACTATATGCCAGGTAAAATGTTATGCCCTGGGGATATAATGGGAAAAATAAGGGGAGGGGGAACTGTTCCTGCCATCACAGAGAGAACATTTTGGCTGAGATAAAGGAAGTGTGAGGGGTAGGAGTGCAGTACAACATAAAACTGAAAAGGACATTGTGTCTAGAATAGATTTAAAGAAGATGAGGTAGACATTAACAAGATGAATTTGACAATGAGGTACAGGATGTGTTCTCTATCAAAAAGTAGCTCGGTGTCCTTGATAGACAGCTAGCCCTGGAGCCAGGAAGGCCTGGGTTCTAATCTCACCTCAGACACATACTAGCTCTATGATCCTGGGTGTTTATAAAATGAGGACAGTGATTGTAGCTGTCACACAGGCTTGTTGTGAAGAATAAATGACATTAAAGAATGGAGAGCTCATTGAAAATATTGAAGTAGTATATCAATGTAAGCCATTGGAATTGTTATTTTTAGATGAGGGAAGGAGTGGAGACCAGACAAGGAGGCCAGTGATTAAGTTATTGCTCTAGCAATAACACAGGCATGAAGTTAGGAGAGCCTGTACTTGGGTAGTGGCAGTGGGAATAAAAAGAATGGGATACCTTTTTCCTCACTTCTCTATTTCTTTTCAGGAACAAATCTGTCCAATCCCTCAGGCTCACAACCTTGGGGACAGTCTCTGCTCTTCCTTCTTCCTCTCTCAATATCCAGTCAGTGATCACACAACATCTTTTACATTTGTCCCCTCCTTTTTTGGGGGGGGAGCAATGAGGGTTAACTGACTTGCCCAGGGTCACACAGCTAGTAAGTGTCAAGTGTCTGAGACTGCATTTGAAATCAGGTCCTCCTGAACACAGGGCTGGTTCTTTATCCACTGTGCCACCTAGCTGACCCCTGTCCCTTCCTCTTTAAAAAAATTTTTTTTTTTTTAGTGAGGCAATTGGGGTTAAGTGACTTGCCCAGGGTCACACAGCTAGTAAGCGTTAAGTGTCTGAGGACAGATTTGAACTCAGGTACTCCTGACTCCAGGGCTGGTGCTCTATCCACTGCACCACCTAGCTGCCCCTGTCCCTTCCTCTTTACACACATGGCACAGACCTTCATCACCTGTCACCTGGACTACTGCAATACTGGACTTCTTACCTCCAGTCTCTAACTTCTCTCATCCCTCTTCCACACAGCTGCCAAAGTGATGCTTTTAAAGCACAGGACTTTCTCAAAAAGCTCTGGGGGCTCCCTATTGACATTAGGATAACATCCAAACCCTTTTTTCCATGGAGAGCCTTCCCAAGACTGGCCTTGGCCTACCCTTCCACATTCATTCCAAATTATTCCCCTTTGCATAGATTATAGTCTAGCTGACCGACTTTCTTGTAATTTCCAGATATAATATTTCAACTCCCATCTCTGTTCCTTTGTATAGGCATTCCAGGACTGGAACGTGCTCCTTCCTCATCTCTTCTTTTAGGAGCAGCATTAGGGCATGGAAAGTCCCTAGCTAAATCTGTTACTAGAGGATGGACATATAGTAAATTTTGGAAGGGTAGTATCGCCAGTCATCCTGACCTATGTCTTGTCATGAGGACTCTGGTGACTCTGGAGGAGAGCGGAAGGCCTATGACCTTGCATAGCTCTGCCTCACTTACATCCAATTTATTTGCAAGTCAAGAGATCACCCTCCTGTTCTCTTTGAGAACAAAGGACGAATGAAGCCAACAAGGAGGATCCCTAGTTTCTTTTGAACCTCTGCTCAAATACCACATCCTACATTAGACTTTTCCTGATGTTTCCCCAACCCCTGACTAGCACTACCTCCCAAATGGCTTCTATACCTTTTTACACATGATGTATCAACTTAGATATAAGGATGTTGTTCTCTCACACCTTTCACTCCAACCTAAAGCAGAATGTAAGCTTCTTGAGGACAGAAGCAGTTTGGGTTTTTGTCTTTATATCACCTGTGCCCAGCATGGGATCTAGTACCCAGTAGACACTTAAATACTATTAACTGATGCACAGATATAAGAGGGCATTTTGAAGGCAGAAAAACTTAACTTTATGATGATTTTTTTTCTGTAGCAAATCCTATGGGCAGCTAGGTGGCACAGTGGATACATTGCTGGGCTGGGGTCAGGAAGACCTGTTTTTAACACTTTACTTGCTGTGTTATCATGAGTAAGTTGTTTAAACAATTTTTTTTTTAGGGCAATGGGGGTTAAGTGACTTGCCCAGGGTCACACAGCTAGTAAGTGTCAAGTATCTGAGGCTAGATTTGAACTCAGGTCCTCCTGACTCCAGGGCTGGTGCTCTATCCACTGTGCCACCTAGCTGCCCCCATTGAGCTTTTAACAACATAGAGCGGATTTTGCTAAGCACTCAGAATATAAATAAAAGCAGACTGATCATCACTGCCCTGAAAAAGCTTACTACTAGTAAATGATTTTTTGACTAGGTAAAAGAGGCCTTTCTCTGCCACCTTTCTTACCTAGCCTTCATCACTGAATGGGTGTTGCTTCAGGCAAACTGAGACCTGGGAAAGACCTTAGCTTAAAAAGGCCAAGTTCTCCCACTGCATCTGGGGCCATCTCCAGTCCTTCTGATGTATCTCTCGCCACTGGACCCAGATGGCTCTGGAGGAGAGTGTGAGGTTGGTGACCTTGCACTGCCCTACATCATTTAAATTCAATTCACTGCAAGTCATGACATCTGTCATGGTCCTCTTCAAGAACAAAGGACAAACAACAACAATATCAAGAAACAAGAGGCATGTCTCACCATCCCATTAGCATGTGGGCTCCTAGAAGGCAGGGATTGTTTTGGTTTGCTCTTTGTTTTTCCGGGACTTAGCACAGTTCCTGTCATATGCTGTTGTTCAGTCATTTCGGTCATATTCAACTTCTTCTGACCTCATTTGGGGTTTTCATGGCAAGGATACTGGAGGGGTTTGTGATTTCTTTCTCCAGCTCATTTTACAGATGAGGAAACTGAGGCAAACAATGTTAAGTGACTTGCTCATGGTCACACAGCTAGTACATATCTGAGGCTGGATTTGAACTCTGGAAGATGAGTCTTCCTGTCTCCTGTCCCAGTGCTCTATCCAGTGCACCACCTACCTGCCTGCCTGGCATATAGTAACCACTAAGTAAACACATATCAATTTATGCTTTGATTGCTTGAAGTTACAATTAATTGGTCAAAACTTTGATCAGAATTCTGAAGTCTTTAAATGTCATTTGTTAGAATTCAAACTCCTGTCTCTGTCCTCATACCAGTTAATTAAAAAATGAGAAAGCAAAATCCTACCCAGCAAATATGTCAGTGATCATAGAATTGTAGAACTTTAGAGCTGAAAGGTTTCTGAAGGCTCATGTCTTCAAATCTTTTCATTTTATATGTGAAACAACTGTGACTCTTCAATTTGATTCAACACATTTATTTAGTGTTCACTCTGTGAAAAGCACTGTTTTCGGTGTTGAGGGCTACACCAAGATAAAGACACTGCCCCTTCCTAAGCTTGATAGTTCTAAGGTCACACACAGGATGGTAGTGGCTGAGCTGGGACTAGAATGCGAATTTCCCAACTCCCAATCTACTTATCAACCCATCACACATCCTCATAGGAGCACTCCAGAGTTCCCCAGAAGGGACCTAATTTAAGGAGATGGGGGCTTACCTATGTCTGCCCCACAGGGGAAGCAACTTCTTTTTCCACAAGACCAAGGATCTATGGTACCCTTTGTTGAGATAAACAGCCATCTATAGGATATGTTATCAGAGAAACACCGAGAAGGCATCTCCCTTCAAATATACCTCCTTCTATGCTCTAAAACCTGACTTTTCTTTAAATAGGAGACAAAGGCCTTTCATTTCCCAAAGAAAGAACAATCTTATAATTCAATTAGCTAGAAAGGAAATCACAAAAAAACAAAACTTAAAACTCAAACTAAAGTATAAGTGGTAACCTCAGATCATAGGATTAGAGATTTAGAGTTAGACAGGACTCCCTCCTTATACACATGAGGAAATTGAGGCCCACAGACATTTAGTGTCTTACCCAAGGTCATGCAGTTAGTAGGTGATAGAACCAGGATTCAAATCTAATTCCTCTAGATCCAAGTCCTATGCTCTTTGTTTGTTTGTTTGTTTGTTTTGTGGGGCAATGAGGGTTAAGTGACTTGCCCAGGGTCACCCAGCTAGTAAGTATCAAGTGTCTGAGGTTGAATTTGAACTCAGGTCCTCCTGAATCCAGAACCAGTGCTTTATCCCCTGCACCACCTAGCTGCCCCTCCCATGCTCTTTCCATTACAAAATATTCTTCCCTGAGAATGGATTTTTCTAGGGAGAATGAGGGGAAGCAAGGGCACTGAAGAGCTTAAGGGAAGAAGAGAGGACTTCATGAGTGCAGATAGGGGAATCTGGGATTCTGAAATCAACAGCCCCTACTTTACTTTTTTTTTTTCTTTCTGAAGACTTCCCTTCCAGGGCCTGATTATTCAGTTTCTTACAGGAAAGAGGAAAAAAGAAAGGATCAAGCAAAGTACTCAGCTGGTGGCAGGTGAGGGCATGGGAATGGGTTTCACTGCTTAAGAAGGATGCTAAAGGAATCTTGGAAAGGTTCACTATGAAGGAAGTCAGGCTTCTTCATGGTGGAGGAATAGCCAGAAGCTCCAAATTATTCTCCAACAGCTCATCACATTTTTTAAAATTTAATTTAATTTTTTTTTTAGTAAGGCAATTGGGGTTGTTACTTGCCCAGGGTCACACAGCTGGTAAGTGTTAAATGTCTGAGGCCGGATTTGAACTCAGGTACTCCTGATTCCAGGGCCATTGTTCTATCCACTGTGCCACCTAGCCGCCCCAAAGCTCATCACATTTAAATTTTTTCTGCCAAGTGTTTTGCCAGCCGCTGGCAGGCTCGTTGTTTCTGTGCCTGTTTGTGCACAAACTAGACGTCTTTGAGCATGGCTTCCTTTCCCACCTTGTGGGAAATTCCAATCTGTTCTGGGGTCGGTGCCTAGGTTAATGATCCCGTGACTTTTCCCCCTTTCCTTTTGCACTCTCTCCTCCCTTTTGTCCATAAATCACCATGTAATAGCCAGGCCATCCATGGTCATCTCCCTGACCTCTCATTCCTGTCTGCTAGGGGAGCCATGTTTCTAATTTTGAACACTAATGAAATCTTCCTTCTACTCATTGCTTGGGCTAGGCTCAGTGTCTTTATTTTTATACACACAATACTGTGCTCAATGCTCTGTAATTAGACCTTATACCTCACTGGAGAAGTGCTTTTCTCCTTGCAAATGGGACAGCTTCTGATATTTATCATCCAGGGACTTCATGAAGGTTTTGCAACTCACTGCTGGGTACCAGAGTATACAGGAATGCTCTGGTTCTCCTGGGTTTACTGCTAAAATGCCCTTCCCTTTCCTCCTTGCCTATCATCTGATCAATTAATCTTGCCAAGGTTAATCTTTACCTTTATTATTTTTAGCCAAGGACCAGCTTAGATTCCATCTTCTCCATGAAACTAACCATAGAGTCAGTCAACAAACATTTATTAGGTACTTCATATCTTCCAGGGACCATGCTAAGTACTGGGTATACAAAGAAAGAAAAAAAAAACCCAGTCCCTGACCTCATTGAACTTACATTCTAATGGGGGATTTAGCTTTACCTACATTAAACTACTTTCTCAGAGCTCAACAATATAAGAGGAAAAGCCCAAAGACCCAGGAGTAACAGAGCCAGAGTGATTAAGTGCTGGAGACAAAACTACAAGAAGAAAGAAAGACAGTCTTTGCCTTTGAGGAGATTATATTTTAATACGGGAAGTTGTTGTTGTTTAGTCTGTCAGTTGTGTCTAACTCTTCTTGGCAGAGATACTAGGATGATTTGCCATTTCCTTCTCCAGCTCACTTTATAGATGAGGAAACAGAGACAAACAGGGATAACTAAGTGACTTGAACAGGGTCACACAGCTCGTAAGTATCTGAGGTCAGATTTGAACTTAGGTCCTCCTGACTCCAGGGCTGGTACTATATCTACCTTGCCACCTACCTGGGAAGACAATATATTAAAAGGAACTAAAAGAGGAATGGTGAGATTTATGTGGGGACATGGTAGTGAAGTTCTAAGAGTCAGAACCAGGGCTGGAGAAGAATGGGAGAGACCTTGTCTAGAACCCTTCTTAAAAATGGAGGTTCTGAGGGGAACGCACCAATGGGTGAATGGGAGCCCAGGGGATGAAGGATGTCCCAGGGTCAGGCCAAAGGTGTTAGGGTTCATCTATTACCTCTGATGCTTATTAACTGGTGTGATGTTGGCCAAATCTTCTAATGTTCCTAGACTTCAGTTTCCTCATTTAGAAAATGAGGGAGGTTGGATTAAATCATAGGATTAGGTACTTAAAGAGACTAAAGAAGCAATTTAATCTATGAGGCATCCACTTTAAGATATCCAATGGGGAACATACCAAAACTTATAGGATGCAGCCAAAGCAGTGCTTAGGGGAAATTTTTTATCTCTAAATGCTTACATAAATAAAAAAGAGAAAGAGGAGATCAACAAATTGGGCATGCAACTAAAAAAGCTAGAGAAAGAACAAATTAAAAATACCTAATTAAATACTAAATTAGAAATCCTGAAAATCAAAGAAGAGATGAATAAAATTGAAAGCAAGAAAACCATAGAGTTAATCAATAAAACTAAGAGCTAGTTTTATGAAAAAAAAACTAATAAAATAGGTAAACCTTTGGTTAATTTGGTTTAAAAAAAAGAAAGAAGAAAACCAAATTACCAGTATCAAAAATGAAATGGGTGATTTCACCACCAATGAAGTGGAAATTAAAGCAATAATCAGGAAGTATTTTGCCCAACTGTATGCCAATAAATTTGACAATCTAAATGAAAAGGATAAATAATTTACAAAAATATAAATTGCTCAGGTTAACTGAAGAGGAAATAAAATCCTTAAATAAGCCCTTATTAAAAAAAGAAATTGAACAAGTCATTAATGAAGTCCCTAAGAAAAAATCTCCAGAGCCAGATGAGTTTACACATGAATTCTACCAAACATTTAAGGAGCAATTAATTCCAATACTACACAAATTATTTGGAAAAATAGGTGAAGAAGGAATTCTACCAAATTCATTTTATAACACAAATATGGTGTTGATACCAAAACCAGGCAGAGCCAAAACAGAGAAAGAAAATTATAGACCAATTTCCCTAATGAATATTGATGCAAAAATCTTAAATAAGATATTAGTAAGGTGATTACAGCAAGTGAACACCAGGATAATACACTATGACCAGGTGGGATTTATACCAGGAATGCAGGGCTGGTTCAACATTAGGAAAGCTATCAACACAAACAACCACATCAAAAAGAAAACCAACCAAAATCATATGATTATCTCAATAGATGCAGAGAAATATTTTGACAAAATACAGCACTCATTCCTAATAAAAACACTAGAGAGCATAGGAATAGGTGGAGTTTTGCTTAAAAAAAATAAGCAGTATCTACCTAAAACCATCAGCAAACACTATGTGTAATGGGGATAAGTTAGAGGCCTTCCCAATAAGATCAGGGATAAAACAGGGATGCCCATTATCACCTCTATTATTTAATATTGTACTAGAAATGTTAGCTTTACCAATCAGAGAAGAAAAAGGAATTAAAGGAATTGGAATAGGCAAGGAAGAAACAAAACTTTCACTCTTTGCAGATGATATGATGGTATACTTAGAGAATCCTAGAGAATAAACTAAAAAACTACTTGAAAAAATTAACAACTTTAGCCAAGTTCCAGAATATAAAATAAATCTACATAAATCATCAGCATTTCTATACATGACCAATGAAGTCCAGAAACAAGAGATAGAGAGAGAAATTCCATTTAAAGTAATGGTAGACAATATAAAATACTTGGGAGTCTACTTGCCAAGACAAACCCAGGAACTATATGAACACAATTACCTAACACTTTTCACAAAAATCAAATCAGATCTAAATCATTGGAAAAATATCAATCGCTCATGGATAGGCCCAGCTAATATAATAAAATGACAATTCTACCTTAATTAATTTATCTATTCAGTGCTATACTAATCAGACTACCTAAAAATTATTTTATAGAGCTAGAAAAAAATAACAAAATTCATCTGGAAGAACAAAAGATCAAGAATATCAAGGGAACTATTGAGAAAAAGCACAGGAAGGTGGGCTAGCTGTAGAAAATCTGAAGTTTTACTATAAAGTGGCAGTCACCAAAACTATTTGGTACTGGCTAAGAAATAGAGCGGTGGATCAATGGAATAGGTTACACACAGGAGACAAAGTAGTAAATGACTTTAGTAATGTACTATTTGATAAACCCAAAGACTCTAGTTTCTGGGATTGGAACTCAGTATTTGAAAAAAAAACTGTTGGGAAAACTGGAAGATAGATAGAATGGCAGAAACTAGGCATAGACCAACATCTTATACCTTATACTAAAATAAGGTCAAAATGGGTACATGATTTAGACATAAAAGGTGATACTATAGGTAAATTAGGAGAGGAAGGAATAGTCTACCTCTAAGATTTATGGAAAGGAGAACAGCTTATGAACAAACAAGATAGAGAATATTATGAAATGCAAAATGGATGATTTTGATTCCATTAAATTAAAAAGATTTTATACAAACAGAAACAATGCATCCAAAATTAGAAGGGATACAGAAAGGTGGGAAACAATTTTCATGGCCAGTACTTCTGATAAAGGCCTCATTTCTAAAATATATAGGGAACTAAATCAAATTTATATGAATCCAAATCATTCCCCAACTGAGAAATGGTCAAAGGATAGGAACAGGCAGTTTTTTGATAAAGAAATCAAAGCTATCTATTGCCATATGAAAAAATGCTCTAAATCATTATTGATTAGAGAGATGCAAATTAAAACAACTGGAGGTACCAACTGACACCTATCAGATCGACTAATATGACAAAAAAGGAAAATAATAAATGTTGGAGAAGTTGTGGAAAAATTGGAACACTAATGCATTGTTGTTGGAGCTGTGAGCTGATCCAACCATTCTGGAGAGCAATTTGGAACTATGCCCAAAGGGCTATAAAGTTGTGCATACCCTTTTGACCCAGCAATACCACTATTAGTTCTTTTTCCCAAAAAGATCATAAAAAAGGGAAAAGGACCCACATGTACAAAATTATTTATAGCTGCTCTTTTTGTGGTGGCAAGGAACTGGAAATTGAGGGGATACCCATCAATTGGGG
The DNA here is from genome assembly GCF_019393635.1 of Dromiciops gliroides. Lineage (NCBI taxonomy): Eukaryota > Metazoa > Chordata > Mammalia > Microbiotheria > Microbiotheriidae > Dromiciops > Dromiciops gliroides. The sequence goes on along the minus strand of NC_057862.1, from coordinate 343,590,890 downwards.
AATAGCTGAACCAGTTGTGGTATATGAATATAATGTAATACTGTTGTGCTGTAAGAAATGATGAGCAGGCAGATTTCAGAGAAACCTGGAAGTACTTACATGAGCTGATGCTGAGTGAGATGAGCAAAACCAGGAGAACATTGTACACAGTATCAACAACATTGTGTGTTGATCAACTGTGATAGACTTGACTCTTCTCAGCATTACAATGGTCCAAGATGGTTCCAAAGGACTCATGATGGAAATTTTCTCCAAATCCAGAAAAAAAGAACTGTGGTATCTAGATGCAGATTGAACCCTGCTATTTCTATTTTTTTTTGTTTTTGTTTTTTGAGTTTTTTCCCTTTTGCTCTAATTCTTCTTTCACAACAGGACTAATAAAGAAATATGTTTAATGTGATTGCACATATATAACCTACACGAGATTGCTTGCTGTCTTGGGGAGGTGGGAGGGAGGGGAGGGAGGGAGAAAAATTTGAAACTAGAAATCTTATAAAAACAAATGTTGAAAACTTATCTCTACATGTAGCTAGAAAATAATAAAATACTTTTATGATTAAAATAAAGATCCAGTGGGGAGTTGGAGAGATGATATGAAGCTTGAGGTCTAAAGAGAAGTTAGTGCTAGACAAGGAGATTTGTGGATCACCAGCACAGAGATGTTAATTGAACCCTCAAGAGTTGATGAGATCACAATATAAAATAGTATAGAAGTGGCAGAGAAGAAGGCAAGGACAGACACATGGGGAATGCTCATGACTAGTGGGCCTGACACAAATGACCATCCAGCATTCAGACTGAGAAGCAGTGACCAGACAGATAGAAGGATTACCAGGATAAAGAAGTGTCACAGAAACCAGGAACAAAAGAGAAGAGAGTATTGAGAAGTGGGTGATTGATAATATCAATTGCTGCAGAGAGATCAAGAAGGATGAAGATTGAGAAAAAGCCATTAGATTAAGCAATTCAGAGATCATTGGTGACTCTGGAGGAAGCAGTTTTGATTGAAAGATGAGGTCAGAAGCCAAACTGCAGAAAGTGAAGAAGAGAGTGACAGGAAAGGAAGAGGAGGCATCAATTGTGAAAAGACTTCTCAAGTGACTTGGCTACAAAAGGGAGGAGAGATAGAGGATGAGAGCTAGTAGAGATGCATGGATCAAATGAGGGTGTTTTTTCAGGATGGGAGACATGGGCCTGTTCATAGGCAATAAGGAAGCAGGCCAGTAGCCAAGAAGAGCTTGAGGATGAGTGAGAGAGTGGGGATGATAGAGGATATGGGAAAGAACGGAATTGTTTGGGCATGGAGAGGGGTTTTCCTTGGCCAAGAGAAGGGCCTCCTTTTCATGAGACAAAGACAAAGGTGGGAGAGTGCAGAAGGCACATGAAATGATGTGAAATGAGAAGGGGAAAGAGGGAGAGCTCTCAGAGGATGGCCTTCATTTTTTTCAGTCAAATTTGAATCAATGTCCTTGGTTGAAACGGTTTGGGGAAGGTATGGAGCTTTGAGGAGGGATAAAAAGGACTGGAAAAGCCTCTGTGGTGAATTGTATAGTCAGAGAGGTATAAAAGAATTACCTTACCATGGAGAGGGCCCAGTTGAGAGTATATAATAGACATTTGTTCTGGACCCAGTCTAACCACTTTTGTGATTTTCCCCAGATTTGTCCAGCAGCATGTGAGTAGAAGTGATAGTGGGAGTAATTAAAGTCTGGAGACTATCAGAGAAAAGTCAGCAATAAGATAAGATGGCAAGGTATGCTAAATAAGAGGACAATGTAGAGCTAAAGTGGTCCACTAATGGGCCACGATGGAGTAAGGAGGAGAGTGTAGCCAGTGCGAGAGGGGGCACGGTGAGCACAAAGAACAGGGATGGGGTTTGCAAGGCAGAGGGAGACAACAGATTGTGATAAGATAAGGAACTTCAGAGTTCATTAACACAAAACTGGAATACTTATGGGTAATGACAAGATCAAGGGTATGGCCATCTCTTTGTGTAGCTGAGGTGGGGTGAAGGAGTAGGTAATGGGAAATAAATTAAGTTGAGGTACTGGGAGGTTAGGGGATTTGAGAGAGTATCAGGGATGTTGGAGTTCCCTAGTTTGAGGGCAGGAGACTTGGGAAGGAGAGAAAGACTTTGAGTAAGTCACTCATTAAGGAATGAAGGGAGGTATCCTAGAGGTCTACAGACAATAATAGCTGCCACAATTTTGATTGGGTGGCAGACATTGACTGAATGAACCCCAGAGGAAGAGAGGTTACTGAATGATGATGATAGAGGGAGAATCTGGAAATGTCAGTGGGAAACAAGGAGTATTTCAATTCCCCTACCTCAACCAAAGAGGCAAGGGGAATGAGTGCAGCCAGTGCTGGAATAAGTGACCAGGGAGACTGTGTCATCAGGAGGGACGCTATGAAGTAGTAGCAAATTGCTCTATTTGTGTGTGTGTGTCCTCTTTTAGAGAAGGGAGTTTTTTTGTCTTTCTTTGTATTTTCCACACCTAACACAGTGCCTGGCACATAGAAGCACTTCATATATGTTAATTGACTGACTGACTGACTACTGCACACTTTATTGTTGTTGTTCAGCCTTCCTTCTCCAAGAGGACCAATGACATAAGGAGGGTAATGTCTTGACTTGCAAGTGAATTGGATTTAAGAGAGGCAGAGCTGTGCAAAGTCATCAGCCTCACCCTCTCCTCCAGAGTCATCAAAGTCCAGTGGCAAGACAAAAGCCAGGAAGACTGGCTATGGCCCAAGAGGCAGTGGATAACCTTGGCATTCATCTACCACAATTTGCATATAGAATCTTGCACATATTGTTCAAATATCCTGGATGAGTGAGGACTGCAAACTTCTTGAAGGCAGGGACTATTTCATATTTGTCTCTGCAACTTCAAAGCCTACCCACGGTGCCTGGTATATGGAAAATGCTTAATCAATATTTGTTGAAGTGAGTTGAACAGAGGACGTTTAGCAGAGCTGAGCTGGGTTTACTTTCAGGTTCACCAGGAGGAAATACATAAAAAGTACATAAAGTGCAGAGAGAAATAAATCTCACTTCTAGTTTCCCAGAGGGCATTCCATAGAAGACACAGGATCTGCCTGGCAGCAACTCATAATGAAGACTTCATGTCTGCACCTCCAGTTCCCAGAAGTAACCCACAGCCGAGGCTTCAAAGGAGCAAAAGCAACCTTGTGTTAGTGGTCAGAGCGCTGGAGTGTGACTTTTAATGATCCTTATTTCAAAGTCCTGTAGGCTCTGAAATGGAGCCCGTCCAGGACCTTGGATATCATTGGCCCTAACTCCACCACTTTATAGGTGAGGAAGCAGAGAGCCAGTCTGCCAAAATGATGTGTCCCACATTACAGTCATTGGCAGGGTTTCCTAAGTTACACTGAGTCAGAAATCCCTACCATTCCTGACCTACACAGACACACAGACACACACAGACACACACAGACACACACAGACACAGACACAGACACAGACACACACACACACACACACACACCCTTTCCATGTTGCTCGAGCCAATCTCTTCAACCCCAGTGCTTTGGCTCCTAGGTCCCTGGGCTGTAATAGGTGAGCTATCAGCTAATCTTCCTGAAAATTAGAGCTCCGTTTCACCTTCTGGCTATTTCCAAACTGGGCCTCTTCCATCCCTCCCTTTCTAGTTCCTCTTTATGCTTCTGGGGTGAAATGGAGCATGCCATCTGAAAAGGAGGTTGTCAGTATGGTACAATGGAGGAAAAATTATTTGGGTTTTAAATATTACCTCTGTCATTAATCCCCTGTGTAGACTTGGGCAAATCGCCTAACCGCTATTAGCCTCAGTTTCCTTATATGTAAAATGGGGAGGTTGGACTGGGTGGCCTCCAAGGTCCCTTTTAGCAATAAATTTATAATCCCATGATTTTGATTGCCCATTCTCGGAGTGGAAGGGTGAGGCTTAAGGCCCTGGGTCTCTGGCTACTCTGCAATACTCTGAGCTGGCATCAGGAGGATGAGCTCAGCTGGTGTTGGAGAGAGGCTAGGCCATGCCTATGATTCCAGAAGGAGGAAATGAAGAAATCAGTGGTTCTATTTAAACTGAAGCTAACTTGGTTATTACTGAGAATAAAGATTCTAAGGCCCTGGTGTTCCTGATATTTTAATATGAATCAACTTCATAGACATATAGGTAGAAGGGGCCTTAATGGAGGTCCCATGAGGCAGATAACTTCTCAAGGTTGAACAAGTGGTTAAGAAGCAGAGCTGGGATTTGAACTCAGTTCTAAGGAACGAGGAGTACAGCACTCTATCCATTCATTGTACTATGCAGCCTCCTTAGGCTTTCCCCTCTCCCTCCCTTCTTTCTCCTTCTTCCTCTTGGCACTCCCAGTTGTAAACATTGCTACCAGCTAAGAAAAGGTACAGAGGGGGTGTTGCCCACCCCTCTCTTATTTTATCTTTACTGCAGCCTTCCTTCTGTGCCCACTCACCATAATCCTGCCTTACCACACTCCCTTCCCAATTCTTCCTAGTACCTTTATGGCCCGGGAGGTGAGGGAGGGACCTGTCAGGGGGATTGGATTGTTCTTCCCTGCCCCTCCCCTCCCATTCTCTATGCCTTCCTCTTCTCCCCTCCTCCCCACCCATTTTGAAGGTTCCCTGGGGGTGGTTCCTAGAATAGCTGTCTCTGCGGAGACAAGACACTGAAGGGTAAAGGGGTCAGGATGCTGTTTCTGCAGTCACGTGGCATTTGCTAGTGCCTGTCACCTCTGCTCCCTACCATTCTACCACTCCCCTCAAAACTGTGGCTCTGGGAATAAGGAGCATTGGGTTGAATGTCCACAGAATCTCCTACTTGCCTCTGAAGAAGACTGAGGACTAGAGAGAGCCTCTGTCCAGGCTGAGGAGAATTTGGTAAGACCCCCACATGGTCAACTCTGCCATGGCTAGGACAAGGGCAAGAAATGATGTGTCAGAGATTCTTCTTCCATCATTTCAGTTCCTTCCAATATTCTCCAAACAAATATAATACCTAGATATTTGATGTATGGAAATGGAGAAGAGGGAAGGCAGGATGAGCACGATTTTGTTAACTTGTTACCTATATCTGATGTGTGATATACTCTAAATGATATATTAAAGCTCAGGAAATTCTACAAATGCTTCCACCCACCACCCCCCTCCTGGGGACAGGCGCTATATTAGTGAGATGAGTCACCCACCACCACTTAGGGCTTCAGCACAGAGGGGATCAGACTTGGAAGATTCATTGTGGTATTACCTTCACAGACTGGGTGAGACGGCACAGAGAGGGCTAGGAATATAATAGGTGAGTGGTTTGGGGAGATAAAATGCACATGAAAGGACTCCTTTCTGAAAACATCCAAATTATCAGCAGAGCCGGGTAGAATGATGCTTTAATACTGCTCAGTGGAAAAGTATGAAGTGATTGGATAAATACCGGCAGCATGATTTACTGGTTAGAGTGCTGTCCTTGGCATAAAGAGATACAGATTTGAATCCCATATGAGCTACTTACCAGCTGTGTGATGATGAGAAAGACATTTAACCTCTTAAAGACTCAGTTTCCTCACCTGAAAAATGGGGATGAAAACAGTTTTTCACTCATTACCTCACAGGAGTATAAGGAAGGTGCTTTGAAAACCTTGGAGCAGCATATAAATGTCAATTATTATTATAAATTGATATGCATGTTTTTTCAGTTGCCTCATATAATTAGAAATCTCTCAAAGAATCTGACTGCCTCAGAAAACTCATTCTAATTTTTTTTTTCCACTTGAATTTACCTTGGAGTAGTAGGGTACCTATGTAAGGTCTTTTTCTTGTGGTTGCTGTCCACTGACCTAGAGTAGTGGTCTCCAAAGTAGACACCATGAAATAATCCCCCTTTCCCCCCTAGTTCTTATTACTTCTCTCTGTCTCTCTCAGCAATCAGGGTTAAGTGACTTACCCAAGGTCACACAGCTAGTAAGTGTCCAAGGCTACATTTGAACTCAGTTCCTTCTGACTCCAGGGCTGGTGATTTGTCTGCTGCACCACTAGCTGCTCCTGTGTCTTCTTACCTTTCTAACTGGTGTCCTTGCCTCAAGTCTCCCCCACTCTAATTTATCTTCCACATGGCTACTGAAGCAATTTTCCTAAATTTTGTAATTCTGATCACATTCCTTCTTGCTTAGTAAACTCCAGTGGCTCCCTAATCCCCTTAGCATTAAATCTAAAGTCCTCTGTTTGACATTTAAGATTTTTCATAACCTGATTCCTTTCCACTTTTGGATTATTCTCATACTTTTACCCTTCTCCATCACTTTGTGGTCCAGCCAAGCTGGCTTACTTTGTATTCCTTGCACACAACACTTCATTTCCCATCTCTGTAGCTTTCTATTGGCTGTCCCCCCATGCCTGGAATGCTCTTCCTCCTCACCCCTGCATCACGGGGTCCTCTCAAGACAATGTAAATTTTACCTTCTGGAGGAGGACTTCCTGGGCCCACCAGCTGCTAGTGCCTTCCTGTCTGAGATGACTTTAATTCTACTCCTCCAAATGTATCTTGTGTATACCCACCTCTTTTCATGTTGTCTCTCTTATTAGTATGTAAGCTTCTTGAGGGCAGGGTCCATTTTTTGCCTGTCTTTGGATCCCTAGCACTTAGGACAGTGCCTGGCACCTAGCAAGCACTTAAATGTTTGTGGATTGAGTAATATGGGGTGAGATGAAAAAAGTTTGGAGACCACTGTCCAAATATCATGGAGAATATTAGGAGAAAGGGAGACTCCATAACTTCTAGATAACTCTAGAAGCAAAGAGCAAGAGCTGGGAATGAAATGCATCATACCAGGACATTGAATATACATAACAACCTTTCATTTTGTTAGAGATTTTAATTATGCAATAAAAGTTTAAATCAGGGGGGCAGCTAGGTGGTGCAATGGATAGAGTCCTGCCCAGGAGTCAGAAAGACTCATCTACCTGAGTTCAAATCCAGCCTCAGACACTTACTAGCTGCTTGATCTTGGTCAAGTCACTTAACCCTGTTTGCCTCAGTTTCCTCATCTATAAAATAAGATGGAGAAGGAAATGGCACACCACTCCAATATCTTTAACAAACAAACATACAAACAATCAAGCAAACAAACTAAATCAAATGGGGTCGATGAAGTATTACACATGACTGAATGACAACAAAAGATTATTAAGCATGAAGGTATATGGGGGTCTTGTCTCTAGGATATTGATTTAGGTAATTGGGAATTAGACAGGAGGGGAGATATTACTGGATACAGATGCCATTCTGGAACCTTCGAGCCCCACTAGGTAAGAACATTTCTAGAGACATGCAAACATTAAATCTTTTCTTCTGAATTTGTACTTGTGTGCTTTTTCTAAAGAAATAAAGGAATCAATCCCAAGAGAATCATAAATCCAGAGCTGAAATGGACCTCAGAGACCAGCTAGTACAATCTTCTTCATTTTAAACTGAGGAAACTGAGTGAGTCCCAAGGGAAGTTAAGTGGTTTGCTCATCATTATAGAGGTAGTAAGTGTAATCACCCCCACCTCCACCCCAGCACAACCTGAGTGAGGGAGTGACAACCTTGTATCACGTGCCGAAGAAAGTGTGGCTCCTAATTGGTGGCGAGAATGTTGATATTTGATGTCACCATTCTTTCAACCAATGAGGAGTCAAATTTACTTCCTTCTACACTTTGCAGCAAAATACTTTCCTTCCACCAGTCAGTTTGAGTGGGAGCTCAGTTACTTAAACTCCAGAGGGAGGATTTGAACCCAGGTCCTCTAAATTTTCAGTCAATGCCTTTTTTCACTGCTTCCCTTTTAGGCAGTCAGAACAGAGAGCAAGGCTCTCCTGTCTCCTTAAAGACTGTCGGTCAAGTTAGTTCAGTGAGTCTAGGAGCACACTGAGGCTTAGCTTATGCAAATCTATGTAAATGACCATGCAGATGATCAAAAAATAGTGCACACATTTCCATTCCCCTCAACTGGAGAGATTTGGCTCCTACCCTTCTTCCTTTAGCAGAGAAGGAAGCTTAAAAACAAACTACAGCTTTGCATGGAAAAAAAAAAAAACGGCCCAGGGGCTTATTTTTTATTTGTGAGTTTCATTGGGATTTCTCCACATCTTCCCCCAACCTGTAGCTGTGAGGTCAAAGCATGAATCCAAATGAATAGGCAGACCTAGTCTGACCTAGGCAATTCCTGAAGGAACATGCTGGATGGGGAAACCTGACAATATTGTGTGAGGATGCCAGTTTTATATTTTCCTGTTCTCAAGCTCTGTGTGAAGGGCCTCTTCATCCAGCCTGCTTTGATTCCTTATAATCAGTATGCCCTAGGCCTCTATTATCCATGTCTGCATGGAGGAAAAAATAAAACCTCACATTGTTTTTCATTAAATTAAATTTTCAGCAGATAATTGAGATGCGCCTATAAAGGAGTCTGTGCTAATAATTGCAATAGACAATTTCTATCTCTTGCTCCAACTACCAAATGATAATAACTCATATGTATAATTATTTATTATAAAGATATAATTATATACACATATAATTACATGTAAACATACATGTGCTACTTTGAAGTTTGGAAAGCTCTTTTCACAAATTATCTTAGTCAATTCTTTCAACAACTAAGCATCAATGAAAAAGGTGCTAGATTTTCTCCCATTTTACAGATGAGGAAACTGAGGTTCTAAGAGATTAAGCAATTTATCCAGGGTCACTCAACTACTAAGTGTCTGAGAAAGAATTTGTTTCTAGGTCTTCCTGGATTCAGGTCCAATATTATATCCACTAGGACCCTTGTCCTGCATCTTGGTTGTCTCTCTTACATTAGCCTAGCAGGTACCTGAGAATTCTTTAACCCTTAACTTTACTTTTTCTTCCCAAAGGGACTCAGGAAAGTTCTTCTGCAATGTCCAAGGGAGAAATACTCAGGGGTCTTGTTCTGATATGAACTAGGGATAGAATATTAGAACTAGAAAAGAATTCAGAAATCATCTAGTCTACCCCACCCCCAATTTTACAGATGAGGAAAATGAGAACTAATGAGTAAATTGCCAGGGGTCACCCATCTAGTCAGTGGCAAATCTAGGAAGGCAACACATTTCTGCTATAACACTTCTGTGAATTTGTTCCAACATAATTGATATGTTAGGGAACAATTTTAGCAAATTTTACATTTGCTTATGTGTGATTTCGTCCACTGGAAGCAGTGAGAATGCAGACAACGATGCCGATCCTCTTATTCTGTGTGTGTGTGTGACTGATGAAGTTTTTGAGTGCTGTGTCCCTGACCACAGTTTTCCTATAAGCCCTGTGGTTTTTATAGTGTGATCTTGCAATGATTGATGATTTTTATGAATGCTTCTTCCTGTTACAACAGAACTGACTGTATAAATCTTCTGACTCCCATTTTGGTGCTTTTTCCACCATATAAACTGTTGTATTCTTTTCTTTCATCCCTCCATTAAAGATCACTCATACAAAGAGAGCAGGGAAACAGGTAGCATCTCTAGCAATTAGTAGATATACCGAGCTGCCAGTGCGAGCCTGCAGACGCATGTGCTGTGAGCATGGGGAGGCTGGCAGGATGCATTGAGAATAACTGAATCTCCTTGACATTTCATTAAGAGGTGAGAGAAAGTCCCTTGCATGCTTACTTAGGGATTAGTGTCACACTGCTGGGCTCCTTAGCAGGCTGAAGGCCCTGTCTACAAACTCTTTAAGAAACTACAACTGGAGAAAAACACAGAAGCTGCTAAGCCACGTCTTTTCAGTGATGGTTTTTTGGCTGTAATGGAGGATGAATCAAGCAAAAGATGTACTCCTCAGATAGACAGCAAGCAAATACCCAAACACATAATCATTCCACAGTCTGCTACATCTGGAATATTGCTTCTGAATTACCCATCAGACCATGAGCTCCGTTCTTTTCTGAGACTCAAGACTGAGCAGCCACGGTGAACATAAGAAAGAAGAGAATTTAGGGACTATTTCGTTCAGTAACCTTATTTTCCAAATGAGATAAATTCTAGAGACATGAACTGACATCCAAGGCTACTTAACTAAGCATCTGTAATGAAGGGCCAGGACAGCATCCCAGGTCACCTGACTCCCATCTACTTCCCCTGCTTTCTACCTCATTAGAACAAAATTCCTTTTCCTGATGCTTTTGTACATAATTGTCTTCTTCTATGAGAATGGAAGGTCATGGAAGGTATAAATTGAGTGTCTCATTTTATATACATATATATGTATACATACATAAACATAGATACATTCATTTCAGCCATGTCTGACTCTTCATGACCCCATTTGGGGTAAAGTAGTTTGCTACTTCCTTTTCCAACTTTTTTTTTTTTTTTTTGGTGAGGCAATTGGGGTTAAGTGACTTGCCCAGGATCACACGGCTAGTAAGTGTTAAGTGTCTGATGCTGGATTTGAACTGAGGTCCTCCTGAATCCAGGGCTGGTGCTCTATCCACTGTGCCACCTAGCTGCCCCTCCAACTCATTTTACTGAAGATGAAACTGAGGTAAACAGAATTTAGTGACTTGTCCAGGGTCACACAGTTAGTAAGTGTCTGAGGCCAGATTTGAACAATTCTTCCTAACCCTAGGCTCAGCACTCTATACACTGAACAACCTAGCTTCCTACATAATCACACATACCACATGTACACAGTCCAAAAAATGTGCATGTATACAGCATATACACATATGCATATATACAAGTGTGCATACATGTGTATATAAGCACACAGTAATACACATGTGTATAGTTGCATATACACATATATGCCCAGTACTTAGCACAATGCCTATCACAGTGGTTGGAAAAGAGTAAGCTCTTAATAAATGCTCATTCATTCTTTTTTTTTTTTTTGGCAGGGCAATGAGGGTTAAGTGACTTGCCCAGGGTCACACAGCTAATAAGTGTCAAGTGTCTGAGGCTGGATTTGAACTCAGGTCCTCCTGAATCCAGGACCGGTGCTTTATCCACTGTGTCACCTAGTTGCCCCTCATTCATTCTTAATTACTCCTTTTAGATTAACAATGACACTTAAGAGTCACCTCAAATTTTTGTTTCTGACAGGAGCATCCATATATTATAGATCTCTATCTTCCTCAGATCAACCACTATAGATTCATCATTCATGAGTTTTCCTAAGTCTTTCTTGAATCTCTTTACGATTTTTCCAATCTGTATCAACAACTACACCAAGGTAACAAGATCTATGAATTGACTACTTTCATTATATCATGTAATTCTGGCATTCTTTCCAACTATGAGGATTATCCTTGGGAAATCATATCTCCTCAGGGGAATTTGTAGGAATCCTGGTGTCTACATGAGAGGAACCCAGGCTTAGTGAATAGAGAAAGCAGGCCTCTTCTCTAGGTAGCACCCCGCCCCCCCCAATGCCTGTCCCAAAAATGCGTTGCCTCTGTGGCCCTGAACAAATCTCAAGCTTCAGGGAAAATACTGCCTATATTGGTAGAGAAAGTTCCCTATGCCAGAAAAATCACAAGTCCAGTCTCTATCCCTAGTGGTCTCAGAGCCTGAGTAAAGTCAATAGAGCCAGCAAAAAACATGCCATAGTAGGCAAAATTATTTTTTAGTCATTTTAGATTTATTTAGATTTTCTCTAGTCCCATTCTTTACATATGCCCCCTTTCAAATCTCCTTGCCAGCACCCATTCTGTGTATCACTCCTGAATATTAATAATTATCCTTATAAATCACTATATGTATAGAGAAAATATTATATATAAACTTAAATTTATTTTTACATATAATTTTATTATAAAATTATTTTATTATGCACATACATTTATGAATACAAAATTTAAAAAGAATTTTTATTATAGCTTTTATTATTGCTGATTATCATAGTGGACATTTGCAAACATCAAACCTGATTTTCTCTGTAGCCCTTGCTCTCAGATGACTGTCAAATAATGTCCTTTAAGGTATTAGGTAATAACTAGTTTAAGCTTTCACTCCTCCCAGGAGTCTCCCTACCTCTTTCTTCCCTCCTCCCTTCTCCCTCTTTCCATCCTTCCTTCCTTCCTTCCTTCCTTCCTTCCTTCCTTCCTTCCTTCCTTCCTTCCTTCCTTCTTTCCTTCCTTCCTTCCTTCCTTCCTTCCTTCCTTCCTTCCTTCCTTCCTTCCTTCCTTCCTTCCTTCCTTCCTTCCTTCCTTCCTTCCTTCCTTCCTTCCTTCCTTCCTTCCTTCCTTCCTTCCTTTCTTCCTTTCTTCCTTCCTCCCTCCCTTCCTTCCCTTCTCTCTTTTCTCAAAAGAAATGGTGGATTTGGAAATTCCATGACAAAAGATTTGGGTAGAATAGTGGAAAGAGTTTTGGATTAACAATCAGGAGAACTGGATTCCACTTCCAGGTCTACCTTTAACTCCTGCCTGAGTCATTTCCTATAGCTGAATCTCATTTCTCCATTGATAAAATGAGGGGACTGGACTGGATGATCTTTAAGATATCTTCTGGTTCTAATATCCTTGTATGATTGAGTGAGCTGGGAGAAACTTTTATTTCTGAGGTCCTGATAGTTTCTCTCCCGTTAGTGTGATATGTTGTTGTGCAGATTGTTCTTCAATCGTGTTCAACTCTTTGTGACCCCATTTGGAGTTTTTTGGCAAAGATACTGGAGGGGTTCGCCATTTCCCTAACGCATTTTTCCATATGAAGAAACTGAGGCAAACTGGGTTAAGTGACTTGCCCAGGGTCACACAGTTAGTGTCTGTGGCTGAATTTGAACTTAGGAAGATGAGTCTTCCTGACTCCGTGCCCTACACTCTATTTATGGCACCCCTCAGCTGCCCTTGTGTTGTATAGAGGTAATGCATTGTGAAACAGCAGAAATGCATTGAATTAGGGGACACAGAGCTTCGACCTTTGTCTCAGGGCTGTTACTTCTTGTGTGACATTGAACACATTGCACAACCTCTCTAGGCTTCAGTTTCCTCACATATAAAATGAAAGGGTTAGTAGAAGGTCTCTAAGGTTCCTTCCATCTCTAAATTTATGACCCTAGGATGCTACCAGCTCTAGAGTCAATGATCCTAGCAAATAGCCATCCCACTTACTGGAAAGTTCAGCTTTGCAATTCCTTTCTCTTTTCTTTCTTTCTTCTTTCTTTCTTTCTTTCTTTCTTTCTTTCTTTCTTTCTTTCTTTCTTTCTTTCTTTCTTTCTTTCTTTCTTTCTTCCTTCCTTCCTTCCTTCCTTCCTTCCTTCCTTCCTTCCTTCCTTCCTTCCTTCCTTCCTTTCTTTCCTCTTGTTTCTTTTTGGTGAGGCAATTGGAGTTAAGTGACTTGCCCAGGGTCACACAGCTAGTGTCAAGTGTCTGAGGACAGATTTGAACTCAGGTCCTCTTGAATCCAGGGCCAGTGCTCTATCCACAGCACCACCTAGCTGTCCCTACTTTCTTTTCTTTTCTTTTCTTTTTTTGGTGAGGCAGTTGGGGTTAAGTGACTTGCCCAAGGTTACACAGCTAGTAAGTGTTAAGTGTCTGAGACCGGATTTGAACTCAGGTACTCCTGAATCCAGGGCTGGTGCCATTTAGCTGCCCCTCTTTCTAGCTGCCCCTTCTTTTATTTTTTTAAGTTAGTTTTACCAATGCATTTTATTTGTACATTATAATTATTTCAGTAAATATCTGTTCTCCTTCCTCTTCTCTCCACTCCCGAGAAGAATCCCTCTCTGTAACAAAGTTATTGAATAACAGGGAAACATCCCATAGCCAGGGGTTCTTAACCAAATTCAAATTCATGGTTCCTGCATTACAGACTCCTGCCATAGAGTCCTCTCTTCTGACAATGTCTACAACATTCTGTCCCACTCTCTACCTAGAGGAGCTTTGCCTCCCTTCTCAATATTCAATTCAGAAAGGCAGAGCCTTCCTTTTATTAAGAAGGTACAGCAACCATGAGCCCCTCTGAAACCTCAGCTGGTGACCTTTCTGATAAGACAACCAAACCAAAAGGAAAAAAAAAAGCCAGTTTTTGAAGCCTCAAGCTCCTGTCTGCCACCTGAAATTCTGGGGTTTTGATGTGATCCTCACAGGCCGCATCAAATGCAGCTTTTCAAAATCCCAACTCTGAATTGAGATAAAACATTTTGATGAAGGTGTCATTCCCCTTCCCTCCTCCAAATTCTGCAAACCCTCAGTTTTTCCTTTCTCATTTTCATGGCCAAAGCAGAACGACAAATTTGTTTTTCATTCATGAAAACAGTCCCACGGCTTATGTCTTCTGAGCAATGGAGACTTTGAAAGGGCCACTAAACAGAGCCATGAAAGCAAACGTCTCAAAGAATTCTTTTGACCTGGGAGCTTGGAGTTACAGCTTCATTCTGCTTGAAAGTAACCTACTTTCCTAAAAGCCTCACTTGTGAAAAGAATACACCAAGACAATCCTCCTTTTAGTTTTACATGGGATGGAAAGCAAAGTAAGCCTTCAATAAATACAAAGTATACATCACCTACCACTGGCCCTGATTAGAACATTGAAATGAATCATTAAGGAATACCATATACGATAAACACTTTTGAACCTATAGCTATAGCTTAAGAAAATATTTACCTTCGGAGAGAGATAAGATAATAGACTAATACAAAGGTACCAGATAACGTATTATTAATTTCTCTATTTTTTTGGTCCCAAAGGAATACCCCTTAGGTACAAAGTTCTCTATCTTACCTACTTGGCTATACTTTATAATTTATTTATTATCATATGAGGGATATGTGAAGGATGCTGTTTTATCCATGCAGGTTATGTATGTCCTCATGAGTCCCTCTAGATATGGCTTGCAAAAAGGCAAGGACAGATATCTAAATTCTCTTCCCACTATCCATTTTCAGGGGAGACTCTTATTTCTCCAAGGAAGGGATTAGATCCAGAGTCTCTCTTCTATTCTCCTTAAAGAAAGTGTGTACTGGGTTAGAATTACATCTTTCTGTTCCTCTATATATTGTTAATCTAGGGGGAATAATTTTTAGATCCAAGTTGAGTTGATATCCCTTAATGAAGGAGTACCCCATGTTCTATATCCAAGGCTTGACTCCCTTCCTACCAAAAGCCAGTTCCACAATGAACACACAGAGCAAAGAGTAAATAAACCCATTTATTCAAACAGAGAGCAAGTATACATGTGAGGGGCAGCTGGGTGGCACAGTGGATAGAGCACCGGCCCTTGATTCAGGAGGACCTGAGTTCAAATTTGGCCTCAGACACTTGACAACTTACTAGCTGTGTGATCCTGGGCAAGTCACTTAATCCCAATTGCTTCACTAAAAAAAAAAGTATACATGTGAGAATATTTACCAGATAATACACAAAGGGCAATTAACTCTCCTACTGGGAGCAAGATAACTTTATTCCATCAAGAGAGAGTCCAGATCTCACACAAGGTGAACTTAACCTAGAGTCTCTAGATTAGTAAGTTGGGGAAAGGAACATGACCAAGGTTCTAGCTCCTTTACATGGCAGTTGTTTCCTAGTCTTTTTCTCTCTTGAGGGACCTGAGGAGGGTCTGGAATCATATATTATCTCTCTTGAAGCTGGAAGACAGAAGACTCATCTTTCTTCTCTTTGGTTCTTGCCAACTCTACCATTCAGACTGGCAAAAAGTATGGAATAATCAATTTCCCCTGATGAAAATAGTTCAAGCAAATGGCTCTTTAAGTTAAGGGTAAATTTATTAATGTTATTTTACTGGAATGTTTTTATATTTTTTTACCTTTAATGATGAGATTTTCAAAAATGTGTTGCCTACTTAAGTGTGATTTTTTAGAAAATTATCCCTTGAAGCAACAGACTTTTCCCAGAGGAACACATTTTCAATTTAATAAAAGAAATCAATATAAAATGTTGGTTCAATTTTATTGACTTTTTTTATAACTCAAGCTTTGGACATGTTCCTATTATTGTTAAGTGAGCTACAACTCAATACCAATCATGTAGTATAGAAATCAGTACTGGGAGGGACCTTCGAGATCATGTAATCCCAAACTTCTTAAACTGTGGGTCTTGTAACTGAATGGGAGATTGTGAAAAATTTGGCAACAGTAAAAGGTTACGTATATCTATTTTATGTAACTATATACTTGGGGTCGCATCGAAATTTCTCAGGTGAAAGGGGGTTGTGAGTAGAAAAAGTTTAAGAAGCCCTGATCTAATCTATCCTGGTTATTTTACAGTGTAGAACACTGAGGGACCAGAGAGATTAAGTCATTTGTCTAAGGTCACAAAATAAAGATTACAGTTTTTCAGGTCTTTTGCTGTAAAACTATGATTCCCTTAAATCACTTCACATTTGCTCATAATCTAGTCTTTGTCTTTTAGGTGTCACATCAAGAAATTTCCCTATTGTTAATTAATATTTGTCTTTTCGGTGTTCCTTCAATTTGCCATCATAAAAACAGATTAGAACAAGAGGAAAGAGGGGCAGCTAGATGGCGCAGTGGTTAAAGCACCAGCCCTGGATTCAGGAGTACCTGAGTTCAAATCTGGCCTCAGACACTTGACACTTACTAGCTGTGTGACCCTGGGCAAGTCACTTAACCCCCATTGCCTAAAAAAAAAAAAAAAGAAAAGAAAAAAAAAAGAACAAGAGGAAAGAAACATCAACTTCTAATTCATGTCAATGAAATATTTAGATATGTTGGTAATTTAAAGAAACTGAATTTTCTCACACTGGAATCAGGAATGGGGTCTGGGGTTTAGGGAGTTCATTACTTATTGGTTTAATTAAAAAGCCAATATGTATTCTCAGAAAAAGAGATAGGATATTTATGTGGCAAAACCAGGGAAAACAGAGGGATACCCTAAATACTTTTTTTTTAAGTGAGGCAATTGGGGTTAAGTGACTTGCCCAGGGTCACACAGCTAGTAAGTGTCAAGTGTCTGAGGCTGGATTTGAACTCAGGTCCTCCTAATTCCAGTACCAGTGCTCTATCCACTGCGCTACCTAGCTGCCCCTTTAATTTTTTTTTTTGGTTTGTTTTTTTTTTAAGTGACACCCTAAATACTTTACCGGTATGAATGAAGTATAAAAAGACTTAGATTTAGGTCTCCAGTACTTTGAGTGGATTCTTTGTGGTGAATCTGTGGGGGAACATGGACAAGAATCCTAAAGGCATGAGAAGGTATAAATGGATTATAATCTGCACCAATGAAGGTAATATCTAAATTTATAAGTAAAGATAACAGCAATAACTAGCATTTATACAGCTCATTTTAAAGTTTGCAAAGTGCTTTTCAAATATTCTCTTATTTAATCCTCACGACAAGCCTGGGAGGTATGTCCTATTATCCCCCACCTCCTTTTTCAAATTAATAAATTGAGGCAAACAGAGGTTAAGTGACGTGTCTAGGGTCACACAGCTAGTAAACATCTGGGATAGGAGATCCATTAAAGCACTGTAGTATTAGAGTCTGGAAGTCTGCCTCTGAGAATAAGGTAGTCAGTTATAATGGAAGGAGACTTTCAGAGGTAATTAAGCCTTTCTCCTGAATGATAAGCAAGATAACTTTGAATTAAACCAGAGGAATGGCTTTCTTTCAGTGGCTTTTTGTGACCTCTTTGGTCCTCTTCAAGAATGAAGGATGGAAAAAAAAAGAATGAAGGATGAGCAACAATAACAATATCATGGTCTCTAGGATGTTGTGAGAGAAAAATGAAATATTTGTAAAGTGTTTTGCCAGCCTTAAAATTCTATTTAAATACTAGCTATTGTTATTGTCATTGTTGTTGTTGTTTTTAACAAATCTTTCAGTCTGGGATTTAAAGTCCTCCACTGAGGGCTAATCTTAGTCAATTGTCTTATTGATTTACAAACTCTAATCTTACTTTCCAATTTTATTTCATTTGATTTTTCTTGCTTTATTCTCCATTACAATTAAACTGGCCTTTAGTCATAACCCATATGAGAAATTGGTTTTTTTTAAATAAATAAATTGCTATAGATTTTAAAATTTGTTATTTCTACATTTTTGCTATTTTCCATTTTATCCCTTCTGTTAGAGGGTACCATCCCTGTGAAGAAGAAGAAGAGGAAGAGGAAAAAGAGGAGGAAGAAAAAACCCATTTCAGCAAAGCAAATCAACACATCAAAAAGTCTGCCAACATATGCAGAATTTCAAACTTATAGTCCCTCATCTCTGCTAAGAAAGCAGGGAGAGTGCCTTCTCTTGTCTCCTCTTTGGAGCCAAGTGTGGTTATTATTTCACATCATTTAGTTTCTATTGTTCTGTTGTTACCATTCCTTTTTTCATTGTTGTGCTCATTATGTGTACTGTTTTTCTGGTTCAGGAAGAGAAATCTCTGAAGTTTCTCTCTTCTAGATTTATCCTTGGTGGGGTTGGCTAACAGCTGCCCCGTGCCCTTAGCATAATAACTTTCTATGTTTACATCTGAATAATCTCACCAGAGAAGTACGTCACTACCTAGAAGGGAAAAACTATGAGAGAAAAGATGCCTATGTTGGGAAAAGCAGAGCTGATCAGGTTAGGTGGAGGGCTGAGCTAAAGACTGTTAGCTCAGTAATGAAATGCATCAGTGCCATAACAAACTCAGTTATAGGCTAATGTTCCTGGCTCTACACAATGAGGTTGGTTAAGACTGACTTCAATTTAAATGAATGGAACTCAGGCTTGTAATGAGAAGAAGTATGATGTAAGCACTGAGAGACCAAGAGCATATTAGGAATGATTTCTAAACCAGCAACAGAAGCAGGAGCCCAGATTTCCTTAATGAAATAGCATGGTAAAGTGAAAAGGTTGTGGGAAGTAGAGGCAGAGGACCTAGGTTTGTGTTTTATTTCTGTCACCTCTTGCTTGGGTGACCTTGGGCAAGACACTTAAGCTATCTAGATCCCAGAGAGAGGGCTTGGATCACTGACCTCTACAGACTCTCCCAGCTTTAGCTCTGTGAACCCATGAGGTGCTCAGTCACTTTGCTGATACATTCAGTGACACATGTCCCAATTTAATCACTGCCTTCCACAGGGCTCATGTGTTTTAAGTGGTAGAGAATAATCTTCCATGATCCATAAGTCTTTGAGTGCCTAGTGGGTACCTAGCCTGGACCATAAGGGAGTTCAAGATCTGGATGGGCAGAGAAGACATACATATGGAGGAAATGAAATAACACTATTATATGACAGATGGCTTGGTAGTATATGGGGGGGGGAGGAACAAATACAATGAGTGCTCAGCTCTTACTGGGAAGATATCACTATGGGCTGAAGTCATCAGGGAAGTCTTCGTGGACTGAGGAAGAAGTCATATTGAGCCTTAAACAATGACTACCATCTGGAAAGGTGAGAAGGAAGGTGGAAAAGCAATAGCAAAGGCATGGAGTCAGAAAAAACCCAACAACTCTAAAATACATTCAGGGGATAGTAAGAAGAGTAGATGATAATTAAGTATTACCACTGGAAGTACAGATCAATATGAAAATATGAATGCAACTCTACTAGTTTCATGGGGTCTACTGAGTTACTCTCTCTACTTGCTCTCTACCTATAGGAACAACTGGGAAAGTCAGCAGGGGACAAACATCAGAGCCATTTCTTCTCTCAAGGTCTACTATTTGGAAGGAGGAATACCAGAACATTGGTACATCTTCCATCTTGATGTGATGAGAGGCATAAAGAATAACTCTGGGCTTGGAGTTAGAGAATTTGAGTCTGCTGCTTACTAGTTCTGTAGCCTTGGGCAACTCAGTCAGTCAATTAGTATTTCTCGGGGGCTTATTTCATGCAAGAACTGTGCTCAGTACTGGGGATACCCTCAACTATGGGAAACAGGATTGATAGAGAGTGAAATCCCTGCCCCAGACCTTCAAAGTGGATTTCAAGGAAATTAGGATCAAAGTAGGACTAGATTTCTTGACTCTAGGAACTCTAAGTTATTTTCCCTTTTAGAGAAGAGGGTAATAATGCAAGTCTCAAGGATGTATAGGTATCTGAGAGAGAAAGAAAACCAATACTGAGAGGAGAATTGACTTGATTTTTTAATGGGCTCAAGCATTGGTTTCTTTCATTTTTGGTTGATGTTGAGTTTAATAAAACCTGTACTACATTTGATATCTTCTTGTCATGAGTTCTAGAACAAGAGCTGAAGATCATTTTATATTTCTAAAAAAAATAAGATCTAAGCCTGAAGCAAATTCTGAGATTCCCAGGGAAAATTTCTGAGTGGGGACATGATTCAAATAAAGAGGTTTGAGTGCTTAGATTTAACTCCTGTAAACTCAGAGCTTGACTTCTGGATCATAAGCTACAATTCTATGTATTAAATAGCATCAGAGAATCCCAGAGTTAGAAGGGACCTCAGAGTCCCTAATCAACCATCGCAAATGAAGACCCTCAGTCTAGATAATATACCCAATGAGTCATTAAGCTTTTGCTCAAGAATTTCTAGTGAGAATGAACAAAATACTGTCTTAGGCAGCCATTCTCCTTCTCAATGTCCTTTTTGTTAGAAAGGTTTTGCCTTATATTTAGCTTAAGTTTGTCTCATTACAACTTCCATCCATTACTCCTTGTTGTGCACTGTGGGCCCAGGCAGAACAAGGCTAATCCTTCTTCCTTGGGTTAGCCTGAGGCATCTTGTTCAGACTCTATTCTGCCTCCAGAGGCAGAATAGGAAGCTTATAGATAGAAACAGCCAGAGAGACTAATGAATCCATAGATGTAGCTGCTGATCATCAAAAGAATTGTACCAACCAATGTACAATTACATGGTAGCTTACTTCTTACTGATGTATGCAAAGGTGCCTTGGGTCTACTTAGGCTAGAATGGTCCATTTTTAAAGGGCTCTCACTTCATTTCTTTATTCCTGACTTTGAACAGTATAAACCCAAACTTTTGGAGGCACTTTGTCTTGGCAGAGCTGACTAGTTCCTGTTAGCCCTCATCCATACTTTGATATGACCCAAATTAGCATAAAAAGAACTTCCATGATTACATCACAAGCTAGTGAATGTACTTTCTGTGTTCTTTTTTTTCATATGGCTAAATTGTGAATATCATTGTTATTATTTTTGGTATAGAACTGTGATTTTACTGATCTGGGGGATTCCTAATATGTAAACTCCCTCCCCCAATAAAGGTCACCAATCTTGACTATAATTTATAACCTTAGAGAGTTGTCCAGGGGCACAGAAGATTTAAATGGCCTGTCCATGGCCACACAGCTAGGATGCATTAGAGCCAGGACAGGAATCCAGGTCTGTCTGACTTTAAGTCTGGTCCCTGATCTACTATATCAGGTCATTTCTAGCACAACTGCACCCTGGGGTTGCTTCAGGTATGAAAATTATACATAATAGGAATAGTGATGAAAAAAGGGTGATGCAGAGAAAAATCATCAGAACCACAGTTAATGCATATATGTTAATTATGTTTAGACAGAGAGTGAGCAAGCAAGAGGAAGGAAGGAAGGAAGGAAGGGAGGAAGGAAGGAAAGATGGAAAGAAAGAAGAAAAAGGTGAGAAAAAAAGGAGAGAGGAAAAGAAGAAAAAGGAAGAGAAGAAGAAAGGGAGGAAGGACAGAAGGAAGAAAAGAAGGAAGGAAGGAAGGAAGGAAGGAAGGAAGGAAGGAAGGAAGGAAGGAAGGAAGGAAGGAAGGAAGGAAGGAAGGAAGGAAGGAAGGAAGGAAAAATGAAGAAAAACTAGAGGTACTGGAGCTTGCTTTTTAATTCACAAAATCACAGAATCTCAGAGTTAGAAGTATGGTCCAGAGTCCATCTAATCTAACTCCAATTTGAATAATAGTCCCTTCTAAACACACCCAGTAAGTGGTTATCCAGCCTCTAGTCTCTTCTTTAATCTTCCAAGAAGTGAGAACCTACTACCTCCTATCACAGCCTAGTGTAAAGGGGAAGAAAAGAAGCATATGGAGGCAGGAAGACCTGGGGTAATTCTCTAACATTTACAATCTCTTTGCCCATTAATAGCTTATATAACTTCTCTTAACCTCAGTTTCCTCACCTATAAAATGGTGACTGTAGCATCCTCACAAGATTGTTCTCAGATTAATCTGAGATGTATGTAAAAATATTTTGTAATCCTTCAGGCTCTACATAAATGCTATTTATTAGGTCATTTCTCCCTTACATCAAACCTAAATCTGTCTCTGCGATTTCTACTCACTGTTTCTGGTTCAGCCCTGTGGAGCTGAGCAAAATGAACATAATCCTTCTTCTGTATGGCATTCTTCAAATACTTGAAGACTGCTATCCTAGCCCCCTAATCCTTCTCTTCTCCAGGCTAAACTTCTCCAGTTTCTTTAAATGAATTTTAGATTTCAATTTCAAAGTCCTTTATCATTCTACTTGCCCTCTACTGGACAGTCTCCAGATTATCAATCTCCTTCCTAAAATTTGGCATCCAGAATACCAATTTGTTCCCATGGTCTGACCAAGGCAAGGCAGCAGATCCAAACATCTAGACTATCTCTCATAATGCTTCTCTTAATTCAGATTAAGATTTAAGTCACTTTGGGGTAGGGGAAGTAAGGAGAGCTGCTCCTAACAGCATTGACTTTTATGACCTAGTGCATAGCTAAATCCCCTACATCTTCTTTGGAAGTACTCGCACCTAGCCATGGCTCCGCCATTTTGTACTCACGAAATTGAGTTTTTGAACTGAAGCAAAACAGCTCACATTCATCCCCATTAAATTTCTTCTTCTTAGATTATGTTCAGCGTTCTACTTTGTTGAGATCTTGTTGTATCCTGATTCAGCTATCCAGTGAGCTTGAGGGATGACAATGTGTTTTACATTGATCTCACTTAAACCTCAGAAGAACCCTGTGAGATAGATCCTGTGGTTATCATCATCACATTCAACTTTCTGTCATTTACAAATAATATGGGTGTTATCTATACTTTTATCTAAAACACTGAGTTTTTTAAAGTTAGATAGTACAAGACCCAGAACAGATCCCTGGGATATTCCCTGAGAGGCTTTCTTATGACCCATTGAACCAGTTATTAATCAAGTAATGAATCCTAATAACTATTATCCATGCCTCTCCATTGTGTCTATGAGAGATTCTGTTAAATTCTTCATTCCAATCTAATTAAACTATCTGTAGCATTCCTCTGATCTATCAAGATACTAATCCTGTAAAAAAAAAAAAAAGAAATGAGGTTAGTCTGAGACGGCTAGCTTCTGCTGAAGCCATGTTGACTCTTCATGACCCCTTCTTTTTCTTTTGGTTCATCATCCATTCCTTTAATGGTACATTCTAGATTTTTTTGTCAAAAAGAGGAGCTCACTGGTCTAGAACCTATAGATTCCATTTCCTTTTCTTTTTGAAAATCAGGAAAACATTTGTCCTTTTTTTCAATAAATTTTGGTTCAATATGGTTCTCTTTAAATAAAGTCCTGTTCTCCATTGTCTTTCAAATATAACTTTTTTAATAGCATAGGATGTTAGTTCACTGGGGCCAGATAACTTGAATTTATCAAAGGCAGTGCCTTGCTTTCTTACCATTATCCTAATCATTTTGTATATTTGCTTTCTATTAGCCTTTTTTTTTTTTTTGCTTTATCCTTTTCAGTCCAAAGATCATTCTCCTTGGAAGAGAAAACAGAAGTAAAAGATAAGTAGTGTTACCGTCTCACCATTATCCATTATCAATAGCCCATTCTACCCTAGCAAATGTTTGTCCTACCCCTTCTTTGATTATCCTCCTTTTCAAAATATAATTGGAAGAAAAGCACAAAACCCATTTTTCTGGGTTTCCTTGCTAACCCTCATACACTATAAACTTGACCTCTCTTGATCTTGTTCGTATAGGACCATGCCATCCTTTTGTATTTGTTTTCTATTGACTGTCCTTGTTTCCATCTTCTGTATAAATCTTAAAAACTAAGTTGGTAGCTGAATTCCCTACACATGAACATCACTTTCTTCTCATTTTCCTCCTTGTCAGAATTATTTCTCTTTGTGTTTCCAGAGTTTCATCTTTTTGAATGTCTCACTCCTCCTGGGCTGATTTCTCTTTTTCGAATTTGTCTCTGGAATCTTACCTGTCCTCCATCTGAACCTACCCACATCTGCTTTACCAAATATTAGGACACATATCATAGTCTGACTAGATTTCCTTTAACAAATGCTAAGATCAAGTGATCACATCCCCAAGGCTCTCATAAAATGCTCCTCTGAAATAATTTCTTCTTTGTTTTTGAGAATCAGATCTAGCACCAATCTAACTTTTTATTCCTTCCACCTTTTCAAGGCTGAAGTTATCATTAAATTTAGTCATTATAACAAAGAAACAATTTTTTTTTGGTTCTGCCTTGTTAAATTGTAATCATTTGGGGCAGCTAGGTGGCGCAGTGGATAGAGCACCAGCCCTGGAGTCAGGAGTACCTGAGTTCAAATCCGGCCTCAGACACTTAACACTTACTAGCTGTGTGACCCTGGGCAAGTCACTTAACCCCAATTGCCTCACTAAAAAAAAAAAATTGTAATCATTTTATGTAAGATTTTTTACCCCTTCATTTGTATGTTTATTTGATTATTTTTGTTGAAATTATTCATTTTAAAATTAAATAATCGCTAAATTTATATAATGTTATGGTGTAAAGACCTCTGGATTTGGAGGCAGAGGACCTCAATTTAAATGCTATTCTGGCCACTTGCTAACTGTTGAACTTGAGCAACTTGATTAATCTTCTTACCCTTCCGTTTCTTCCTCTATAAACTGAGTGGTTCGGAATATTTGGCCTCTAGGGTCTGTCCTGGTTCTAAATCTGTCATCCTATGACCTTATCTGACCCTCAAAACAACCCTATGTAGGTGATATCTTCTTTTTATCTGTGTCATGAAACTGAGGCTCACATAGGTAAACCAACTTCTCCATGGTAACAGAGATCATAAGTGTCATAGGAAAGAAGGATTCCAACCCAGGGTTTCTTCATTTCAAGTTCTGCTCTCTTTCCATTCTATCACACTGTCTTTCAGGGAATTACTAAAAAGCATCTCTCATATCCATTTATCTGATCTAGATCATAAACAGAGGAGGTTGCTATGCTTAAAAGCAGCTGCCTACAGAGAATGATTTGAGGGTCCCAAAGTATCTCTCTTGGAGACCTGACAGATGCTGCTAGACAATTCTTGCTATTACAGCCAGTCCTTTCACATTATCTAACCCAAATCCCTGCAAAATGATATCTGGAGAGAGAAAAGTTCTCATGACATCTATGAACCCTCTACTAGAGTCGTCCTCTGGTGTCCCATCATGGCATATTGGTTACGTTGGGTTCACAAAGAGAAATCAGCAGAGAATAAGTCCTGGAAGTCCTCCCTCCCACCCACAAACTAGAAAGCCTTAGAGTGCAGACCTGACAGTGCTAGTTGACTTGACTTGGCAATGGGCTATGTATCTTCCAACCCAAGATGGACCTTAGATTATCACCACTTGGCCAACAGTTAGCTAATCAATGTGTTTGGCTATAGGGACTCATGAAATAACTTATTAAAATGTAGAACATCTATGAGCCAAATTTGTGAAAAGAACCCACATGGATGAAATAATCTACCCTTAGAGAATTAAAATATTGTTTACTGTTGCTTCTTCTATATTTCTACTACATCCCTAACTTGATGAGTATAAGCTTTTTGAGCTCATGGATCTATGTCCTCTGGTAGCCTGCAGAGCCCAGCATAGTACTGAGCATATATTAAGTGTTCAAGCATCACATGATTGATCGATTGATTGATTTATGACAAGTGGCACAAAGCCAGAACCCAACCTTATTTACTCAACCATTTTGCTGATGGTCAGCCTTGTCCAAAAGAACATCTAATAATTGGTTCTCTGGTGCTGCTGATGTTATATATTTTCCCTAGTCTCTACCTGTCAGGAGACCTTAGAAGGAGAAATGAAGAATGGACCATTAAATATTTTGTGACTTGTCTCACTTGTCTTAACAATTAAGAAGTTTATTAAGATGAACATCAAAAAAAATTCCCTGATGTAACCTGTCTTGCAGAAAGCTTAGAGGATGATGATGAATGAGTATGCACGGGAAAAGGACGGTTTTGTCAAGGTAAAAAGGAAAGATAGGAAATACCATCCAATACCATTAGAGGAATTAGGGACAGATGTCAATGAATTTCCCTCCTGACCACTCAGGGAATACTGGGGAGCTCAGGCCAGGATGGCATCTGCTTAAGAAAGATGCAAGCAAATATTGCTATAACTTCTGACTAAGATCATAGATTATTAGCTTCCTTTAACCAAAGTCACAAAATTCAAGGCATCCCAAACCTATAACTCTCTAGAAATAATCCCATTCTTCTCCCTGTCTCTATGAGATATCTAGAAGTTTCTAAAGGAATGAGTTCAGGAATGACAAGCAGATCTTCCCAATCTCCCTTGCTCACTGACTACCCACATTTCCTAATTAAAACTTCATTATTTTGGTTTAAATCAAACAGAACTCTCATCTTTTGTGAAAAGTGGAACCACCCCACAAAAGGCAATAGATTAAATCATTTCTATATTCATGTGTGTTTATTAAATCATTTTCTAGAGCAGATTTTAATTAGGGGAAATTCTGATGGAACAGGAACAACTTGGGACAATAGCAAATAGAGCAAATACTAAAGAAATGTAGGACTTGGTGTCTGCATTATCATTTTGCCTCAGATTGGCTCAGGTTTCTGTAGCAAAGAGGATTGCAGGCAGTGTGGGAACATATTGATCTTCTGACATTGGCACAACTCAGGTGGTTCAGAGAGAATGTAACAGGAATGGTGGAACCAGGGTTAGTGCCAATGACTAGCCATGGTGTCCTCTTACAGAAGGAAGGAAAGACCTTGGGGGTATTTTACAGTCACACAGAGTGCAGAGTGTATCCTAAAGGTAGGTGGTTCAGCTGACTAAGATAGTAGGATTTTAGATCTAATAGTGATTTTGGGGGCAGCTAGGTAGTGCAGTGGATACAGCACTGGCCCTGGATTCAGGAGTACCTGAGTTCAAATCCGACCTCAGACACTTGACACTTAATAGCTGTGTGACCCTGGGCAAGTCACTTAACCCTCATTGCCCTGCAAAAAAGTGACTTTTGTAATTATGTGTATTCACTTTGTATTTTGAATTTTCTTTGCATTGGATTATAGATTTAGAGCTGGAAGAGCCCTTAGAAGATGTTGAATCATTTTATAGATGAGGAAACTAAGGCCCAGAAAAAATGAAATGACTTGCCCAGGATCACACAGCTAGTAAGATGAAATAAGAACAGATCTTGTTGTTTGTGTATATGTCCCCCTCCCCTCCCCCACCTACCCCCACCTTCCCCCCCCCAATACATGTAAGTTTCTTTAGGGCAGAGAATGTTTATTCTTCCTTAATGCCTAGCACAATTGTCTGGACCTATCATGTTTAGGGGGTTTAGGGGGTCAACCATTGAGGAAATTCCCTCTCCCAATATAGATCAGCAACCGTTCTATTTTTAGTGAGTTGCCTGGGGAATTGAGAGCTTCAGTGATTTGCCCAGATTCACACAGCCTCTCTGTGCCAGAGGTGAGTTTTGAACTCTAGGCCCTCCCACCTCCCCATCCACTAAGCCATGCTAGTCACAGTTTGGCACTTAGTAAGTACTTAACAAATACTTGTTGAGTCCAATTGCATCAAACTGAATATAGACCAACCCCCTCATTTTACAAAGGACGTGAGTTTCTTATTTAGAAAGCAGCAGCCGAATTTTGAGAGGATGGAGAACTGCATTCCCACCAGAGTTCCAATTAATAGAATCCATTGCTTCAATTTATAGAAAGAGTTGGCAGCATGGTGAGCTTCAGTCCTGTGCCCTAGTTCCCAACAAGTTACAACATGTTAGCTCGGCAGGAGCTGCATTAATGCCTCTCTTACCAATGTACCCAGCCTAATGCTTGTGTACCACAAAGTGGCCTTCCTGCTGGTTTGGCAGCAAGAGACCATGTGCAAAACAAGTTACCTGGGGGGGACAGTGTAGGTCCAGGCCATGTGCAGAGGCATGCACACATGCATGCTCATGCCACGCAGATAGGACTCTGCACACCAACAAGGGGTCTATCTTTTTTTCTATCTGCTCTTAAAGCTTTTCCTCCCACGTGAGGCTCTATCCCCTGTGCCATCCCCCCCCCTTTTTGTGGGGCAATGGGGGTTAAGTGACTTGCCCAGGGTAAGAGGTACACAGTTAGTAAGTGTCAAGTGTCTGAGGCTGGATTTGAACTCAGGTACTCCTGAATCCAGGGTCAGTGCTTTATCCACTGTGCCACCTAGCCGCCCCCGCCATTCCCTTTTTACTCCTTATCTCAACATTATATAGTTTCCCATTTCTTTCAGGTTTTGTTTTGTTTTGTTTTGTTTTTGGTGGGGCAATGAGAGTTAAGCGACTTGCCCAGGGTCACACAGCTAGTAAGTGTCAAGTGTCTGAGACCGGATTTGAACTCACGTTCTCTTGAATCCAGGGCCAGTGCTTTATCCACTGTACCACCTAGCTGCCCCTCCCATTTCTTTCAAAGCTCAGCTCAAGTGCTTTCTCCATGAAACCCTTCAGTTGCTAGGACCTTACATCACAAAAATTACATTTTATTTGTTTTTCAAATATTTTGTTTCTACTTATATATGTATTTTTTTCTCTCCCTATAGGATGTAAACTTCTTGAGGGCAGTGGATGTTCCTTCCATTCCCATCCCATCCCATCCCATCCCATCCCATCCCATCCCATCCCATTCCATCCCATCCCATCCCATCCCTTCCCTACCATTCCCTTCCTTCCCTTCCCCTTTTCCTTTTTCTTTTTTTTTCCTTTTCTTTTTCTGTCTTTGGATCCACTAGCACAGCTCCTGGAACATAATAGGCACTTAATCAGTGTTTCATGATTGATTGGTTGAGAGCTCCCATAGGAAGCAGGATATATGAAAATTACATAAATGGTAAGCTGATAAGAAAAAGGAAAGACAGACATCTGCTTTTATATCTTAGATGCTTTTAAAGGGGTCCCAGTGAAAGTAGAGTGATGGAACCTATGACCTCTTGAGGTTCCTAAGAGCCTTATAGAACTTACCCATCCATTAGTCCCATGTTTCATCAGGTATATTCCTGAACTGTTTACTGCCTTTTACAGAACAATTTGCATCCCTCTCTCTTGTAAGCAAGATAGTTTAATTCTCTGTCTCACTAGGGCTGAGACCTAGATAGGATTTCCAGTCACCATTTGGTCTGTTCTGACTTTCCTGATTCCCCCCAACCCCCACCCCCTTTTAAAAATTCCTTTGTATAAAGCTCACCTCAGAGCATGCCAATCCCCTTAAGGGGACCTGGCACAGTGCCTCAGTTGGTGATGAGTGAGGGAGCCAGCTTTCTGCATGCACTGATCTCTGCCATTCCCAGAGGCAGCAAAGACTTGGCAGAAACCTCGCGTGGTCTGAGCCAATCTTCTCCCATGGTGCTTAGAGTTGGGCCCGAAGCCCAAGTTCCTACAGGGCTCACCTCCAGGGACAGCTTGTCAATAGAGCTGATGCCCAGGGAAGAATTCAGAAATCAGCCCCATTTCAAGCACCCAGCCTCAGACCCACAAGGGACACTGAACTGCTAGTGAGTTCACCAGTGGCATTTCTCTGGAGAAGAAAGTATGTTTCCATCACTTTCCCTTGTCTGACCTCAGAATACTTTAGACAGTATTTCCCAGACTAGGACTTTCCTAGAGAAGCAATGAAATATAGTAGATAGAGCAATGGACTTGGGGCCAAGAAGACCTCTCGCACAAACTGTGTGACCCTAGGCAAATCCTCTAACCTCTCTGTTCCTCCTTATCATTTAAATGATGAGTTAGGCTTGATGGTCGCTAAAATCCCTTCCAACTCCAAATCAATGATATTATGATGAATGAATAAATGCATTTGTGCATGAATGAATGAATGAAAAAGCATTTGTTGGGGCAGCTAGATGGCGCAGTGGATAAGGCACTGGCTCTGGATTCAGGAGTACCTGAGTTCAAATCCGGCCTCCGACACTTAAAACTTACTATCTGTGTGACCCTGGGCAAGTCACTTAACCCCAACTGCCTCACCAAAAAAAAAAAAAGAAAAAGAAAAAGCATTTGTTAAGCCTATATTATATGCTAAACTCAGGGGATATAAATAGAAAAGCAAGACAAATTTCTCGGAAAGAGCTTACAGTCTAATTGAGGAGACAAGACATAGCGGGCTCAGATGTGGAGTGTATGGCAAAATCTAGGGAATCAGCGGGTCATCCCCCATCTAGTGAAAGGATTAAACTTGATGACTCTGAGCTAACCCAGGTATTGTAGGTGGTCATATTACCTGTTGGGAAGAGGAGAGAAGGGAGGGTATTTGCCATCATCATTGGAAAGGGGGAAGTGAGCCTTCCGGTCTGACTGGGGCAGGGACTCAGGCTTCTCTCCAGTAGTGGTGGGGACTGGGAGGTTGAGAGGTGTCCTCATCCCACCAGAAAGAGATGGAGAAAGGAACACCAAGAGTTTGTGTAGAGTAAGGATTCTCAGTTCCAACCCCCAGGGATGGGGTTGGGAAGATCAGTGTGTAGCCAGAATTAGAAAGAGAAAGGGATATTGACAGGAAGAGGAGCACTTCTCAAGACTTGCTTCTTCTGGTCTTCTGGGACATGGATTAATTATGGATACCTGGAGTTGGAAAGAAGGGGAAAGAAAGATTTGCTCTTACTGCCCTCCATCAACTACTAAGTTCAGTCATTACCTGGGTAACTAATGCTCTTCTTTCTTGGCTAGAATAGGGTCTATGAAGGTAATAATTAAATAAAACAGGTATTCCAGAGGCTATGAAAGTCTAGGGAAACCTCCAAAGACTTTCAGTGACTGTACTATCTAATCTGTGTTATGAAATGGCATCCAGAATGTTTTCCAATGGAGGTACCTCTTACTATTTTCTAAGCCAGGTAGTTTTTCACTGACATCAATTTAGGAACATTTCTGACACATTTATTGCTTTTCCAGAAACATTTACACTTCCCTCTCCTGAAAGTTAGATAGCTCGCTCCACTGGACTCTTGAGTACTAGGTCTTAGCCCTGCCTTACAAGGTCATCTTCAGTCCCATCATTCTTTCAGAGTGCCAGCATGACATTAGTGTGTGTTAATGTGTGAGACTATGTTTGTGTAACTCTTAAAACCCAACATACAAAGCAGCAGGTGAAGGGGCAAATCAAGGAGCAGCTATATAGAGGAGTGTGTAGAGAGCCAGCCTGACAATTATGAAGACCTGGATTCAAGTCCTGCCTCAAACATAAGATGACTGATTTTAGGGACTCTATGACCTCGAATGGGGAAAACAATTTCATCTTTATTTCAATATGATTGGCTTCCTATGCATTTTGTTTTATGCATTTAAAATAATTATCCTAAAGAGGAGTCCATAGGCTTCACTAGACTGCCAAAGGGGTCCAGGACACACAGAAAGGCTCAGGATCTTTGGACTAAAGGGGAAAGCCCAAGACAGGTTTCATTGACCTTTTTTCATACTTCTTTTGCTCAGTAATCTCTAAAGGTCTTGATCATGCATCCTGTCAATAAAAATAAACAAATAGAGAATGCATTCCATATGTAGTACAAATATTATATACATTATAAAACTTGCACAAAAATAGAAATTTAAAGGGTTGAATCAGAAATGAAATAGTACTTGATTCTAGAGGAAATAGTGAGCCACTGGGGTTTATTGAATAGAGGTGTGACATAGACCAGAAAAATACCTTTGGTAGCTGTGTGGAGCATAAACTGGAGAGACTCTTGAGGGAGGGAGACCAAATAGGGGGCTATTGCAATAGGCCAGGTGAGAGGCAGCAAGCTCTGAGGTAGGGTGGTGACTGCATGAGTGGAGACAAGGGGGATATACAGGAGAGATGTGAAGGCAGAAATAAAAAGACTACATGTGGGGTGAGGGAGAATGAGATATTGAGTTTGACACTGAGGATGTGAACAGGAGTCATTGGGAGGATAGTAGTGCCCTTATAAAGATTAATAAGGTAGTTTGGAAGAAGGGTGAGTTTGGGAGAAAAGATAATGGGATCTGCTATGTAGTTCACATCTCAATCTGTGCCTGTTCCTCCGGTGAAACTCACTCTGTCCCACACAAAATGAAAAGGAGGGAGGTGGGGTTCTTACCCAGTCAGTCCCTATGTCAGAGTGCAGAATCTATTGGTACCATAAGGGTGTGGGGGGTGAGGGGCAGGGTGTGGGCATACTGGATGTGGGTATTTTTCCAATGGCATCTGAACAGCTGCTTCTGTGGATGGGGTAAGGGTTGGGTTATAACTGCCTTGGAGGGTCAGCCCTACCTTCTCAGAAAGGGGAAAGTTTGAAATTATACATTAGCAGTCAAGGGAAGAGTTGGAGAGGGGACTGGGGTAAGGCTGCTTATGTTGGAGGCAAGCCCCATGACTGACTATCTGGGAGAAGGTGTAAAGTGACTGTCTTTTCACCCTATGCCTGGTTGATCACACATCCCTTAGGGTCATGCTCCACCTCTTTGAGATTGGGCCATGGCCTCTGCTAAGTCAAACACTACTCTAGCTTTCCTTTGCTTACTTACTTTGAAGTCCCTTCTTCTCTTCTATATTCTTAAATGTCTATATTTCTTTACCCTAAGTCCCTTCCACTGCCCCAAAGTATTAAATCCCCAGGGGATATTATGAAGCCATGATATATACATGCACATTTCCTGACTTCATTGGCCTTTCAGTATGAACATTAACCTATCAAAAATTCAGTTACATCACCATTATTTCAACTCTAGTCATAAAAGAGTATTTTCAACTTGCATATAATTTTGGAGTCCAAAAGGTTGTGGGTTTTTTTGTTTGTTTGTTTGTTTAAATCATATCTGGGTGTGAGAAGTTGGTATAGAAGAATCTCTATAATAAGTATAATCCTCAGACATGGGAGAGCACTCCTGAGGGTATTACAAGAACAGAAAAGAAAAATAATTGTGGAAGACCTATGGAAAGTTTGTCAAATGACTTACTGAGATTCCAGCCTTCTTACCTACTAAACTACAACCATTATGGCTGAAATGTGTGGTTCAGCCTTCAGGTGTTTCCCACTGGAATCATTGTCCATAGGGATGAAGGTGGTGTTATAGGTGGGATGGAAGAGGAAGGGGGAAATAAAGTACTCCCCTATCAATCATCACACTTCATCTTCACAGCAATCCCATGATCACAACAGTTCTAATTAGCCCAATTTACCCATTAAGGAACCAAGGGTCAGAGAAGTTAAACATCATACCTAACTTCATACATCTAGTGGCAGACTTTAGTTTGGAACTTGGGCCTCCTGAATTCCAGGCCCCAGAAGAGTCTTTGCACCAGGCCACACTACCTCATTAGAGAGCAGCTTGCCCTCTGGTGTCTGTTGACCCAGTGCCTTGAGAAAAAGCTATTATTATGGATGCCAGTGATATGCAACTGCAGCCCCAAGGACTGTAGCTGAGCCCTCCAAGGATACGCACACTTCCCTTCAGACTGGCCCTGGAATGACACCTTGGAGAACTGGAATTAGGGCCCAGGGAGCAGGGAACCATATCTCCTTGGCTGATTTATTCTAGCCTTTCAAAAGCCCTAGGAATTAGAAGTTTCTCTCCTCCAGCCCTTCCTTTAATATATCCTACACACTGATGACAGAGTAATCCTTCTTAAATACTGTTTTCATATCAATCCTCTGCTCAGAAAACTTTAATGGTTCCCTCTGAATCTCAAATACCTTAGCCTAACATTTAAGCCCCTCCACGATCTGGGCTTAACTTACATTACGTTAACCATACTCTTAATTCCTTTGAACACATTCCTTCTCAAATCAAAGCAGCCTACTCTCTGTCTTCTGACTATACTTATCAATAAAAGGTATATTTCTGCCTCTGTCCTCTTCATGTTCTTTCCTACAACTTATCACATCATCCGTTCTTCTCTAAATCCTGCCCTTTCTTCAAAGCCCATTTCCAAAGTTTATTTCCTCCATAATGTCTGCCTGGATTCCCCCAACTCTGCAGTGATCCTCCCTTTCTCTCAATTCCCATACTACTTAGCGTCTCCCCCTCTCATCTCGCACTTATTAAAACTCATTGTGACATTTTACCCTTTTCCTTACAATGTTATGGAACTCAGAGAGGCAGTGTGGCACAATGGATAAGGGACACTGGGCTTTGAGTCAGGAGGACCTAGGTTTTTATCCTACCTCAGACACTTATTAGTTGTGGTACCTTGGGCAAGTCATTTTACTTCTCTTAGTTTACTCATCTACAAAATGCGGAGAGGTTGGATTTGGTGATGTCTAAGATACTTCTAACTCTAAATCTATGACTTTTCACTGTATTAGTAAGGTTACTTACCTTCCTACCATAAGACTCATCAAGCATTAATATGCTGGAAGGAAACTCAGAGGTTATCTAGTCTTACTCCTTAACTATAATAGTTTGTAAAGTAATTGTTATTGATTTTTTTTACATGACCAGAATTTTCCCCAGCATTCTTTTCCATATGCCCTCCCCAAGGTCCATTCCATATATTAAATACTATTTTTAAAGGAAAATAAATTCAAAGAAAGAAGAGATTTAAAAATTAGTAAAACAGATCAATACATTGAAAAAAAATCTGAAGACATGCAATTTTCCACACTTGTGGTGATATGAGATGACACTCACCTCTACGAAAGTGTCGTCCCACATCTCTTTTTATGGGAAATAATTTTTTTTATAACTTCTTAGGATTCACTTTTGGTTGTTCTGTGGTTGTTGTAGTCATTGTGTATGTTGTTTTCTTGGCTGTACTTTGCATTGGATCATCTAAATCTTTCCATGTTTTTCTATACTCATCATATTTGTCATTTCTTTCAGCACAGAATATTCCATTATACCCATATTTTGCTTAGTCATTTCTGAATACATGAGAATCTACTTTGTTTCTAATTCTTTGCTACCAAAAAAAAGTGCTGCTATAAATATTTTAGTGCATATGGGGTCTTTCTTCTTCTCAGTGACTTCCTTATAAGCCTTGTAGTGTAGTCTCTAGATCAATAGGTATAGAGATTTTAGTCACTTTATTTGCATAATTCCAAATTGCTTTCTGAAATGGTTGTACTGATTCACAGCTCTAGTACCAATGCTATGTGAGCCTATCTTCCCACAACCCCTCCAGTAGTCACCATTCCTATTGTTTGTCACCTTTTGTGCTCCTCTACTTTTGAGGAAAGCAAGGCTCAGAGAAATAGACTGACTTACAAAAGATCACACGGGTTGGAAGGAGTAGAGGTGGGATTGGAATCCAGGTCCTCTGACATGAGAGCTAGTATTCTTTCCACCATACTGTGATGGCACTGCATGGGAGCAGGCACATAGTCCTTTTCTTTGGATGAACCCACAGTCCATAGCAGAGTGCTGGGCTTGGAGGAGATATTTGAACCTATCTTTTTCATAGAGCCATAGAATTTGAGAAATGGAAGGGACCTCTAGTCCAACTATTACTTTCCTTCCTTCCTTCCTTCCTTCCTCCCAGCATTTGTCAAGCACTCACTCAATTCAAGGTACAGTGCTAGACTCTTAGGAAAACAGACAAAACAAACAACAAAACCCTCTCCTTGTCTTTAAGGTGCTTACATTCTATTGGAAAGTCAAGTAAGAACAATTCATTCATTCAATGAACATTATGAAGGATGAATTGTGTATAAGGTATTGTGATAGGCAATAAAAGAAATAAAAATTATTAGTGGGAAGAAAAATCTATTGAATTTATAGAACACTTAACATGGTCTCCCCTTAGGGATCTTTTTTTCAAGAGGGGCATTGAATATGGTGACTTTATTGATGGTATACAACATAGGACACCAAGCTTCCCCACCCCATCATTACTGGGATACTTTGGAGCAAGGACTATGAATAGGGCATGGGATTCCCAGTATTGGGAACTAGGTTAGAGATGTGGGCTCCCTAGTATTGGAACTCCTCTTTTGCCTGGGGAATAAAGATCTTTGACTTTCCACTTTACTACTTGGAGGTCATAAAGACCATGAGGTTTACTACACAGTTTCTATAATCATACTCATTGTCATACAAAGAAATAAGTTTAACAAAATGGATCATTAAGGGCAATACCAGCACAATTGTTGAAGGTAAAAGAGGAGTGGGTGTGTAGCTGTTGAAGTCGCAGGATGCAACCTTATCATTTGTGTAGCCTAAGATGTCCTTCAAGGGTCCCTCTGATGCTTTTCCCACCATTTTCTTGATATCATTATTTAGCAGGTTTCTGTAGGAGGCAAGTCAGATCCACAACAGGTAGGGACATGGAAAGCCATGCCTGTGAGCATCCCATTCAGCTCTGGATGGGAGAGTTGGTACAGGACTTTTTGTTTGCAGATGATTGTGCATTCTATGCAGCTTCTGAGACTGAGACACAACAAAGTATATCTTGATTCTCTGCTGTTTGTGTTAATTTTGGACTGACCAAGAAAACATATGTTCTCCACAAGTCAGTACTGTACCATACATATGTGGGAGCATTGGTTACAGCAAATGGAGAAATTTTGAATGCTGTGGATAAGTTGGCAGAATATTTTCCAGGGATATACACATAGATGATGAGGTTGGTACACACGTTGCCAGAGTTAGCTCAGTGTTTGGAAGGCTCCAAAAAAAGTGTGGAGGAGAAGAGGTGTCAGGCTACCTACCAAACTGAAGGTCTACAGACTTGTTGTGTTGACCTCATTGTTGTATGCCTGTGAAACCTGGACAGTCTACCAGTGCCATGCTAGGAAACTGAATCACTTCCATTTGAATTATCTTAGGAAGATTCTGAAGATCATCTGGCAAGAAAAAGTACCAGACACTGAGGTCTTTTTTCTAACTGAACTGCCAAGAATTCAAATTCTTTTTTTTTTTTTTTTGGTGAGGCAATTGGGGTTAAGTGACTTGCCCAGGGTCACACAGCTAGCAAGTGTTAAGTGTCTGAGGCCGGATTTGAACTCAGGTCTTCCTGACTCCAGGGCCGGTGCTTTATCCACTGTGCCACCTAGCTGCCTCTAAAAGGATACCATGTTTTAATGTATACTCCATTGAGCAACCTTTTTCTTTCTTTCTTTTTTTTGGTGAGGAAATTGGGGTTAAGTGACTTGCCCAGGGTTCACACGGCTAGCAAGTGTCAAGTGTCAGAGGCTGGATTTGAACTCAGGTCCTCCTGAAACCAGGGTGAGCAAACTCTTTTGTAGAGAGCATGAATATGATAGTCTAGCCACCTTGTTTGAATGCCAAATGTATGTTTGCCTAAAAGACTACTTTACAGAGAACTCACACAAGGGACACACTTACATGGATATCAGAAGAAGCAATACAAGGATGATCTCAAGGTGTCCCTGAAGAACTTTGGAATAGATTGTGAGATATGGGAGACACTGGCACAGAACTGCCCAGCATGGCCTTCCCCCATCAAAGAAGGTGCTGTGATCTATGAGCAAAGAAGAATTTCAACAGCTCAAAAGGAATGCAAGACATGCAAATTTAGAGATACCTCCACTCCAAATGTTCATATGGACTATTTGTGCCCAACCTGTGGTAGAGCCTTCTGAGCCCCTCTTGGTCTGATCAGTTACAGTTGGACACACTGCACCTTGACTTCACCATAGTGATGTCATTTTGGTCCTCTCAGGACCAAACCAGGTCAACAACCAACCAAGGAATACCAGTGGAAACAGGGATTATGTTTTTGGAACAATCACACCTCCCATACCACAACTTGCCAGAGGGACTATTTGCTGTCTTCTGGGTAGCAGCAATGACACAAACTGTGGTCATGAGTCCTTCCAAAATACCAAAGTTGTCATAACACCTAGCAGTGATTCTATGAAAAATAGGATTAACAGGTTTAGTTGGGGCAGGGATTGTCAGGAAAAATATGGCTCATGGAGATTGCATGGGAGGGCCCTTGACAAAAGAAGGATGGAAAGACTCTGATATTGCTACTTCACTATTTTTCCAAAGGTTTATTTTCCCTGCCTTCATTTCCAAACTCTCTCTCTGGGTGATTTCATGAAATCCCTCACAATTCTTCCAGGTCTTCTATTGAAACCATAAGAAGTAAGAACAAGCACTAGGACCATATATACACTCCTTGATTTGGCTTTCAAAGTCCTCCCCAATCTGGCTCAGCTTTCCTTTCTATGTTTATTGCATACCAGTCTCCCTTCCATATTCCCCATGTTGCAGCCAATCTGGCCAGCCCGCTGAACCCTGCACATGATACTCCATCTCCTGCCTCTCTGACTTGGCATAGTCTATCCCCTATGTCTGGAATTTATTTCCACCTCATTGAATCCCTAGTTGCCTTCAAAGGCTCAGCTCAGAGGCCATCTCCTGCAAATAGCCTGTCCCTAGTTGTTGGCGGCCCTTTCTTTGACATTACTTCATACGTATTTGGATTTTGCTCTCTGTGTACATATAGTTTCCTGCCAATAGAACCTAAACTCCTTGAGGGCTGGAATAATTTTGGTATAGTCTTTGTAGCCCAACATCTAACATTGTGCCAGGCATGTGGTTGGTATTTAATACATGCTTGTTGAATGAATTAATGAGCAATGGATCTGATATCAGGAGGCCTAGGCTCTAATCCCATCTCTGCTACTTGCCATCTGTTTGACTTTGGATAGGTCACTTTACTTCATTAGTACTCAATTTCCTCATGTTTGAAATGAGCGAGTTGGCTATGATGACCATTCACACCCCATTCAAGTACTCTGTCTGGCCAGAGCACATCTGGAGTATTATGTGCAATACTGGGTACCATGGTTTAGTAGGGACATTGCTAAATTTAAGAGGATATTATCCAGAGGAGACTTGCCAGCAACATAAAGGGTCTTGAGTCGCTGCCAAGTGAGGATTCCTTAAAGTAATTGGAGATAGCCCAGTGAAGAGAAACTTCAGGTTAAGCATGATAGCTTTCTTCAAGTTTTTGAAGGTCTATCACATGGCAGAGAGATTAGACTTCTTGTAATTGTCTCCAGAGGTCAGAAAAGTGGGTGGACATTATAACGAGGCAAATTTAGGCTCAATGTAAAGAAATACTTCATCACATTTGGAATTATCTAACAGTCTTGGGAAGTTCCCCGACCTTGGAGTTCTTCAAGCAGAGGCTGGATAAGCACTCATCCAATTAGTAAATTATAGTAGAAATTCTTGGTGGGGGGGGGGTGTGATATGGAGAAGATGACAGCTGAGGTTCTATGCAGTCCTAATAGTCTGTGTTTCTGTAATCCTTTGATCTATCTGGGGAAGAATAGTCCCAAGTCACACCCCTCAGCCCCACTACACCAAAATAGTGCATTAAAAGAAAACAAAAACTGTTTTATGAGAATAAAGGGGCCCTTTCTCTAATGTAGTAACTTTGTTTTAAAGTTGAGAGTTGAAATGACTAGACAATAGCCTTTTAATGTGGCTGAGTGTAAATGTATTTTGAATGAGAAAGCATCTTGAAGATGGGTCATTTCTAATGTTCTTTAAAATTGTCAATTTGGAGGTTGAAGGGAAATGTGATTATAACTCCAAAATAAAAGATCCTGAGACCACTAAGAATTTGGACAGCACAATGGTGTAATTTAAACTGCCAAAGTTCTAGCACATTTGTGATACCAAATATACTTAATCAGTAATAATCCCATCCCTCAAGAAGGTCCCTAATTTGTTTTATTGCCTTTTTATATTTGTCCCTTTCATTTTCTGAAATATAATCATAGTTCAGCAACTCCATCTGCGAGTGATCCTGCGATGAATTCCGGGCTGTAATGATGTACAGCGAGTGAATAACAATTCCTTAATCACGCAGCTTCCTCCTATTGTCGCCTCATTTGAATTCATGGTTTTCACAGAATTCAATTATATTTGCAATTTCATCAAGAAATTACTCAGATAAATAACTGACAGAGTAAGAGTTCAGTCATTCGCTGAGAATTGAGGGAAGAATGAAAGAGTGTTAACAGTAAAAAGACAAAGTTCATAAACATAAGGGAAAAGCACCATAAAGAAGAGACATGTCATCTGTGGTAAGTAGCAAAGACACTGGCAGAGTTTCATAGCTCTAGATGCCAGTTACATTTGCACGGGGACATCTGACAGCAGCTACCCAACTGGGCCTCACAATCAGGTCAAGGGTGATTTCCATCATTCCCAGTCCAAGAGTCCTCATTGGCCTCTGCCAGAATTGCCCTATTTTTGGGTATCCATACTGGCCATGACAATAAATGGGAGATATGTGTGGTGACATTATAGAACCTGAAGGCCTCCTTTGTCATCTGAGCATGGCATTAGATTTTTGAGGTCTCCTGGAGTGGCCCATGTGCCTTCTCCTGAAAAGAGATGCTCTGCTAACTTTAATCCTGCCTATAGTGATTCTTGGGCTTAAAAAAAATGAATCCGGGGCAGCTAGGTGGCGCAGTGGATAAAGCACCGGCCCTGCATTCAGGAGTTCCTGAGTTCAAATCCGGCCTCAGACACTTACTAGCTGTGTGACCCTGGGCAAGGCACTTAACCCCATTGCCCCGTAAAAAAAAAAAAAAAAAAAGAATCCTAGTCTACATGGCAGTCCTATCTCCACCAACCTTCTTGGTAGACCCCAGTGCAGTCACTGCCTGAGAAAAAATTGGTGTTCCCCCCTCTCCTCCTTCCTCCTAAACTATTCAAAGACTTCTTTCTAGCCACTATATACACAGTTTAACAACTCTCTTATCTTAACTGTTCATACTCCCCTCTGGCAGTCCCATGGAAGCTTAAAGAGGAGCCTCACTAAACACTATAAGCACTTCAGGAACACTACTGAGTGTTGGAGATATAAAAAGAAGCAAAAGACAGTCCCTGCCCTCAAGGAGTTTACAATCTAATGGGAAGTAAATGAGCCAATTTTAAAGCCCCTGACTTTTTCCTCTGAATTTCAGGGACACCCAAGGGAACAAGGAAGAGATGTGAGACACAAGAAGAGACACAAGAAGTAAGGTAGGGGGCAGCTAGGTGGCGCAGTGGATAGAGCACTGGCCCTGGAGTCAGGAGTACCTGGGTTCAAATCCGGCCTCAGAAACTTGACACTTACTAGCTGTGTGACCCTGGGCAAGTCACTTAACCCCAATTGCCTCACTAAAAAAAAAAAAAAAGTAAGGTAGGCAGTCCCTGTGGCTCCCTCAGAAGCAGGGTGTGCAAAGAAAGGGAAGGGAAGGATATAACCAGGGATGTCACCACAAAACCTTAGGAGTAATCTTCGTCTACAGGGTCAGTGCCACTGGGCATTTGAGGAAGGAAAGGTTTCTAGCTATTAGCCCATAAAGTTTTGGAGCCCTTCAGTTTCTGGCCAGAGTTACTTTTGGCATACACAAAACCCACCAAAGGTTCTCCATGGCACAGACAATCAGCAAAGATGGATGCTGTAACCCAGCAGCAATTATTTTTAAAGCAAATGTCAGCAGACATTATTTTGGAAGAGAAACAGTCCTCTGCAGATTCCTAGGAAAGGAGAATTCAGTTAAGTAGAAATATAGACTGACCGAACTAGAAAGGGCTTTAGAGATGAGTAAACCGAAGCTCAGACCCGGTGAGTGATTTTATTAACACCCTACAAATAGCGGTAGTGGCTGCCTCATGTTAATTTTGTAAATATTATGTTAATACTTAGATACACACCTGGTTTCCCTTATTAGAACAGAGGCCCCCTGAGGGGGGGCAGGGTTCTTTATCTCTTGTCTTGCTATTCCCATCACCTAGTGAAATGTCTGACAAAGTAGGCACTTAATAAACACTTGTTAATTGATTTATTGATTGGATGCTTTGGAAGAAGGACCTACATCTCCTGACTCCCACCACTATGTTCTTTTCAAGCAAACTCTCAATTCAATTTAAAAAAGCAACAAATGTTCCTTCCACAGATGAAGCCCTGCTCCTAGTACCATGGGGGACCCTAGAAAAATCTTATGCTTCACAAGTCCACAATCAAGGCAAAATTAAATGGATTTTTATTTCTTTACCAGCTCAGGTACATGGGAGGATGAGGCTCCCACCTCTTTTAGTAGGTTGGGTTAGATGATCTGAACTTTCCATGAGAGATACTCATGAATATAGGGCCTTTGGGCAGCTTCTCAAAGAGAATGCCTGGCAAAAACTTAGCGAGAGGTATGAAGCAGATGCCTTTGTGGGCCCTGAGGAGAGTACAGGAGAATGAAGTCTCTGCTGAAGGATTAGCAGCTCAGGATTTGCTATAGAGAGAGAAGGGCAGGCTCAGGGTAAAGAGAAAGTAGAATTAGTTTTTCTTTGTAGAAAGGAAACCAAAAGGATTTGGGGATTCTATTGAAAACTTTTTCAGGGTAAACTATGGGCTGGAGAGAAGTACAGGAAGTGTAAGTATCAGAACAAAGTCGAGCAGACAGAATTGTAAAGCTTGTTCATGAAAGGCCTGGGAAACAAGTTTGGTGGCTTGGATGATGCATATTTAAAGGGGCTTTGTGGAAGAATCAATCAATCATCACCAATTGATAAACATTTATTAAGTACTTATGATGTGCAAAGCTGGGGATAAAAAAAGAGGCAAAAGATAGTCCTTGCCCTCAAGGAGCTTACAATCTAATGGGAAGTAGATGATCCAATTTTAAATCCACTCACTTTTTCCTCTGAATTTTAGGGATAACCAAGAGAACAAAGAAGAGATGTCAGGAGAGACAAGAGAAGTAAACTGGGGCAGCTGCTGATGGTTCCTCCAAAGCAGGGTGAACAAAGAAAGAAAGGGCAGGGAGGGATACAACAAAGGATGTCAGCAGAAAGCTTTAGGCATAATCTTCAAGCCAATGAAGGAGAAGGGTGCCCACAGTGGTTTCTTGTGAGAGGCTGCCCCCAGGACTTGGCGCATCAGTACACTCCTCTATTGCCATTCCCATCATCTCTCCATGCATTGGGACAGCTCAAGGATACTGAAAAGGACCTAGCATTTTAGAAGGAGGCTGAGTATCGCTAAGGTTATTCTGATTAGTTTCCCTGTCTGATGTCATGGGCAGGGAGGGGTTTGATGAGGTTGTAGGGCAGATGGAAATTTCCATGGTAAAGGGGTCTATCTGATTAAAGAACAGGGAGTACAGGCCAGGCAAGAGAAGTGGATGAATCTGAGAGAGAGAGAGAGAGAGAGAGAGAGAGAGAGAGAGAGAGAGAGAGAGAGAGAGAGAGAGAGAGAGAGAACAAACAAATGAGAACAAGCACATGGACTAATTCTTTTATACCCTGTTAGAATTATAATGAAACCCAGCAAACAAGCACACCTCATTCATACTCCTTGCTTTTTATTTGAAACCAGCACACACGTAATTGTACCTAGATGCTTCTATGATCATTTATTTTATTTTTGGAGGCAGTGTTAAGTGACTTGCCCAGGGTGACACAGCTAGTGTCTGAGGCCAGATTTCAATTCAGGTCATCCTGACTTCAGTCTTGGCATTTAGAGTTGGAAAGGACTTAAGAGGTCTTTTAATCTAACCTCTCATTTTATAGAGAAGGAAACTGAGGCCCAGAGGGCTTAAGTGACTTGACCATGGTTACAACAACAATCAATTTCTAGAGGTGAGATTTGAACTCAGCTCCTGTGACTGTCATTTTCAGTGTACCACATTGCCTTTCCTGTTTGTTATTTGGATATTCTACATCTTACTAATGTCTTTCCTAAACTCTGACTCCAACATGTGCTACAGACTC
Organism: Dromiciops gliroides; assembly: GCF_019393635.1. NCBI lineage: Eukaryota > Metazoa > Chordata > Mammalia > Microbiotheria > Microbiotheriidae > Dromiciops > Dromiciops gliroides. The sequence goes on along the minus strand of NC_057862.1, from coordinate 343,547,096 downwards.
AAGTCTTGATTTCTAACAAACACCTCTGTAACACTCTTTGCTCCTCTGGATCCTGGGGCTCAGGAAGAGCACATAGGACCTAACCCAAGTTGCCCCATGAGTAATGTGCTAATTGTTTTCTATTCCTACTAGACTTTTCACTTGACAGCCTCAAAATGTCATTCTGTTCTCAGATCATTTAAAAGTAAAGGACTTCTATTTTTTTTCTTGGTTTTCTTTGGTGGACAATGCGTCCTAGCACGTTGCTCTCCATCAGGTCATCACTATGACAACCCACGTTGAAAGGAGGCCTTCATTTGTCTCTGTTCTGTCCCTGAGAATGTAAATTTTCCTGGACTGAGGTGAAGGAAATGGATAGACGTAGCGTCCACCAGTTTTAGGCAAGGGAGTATGAGGCAGAACTATCCTTGGGTGGTAAAAAATAAGGGAGACTGTCTTCATGTCTGAGAAGTCCCAGGCTGCTGTTCTTGTCAGTGACTCAAGAATTTGCCAGTTGGTGCTATGATATTCCAAGATTATGAAAGAAATAAACAAACAGACCCAATACTTGTTTACATAGTATAATAAAAATAGCCCTTCCTATCCCTTTCACCACCTGATCGATTCTTGGTAGGGAATTTGAAAAACTCCAGAATGGAAGACTCATTAATAGAATGCAAGACAGGAAAATTAATGTGATTTCCCCCCCTCCCCATACATACTAGGACGAGAACAGTAGTTTTAGTGAAAATGTTTTGTTTTGCTTTGTCAGGATCTGAAGGTCTTTTGTTGTCATTGAGCATCTAAGACAGAGCAGACTTTGTCTTTTAGTTGGATAGATAGATGGACAGACAGATAATTTATTAAGCACTTACTACATTCCAGGCCCTAAGCTAAGCACTGGGGATACAAGTAATTTGGGCAAGACAGACCTCGAAAAGTTTACATTATAATGGGTGGGAGGTGACACATAAAGGGTAGCAGGAAAAATGGAAGGAGGAGGTGGGCATGATATGGAAATAGATGTAAAATGATATGGAGGCTCTGTTCTGGGCAAGATAACTCACTTGTCAGGGTTCAGAATCCCAGGAGTAGAACCCAAGGTTCAGGTTCAGGGTTAAGGGGGATGGGTGATGGCTGGAGTGGAGGCAGCATGGTATAGAGATGGTCAGGAGGTGATTGCTTTTACATAAAAAAGGAAAGAAAAGGCAGGAGAATCCTAGGCATTAGATGTGGCCGCCAATTTAATACTGAAATGTAGGTTTATTCTAAAATAAATTATTTATGTCAAGAAAGGGAAGGTAGAGTGGCCTCTCTCTGCCACCACTGTAAGAAGTTTAATAAACAAAATAGAAGCTGTTTATGCAACTCATTTAGTAATTAGTTGGTCTTAACAGTCAATAAAACCAGATGGAATTAGTTTCCTTCCTGCTTTTAAAAATAAATGTTCATTTCTTCCATAGCTTTTAAAAATACAAATGGCCAAAGACTGGTTTTTCAAATGATGGCTTTTTTGTTTTTTGGCTATAAGGTTTCATGGAATCATATACTAAGACATAGTGGGGTTGCTATCTTTGTCAATGGAGTGAGTATGTACATCAGTGATAAAAAAGATGGTTTGAAATATTTGAATCATTCTAATGAAGGGCTAAATATTTAGCCTATTAATAGCATAACTGCTGCAATCATGAGTTTTCAAAACTCAATGGTGCAGGGTAATGGATACCTACTCCCTCATAGTCAGGATGAACTTGAGGCTTTTCACTTGGCAGGAATTAAAATGCAGATGTGATGAATGTAGAATTTCTTTAACATGATAATGTCCCTGGGGACACAGCAACTGGGGAGGAAGGAAGTAGAAAAAGCGTCTTTTCTCCACACTTCCTTCTTCTCAGTAGAGAGGTGGCAGACTACAGGGGCAGAATATTGTAATCATTGTCAGTTGTGCTTGATGGTTTGTTTTACTTAGTCATCTTTCTTACAAGAGTGGTGAGGGCATTGTAAAATGACAGAAATAGAATGTAAGCTCCTTGAGGCCAAGGACTATGAATCCCTAGTGAAATTCTTGGCATAAAGTAGGCACCTTATAAATTCTTGTTGATTATTGGTTGGATAAAATATTTTTCAAAGAACAAAGAAGGCTATTTTTGGAAGCCTTCCATTTCAGTGAGCCACTTGGAAATCTAAACAACAACAACAAAAGGTTTAAGACAAGCATTGACTAAAGATAAGTTAGATAGATAGGTAGATAGATAGATGATAGATAGGGATAGATTGAGTGAGCATTTATTAATTCCCTATTATGTGCTGGACACTATACAGGTATTGGTGATACAAAGAAAAAATTTAGATAGTCCTTGCTATTGAGGAGATTACAGTCTGGGAAGGGAGACTTTGTCTATAGATATATAGAAATGGGAGTAATAGGTAGGATGAGATATGGCTTTGGGACCTAACAGACCCTATGACACTTAGGACCACATAAATCCTCTGAGAAGAAAACACAAAACCAGATCCAAATGGTTTAATGTTAACTCAGTGGGTGGGTGGAAGGGTGCCAAGAAATATATCCTTAAATAACTTTGATGCCAATAAGCAAATGAGGACTGGCTATGGCTGTCAAGAATGTCCCAGAAACATATTATTTCAGCCAGAAAGTTTCCCCAATCTCACTTTTCCATCAGAGAAAGAAAAAAAAAATCCCAAACTCTGCCCATCAGCAATGTTTTTTTTTTTCCCCTCAGCACTGCCAATAACTATAATAAATGGCCCCCACACAGGCAAAAGGCTTGCCTGGGTTTACTGCTACAGTAGGGCTTTCATTTAGAACATGTTAAAGTGTAATAAAGAGAGAGGCTGAGGCTACTCAATATATTTTAAACTGTCAGTCTCTCTCTAGGTCACGCTGCATGGTTATGAAATATTGAATGGAACAGGCAGTGGGATTGCAATTTTCCGGTCTTGTCCCAAACTTTTTTCAGTCCACACAAATCAAGCATTTTCTGACTTTGCCCAGGGGAAAGGCTAATATCTGTGAATGAATAGCAAGAATGGAGTTGAGAAATGAGGGATGTCTTTGACCAACATTTTTCTAGCTGAGCACTTTTTATCTCTCTCTCTCTCCAATCAGCATCCTATCAACCTCCTTGCTGTTCAGAACCACTGGCCATTGGGATAGATGAAGCCTCTTTTCCTTTGAGAATGACTCCTTTTTCCTATATCATTCAGTCCACATCTCTGTCGTAATCATTTGCCAGCCCCTGGGTGTCATTCACCCTATTTGCTCCAGACTCATAGCCTTATTCTCCACCACAACCCCTCTTCATATACTTGGGGGCTTCAATGTACTTGTTGATTTTTGCTTCAACACAACGACCACCCAGTTCATCAATCTCTTTAAGTCCCATGACTTATTTTATTCCACCTCAGTTACCCAGACAGATGGTCTTAACTTATATCTCACTAGCACACTTAAGTGTTCTACTTTCACAATAACTGAATTCTTAAATTGTCCTATATAATCATAACCTCCTGTTCTTCCATTTCTCCCTTTGCCTTACTCCCATTAAACTTATTCTTTGTCCACAACATGATTGCTAATTATTCCAGTTATTGAACTCCCTACTCATTGTTCTGCCAATCCATCACACCAGTATTTTCTTCCCTTCATAGTCTAGACCTCATAGTTGATTAGTCCAACTATACAGTCTCCTTCCCATCAGTTTTATCCACTTCTGCCCATATAGAGCTGAATGCTAGAAGACAAAAACATCAAGAAAAGGGTCTATTACAAATTCAAATCATCTAATCTCCAATATCACCTTACTATATCATAGTAATCCTTTTATTCTTCCTTGATTGATCCTTGCAGTGAATCACATTCCTTGTGATGGACTTTCTAAACCTTCTCTTTCTTCAAACTCCCTATACTATTTGTGTCATTCTCACTTCCTATTTTATCTATTTGTTTTTTAAAAGTAATTGATGGGGCAGCTAGGTGGCGCAGTGGATAGAACACCGGCCCTGGAGTCAGGAGTACCTGAGTTCAAATCTGGCCTCAGACACTTGACACTAGCTGTGTGACCCTGGGCAAGTCACTTAACCCCAAATGCCTCACTAAAATAAAAAAAAAATTTTTTTTAAGTTATTGATGCCTTTTCTTCTTGCATCACAGTAATTTCTTGAACTATCTTCTATCTCCACCCTTTGAAATGAATCCTCCCTTGTAACAAAGAAAACAGTGAGTAAATAATACCCATGTCTTAAAATGTATACACCATTTTGCCTGTGTCTCTCATCTCTATAGATAGGAGGGGGATATATTGAATTTCATTATTTGTTCTTTTTTCTCACTGTTATTTCCCAATGACTGTCTCTCTCCAAATTCCCATACAGAACCTTTTTGTGGATAATAAATGAATACAGTTAAAAAGCAAATAAATCATCATATTGGTCATATCTGAAAATGTATCACTCATTGTACAGTCCCAGTTCAACACCTCTCTGCCTAGGGACAGGAGACAGACTTCACCATTAATCCTCTGAAGTCAAAATTTGTCACTAAACTGTGGTGCAGAGCTCTGAAATGCCCAAATGTTGTTTTCCTTTACGTTGTTATAGTCATAGGATAAATTGTTTTCCAGGTTCTATTAACTTTGCCCTGCATCAGTGTATGTAGTTCTTCTCAGTGAATTCTTCATGCTTAACAATTAATGATTGTGTAATAATATATAATTACATTCACATACCAAACCAAAGTTATTCCCCAAGGGATAGGTATCTACCTTCCTTCCAGTACCCTTGGCTTCTCTCTGTCTCTGCCTCTGTCTCTCTCTGTCTCTGTCTCTATCTTTATCTCTTTCTCTCTCTTTCTGTCTCTCTCTCTGTCTCTGTCTGTCTCTCTGTCTCTCTCTCTCTGACTCCCTCCCCTCCTCCTGCCCTCTCTCTCACATACACACGGAGCATGAAAGGTTGGAGGCAGATTTTTAGTGACTTTAAATGCAAGCAGAAGTTCTTATTTTGTTCTAGAGGCAATAGGGAGGTAACTGAAGCTTATGAAGTATGGTCAGACCCAAACTTTAGGAATACACACACATAGATATGAATAGATATGGAAATATATATGTATATATATGTATATATATTTAGTTGAGTGGAGGAAGGATTAGGGAGTGGAGCTGCTGGAGGTAGGGATATTAATTAGGTAGCTTTTGGAATAATCCAGAAGAGATATGATGATTCCTTGAGCTTCAGTGGTGGCTGTGTGAGTAGAGAGGAGATAGATATAAGGAATGTTGTGGTAGAATTGACAGGACTTGGTAAGTGATTGTATATGTAGGTTAAGGGAAAACAAGCAGTTTAAGATGACTATGAGGTTGTAAATTTGTATCACTGGTGAGATAGTAGGATATGTTTGGCAGAATTAGGGAAGTTAGAAATAAGGGTAGATTAGTGGAGGGGGGGGGACTTGATGGGTGCTTACTGAGCTGTGTTGAGTCTCAGATGCCTATGGGACATCCATGTGGACATGGCTAGGAGATAGTTGGTAACAGGAATAGCCACTGCAAAGAATGTGATAAATAATCAATCAGGGAAGGGTAAAATATTGATGCATGGCAGTGAGAACCCAGTTGAGATCAGATAACATAGTAGTGGAATCACTCAGTATGACTGCATGACTTTCTCTGGTGGCATCCAGCAATATACAGTTAGGAGCAGAGAAAAAATATAGAGGGTATGATCCAGAGTTTGTATAAGGATGGATATCAGTAGGACAAGGGGTAAGAGATTTGAAGGTAGAGAATAGCATGACCTGGTTAATTATAGGGTCAAAATTTTGAATTGAGAAAAGTGAGACCTCAGCAGGGATGATGGATTAGAAAAGTAGGGAGGGATACAGTAAGTGAACATTGCAGTGAAGATGAAGAATAGGTTTAGAAGGGATGAGGCACAAAGAAATATGAAAGGGCAGGAGATTATGGACAAGTAAAGGAATTTCAACATTTTAGATGGTGGGAGTATAACATTTGTGGGTGAAAGTGAGGTCAAGGATTTGACCATCTTTGTGTAGGATGAGATTGCATTGAAATTGGAGGTCAAAGAAGATATGGAGGTTGATAAGCTGGAAGACTAGTTTTTGTTTGAGGGAATGCCAACATGCATACTGAAGTACTTGGGTAAAGCTTCCCTTGGGTCATTATGTGATCTTTCTTCTGGGATGGGGATACAGTCCTTGGAGTTATAACCCTTTCTCAAAGTAGTTGTCTCTTGGTGTTCAAACTCCCACAAGATGAAACCTGTTGTAAGGTCTTTGTCTCTTACAACAGATAAACACCTCCTCCTTATTGTGGGAATGGTCTTTAGTTCCTTTCTACTTCTGGATGAGACCCTACTCTCTCCCTTTTGTTTAACTTCTTCTATCCCAGTCTCTCCATTCCATTGAACTTATTCTATAGGTAGCAAGGTGACAGTGCATACATCTGGAGAGAATGACCTGAGTTCAAATTTTACCTCTGACACTAGCTAGCTTTTGTGATGCTAGGCAAGTAACTCAATCTCTATCAGCCTCAGTCCCTTCATCTATAAAATGGAGTTATTGATAGAATCTATCTCCCAGAGTTGTTGTGAGGGTAAAATGAGATAATATTTGTAAAGCACTTTAAAACCTTAAAGTAATATTGAAATGCTAACTATAAACCACCACCACCATCATCATCATATCTTTTGCAACCCTTACTTTAGTCGGGAGATTAGGGAAATTACTATCCCTTGGTTGTTCAACTCTGGACTAGAGATGGTGACTCTCTAGACCTCTTTTCTTTTTTACCCCCTCCCATTAAAGCATCTTCTTATTGTTTAATCCCCCCATGTCTCCATCTCTCTTCTCCATCATTTCATCTTTCCATCTCTTCATCCATCCATCCATCCATCCACCCACCCACCCATCTACCTACCTACCTACACACACTCACTTTTAGGGGATCAACGGATTTAGTCCTTGGAGTGTTCATTCAGTTTTCCTCCTTCATTTGCCTGAGCCTTTAAGTTTCCCTTAAATCTATAGTGCCTTAATATTCTTTGTGTTCCTTCAGGATCCCTCTTTGTTCTTTCCCCTCAGTTCAATTTCTTTCTTTTTCGAAATGAATAACACAATGATCAGATAATATATTTCTTTTATTGCTAATTATACTTATTTGCCTTCTGGTTTTGTTGTTTTGGTTATTTGCAAGTCAAATATTTGGCTAACTCCTCTGGTGAAGTTTTTGTTGTTGTTTATTTTTTTTTTTCCTGCAGGAATATCTCAAATGTCTCTCCTTTGTTTAAGTTTCATCTTTTCTTCTTTGATAATTAGGCTTGGCTGTGCAGTGTATATTATGTTGGGGTGTAGTTTAATCTCCTTTGATTTGTTTTTTGGAACATTCTATTTCATTCTCTTCTTCTCTTTCTTATGACTGTGGAATAATCCTGTGCTATTCAAATTGCTTTCCCTTCTTCATATTTGAAGAACTGTCTCCAGGTTTCTTGCAAAATTTGTCATTTATTATTAAAATCAAATCACTACACATTTTTCCGTTTCAAACATGGAATTATGTTCTGTTAGCAACCTGTGCTTTTTGTTCATCAGTGATTCATTGTCTCTATTCAATAATTCTGGGTAGTTTTCTTGTGTTGCCCCCTTCAGTATAGTATTCAAGGTATGTTTGCTTGTTTGTTTTGATTTATCATGTTCTTCTGGGAAACTTGTAATTCTTTTTTTAAAATTAAAACATTTATTAATGGCTTGTAGCTAGGTGGTTGTAAGAGTTTGGAAGTTTGTTTAGTCGATTTGATGAGATTATCCATCATGTTTTCCAAATTCTGCATCCTATTGTTTGTGTTTTTTAATTACCTTTGGAGAATGGAGAATGTTGATTTCAGATAATCTCATTTCCAATTTTTTTTTCTTTTGGAAGTTTCTCTTTTAGACCATTCTGGGGTTTCTTGTTTCCAATTGCTTCCTTTCCTTCAATAAGCTGGCCAAAGGCAACATTTTTTCATCTCTTGTGGTGTGAGGGAAGATTTAGACTGGAGGTGAGAAGCAAAGAAGGGACTTCCATTGCTACACCCAGAAGCACAAACCTCAGTACTCAGTGAGTACAACATGCAAAATGTATTGTGTGGGAAATGAAATAATGTTTGTAAATTTGTAAATTGCATAACACCATACTTGACACATAGTAGGGCGTTAATAAATGTTTATTCCCTTGTCTTTCCCTCAAATATTTAAGTTTTACAACAAAATTTTGTGGGTTTTAATTTTTTAACCTTGCACTATATTTCTGTCTCCTTATCTTACAGATGCAGCTTTTGATACTCTTTATTTGCTGTATAAGGTTTCTTCTGAGTTTTTTCAGATCAGAGAAATTTGAGGAACATAACTACTCTGCTATCTTGCAAGTCATATGACTCTGAAATTCTCATATATGAGGGCAGAGGTTGATTTGAACAGGACAACTGATAGCAAAGGATTAAACTCTTTGACAAAGAAAGGAGAAGGACCTGAGGAATGGTGGATATCTGTTACCAGAATATTACCAGGATAGTACATAATGCATACATATGTGTATACATATATACATATGCTTTACATATATTCTCTAACTCAATCCCCTACAACAACCCTAAGAGGTAGGTGCCATTATCACATATAGAACATGTGTGTATATGTATATGTATATGTATATATACACATATATACACACACATATATACATATATGTATTGTGTTATCATATTATATATTATACTGTGGAGTATTATATATGTATAGATATATACAGATCTGTATATTTGATATACAGAAATACTATATACACACATTATATAGGAATATAGGTTTATCTATGAATATATTATATGTATAATATAATATACATGTGTATATAATATATAATAAATATATAGGAAATTATTAACAAAATAAAAACCAATTCAACATACAAATATAATACAATGTTAATTTGTGATTTCCTAAGTCAATATACAATCCACAGGGATCCCTTTCTTTTTCAGTTTGACACAGTTTCCCAATAACATTTTAATCTCATTTGGGTCTCACTCCAGAGTTTTACTAGGACCACAAGTTTGACACCTCTGGGGGAAACAATGGTTACCACAAGACATTTGACTCATACTTGCAGTAGAACTGCAGGAGCCAGTACAGAGAAGGATTTCTGGAACTGAGATCCACAGTCTCTTCAAAATCTGGAAGTCTATGACAAGTCACATTGAATATAAAAAGTGTTCCCACAAAGTTTACTTACTGTACCCACACATGAAGAATATAGTTGACTTTGGGGTCCTCTACTGGTGTCATTGCTTATATCCCCATTGGTTTTTCCTATGACATGGCAAGAGATTACAACTCTTCCAGTAGAGTTCACAGCTCTAGCCATAACAATAAAGGTAGCAACTGACTTCATAGTATTGTAAAGTTTCCAAAGTACTTTGCACATATTACCTCATTTGAGTACCACAGCAACCCTATAACTTAGGAACCAAAGAAATAAATTGATAAAGCAGAGATTACATTATATGGTGCTTATCTACTCTGTTAATAATTCAGTTACAGATCCAACATTCTGGAGAGCAATTTGCAACTATGCCCAAAGGGCCATAAAACTGTGCATTCCCTTTAACTGAACAATACCACTATTAGGTCTATGTATCTCAAAAAGATAATAAAAAAGGGAGAAGGATCCACATGTACAAAAATATTTATAGCTGCTCTTTTCATGGTAGCAAAGAATTGGAAATTGAGTGGATTTCCATCAATTGGAGAACGGCTGAACAAATTGTGGTATATAAATGTAATGGAATATTATTGTGCTACAAGAAAAGATGAGCAGGCAGATTTCAGAAATACCTGAAAAGACTTACATGAACTGATGCTGAGTGAAATGAGCAGAACCAGGAGAACATTGTACACAGTATCAACAAAATTGTGTGATGATCAACTGTGATAGTCTTAACTCTTCTCAGCAATACAATGATAGAAGATAATTCCAAAGTACTCATGATGGAAAATGTTCTCCATATTCAGAAAAACAAAGAACTGTGGAATCTGGATGAAGATTGAACCATACCATTTCTACTTATTTTGTTTTTTTCTTTTTTTGAGGTTTTCCCTTTTATTCTGATTCTTCTTTCACAACATGAATAATGCAGAAATATGTTTAATGTTATTGTACATATATAACCTATATCAGACTGCTTTTCATCTTGGGGAGGGGGGAGGGAAGGGAGGGAGAAAAATTTAGAAATTAGAAATGTTATAGAAACAAATGTTGAGAACTATCTCTGCATGTAACCAGAAAATAACAAAAAGCTTCCATGATAAAAAATACTTCAGTTACAGAGCCATGTCTTTATTCTCATCTCCTTCTAGAATGACTTTCCATTCTCTTTTTTCCCATATAAATATTTTATTCTTTTCCAGTTACATATAGAGATAGTTTTCATGACTTCCCATTCTCATCTGGAGTCCTCCATCTGCCCTTGTCTTTAAGGCCCATAGTATTGACAACATATAAGTCAGTCAAATAAAAAGTCACTCCAAATCTAATCTCTTTCTGACCTGCCAATAATATTCTCCACACTGTGCTAGGCACAAAGGCTTTCTTGCTTAACCTAACAGCTATAGGTTACACCTCCACACTGCATTTAAAAAAAATGAAACCAGAGTACTTACTCTCAAGGAACTTATAGTCTAGTGAAGGAAAACAATCTGTGTAAAGAGAACCCCAGAATATAATTTTCATTTCAAGATGGAGGTTCTCCTATGGGGATTGCAGAGATGACTGTTAGAGATGAGCAGGGAATCTTTTTTAATTATTATAAATGCCTCATTTTACAAATGAGAAAACAGAGATGAAGATAGGCCAAATGACTCCCCCATGACCACATAACTAGTAAGGGTCAGAATTTAAAAAACATAGTAGGCACATAATAAATGCTTATTGATTGAGTGAATCTATACTTTCTACCTCCAAAAATTAGTGTTCTTTCCATTATACTACACTGCTCTCTTTTACCTTATTTGCTCAGTGTTATGTAATTAGTGCTAAGTATGAAGAGTCTGCTCAGGAAAAGCCTCAAAAATCACTTTATATTTAGGTCTGAGCAGGTGTTTTCATTGAGGGAGTCACATCTAGGAACTGGAGTGGGCAGTGGAGAGACAATATATACTTCCTCTGGGGCTCAGCAGCTTAATCAATCAACAGGTATTTATTAAGTGCCTACTATATGCCAGGCATTGTGCTAGGTTCCTAGGATGTAGAGACAAAAGTGAAACAATCCTCCTCTCCAGGAGGAGCTTCTAATATAGATGATGGAGACAACATGCCTATGGAAGTATATGCAAAAATATATCCAGGTTTCTTTAGACGTAGGACAGGTGCCATCCACAACGTCTTTGGTAAAGGAGGAAACATAAGTCTTCCTCAAGTCTCTTTCCACTCCCTTCCCCCCTCCTCATTCCTTCCAGGTTTTTTCTGAGCTTTGTTCTCCCCTCACCAAAGCCAGCCCCTGATTGTTGAGTCACAAAGCCTCCACAATGGGCTTTATGTTCCTGCCGTGCTCTCGTTCTGCAGATTTCACTGCAGACCTGTCAGAGCCATGGGAAGCCTCTAATCTGCTACAAATTAAACAAAAAGGGCTTTGTGTTTCAGCTCCCTGAAACCACAGCATGTCCCATGAACATAGGAGAGATGTTGCCAGCTGTGGGATGCTCTATCTCTTTTACAGGGACTTTAAATATTTCTCTGCCTCAGCACATCTGTGGTTTCCCTTAGGGAGAGCATTCTCCCTTCAGGCCATGCATCGTTTTAATGACAGGAATATTTCAGAGCAAACACCCAGCATGTGCCTTTTATTTCCCAGAAGACAGGACAAATATCTAAAATTTTAAATAATATAAAGCAGTAAATGCTACATGACAAATGAAAGATGATTAGAAAAAAGAGAGACAGGCAAAGATAGAGAGATAGAGGGAGGAAGGGAGAAGGAGAGAGAAAGGACAGAGAGAGAGAGAGAGAGAGAGAGAGAGAGAGAGAGAGAGAGAGAGAGGGAAGGAGGGATATCTGGAGGAAGGAGGAAGGAGAGAGAGAGACAGAGAAAGACAGAGAGAGACAGAGCGATAGAGAGGAATATGTGGTCTGTGGGCTGAGCCAGTTGAAAAAGTATTAGGATAGGAGCAGGTGGAACTTGAATGGATCCTGAATCATAGAATCATAGATTTGGAACTGGAAAATATCTTAGAGATCCAAGAGAGAGTGAGCTTATGGGAGAAGGACTCAGTCATGGCACAGGTCTGAGATCCCAACCAGAAACCCAGTCTTAATTCTTCAAGGAACAGGAAAGCAAAGATGAATGAAAAAGTTTTTATTAAGCATTTGCTATATGTTAGGCACTATGCTAAACATTGAGGATATAAATTAAAAAATAAAGCTAGTGGGGGCAGCTAGGTGGCACACTGGATAAAGCACTGGCCCTGGAATCAGGAGGACCTGAGTTCAAATCTGGCCTCAGAAACTTGACACTTACTAGTTGTGTGACCCTGGGCAAGTCATTTAACCCCCATTGCCCCACAAAAAAATCAAGCTAGTCCATGTCTTTAGAAAACCTCCATTCTAATAGGGGATGATAGCATATGGTTGGAGAGAGTGGCTAGGGAGAAGTGTTTTGCACTGAAAAGTCTAAAGGATGGTGAATAGAGTCTTAGGGAAATTGGTGTACAGGCCCTTTCCAGGAATGGTAGTGTTGATTTAATGGTTGTTCCCAGAAAAAAAGAGGTACAAAGTGGTAAAAGGGGAGGAGGCAGAACCACACATAGCATCATGGCAGGAATATGGCCTGAGTTCATTGTGGTATATATAGAGAGGCTTAGATAAGATGGATTCTTCTCATTCATGTGAAAATGATCTGAGGGAAGTAAGTGGAATATCAAGTTGGAAGCAGAAGGTCAAGGGAAGCACTATGGCAGAAAGATAACTGGACTGTAAGAAGAATCCTCCATCTAACCCTAAATTAAAGTTGGAGAGGCCCATACCATATAGACTGACAGGGAAGGGATGCCCTTGTGAAGGAACACAAGTCTCCAACATTGGGAAGCCCAAGTGGAAGTAACTTTGCTTAATATGTCAGGTTCATAGATTTTCGAGTTAGATGGAGCTTTAGAGATAATCTAATACAACAACACTTTCGTTTTACAACTGAAAAAAGCAGACTCAGCAAGGAGGCAGTGACTTGTCCACAGTCACTCAAGGAGTAGGTAGTAGATCCAGGATTTGAACCCTGATCTTCTGACTCCAGAGCCAGTGCTTTATCCCCTTTACTATACTACCTCTCTTTGAGAGCAAGAAGGCTGTCTCCTGGGAGGAGATGCTTATGAGAAGCAGGCTTAGCAGAAGAAAAAGGAAATCTTTGAGTGGTGTGATAGCATCAAACTTTCTTGGGAGTCATCCATGGTGCTCTAAGAGGTCACTCTTACTCACTTGACAGAGAAAGTCTGCATACTTCTGGAGCCAACTCAGTGGGCCCCAGACTCTTGTCTACTGAAATATTCTCTATTTTACTCTCATCTGACTCCAACTACATCTTCGTTTATGTCCACTCGGAGTGCCAACCCTGCTTAGGCTCTGTAGTCCCAGTGTGGAGTCTAAGTCACCCAGTGTGGCAAGTAGAAAAAAAATTATAAGTCAATAAGAAATTAGATTTATTACTTTAGACATGGGAATATGGTATAAACGCAGAATCTCTAGGATCCTAAAGGGCTAATAAATCCAAAGAACCTGAGTCCCATCTTGATTTGTTGTTTGTGTTCTTTGTGAGGATAGCCAGATGGCTGTAGGAAAACAGGCTTCTTAAGAAAAAACGCCTATTTCTTTGGAGTCTGATGACCAAGAAGACTAGCTCCATACTCCATTATCTCTTTGTTTAGAAGTGACTAACAAAATAAAATACTACAATTCTCTCCAAAGGTCCAGAGCAGAGTTTTATGTCTGGACCACAGAAATGAAGAAATTCACCTTCAGCCCATCTTCAAAAACAAAGGCCATACCCCTGATTAAGAAATTCTCAGATACTTTTGAACCTCCCCTGATATATTAGATCCAGGTAATAAAATATTTGTTTGTTTTTTTGGGTTTTTTGGTGGGGCAATGAGGGTTAAGTGAGTTGCCCAGGGTCACACAGGTAATAAGTGTCAAGTGCCTGAGGCCGGATTTGAACTCAGGTCCTCCTGAATCCAGGGTTGTGTGGTAAAAAATATGAAAGTTTTTAACAGTCGGTTAGGATAACTGAAAGACGCCAGTTTTTGAAGGACCACCCTTTTGGGGAGGAGACGAACAGTCCGCCTGCTGCGCAAGTCAGACTGCCTGCGGGGCACTCGACTTCTTCCTCCTCCCACTAGCCCGCGTCACTTCCTGACGCCAAAGAAAAGACTCCTGGTCTTGCCCTCAAAGACCTTCACTTCATGGGCGGAATTCTTCTACAGTAAGTCTCCAGCAGGTGGCATTATTCCAATCGTTACAGTTGGTAGTCTATCCACTGCACCACCCAGGTGCCTCCCAAGTAATAAAATAGAAATGGAAAGAATCCATTGATCCATCCTTAAAGAAACTCTCAAACCATAACTCTCAGTAGTATTATAGTCAAATCTCAGAGCTCTCAGATCAAGGAGAAAATATTGCAAGAAGCCAGAAAGAAATAATTCACATATCATAGAGCCTCAGTGAGGATTACACAAGATTTAGCCACTTCCACATGAAATGAATGGAGGACTTGGAATATCATATTCTGGAAGGCAAAGGAGCTAGGATTATAAGCAAGAATAAGCTACACAGCAAAACAGTACAATGCTTCAAGGGAAAAATGGATGTTTAGTGAAATAGAGAACTTTCAAGCATTGCTGATAATAAAACCCAATATGAATAGAAAATATAGCATTCAAACACAAGACTCAAGAGAAGTTTATATAGATTAACATGAAAGAAAAATCATAAGGAACTCGATAAGTTTAAAATGTTTGTTCTTATATGGGAAAATGATTCAGGTAATAAGAACTTTATCAGTTTTAGGGCAGGGAGATTACATAGATTTTCAAAGGGAGTTTACATAGACAGAGGGCATGGATGTGAGTCAATTATGTTGGAGTGATCTCCAAAAAAATTGAAGGGGTGAGAAAGAGGGATGCAGTGGGAGAAGGAAAAAAATAGAAGAAGGAAATTTTTCTCACATAAAGAGCTGGAACACAATCTAATATACTTCAGCTGAAGTAAAAAAAAAAGGCAGGGGTAGCAATCATCATCTCAGACAAAGCATAAGCAAAAATGGACCTGATTAAAAGAGATAACCAGGAAAACTATATTTTGCTAAAAGATATCATAAACAATGAGGTAATATAAAAATTATAGTAAATTTCTCTAAAAAGGCCTTATTTATCAAATATATAGATAATTAAGTCAGATTTATTTTTCAAAAAAGATCCATTCCCCAATCAATAAATGGTCAAAGACATGAACAGGTAATTTTCAGAAGAAAAAATCAAAGCTATCTATAATCATATAAGAATGCTCTAAATCATTATTTATTAGAGAAAGGCAAATTAAAACAACTCTAAAGTACCACCTCACACTTATCAGAAATGAGAAATGCTAGAGAAGATAAGGGAAAATAGATATGCTAATGAATTTTGTTGGTAGAGTAGTGAACTGGTCCAGCCATTCTGGAGAACAATTTAGAACTCTCCCCAAAGGGCTACAAAACTGTGTATACCTTTTGACTTGGCAATATTACTACTAGGTCTGTATCCTAAAGAGGTCAAAGAAAAAGTAAAAGGACTTTATGTACAAAAATATTTGTATCGGCTCTTTTTGTGCTGGCAAAGAATTAGAAATTAAAGTGATGTTCAATTGAGGAATGGTTGAACAATTTGAGGCATATGATTGTGTTGGAGTATCATGCTATAAGAAATGATGAGGAGAGTGGTTTCAGGGGAAAAAAACATGGTAAGACTTATGTGAACTGATGGAAAGTGAAGTGAGAAAAACCAAGATATTGTACAGAGTAACAGCATTATTCTAATGATGATCATCTGTGGAAGACTTGACTACTCTGATCAATACAATGATATAAGACAATTCCAAAGGACTCATGATGAAAAAATGCTATCACCTCCAAAGAGAACTGATGAACTGAGTGCAAATTGAACTATAATTTTCTCACTTTTTTTGCAATATGCCTAATATGATATATGTTTTGCCTGATTTCTCATGTATAATTGATATCATATTGTTCACTTTCTCAGTGGGTGAGAGGAGGTGGGAAGGAGGGAGAGAATTTAGAATTCAAAATTTAAAAAGAATAATTTATAAAATAAAGAAATAACCCTTTAAAAAGACAAAAGAAAGAACATTCGCTCTGGAGTCAGGATCTCAGTTTAGATTAAATCTCTGGAGGAGGAACAGTGGTAGAGGGAGAAGGAGGATGAAAAGAAGAAGGATGGGGAAGAAGGAGAAGGAAAAGAAGAAGATGAAGAAGAAAACAAAGAAGACGATGAAGATAAAAATGCAGAAGAGAAAAGGAAGAAGAGGAGGAGGAGGAGGAGGAGGAGGAGGAGGAAGAAGAAGAAGAAGAAGAAGAAGAAGAAGAAGAAGAAGAAGAAGAAGAAATATGGGGTGATGCTGGTTCAATTTCAAGGCCAAAGTTAGAAACTGTAGTTAGAACACACACATACACATTGCACACACCTTCTTCCCCAGTTCACATGTGGATTTGGGGCCAAATGTAACTAAAAGGCATGTAAATGGAAATGAGTTCAAGATGATCTATGCTCATGTTTTCTAAAATGAAAAGAAAACCCTCCACACCAGGCTCTGTAGAAATGGCTGTATTCCTGAGACCAGAATGTGGCTTGTCAATATATAGGACTAGGATTCCTAGTGGTAAGAAGCCTTGTGAACACAGAATGCAGGGAGTGGAGAAATATATGGTTGGTTGGTTTGAAAAGAAAATAGAGAATTCGAGGGAACATCTAGGATGGACTAATTGAGATGAAAGGGATTAGGATGGTAAACTAGAAAATAATTAAAGGTGGGAACAGATGGTTCATGGAACACAGCCATGAAAGGCTAGAGACAGGTTCTGTGCTGCAAAAGGAAAGTTCAAGGGAATTTCTGTGGTTGGCACACCTTTGAACACCAGTGAATGGAGGTGGTGTGGAAGCTACAGGTATTGCTTTAGATTTGAAGCCAAGCAGTATACTTGGACTCTAGATGGGGGTGGGGTGTTGGATGACTTTTCATCTAGTATCACCAAATAGGCTAAAATAAATGGATTATTTTTGGGAATTGGAGTGACAATTAAAGGCAAATCAACTAGTCATGACATTGATCCAAAGAGTCAGTCTCACCAGAAAAGTCAGTTTCCTTGGGAAAAGAGGAATTGTACTCTAAATTAAGTCAACCTAACTGAGAAATGTGAGACCAGATCCCCTATAATTTGTCTGTACTATAGTGGGGTTATACCTTGAGACTGCCTGACACTAGAATAAAATTGCATGAAGCTGGATTCAGATAACAAAGTGACCCTTTGACCCAGTAATACCATTACTAGGTCTGTATCCCAAAGAGATCATAAAAAGGGAAAAAGGACCCACATGTACAATAACATTTATATCAGCTTTCTTTGTGGTGGCAAAGAATTGGAATTCAAAGGGATGTCCATTAATTGGGGAATGGCTGAACAAGTTGTGGTATATAAATGTAATGGAATACTATTGGGCTATCAGAAATGGTGAGCAGACAGATTTCAGAAAAACCTGGAAAGACTTAAGTGGACTGATTCTGAGTGAAATGAGTAGAACCAGGAAAATATTGTACACAGTAACAGAAACACTGATCAACTGTGCAAGACTTAGCTCTTCTCATCAATACAACGATCCAAGACAATTCCAGAGCATTCTTGATGGAAAATGTTTTCCACATCCAGAAAAAAAAAAAAAGAACTGTGGAATTTGAATACAGATTGAACCATACTAGTTCTACTTTTTTTTTCTTTTTTGAGATTTTTTCCTTTTGTTCTGATTCCTTCAGAACATGACTAATGAGGAAATATGTTTAATGTGTTTGTACATATTTAACCTATATTAGATTTCTTTCTGTCACAGAGAATGGAGGGAGGGAGAAAAAACTGGAACTCAAAATGTTACAAAAACAAATGTTGAAAACTATCTTTACATGTAACTGGGAAAAATAAAATACTACTAAAATTGAAAAAAAGAAAGAAAACAAGGTGAAAGGTTGGATGTCCCCTAGGAGAAAGAAAAGTCTATGAATCCTAATAGTTCAGACTTTGGGAGAGAATTCCTTTAGTGGCAGCAATAGGAAACTACATGCATAGTGATGGACCTGTTCAGGGAGCTTTTTGTTTGGGGTTGGAGGACAGAGGTAAAGAGGAGGCATTTCATCCAGAGATCTCCCATGACAGATGGTTAGAATAACTAGAGTCCTGGATTTTAGCACTTTAGGGTGCTGCCTATCCCTGCACAGAGTGACACAAACCTAGTTGCTTCTTTATCTTAGGACCAAATGTTCCAGGGAAATCACTCTTGAAAGTGTTTGAAGGGATCCAGATGGTGTAATGAGATTTGACACTGATCTTGTGGGCTAGTGAGGAGAATGACCTTTGCAAAGCTTTCCAGGGGGCTCATCTTTATGATGCCAGCTTTCTGGGCAATGAATCAAAAGTTTCAGGCCACTGCTACTCCCTCTTTCCCTTATGGGTAAAATTGCAGACTGGGCAGATTCTTCTCAGTTCCTCAGGCACATGGTCCATTACTTTCTGGGGGAGTAAGGCTTAAGACTAATGGAGGAAGCTACAGAATTTTGAGAGTAGTCAGCCAGCTGGGGAGAGAAAGGAGCCCCTTGTCTTCGTCTGGCAAAGAGCCAGGCCAAAGAATCTCCCTGTTAGGAGCCAGATGATTTTTGTTTTAAAAATCTTTGTTAGAAAGGGTAGAGTGTGGAGGGAAGAAGGGTACATTGCCTGAAGGCAATGTAAAAAAAAAAAGACATTTTAAAAAAATAAGGCAGAGAGAACGTGAAGAACACAAAGGGTGTGAGTGTGGGGCACACAGTGGTATTAATAGACAGAGGAAAGATCTCAGCTCTAGGGACAGCGCTTAACTGTATTGCAGTGAAATCATCACTGTAATCGCCCCTGAAAGAAGATTTGAATAAAAAAGAGGGGGAAAATGTTCCTTTTGCTTTATTACATATCTCCCCAAACCTTAGCTCTTGTTCTATCATTTTCGATAGATGACAGTGCTATGGGATTACAGTTCCAGAATACTCAATAAGTATGTAAAAAGCCCTGAGCGGGCAGGGACTGAGCTAGTGTCCAGCACGTGGCCTGTGCTGCTCTCTGCTGGCCATATGTGGTATTGGCTGTAGACTAGGTTTCTTTTCCCATGAAATTGTTGTCATCCCTCTGAGTCTCAGGATGATTATCTGGATAATGAATCCCCCTGAAACAGGCTATGCACCTCAGGAAGGTCTTTCCTCTAGCTGTTCACAGTCAAAGCAAATTAGAGCTCAATTCCATCACCTAGCAGCATAGCTCTAGAAACAAAAGATTGTCTTCTCCAGAGTGAGCAAGGACACTAGATAATTAGACCTGGAAAGAGGCCTTAGAAATAAATAAGACCTGCCTACTCCTCTTACAGATAAGGATGGTTGGGCCCCAAGTGAAGGAGCACACAGCTAGGAAGCCTCAGCTATCATCAACCTCCTTGTACTGCCTCTCTCTGAAGATACATGTTGGAGGTGACAAACCTGTCTTTTTCTATCCTCCTTAGCAGTGGCTTCAGGATTGTTTTCACTCCTCATTTGCAGTTTTAAAAAAGGCTTAGAGAGAATTTCTAGGTTGCTTCACAACCAGATATTACATTCCTTCAAATTCAAATTAAGCCAAATTCTACTACTCACTGTTCAACAATATCCTTTTCCTGTCTATCTAAGTTATTGCTAATCCTTTTCCTTCCACCAGAAATATCCTTTGCCCAGCCTTACCTCCATTGCTATAAAAAAGGGCAACCATGTAGTAAATAGAGAGCTGGCTTAGGCGTCAAGAGACCTGGGTTCAAATCCCATCTCTGATATATAGTGGTTGTGCATGACTCTGTACAAGTGATTTAACCTCTCAGTATGCCAGGCAATTCTCCATAAATCAAGAAATATTTGTTAAGCACCTACAATAAGCCAGGTATTGTTCTGGCCTCTAGAAATACAGTGACAAAGATGTCTCTACTCCTAAGGAGCTTACATTGTAATAGGGAAAGACATTGATATAGATATGGATAGAGTTATAGGTAGAGATAGAGACAGAAAAAGAGATAGACACAGATAGAGATATAGTCATATAGAAACAAACATATGTATATATTAAGATGTATAGGTATATATAGAGAGAGATATGTAGACAGGCATATATAGAAATCTATATTATAGAAATATAGTTATAACTATATAGATATCAAGGTTTAGATATATAGAGGTACATAGATATGTAAATATAGCCCTATAAATATATATGTAAATATAGTACTAGATACATCTATCTATATGCATATATACATATATATATATAAAATTCCTAGAAATATACCCAAAACTTCACCTTCACCCCAGAAATGATGCTATTTTATTCTTATTTCCCCATCTTCTTTGACACCTCTTATGTAAAGGAAATTGTTGTCCCTCATTAAAACTTCACCAAGATGTCCACACAATGCCCTGGAGATACCAATTAGCAGAGAAACCAATTAGGAACACACACACACACACACACACACTTATGTGTATGTATTTATGCTGTGAACACATATGTGAATACACAATACAGATGTGTGTATATGTGTATACACAAAATCATATATGTGTGTATGCAAGCACAACTCAAATATAAAGAGAATAAATATAATGATATACAAAGAACTTCAGTCTTAGATAGTTTGGGAGGAAGGGCACAAAGAAGATAAGGGATCGGCGAAGGCCTTATGTAGAAGATGGTGCTTGAGTGAGCTGCATCTTAAAGAAAGAGGGTGGGTACCTCTAAGAGTTGAAAGTAAGAAAGAGCGCTGCAGGCATGGAGTTTGCCAGCAGAAAGGCAAGGAAATGAGAGATTGAGTGTCGCGTGTGAGGAGCAGACAGAAGAAGCAAGTTATAAAGCCAAACAGAGGACTTTCCACATCATATTACAGGGAGATTATAGGAAGTCACTGGAGTTGATCAAGTAGGGGGATTTGCATGATCAGATGCATATTTAAGGAAAATTCCTTTGGCGGCAGGTGTGTAGGACAGACTGGACTGGCAAGAGACAGGAGGCAGGGTCTCTCCAGTTAGGAAATCCTTTCAATAATCTAGGTGAGAGCTGAAGAGATCCAGCTAGGGTGCTAGATGTGTGAGGAGTAAGAAGGAGTGACATGTGAGCTATGTGAAGGTAGAACCAGCAAGACTTAGCAATTGCTTTGATATGTGCGGTATAGGAGAGTGAGATGTGAGGATGATAGCGCTGAAGTTAATGGATCTGGGAGACTGGAAGAATTGTGGTGGAAGTCTAGAAGGGGAAAGGATTTAGGAGGAAAGAGGAGAACAGTTTTTGATATGTTGAGTTCAAGGTGTCTCTGGGACATCTATTTTGCAATATCTAATAGTCAACTGAAACTCAAGGGAAAGACTGGGTTTGGACATGTGGATCTCTGAGTCAAATGCATAGAGGTGAGAGTCCTAGTGATAGCTAATGAGGTTACTGAGAAAGGAAGAGGAGAAGAGAAGAGGGTTTGGGAGAGAACCTTGGGTAACATCACAGTAGGGCTGTAGTATGATGAAATGGAGTGACGTGATGAAATACACAGCAAAAGAGACTGGTGAGAAGATTAAGATTGATCTTGAATCATTTTCTTATTGATCCTACTTCAATTAACTGATTCAGAATTCAGCTGGCATACGATGGGTTAATTCTAGAAATCTAGCTCTCCTGCTTATCACTTACCTATTATTGCCTCAAGGAATTTAACTGAGCTGAGGAATCTGTTTGAAAACAAGGGAGTTGGGCCTGATATCTTTGTACCATCAAGCTACCCTTCAAGAATGTCTGGTTTGCTTTCTGGCACCTGGACTCAAACAATGAGCACTTCTTAGCTTCAAGAGAGAAGGGGTAGGGGTCATTGCTAGCCCCCATTACCAAAATTCCAACCAATCATGTTGCTCTCTGTGCCTCAATCCCACAATGTCTTCTACCTTTTCTGTTCTTTGTTCTTTTCTCCCCAAAATCTACAAAAGGGGAACTGTTCTTTTGCTCAGAGTCTTTGGCATAAATGGAGGAGATCCACTGATCCCTTTATTGACAGGCAGCATGCTCCTGTTAATAAATGTTATCTTGTACAGAGAATTGCCTCAGTTTTCCCTTTTATTAAATTTCACTCACGACACCAGGAAGCAGCTTTCAAACAGATAGGAGGTGAACCAGGAGAGATTAGCATTAGGAAAACCTGGAGTGGAGAGAGTATCTTGAAGAAAAAAAAGGATATCAACAGTATCGGATACAGCAAATAGATAGAGAAGGATTTGTATTGGGAAAACATCACAGATCTGGGCATTAAGAAACCATTGGACAGAGCAGTTTCCCTTGTATGATGAGGTCAGTAGCCAGACTACAAGAGGATGAGTAGAGAGGGAGAGCACAGAAACTTAAGGGAGTTCCTCCCCAAGGGAACTTCCTATACAAAGAAAGTTGTAGGTCTGATAAAAAAAAAATGGAAAAAAATAAGAAAATAATACTCCCACATAGGCTTATTGTGAAGAAAGGATTCTGTAAGCTACAACATTTTCAACAAGCCTATGCTGGAGGAAGTTGTACCTTATGATTTTTACACTAAAGTCATTTTCTGATGTACCCTTTCCCAATTTTTCCTTCCTTGTAGCAGAAAACAACCAACCAATGCTGTGACCCAAACTGATTATGTAAACAATATTCCATACATGTAATCCTGACTAGTCTCTGCTGAGAAGAGGGAGTCCTCTTTTGTGATTTGCCCTCTGGGACTGAGAGTAGTCATTGCACTTAATCAGAGTTTGATGGCCTTTTAATTTTTTTAACTTGCATTTTGATAGTGACTGTATCTCTTGGTTCTCCATTCTTGGCTTTATATCAATTCCTATAAGTCTTCCCATGTTTCTCAGAATCTCAGTTATATTCTTTGTACAGTCTTCTCACTTATAGGATCATAGATCTAGGTATAGAAGAGACCTCAAATTCCATCTAGTCCAACCCCCTCATTATTAAGACTCAGGGACTTCAAAAGCTTTGCCCAAGGTTATACTGGCAGTAAAAGGAAAAGGTGGGATTTGAACTCAGATCCTCTGACTCTAGGGCTATTCTATTATAGTTATGTATTGTAACTTATCCAATCATTATTCAATAGATGGGTATCTACTTTGCTTCCAGTTTTTTGCTACTGCAAAAAAAAAGTCAATAAACTTTTTTTTAGCAACTGCTTTGTTCAAGGCATTGTGCTTGGTGCTACATAAGTATAAAGCAGTTCTGCATTCAGAGACTTATAAGATCCAGTTTTCAGATGGAAAAGGACCTGAGAAGTCATCTACTTCAACTTCTCACTTTACAGATGAAGAAACTGAGGCACGGGGGTGTTAAATAACTGCTCAAATTCATAGGTGGGAAAAAGTGGGGGATCTGGGTTTCAAACTCCAATGGCCATTAGGAATCAGGACTATTAAATCAGTTCTGTTAAAGGTGGGGATGTTACACTACTGGAGGTGTGTTTAAAAGCGAAATATTTAATCCTGGTTCCTGATTGTTGACTTTTAGAGGCATCTTGGTGGCACAATGGATAGAGAGCTAGATGTGGAGTCAGGAAGACCTGAGTTCAAATCCTGTCTCAGATAATTACTAGGTATGTGACGCTAGGGAAGAGAAAAAAGTGCTAGACATGGAGTTAGAAAGATCTGAATTTATCTTTGTGTGTTTATATCTTGCCTCAAGTCACTTCACCCTGTTTGCCTCAGTTTCCTCATCTGTAAAATGAACTGGAGAAGGAAATGGCAAACCACTCCAGTATCTTTGGCAAGAAAAGCCCAAATGAGGTCACAGAGAGTCACACACTGCTGAAAAACAACTGAACAAAGACTCTGGGGAAGCTACTTAATCTCTCACAGCCTCAGTTTTCTCATCTGTAAATTCAGGAAGTTGATCTCAAAAGCTTCCAAGGGAAGTGTCTTTCCATCAAATAACCTATTGTTTCCAGATTTTAGTCTAGGATCCTAGATTTCAATGGCCCTTTTCACTATCTTATAGTGTTCTCATAGGGACAAGGGCTAAATTTCTTTTGGAGGATATTCTCTAAATTGTCACTTTCCTCAGCTTTTTTTGGTATTTAGAACTTTTTGCTCATCCCTGACTCAGTCCTCCTCACTCTCTGCCCCAGATTTCCAAGCCTCTGAATCCTCCGCCAAGTAGTCTCTTTCCCCCCACCTAACCTGAAGCTTACTCACTTTTTTTCCTGTTCCTAAGCTTCCCAGAGACCTTCAAAGTTACAGGACAGACACTGGAAAGAGCTGGAGTTGTGAAATTCTTGGGGTTTATAGTGCAAATTGGAGTGATGTCTTATTTAAATGCAATGTGCTGGGCACTGTGACATTCATTTCCTGAAGTACTCCAAAGACAGGAACGTTGAAAAGTGTTTGCGGCTCCAGTTTGGAGCAGATGAGCCCCTTATCATTTGGATGCTTAGCAACGCTGAAAGTTCCCTAGCAACAGAGTCTCTGTCACCTCCCGTAGGACTCCATCTTTGGTCTTGAGAAGATTTTTCTGATAATTAGTACCAAATCTCTCTTCTTTATTCGAGCTCATTACTGCTAGGCTATTCCTTTCCTAGTCTTCCCAGCTTACTACCTCTATGAAACCCCCACCTCATCCTCCTCCTTTTGAAATTGAGATGATGAGACATAGGCATGTGTCTCTTTAATATTTTCAAAGTACTTTATAGACAATATTTTACTTGAGAGTGAATCTCAGAAAGATTAAGGGACTTTCCCAGGGTTACAAAGTTATTTAGCCTTTGAAGAGGATTAGAACCCAGGTTTTTCCAACTCTAGGACCAGCACTGGATACGCTCTTTTTTATTTTTACAGAAAAAAGAAATACTTTAGAAAAGAAGAATCATTTATGCAAATAACCTATCTAGAATGTAAATTAGGCATAAAATTGGAAATAGTTTTAGAGAAATTACAACAAACCTTTATCATTTCAAAATAATATTACTGATGGTTGTTATCATTTTTCAGTTGTGTCCAACTCTTTGTGACCTCATTTGGTGTTTTTCTTTAGCAAAGATACTGGAGTAGTTTGCCCTTTCCTTCTCAAGCTCATTTTATAGAGGAGGAAACTGAGGCAAACAAAATTCAATGACTTTCCAGGGTCCCACAGCTAGTAAGTTTCTGAAGCTGGATTTGAACTCAAGTCTTCCTGACTCCAGGCCCAGCACTTTGAAAAAAGCTTTCTCTAATACCTCCCTCCAAGTGCATAGAAGTAGCCCTGGGTTCTAGAAGGCTACAGTGGATACATTCTAAACAGCTATACCAAGCTACCTCTCTGTCTCCCTGAGGCCAAATAGAAGCCTGTTATAAGTTGTTGTTTAGAAAGTATGGACACTAATTTACATAGTAGTTAATGGTTATAAAGCACTTTCATGTACATGATTTCCTTTGAAACTTTTAATACTTTTTAGACGATTTGTCTCCACTACAGAAAGAAACTGAGACCTTGGAGTAAGACTGCCTGACTTACCCAATGTCACAGATCCTCTATTTCATTATAAATTTCTCAGGGTTAATAGTGGGAGGTCAGAGGTCAATGTCCCATAAGGTAATGACAAGAATTCTGGATGTCAAATTTGATTATTTGAACCCAATTTGAATTAGAATTTTGGGTTGGGGGCAGCTAGGTAGCACAGTGGATAAAGCACTGGCCATGGATTCAGGAGGACCCGAGTTCAAATCCAGCCTCAGACATTTGACACTAGCTGTGTGACCCTGGGTAAGTCACTTAACCCTCATTGCCCTGAAAAAAAAAACAACAACAACAACAACAACAACAACAAAGAATTTTGGGTTAAACAGGAAGACTCCTCTTCCTGAGTTCCTCAGACACTTCCTACCTGTGTGACCCTGGGCAAATCACTTGACCCAGTTTGCCTCAGTTTATTCATCTGTAAAACGAGTTAGAGAAGGAAATGGCAAATCACTCCAGTGCCCCACTACCCCAAAAACCCAAATAGGGTCATGAAGAGTCAGACATGACTGAAAAATGACTAAACAAAATTGGATTCAAATGCTGGCTTTGTTCCTTGCCGTCAATGATTTACCAGTCATGGTACATCAAGCACAGCATTGGCTTTGGAATCAGAGGAGATCCTAGCTCTTCTGCTTACTACCTGTGCCATCCTAGGCAGGGCACTTAACTCCTCTGAGCCACAGTTTCCTTATCTGTGCATAATAGCGCTTGATCAGGAGAGACCCTGATCAATTGATGAGACTCCCAATTGACTCAATTAAATTAAGGTAAGGGGATCATTGTCAGAAGGACACCTCCCATGTTGCCCTTGCACTTTACAGATCTGGCTTAGAGAATGAGACTGTCTGCTGATTACTGGTAGCCTGAAGTCCTAGAGAATGGTTGAAGAAAGTGTCCCCTTGGGGGTAAGTTATAAAGCTGCTCTCCTCCTTTAACCTATCTGTCATACTTTTCTTCACTTTCACTCCTCAAGCTTTTGGACTAGAGTTCAGCAATAGGGATGGGGAAAGGATTGCTCCTTTTCCCCATCTAGGAGAACAAAATGACCACTTACAAGAACGAGAGTCTTCTCCTTGGCCAGATGAGCCGAAGTCTGGAATTTCTGAACAGCATACTAAAAAGCAGAGATATCACCTTCCTAACAAAGGTGTGTCTAGTCAGAGTTATGGTTTTTCCAGAAGCAATATATGGCTGTGAGAACTGGACTATAAAGAAAACTGAGAGCCACAGAATCAACATTTTGTGGTGCTTTTGAGAAGTCTTTTTAAGTCTATTGGACAGCAAGAGAATCAAATCAGTCAATTCTTAAAGAAATTAATTCAGGCTCTTCACTAGAAGGTCAAATACTGAAGGTGAAACTTAAATACATTGACCACATAATGAGAAGACAGGACTCATTGGAAAAGACCCTGATGTTGGGAAAGATTGAAGGCAAAAGGAAAATGGGATAGCAGAGGATGAGATGGCTAGATAATGCCAAGGAAGCAAGGAACATGAGAAGGACCTAGTGTGCTATGGTCCATGGGGTCACAAAGAGTCAGACACAACTGAATAAATAACAATAAGAATGTCCTGACTACCTTTATTTGCCTTTGCATTCCTTATCTATCTATTCATTTATTTATTTATTCATCAACCCCTCCATTAATTTACTTATCTATTTATTCATCCATCCATTAATCTATTCATCTATTTATTTATGCATCCATTATCTATTTATTCACTTATTCATTCATTCCTTTATTTATTCATTAATTCATTTATTCATTCATTTATTCATCTACCTATCTATCTATGCATCCATCCATTCATCCATTTATTTATTGGTTCACTTATTTATTTTTGTTGTTGTTGTTATGTTTTTTTGTTCTTTGGGGGTATTTTTGGAGGCAATTGGGGTTAAGTGACTTGCCTAGGATCACATAGCTAGTAAGTGTCAAGTGTCTGAGGCCGGATTTGAACTCAGATCCTCCTGAATCCAGGGCCAGTGCTCTATCCATTGCACCACCTAGCTGCCCCTCACTTATTTATTTTGAGCAAAGATCAGAGATGAGGGAGTCAGGTTACCTGCTCATGAGTAATCCTTGGGTTTAAGAGGTTCTGAATTCAGGAGTTCTAGACACTGGTCTCCTAGCATGAGAATATTTCCTTAATAGTAGCCATCTCCATGGAAGAAAAATAGAGCCTAAACTGGAAGGCTGAAGCAGTTGGGCCTGGAGAGGTCCAGAGCCTGCTCCTTACCCACCCTCCCTGATACTACTGTGATTTACTTGAGCAGTGAATGAAGAGCCAAGGTAAATGGGTAATATTTATTGAGCCACAACACAAAGGATCTTTCCCTTCACTGGAGGAGATTGCATGGCACAGTGGGAAGAACATTGATTGGGAAGTCAAAGAATGTGGGTTTGGATCCTTCCCTTCATGTTTACTTGCTGTGTGACCTTGGAGAAAGCACTTTATCTCTTTGTATCTCAGTTCTCTCATTTGTCAAAAATGAAGGGGTTGGACTAGATAATTCCTAAGGCCCACAGATCGAGGGATTTTGGTTTTGTCCCTGTTTTTATTTGTGTTCCTGTGAGTGCTTTGTCCCTTATACATATTCCATGTGGAGGGAATAAAAAGTTGCCCCATGGACAATATCAGCGGCAAATCTTTTGGGGAAGGGACCTGGTTACCCACTTTGGAGTAAATCCTGGCTATGAGCCACATGTAAGTATTGTATTAGAGATTTCCCTCATGTTTTACTCTGGGGGTGGGAATAGAGTCTAAGAGAGAATTTGACCCCTTTGTGGTCAGTCACTCAGGATATTAGGGAGGAGAGGCTGTGGAGGCCACAGGTAGCATGTAAAATGGGAGAGTTGGAGAAAATTATCTGTAACATTTATTCTAGTTTTGAATCCCATGATCTAAGTCTAGTCCAGACCTCCAGGCAGGACCACTTGCTGATGGGTTTTTTTTCCAGGCAAATCAAAAATGGTCTAAATCAAGCTGCATCAACTTTTGCTTTTGTTTTGTTTTGTTTTGTTGATGGAGTTTGTTTTTACATCAGAGTAATTTCCTCCAAACCAAATTGAACTCTCCTTTGTAACAAAGGAAAAACAGCTCAGCAAAAACATCCAAAACAATGACCATGCCTGACAGTGTATATTGGGCTGGAGTATGGTGCCCAGTCCTTGAAGAATGAATAGATATTCCCTGACTTGTTTCAGTCTTTTTTTTGTGGGGCAATGAGGGTTAAGTGACTTGCCCAGGGTCATACAGCTAATGTCAAGTGTCTGAGGCCAGATTTGAAGTCGGGCCCTCCTGAATCCAGGGTTGGTGCTTTATCTGCTGTGCTACCTAGCTGCCTCTGCTTTCAGTCTTTACAGAGTACACAGATGTTTGCTGCTTGGTTCCAATCCAACAAAAGGACATTTTGGTGAGTCTACTTCTGGGTGAATGAGTCTTTGGAGGTGGGAGTATCCTGGTGGCCTGGTGAATTTTGGGAGATCTAGAGACCCCATCAGGGACCAAAGTTGATAGCAGAGTTCACCAGAATCAATAGCAGCAACCACTGAAGTCCAGAAGTGACTGGGCAAAAACCTTGAGATGGGAATGTCTAGGCAAGGATCTTGTGAAATCCAGAGATCAAGAGAATCTATCAGAGGCCCCACTGGCAACTGGAGGTTGTAGTGGTGGACCCCAAAATTGTAGTGGCCAACAATATCACCTACAGGAATATGTGGAAAGACAGACACCTGGGGACACTGGTAGCTTGAGAAATTGTGACCCTTCAAGATGGAGAGAGATGTGCTGCTTATGGGCTCTAGAGAGAACCTGATCCTTGGAGTCCAAGAAGAACTACTGGAGGAAGAAGGGAAAGAGAAACAGACCTTGAAGAGATAGGGGCTAAGAGGTCACATTAGACCATATGTGTTTTCTTCACATGTGTCTCAGTTCCTTTGTAATTTAAGATCTAGTCCTCTCTTCCCAGGGACCTAGTTTGTGCAAGGGGATAGGGTGCTCATAGTTTAGTGGGTGGATTTTGTGACAGATATTCTCACTAAATCCATTTCCCAAAAGCTAATTTGAGTTCAGTTTGTTGATTGGTAATGGGGAGTACAATGGTGAGGGCTCAGGAGCTAGAAAAAGAAGTGAAGCAAACATTTTATTAAATGCCTACTATGTGTCAGACATCGTGTGACAAACTTTACAAATATCTCATTTGATCCTCAAAACAACCCTGAGAGGTAGGTGCTATTATTAACCCCATTTTACAGTTGGGGAAACTGAGGCAATATATGTGTATATATATATATATATATTTTTTAAAAGTACCTTGATTAAGATCACACATTTAATAAGTGTCTAAGACAGAATTTGAACTCAGGTCTTCCTGATCTAGACCCAGCACTCAATTCCCCTGTACCATCCAGCTACCTCTGCAGAATTAGAAGCTACAAAGCCTCAAGGCTTACTGATAGAATCCCAAAAGATGAGTAATTAGCTACCCTTTGGGGACCCTGCCTGCCAATTAGAGTAGGAGTTGGAAGAAGCATGCACAGGGGGATTCTACATTTACAGCATGTCCTAAAAGTCTTTGTACAGCAGTAAGCTATTAAAGCTTAAATTTAAGCTTTAATTTAACTTAAAAGAAATTAAAGCTTCCACCCTCCAATTTTATGTTACCTGTGGCCACCCTTTCCTCCACCATTAAAGCTTTAAGGTCTTAAAGCTGTACTAAGATTTTTGGTACACCATGTACAGTTATCCCTTCCACATTGTGACTTTTCCTATTGTGGTTTCCATATATCTTGGGTCAGCATAATAAATTAAATGGGAATATTTGGGGAGTTTTGTACAAGTCTTAGATGACACACGAAGGCCAGCAGATGACACAGAAAAAGTTCAGAAACTCAGAAATGCATAAAATATATGTATAGTATTGCATAATATCAATATCTTTTAATACCATAAGCATTCAAACTTCTTCTCTGGTTACAAAAGGAGGGCCAAAAATTTTACACAGATTTTCCAGATTTTGGGGGTGCCCCACCCCATGTGGAAGGAATAACTATATACCATTGTTTGCTAGTAGTCCTTTACCTGTCTGCTGAGATGAAGGAGGTGTTTTATTTCCTTGGCCATTATTGATTTTTCAATTGCTCAGAATTCAGTTTCCTTTTAGTCATCTTTTCATTTGCATTGTTGTAGTCATTGTGCATATATATGTGCATATATATGTTTATATTTAGTTGTGCTTATTTTTCTCTGCAGCCATTTATTCATATTTTCCCATGTTTCTTTGAATTCCTCATATTTATCATTTTCAATGCATGATAATATTCCTTTATATTTACATACCATATTTTCTTTATGCAGTCCCAAATCAAACCACTTTGTTTCCAGTTTTTTTGTTGTTCAGTTGTTTCATTTGTGTCTGACTCTTCATGGTCCTGTTTGGGATTTTCATGGCAAAGATACTGGAGTAATTTGCCATTTTCTTCTCCTACTCATTTTATAGACAAAGAACTGAGGCAAACAGGATGAAGTGACTTGCCCAGGATCACACAGCTAGTATTTTTTTGTTTGTTTTGTTTTGTTGTTGTTTTTTTTACTATCACAAAAGTCTTAAAGTGGACCACATGGCACAGCAGAATGAGCCTTAGTTCTGGGGTCAGAGGGCCTGGTTTCCAAACCCACTTCTAATATTTACCACCCATGTGACCTTGGCCAAGTCATTCATCTTTCCTGGACCTTAGTTTTCTTTTCTCTGTGAAATGATGATGAGGGAATATATGGCCCGTGATGGCTCTTTTCTATCTCTCCACCTACAATCCCATGTATTATAAAGATTTTTAGGGTTTTTTTCACTTTTATTTCTCTTTAATTCTTTGGCATCTCTGCTTAAAAAGAAAATCTATTCCAATGGTCAGCCTTTGTCTTTATTCCTGGAGTACGAAAAGAAGTGGAGAATGGACCCAGGTTCACCAACTTACACCTCCATGTTTTTCCTATAGGTGGCATATCAGGAAGCATCCTCTAGTGAAGCCCTATATATTTATACTACCCCCCTATACAAGAGTCCGAATGCAAACCTCTCTGTGTCCTGTAGGATGCACATTTAGGAGCAAGCTCTTGTATACTCACCCTCTCTGGGAGGCAAGAGGAAATGCCGAGTCAGGTTGGTTTCTGTTGAGCTTGCAAAACAGTCAGAGCTCCCTGTAAACTTTAATGTTCGTTTAGATTCACAACCAAATTGCCTGTAAAATTATACAACTTTCGACAGTCAGCCTCAGAGGAGAGAAGCCCCGAATCTGCTTTGCCAGCAAGTCCTAACGAATCCACAGATGAGCTCCATGAACCCGACATGTGACAAGAGCACTAGCTTGGGGTGGGGCAGGAATAGGTCACCCCTGATTAAGAGACAGAAGCCTGATTGTAAAGGGGTCTTTTAATGATACAACTTTCTCCCTCCTGCCTCATTATTTCCAATTATTCTTGTGAGGGGAGAATAGAAGACAGATAGGAAACAAAACCGGCAAAGGGATAGGAAGTTCTCCTTTCAATGACCACTCAGCAGTGGCTCTGGTGGATTGACATTGATGAAGACAGGGAGAGGACATTAAAGGGGGAGATGTGTTCAGGAACAGAATATTGGGTCATTGTTTTGAACTCCAGGCTTGTGATGGCCTTCTTCTCTGTCTTTTAATGGATAGGAAGATTCACACCACTTAGGAGAGTGCCTTTGATCCTGTAAGCCCCCAAGAGAGTAAATGAGAAATGCCTCCAAATGTCTGGTTCTCCAGGAGTAGAGAGATAAGGGTTTGCTGCTCATTCTCCATATGATCTCAGACAAGTAACTTCCCCTCTCCCATGAACCTTATGCTTACTTCTTGACAAAGGGGAAAGTGACAATTGTAGAACTGTGGGCATTTTGGAGGAAGAATGAGAAGCCTCTGCCCCTCATTGCTGTATTCTTATCTATTAAAAGGATGAATAGGCAACAAATATTTATGCATTCTTTGAGGACTGGCCAAGGTGACTTAGGTTCCATGTTTTCTAAAGTCACTTATAGGTATGAAATGCTATTTTAAAAATAACAAATACATTCTTGTGTGTTCCATGGGCTTGTGTCTTGATGTCATCTTTAATTTTATTTCTTTAGGCAGGGGAAAGGGAAATGTTGTTAGGGCTCATGGCCATCCATGACACCAGAAGGACAATCCCCTTTGGTGCCAAGAAGACAACTTAAAAATCCCTGCGACTGCTCTAGTCAGGGGGCTTAGGAGCTAGCTTCTCCCTAAGATCTTACCCGCCTTCCCTCTTTCCTCTTAACCTTTGTTTCTCAGGGTAACTTTACCTAAGGTTGATCACAGATCACAGAATTTTTGAGTTGGAATGGACCCCAGAAGCTATCCAGTTCAGCCTATACCTGAATAAGATATTTCTACCACTAGCTTGACAAATGGTCATCCATGCTTTGCTCGAAGACCTCTGGACGAGTGGGAGCCCACCACCTCCTGAGGTAGCCAGATCCACACTGGGATGGCTCTAATAGTTAGGAGTTTTTCCATGCCTAAGCCTCCTTTGTACCTTCTCTCCGTTGCATCTAGTTCTGCCCTCTGGGACCCAGCAGTGCAAACCTCTATTCTGCCTTCCACTTGACAACACTCCAAATATGGGATGACAACTGTCATGTCCCTCATAAGTCTGTGCTTCTGCAGGCTAAACATTTCCAGTTCCTACAACTGATCTTGATTCAAAACCTTCCTTTCTATGCCCCTAGCTCTTATGAATATTGGATTATTTTGTTTAGCTGATGCTGGATATGGACTTGTTTAATTAGGTTTTGATTGTGTCTGCTTATGCAGTTTTTCCTGATGTATCTGCTATCCTAGACTGGGACACCCTGAGGGTGGGGGGCTGAGTTTACCCCATTTGCAACTCCCCGAAGTTGTAAGGGATTACCTATGTCTCCTCCTTTCTCTATAGAAACATTCCTTTCCTCTCCCACACCATTTGCTGCCTGACCCTCCGCTGTCCAAATCCTGAGGCTCCTAGCCTCAATCTTAGCACAGGGAGAAATGGAATCTATTCTAGTGACTCCTATGAGAGATGAGGTGACAATAGGCGCTGGACTTGGAGTGAGGGATTAGAGGAACATACATCTAGAGCTGTAGGAGATCTCTAAAGCCATCTAGTCCAGTCCTCATTTTAATGGGCCCAAGGAGCTGAAATGACTTGCCCAAGGTCACAGAGTCAGTGGCAGATCAGAGATTTGGACTCTGGATTGGTGACTCTAAGTATAGTACTTTTACCACTATGTAATGCCTACCTCAGTGAATGGCTAGGTGTCATGGTGGATAGAGTTATGGACTGGGAGGCAGGAAGCCCTGAGTGCCAATCCTGCCTCATACATTTAATAGCTGTGTGATCTTGGACAAGTCATATAACCTCTTTCAGTCTCAGTTTTCCCACTTGTAAAATGAGAACAGTAGTATATCACCTACCTCCCAGGGATATTTTGAAGGTCAAATGAGATAATATATGATGTGTAAAGCACACGTATAAATGCTAGCTATTATTAATATCACAATGGTGAATGTTACTGCTTCCCAAGTCTCCAAAACACTAAACACATTAAACTTAAAGCCAAATTCCATCGGCTCCCCCTTGGGGGAGGGTACTTTCCTATTGTATTACTTGGCACTGGAATTGCTGATGATCCAGGAAAGAAAGAAGATGAAGAGAGGATATTCACATTTGCAGGGGTTAAATAATAGGGCATGAGTAACGAAGCCTGAGACTGCTGAGAACAAACTTCCCACACAAACAATGACAGCTATATCTCTACTTATCTGGCACACGCAGCTTTGCAGAAAGGTTCCTCCAGGGTGCTGCTTATCAGGAATAATAGGGGGATGCCTACAGACTGTATTAGTTGTCTGATGAGCAGTTCTAGCTGGTGCTTCACTGCTGTACAGAGGACAATGGATGAATGCATCAGCATAAATGGAAATGCTTATGTTTTCTTCTTCATAAAGAGGCAAGTGGGGGTCACAGAATCATGGAAACTAAGAGCTGAAATGGGAAGCTTTGGGCTGGGAGTGGGGCAGATGGGGGCAGAGAGGGTCCTAGGTCCAGAGAGGAGCACTTTTCCATGAGGCCCCTGTCCACTGGACAGGGGGAGGGATCTTCCTTTGGTGGCACCCTGGGAGAGTTTTTCAGATAAGCCTCTCAAAACGTCAGGAATTGGGGAGCAGGGATGACCAGGGCTGACCAAAGGTCAGACTGTTCTGAGAAGATTACTTTAGATTGTAATCTCTTTGGGGACAAGAGTCACATAAGTTTATTCCACTTAAGTCTGACAGGTGGTAGATTGAGTGCTGGATTTAGAGTTAGGAAGGCCTTTGTTTTAATCCTGGCTCAGATGTTTGCTATGTGATCCTCGGTAAGTTACTTCACTTTTCCAAAGTTCAGTTTCCTCATCTGTCAAATGGGCATACATAACAATAGCACTTAACTCACATGGTTGTTGTGAGGATCAAGTGAGATAATACATGTAAAATACTTTGTAAACCATAAAACAATATAAAATGTTAGCTATTGTTATTAACATATTATAACATTATATCACATATTATCTAATTATCAATATATTATCATGTAATATATTAGCACAATATGACAAAATGTAAACATATAATTAATTATCCTATATTAATAAAAATACTTATTGATAATATTAGCTAACATTTGTATTATGCTTGCTATATGCCAGGCAATGTGCTAAGTGCTTTACAATTATCTCTTTTGATCCTCACAACAACTCTGTGAGGTAGGTGCTATCGTTATACCCATTTGGCAGATGAGGAAAACGAAGGCAAACAGAAATGAAGTGATTTGCCCAATGACACACAGCTAGTAAATATTTAAGGCTGGATTTGATCTCGGGTCTTCCTGACTCTAGGCTCAGCTCTCTATCCACCTTGCTGCTCTCATTTTTATATTCTCAGCACCAAAGTGCTTTGTGTATAGTGTTACAAAAAGTATTGAAAAGGATCCTGAAGGTCTTCTAGTCCAATCTGTACCTGAAAGATTTCTATAACCTCCTTGATGAGTTGCTATCCAGCCACCCTACCCTAGGAACAATTGAGAAGATTAAAAAAAAAATTTCCAATCTTGGTGGTTTAGTAATTGAGCAAATCAGCTGCTTGGTTGCTTTCAAGATCTTAATAAAACCTGACATTGAAAAATTCTTCAAATTCATTGGATCCTCAGAGAGTCCTGTGGGTACTGGATGTTGTTATAGTGACCTGCCCATGCTCACAGGCCCACTGAGGGTTGCAGGCAAAATTCAAAGATAGGATTCTCCTGCCTCCAAGCAATGCACTTTTTTTTTTTTTTTGTGGGGCAATGGGGGTTAAGTGACTTGCCCAGGGTCACACAGCTAGTAAGTGTAAAGTGTCTGAGGCTGGATTTGAACTTAGGTCCTCCTGAATCCAGGGCCGGTGCTTTATCCACTGCGCCACCTAGCCGCCCCACAATGCACTCTTTACATTAGGGTATATTACCTCTCCAGATCACTTCTTTTTTGGAAGCACCATAGGGTGGTGGCCATCTGACTGAATGGCACACTGTGCCAATATCCACCACTGCTTCTCCTCAAGTAGAACTGAAATGACAAACTTCACCATGGTGGAGAACATAAATCCTCTGCCTCAGGTGGAGGGTGGCTATGGCTTGCAAAGAAGTAGAGATATGATATATGTGCATTGCATATGTACACGTAGATATAATGTTGGTGGGATATACCTCTGGCAAACTAAAAAAAATAATTTATTCTTTTAAGAGCTCCCTCAATCTTTTTGACAAAGCTCTTTTCACCTAGGAGAATTCATTAGCAGTGTTTTAACTTTGGTGGTAATCCCCATTTAGTGACACAGGCCTCCTTGCTGTTCTTCCCACAAGATAGCCAGCTCCTGGCTCCAGTCATTTTCTAATTAATTTCATTTTTGGGCCGGGCAATGAGGGCTAAGTGACTTGCCCAGGGTCACACAGCTAGTAAATATCAAGTGTCTGAGGCTAGATTTAAACCCAGGTCCTCCTGAATCCAGGGCCAGTGCTTTATCCACTGCACCACCTACCTGCCCTTCTAGTCATTTCCACTGGCTCTCCTACATGCCCAAAGGGCTCTCCCCTCCTCATTGCTGACTCCTGGACTCCTTCAAGCACTAACATCCTACTATCTGCCAGAAGCCTTGACTGTTCTCCCCTTAATGCTTCTCTGTGATTATATTCAGTTAAACCTGCCTATATCTCACTTGTATATGGTTATTGTCTCCCTCATCAGAGTGTGAGCTCCGCAAGAGCAGGATCTGTTTTTTTTTATTTTATTTGCATCCTCAGGGCTTAGCACACAGTAGGCACTTAATAATTGCTTGTGACTTGTTGGCCTAACTTGGGGCAGCCCCGTCTTATGGAACTGATGGGCATAAAGGCTATAGGTCACTCTCCTGCCTTTGATGTCCAGCCTCTCTCAGTCGCTCATATTGCTCCTAGGTACTCGCTTTGTTTCCACTTTAAGTGATTTCTCATAATCACTCTTCCTTTCTGACCAAGACAGTGAAAAAGCAGATCAAGTAATCCCACGGACTCTAAAACCTGAAGTAGAAAGGAATATACACACACACATACAAATACACATATATGTATATATGTGTGTGTGTGTATATATACATTTTTTTTGATAGAAAAATTGAGTTTTGGGAACCTAAGGAAGTACTGAATTAGAAGTCCTATATGAACACAGGGGGGTGGACAAGAAGGGTTTGACTTAAGCCAGTGCAGACTGCCCCTAATTCTCTGATTCTCTTGTGCTCCAAATGGATGGGATTTGGAGGTTGTCCTTGCCTGGCCTTCTGCCCCCCTGTCTTCTGATGACAGATGTCCTACATCTCTCTGGGTCTCTGAGGCAGGGCAAATGATGTTGCGTGGATGATGTTAACCATTCCAAATCCCCCTTCCCCCTCACACCTACTCCTGAGCATGTGGGGTGAAGCCTACCATCATCTCTGAGAAGTCCGCTGGTAATAAAAATGTCAGTGGAAGAAGGAAAGGAGGGGAGCGTTGCTGTGACGGCCGTGATGGTAATAAATGATTTATGTCCACCGTAATGGTTACATAAGCAGCTGTTACATTTTAAAAGCATCATGCAAACAATATGAAACATTTATTTAAGTGGTTCTACACTATGGGGAATTTGATTTAATCAGACTTTATTTCTGTTCTCATTAGAATGAAGTCTGGCAGCTCTGGTAGGCAGCCCTCCCATACTCCACACTGCTTCTAGCTACTGAAAGCAAATATTTTTACTGTGCAACAATTAAACATTTATAGGGTGCTGAACTCCCCATCTGTCCTGCCAAGGGAAGGGGAGTTACAATGAAACCCAGCCACAGAAGTGTCTTTCTTGAAAACTTCCATGGCGGGGCAAAAGATAAGATTCCCCAACCCCCAAATTGCCAAGAAGAAGGAATCAGAGAGCAAGAATCTCCACTGATTTCTAACTTTTTTTTGGATACAGTGAGAGCCAAGGGTGGACAATCTACGATTTAACCAAATAGACCTATTCTTTTCTATTTCAGGCTGAATAACAACAACAACAACAACAATAATAATAATAATAATAACTGCCAATTGTATAACACATTAAGGGTTGCAAAGTACTTTACATACATTATCTCATTTGAAGATGACAAAGTCTTCATGGTGCTCTTATGGGCAGCTGGCATTATACTGATTGCATTAAGCTCCAGAGATTTCTAGATAAGATTTGTGATCACGAAAAAGGGTTTGTAGCGTAGTGTAATGGACAGATGGCTAGACTTCTTGTGAGGATGATTTGGGTTTGAATCCTACTTCAGATACTCATTGCTAAGGAACAATGGGCCAGAGGCTTACCCTGTCTCTAGAACTCAGTTTTCCTATATATAAAATGCAAAGGTTAGACTAGATCAAAATTTCTTGAACTGTGGGTCACGACCCTATGTGGGGTTGAGAAAAATTTGACAACAGTAAAAGGTTATGTATACCTATTTTATAAACCTATATGCCCAGGGTTGTGTAAAAATTTTTCAGTTGTAAAGAGGTCATGAGTGGAAAAAGTTTAAGAAGCCCTGGCCTAGATGGTTGGCCTCTAAGAATCCTTCCAAGTGTAGGATTCTATGGTCCTGTGATTTAAAAGGAGAAAACTGATTGGATGAAATACCTATGGTGTGGGAGGGACAGTCTCTAGAACCTGTCCATCAGTATGCACATCATGGATGTATACAAAAAATGGACAATAAGTAATTTGAACCCAACATGGAAGAGGAATAAGAGGGGGGATTGGACTGGCTTTGGTAAATTGCAAATTTTAATGCTTTAAGCTTCTCCCTTAAACAAAGGTCCATTTTAAAAAACAATATTTTTATGATGGTATTGTGTGACTTGGTATGGTTGTGTTGTGTATTTGTATGGTTGTGACTTTAATTAAGGATTTCTCAGAAAACAAAGGAAAGACACACAGTGGGCCTTAGCACCCCCACACACATGCACATATACACAGACACACATTAAAAACAATGCTTGGGGGGGGGGCAGAGCCAAGATAGTAGAGAGGTAGAAAACAGTACAGCCAAACTCCCCTCCACAAAATTCCCCCAAGCAGATTTAGAAAAAGCATCAGACCAAATCCTGATGGGGAAATCCAGAAAAAGACAGTCATTTATGCAGCCCAGCTTGTCATAGGCATCCAGACAAGTCGGTCTGGATGGGTTTGGGCTAGTATTACACTGTTGAGCACTCAAGTGCCCAAAAATAGGCTATGCACCAGAGAAAGAGGAAGACTCAGACCAATACCAAGACATCACCAGATTCATATGGGAGTGGGGAGTACTTCTGTGGAGACAGGTGAGAACAGGCAGCTTTGTCAACCCATACTCAGGTCCCAGTCATAGATCCAGCATAGACTATGAAAGGAATGTGGCTGGTAGGGAGGCTCTGGGCAGTTTACAAAGGAGGAAGATGTAGCATCAGTGATTTTATTCAGACCCCAGTAGCAGAACTAAGTCTTATGTCTAGCATCTAGTCCATCCTGTAGAGGAAAGATCAGGGTAGAAATATATATATGAGAGAAAAGAAAAAGATGGGCTGATCACATGGGAAGAGTGAGCTATGTGTGGCTCACAGGCTCTGTTTGGAACCTCATGATGTAAGGAGAACTTGAGGAAAACCTCAGAGTTTAGTTGGACTTCTTGAGACAAGTTTATGGTAGGACATGGATATGAGTAGCATAGAGTGGGAAGAGACAGATAGGTTGCATTCTACATCACTGAAGAGACTACCTACACTGATAAAATCATAGATCCATTGGAATGTTGGAATAATGACTGCATGATGTATGTACTAAAGATATTACTGCCCCCCCATTTTACATCTGAGAAAACTGAGGCTTTAAAGAAGCTAAGTGATTGTCCATGGTCATATAGCTAGTAAGGGACAACAGTGGGATTCAAATCTAGGCCTCTCCTAGCTTCAAGCTCAGAGCTTTCTCTACTACATCATGTTCTGTCTCAATGTTTTGAATTTTAGAAGAATTTGTTGTTGTCATTTCACTCATGTCCTACTCTTCATGACCACATTTTGGGATTTTCTTCATAGAAATACTGGAGTACATTCCCATGTCCTTCTCTAGCTCTTTTTTTAATGGATGAGAAACTGAGGCAAATAGGGTTAAATGACTTGCTCAAGTTAACACAGCTAGTATGTGTCTGAGGACAAATTTGAACTCATGAAGATGAGACTTTCCAACTCCAAGCCTAGTCTTCTATCCACTGTGCCATCTAGCTGCCCCATTAAATAACTAGCTGAGTTATTTGTTGGTCAGTTGTATCTGACTCTTCATGACCCCATTTGCATTGTTTTTGTTTTGGGCACAGATAATGGAGTGGTTTGCTATTTCCTTTTCCAGTTCATTTCACAGATGAGGAAACAGAAACAAACAGGGTTAAGTGACTTACCCGAGGTCAAACACCTAGTAAGTCTCTGAGGTCAGATTTGTTCTCAAAAAGATGAGTGCTCCTGGTACTCTATCCACTGAGCCACCTAGCTTCCCCTTGAAAAGTTAGGAATTAATTTTAATTGCTCATGGAATCCTAGGCCTTGAAAGATTTGGGGGGTGGTGTTTGACTCAGGCCAGAGTATCCAACACTCCTCTGTGGACCCTATTATTGTTGTAATACTCCTGAGTGCAACCCAAACCAGATTAAAATGTAACTGAGAAATATTTAATAAAATAAATAAAAATTCCATAGAACATAGATAATGTTAAAATGTCAACATGCAGCTTCTGGAATTCTCATGTATGTTTAGTGGCCCCTGTCTTCTCTATTTAGCCTATATTTAGACATAGGGCTTTGTGGTCCTTATAGCTTTTCATGACATCAGGTTTTCCTTTATAGCTAACCTCAATTTCTTCTGTTGAAATTAAGCCCATTTGCTCTTTGTTCCCAGTGAGGAAGGACAACAGATCAATCACTAGGCTTTCTATAAGGACCCCTCAGAGACTTGAAAATTCCATTTCCAGCCTTTGTACAAATGGTTATGAAATGAGAATTAGAACCCCCACCTTTCTTTAAAGTTGATCTCAAGTACTTCCTCTTTGTTGTTCAGTCATTTCAGTCATCTCTGACTCTTCTTGACATCTTGGTAAAGATACTGAAGTGGCTTGCCATTTCCTTCTTCAGCTCATTTCGCAGATCAGTAAACAGGGTTAAGTGCGTTTCCCAGGGTCACACAGCTAGGAAGTCTCTGAGTCTGGATTTGAAATCAGGAAGTTGAGTCTTCCTGACTCCAGGCTCAGCACTCTATCTGCTGTGCCACCTAGCTGCTACCTCTTACTGAACACCTTTCTTGATTCCTACCTTTATTGGTATTCCCTCCCTCCCAAAATTTTACTTTGAGTTTGCTTTGTATTTATTCATTCATTTACAGAAGATATCCTATAGTATAATGTGAACTCCTTAAGAGCCCCGCTGTTTGGTATTTCTCTTTATAGCCCTGCCCCCTAGCCAATATCTTGAACAGGTATTGCTTCTAGAACACAAGCCCGTTGAAAACAAACATTGTTTCATTCTTTGTCCTTCTATCCCCTACCACAGGGCCTGGCACATAGTAGGCCCTTTCAAAATATTTATTGATTAATTGATTTAATAAATGCTTGCTGAACTGAATTGAAAAGGATCAGTCCTCTTATTCCATAGAATCTATAGCATACAATTCATCATTCAAGAATAAGTCACACACACACACATATATACATATACATATATGTGTGTGTACATATATATATATGTACATATATATTTATATATATGTAAGGTTGAAAGGTTTGCAAAGGCCTTCCTTACAACAAATCTGTGGATTAAATAGAATAATTGTTATTATCCTTCTTTTATAGACTGGGGAAATTGGGGCTCTGAGAGGTCATGTAACATGCCA
Source organism: Dromiciops gliroides (assembly GCF_019393635.1). Lineage (NCBI taxonomy): Eukaryota > Metazoa > Chordata > Mammalia > Microbiotheria > Microbiotheriidae > Dromiciops > Dromiciops gliroides. Next base: position 343,504,688 of record NC_057862.1, on the reverse strand, counting down.
GTTATCATACAACTATACTCAATCCTGTGTTTTCCGTTTACCTAGGATGTGGGGGAAATTAGGAAAAATATGTTTATGTCAATACTGATTTTGAATAATTAAAATAATAGTTTCACTTTTAAAACTTCAGTTAATGGCAAACTCAAATAGAAGTTGAAAATACCTGGCTTCAATTGTAATGAGAAAGATACAAATTATAATGACTCTGGTTTTTTAAAAAGAGCTCATATTTCTAGTGTACCTAATGGTTTACAAAGTACTTCCTCACACCAGTCTTGTAAGGTAGCATGACTGTTCTCCTTTTTGCAGATGAGAGGCAGGATGGGGTAACATAGAGAGGGACTGACCTTAGTTTCCAGGCATGTTCTGGGTTTAAGTCCAGTCTCAGGTATATAGTCTCAGGCTGTGTGACCCTGGACAAGTCACTTATCCTCTCAGTCCCTCTGCTCTAAGTCTACAAATTATAGAAAAGTTGCTATCATGCACTAGTGGAGGGAGTTTCCTTATTGGGAGCATCCTATAGTGACAAAGGTCTGGATAAAAAAAAATTACAGATGAGGAAACTGATATTCGAGGAAATTAAGAGACATGGTTAGTGAGTGTCATAGCTAGGGCTCAAACCATTCCACATACTTCCTCAAGGTAAAACACCAAAAAAAAAAAAAAAAAAAAGGTAAGCTCATAACTGATGATAGAGCATGTTTTCCACCTCTTGGCAGAGAAGTGATGGACTAAGGTTGCAGATTGAGGTATGCATTTTCAACACAGCCCATGTGGTAATTTGTTTTGCTTGGCAATGATGATTTGTTACAGGAGAGGTTTTTTGTTTTTGTCAATCCGGGTGAGGGAGGGGTGGGAGTGAGGAGGTTGGAGAATAGTTTTGGCGATGCAAAAAAAAAAGGAAAGAAAGAAAAAAGCATTAAAAAAACGTTTTTTAAAATACTCAGGAGAGAGCAGAAGGACATTCTGGAAGGCACAAAGACAAGCAGTACAGCCCTGTTACTACTGCATTAAATTTAACATATACATTAAAGTCAAAGTTTACATAATGTAGTAGTTCACCGTTTCATATACAATTCAAATTTTCTATTCTTTGTCTATTACAATATTCATGTTTGTTGATATTTTTCAGGTCCAAAATAAAAATGATTTTTCTTAGGCAAGTAAGCTCACCTCAGGGATTTTTGCTAAAGAATTCTTACACATAAACCCCATGTCTCCTTCTTTTGAAGCAGGTGGGAGGCACAGTGGCTAGGTTATTGGACACAGGAATTCTTGGTTTAAAATCCTGCCTCAGACATTTCCTTATTTGTGTGATTCAGGGCAAGTCATTGAATCTTTTCAAACCTCAGTCTCCTCATCAGTAAAATGGGGATGATAATACATCCTAGGGTTCTCATGAGGATCAAATAAATGAACATAGAGTGCTTTGTAAACCTTAATCCCCTTTATAAATTTTGCTATTTTTATTAAAATCTGCAAAATCCTCAATTGTCAAGGAACTACTAAATCAGACTAAGAATAAGACTAAGACTTCCTAAAGAAAGGGCCATGGACTGATGCATTTTTAGAGATCAACAACATTTGAAAATATACAAATAAGATGGTAACCATGTCAGTATCAGCATCAAGTTATAAGAAATCCACCAGAATCCTCTTTGTCCCCTCCAGGATTCTGGTTACTTACAATTTTACTCTGTGTTTTTCCTCTCTATAGCCTGTGATGGAGGCTGGGCAGCTAAAGGATGGAGGGTCTGCAGGGTATTTTCCCTGTACAGCCATTGTCCTTTTTCTGTCTGTGGCATTCTCTGTTTCAGGAAACATGGTTTTCCTGGGAGAAGCTGCCACAAGATGGCAGTGCCTTGGATCACAGAGGCTCTCTGACTTTTAGATGCAAAGAGGAGAGAATAGTGAGCAGCTAAATGTTACTGAGCTGCCAGGAGAATCTTAGCATCACAGAATTTCAGAGCTTAAAAGGTCCTTAGAAAGGTAATACCCTAGGGTGGGACCTGGGTATAAGTGTCACCGTTTTAAGATCAGAGACATTATTTCACTTGTAGCATCTAGCACTTACTAGGCATGCAGGATATATTTTTAATGCAATTTAGCAAACATTTATTAAGCACCTACTATATACACAAGGCTTTGTGCTAGATGGGAGGGAGATAAAGATAGATATGACTACTACTCTGTTATTAGCCCTCATTCACCTCATGCTTAGACTATTTATTGTACAAGCCTGCTGGTGGGTCTGTCTGCCTCAAGTCTCTTCCCATTCCAATATATCCTTCATTTAGTCACCAAAATGACTTTCCTAAAACACAGATCTGACCATGTAACACACACACACACTCAATAACTTCTTCTGGCTCCCTATTATCTCCAGGCTCAAATACAAAATGCTGTTTGACATTCAAAGCCCTTCACAACTTTAACCCTCTCCTACCTTTCCATTCTTCTTCCATATCACTCCTGGGCAGGTACTTACTCTTTAATCCAGTGACACTGGCCTCCTGGCTGTTCTACAAATAAGATACTCCATCTCTCAGTTCCCAGCATTTTCTCTGGCCATCTCCCATCCCTGGAATGCTCTCCCCTTCATCTTTACTTATTGCCTTCCCTGACTTCCTTTAAGTCCCAGCTAAAATCCTACCTTCTACAGGAAGCCTTGCCCAAGCCCTCTTAATTCTATCACTTCCCTCTTTGAATTATTTCCTATTTATACTATCTACAGCTTGTCTGTATATATTTATTATTCAGTTGCTGTCTCTCCCATTAGATTATGAGCTCCTTGAGGACAAAAACTATTTTTTGTCTCTTTTCCATATCCTCAAGTGCCTGGCACATAGTAGGTACTTAATAAATATTTATTAACTGACAGATATGACAGGATGTTTATCAATCGAATATAGGCATACCAGAGCTGGTGATTGAGTTTGCAAAGTATTTTAACATTTATTCATTTTTATTATTATTATTTTTACAATAACCCCGTAAGGCAGGTGCTATTCTTACTATTATCCTTGTTTTTACAATGATAAAACTGAGGCTGTGGAAAGTGACTAACTCAAGGTCATATAATTAGTAAGGAAGAGTCAGAGGTGATCTGACTCATGTCATCCTGACTCCAAGTCCAGTAACCCAGCAATCTATCTATTAGGACCGGATGCTTTGATTAGGATATAGGAAGGATGACATCAGAGCAAAGTAAAGATCCCAACAAAGTCCTGTGAGAAATCTGATCATTTTCACCTTAGGTGGGACAGGGAAGGGATGGTCAGAGAAGACTTCTTGGTAGAGATGGCACCTTGAAAAAGGGAGAGAATTCAACATAGAAGAATGGAGGAAGTGTGCTGATTCAAACGTAAAGGATGACCGTCAGCTATTCTCTGTTTCTCTCTCCTAACCACCAAAGCCTAAAATGCCTACATCTAACTAGTTATCACATTTTGTAGCTCCTGATACCATCCCTTAAATTCATTTTTTTCTCTCCATTCTGACTGTCACAGATGGAGAGCAGGCACTCATTACCCTTCATCTGAACTACTTTAAAAGCCAAGCATTTGGTACTCAAACTTTTTTTTAAATGTTAAAAATTATTTTTACATGTAATTGGGCAAAAATAAAATATATTAAATAAAAAAGAGATAGCCTCCTAATTGGTCTCTTGCCTCCAAACCATGTAGCAAATATTGCTTCCTCCTTTTAATCCAGGGAGTCCCAACATTTTTTGGTCCCTCTACTTCTTTGGCTTTCAGAAATACTTTCTATGCTTCCTATTCTATATGAAAGGAAATAAATTCAAAAATGTATACTGCAGATGCCATAAGCAATAAAATAAACAGATTAATTTTTTAGAAATAAAACTATTTAGTACATAACAGTTCCCAATCAACACTACTATTTCCAGAATGTTTTCATAGGTTAATGTAGTTATTTATCAAAAAATCCTGTATTTCCTTGGCAGGCTTCTTATGTGCCCTGGAGGTATATGTGCTATAGGGGAGGAGCAATAGCAGTAATTGAGCATACACCATGATCTGATCAGTCTCATTCCCCTGTTCAAAAAAACAAAAACAACAAACCAGAAAACAACCCTTCAAGGAATGCCCATTGCCTACAGAGTAATAAGGTGTGACTTGTGTGTTTGTGTATGGGTATGTGTGTATATATGCACATACAAATACATGTAAGAAAGAAACTAATCCTACTTTGACCTGTCTGCCGCCTCTCTTTGAGCATCCAAAGGAGAAAATATAAGTTCATTTGAAAGAAAAAATAACTACAGGACAGATGCTAACATAATGCCAGAAGTAGAAAAGATTCTTGATGACAAATTGGGAGATGAAATTAGAATAAGTGGGGAAGATAAGGGGAAAGGAAGATTTTCTTATTTTCTTTGCATCTCTACTGATTTCTGTGTTTCAAAACCTTTTCATATCTTATGTCATTTTGGAAAGAATAGATGTTCTCAGGGCAGCTGGAATCTGGCATAATGGGAAGAACCAGGTGTGAGTGACAGTCCTAATACTGGATAATTTTGAGACTCTGGGCAAGTCCCTTAATTTCTCTGAGCCTTAGATTCCTCATGTGTGAAATATAAATAATGGATTTTTTTATCTCTCAAACAGGTTTATTGAGAGGATCAAATAAATTACTATATAGAAAGCAATTAGAAAAAAGTATAAGGTGCTATGTAAGATAAAATATATATTTTTTGTTATTGCTATTATTACCTTCACCATAGTCTTATAAAGTAGGAAAAACTGGTATTATTATTTTCCTGATTCTGAGTGAAGTTATATTATAAATGGGGAAACTGAAGCCTAGAGAAGTGACATGATTTCCCCCATGCCAAACAGCTAGATAATCATGGAGCTGATTTTCCAGGTCAACAAACCAGCCAGCCAGGTCAAAGCATCAAGGAAGCTGATGACAGAAACAGGAAGCTGTTTGATGGAGAATGGCTTATCCACCAGCACCATGAGTATCACCTTCCCTCAGATTTCATTATAGGCAGCTCAGGACCCCTTAACCAAGAGCCCTGTGACTAGCAGTGAACTACAGGCCATTGGCCCTGATTCCAGCACCTGACACCATCCAGGGGAATAATCACAGGGGAAATGTGGCCCAGCAATTGCCTCTGCTCTCACGGAAGTGCCCATATTCTCAGCATGACCACTGAAGACCTGGAAAAAATGTTCTTATCACCACAGTCCTTGTCTCTATGTAATGGTTCAGTGTCAAAAATGGATATGATTCTATCAATCAAAATGACAGTAAAGATGTATTGGTTTATCAGCCTTACTCCCTCCATCAAAATTGGATATATTTTCCATCTGCCCATTGGGCCATACCACCTACCCTGCTGAACCTGCCTCCTGAATATTGTCTCCTGGACCTATCTTGCTGAACCCATTTTTTGAATCATTAGAATGTGAGCTTTTTGTAAGGGCAGGTACTGGCCTTGCTTTTCTATTTATATCCCTTCCCCTTACCGCAGTGCTTTGCACATAAGTTTTTTTTGTTTTGGTTTGTTTTGGTTTTGTTTTTTTTTTAGTGAGGCAATTGGGGTTAAGTGACTTGCCCAGGGTTACACAGCTAGTAAGTGATAAGTGTCTGAGGCTGGATTTGAACTCAGGTACTCCTGACTCCAGGGCCGGTGCTCTATCCACTGCGCCACCTAGCTGCCCCATTGCACATAAGTTTTTAATAAATACTGGTTCATCTACCCATTCATTCACTCATTCATTCATTTAACTCTGAGTTGAGGCATTTTTCAACAGAATAAATTGTCAATTTTTCCTCTTTTAAGGTCCCTGCCTGATATTAAGGTCCCTTAAGGGATGGTGTATAAATGAATGAATGGGCAAAATATGCATTTGTTAAGTGCTTATTATGTGCCAGGCACTGTGCTAAGTTCTGGAAACATAAATACAAAAGGTAAGATGGTTCCTATCTTCAGAAGTTTACATTCTAATAGGCAACACAATATGTATGGGTGAGTGGTTGTGATGGATGTAGATTTTAGACTGGAAAAGCAAAGGTGTGGTGAATAGGACAATTGCCTGACCTGCCTTTTCCAAGAAAGCTAGTGTGAGGTTAATTGCCATTCCCAGAGTGGCAAGTAGAAAATGGGAGGTGGGGTTGAGGAACTCAGTATTCGGGACTCAACTATGTTTGGTGCTTAAGTCACTCTACTATTTTAGAGAGGGGAGAAGGAAAGGGCATGGATTTACAATTCAGTTCTTTTTTTAAATTTTCAGCTCCCAATTCTCTCCCTACCACCCATCCCCTCCCTATCAAGAAGGCAAGAAATACCATAACCATTATACATATGAAGTCATGGAAAATATGTGATGATTCAGTTTTGAGAGATATCATAATATATTGGAAAGGATATAGACTTGGAGTAGGGAAATACCTGGGTGTGAATCTTAAAATTTCCACCTACTGACTTTTGAACTCTGGGAAAGTCACTTAAAATTTTGGAGACTTGGTTTCCTAAGCTGTAAATAAAATGGGGACAATCATGCTTGTACTGCTACCTTAAAGGGTTGTGATGAGGACAGTGCTTTGTAAGTCTGTTTCAAGAGCCATCAATATGGCAGCTATTCATTGGGGGAATGTCAAAATGAAACACTAAAAGAACAATACCAACCTGGTCATAGTTTTGTGCCAAAAGAGCATATTCGAAACAGACTTTTTGAGAAAAGGGGTAGCCTTGGACTGGTCCAAGAAGGCTCAGGAGAAGATGCAGGATTTGAATAGGAGGTCATAGAATAAAAAAAAATCCCCAAGTTGGAAGGAATCTCCCCTACAATCCAGTCCAGCCTGTATCTGGAAAAGAATCCTCTCTACATCTTATCTGGTAAGTGGTCATCCTTCCTTTGCTTCAAGACTGCCAATGGAGAGGAGCTTTTGTGGTGTCTTTTGAGGTGATCCAGTGTACTTCGGGATTGCTTTCAGAGCTTTTTTCTCATGTCAAGCCCTAATTTGCTTCACTTTCTCTTAGTTCCATCTGTGAGTAAGCAGAAACACACCAATCTCTTTCATGTAGCAGTTAGGCAGTACAGTGAATAGAACAATGGGTCTGGAGTCAAGAAGACCTGGGTTTAAATGTGGCCTTTAACATTTACTAACTGTGTGACCCTAGGAAAGTCACTTATGTCTGTCTGCCTCAGTTTCTTCTTCTGTAATGTAATGATAATAATAGCAGTTATCACCCAGGGTTGATATGAGGATGAAATGAGCTAATATTTGTAAATTACAGTGCCCAGAACATAATAGGTGCTTAATAAATGCTTATTTCCTTCTTCACATTTGACAAACCTTCAAATGCTTATTTATTCCCCAGGTCTTCTCTTTTCTAGGCTGAATATTTCCAGTTCTTCCAACCAATCTACAGATGGCATTAACTGGAAGTCCTACGTCATCATAGTTGCTCTTGACATTCTTCTACTTGTCTATGGGCCTATTACTTCTAAAGTCTTAGATATTATAACTTTCTCAAATTTGCCTAAGATTGAATTAGTCTTCTTGGCTAAAATATAACATCTTATAGTGAGATTATGGTCTACTAATAATCTCATGTCCTTTAAACAAACTGCTATGAAGCCATACTTCCCTTACCTTATATGTGTGTAGTTGATTGGGGCAGGCAGTGGGGATGACAGAAGGCATATAAGTGGAGGGAACAACATGAACTGAATACATATGACATATGGAAGTGACAGTGTGCATGCTCTGGCTGGAATAGAGGAAAAATGTGGATGGGTGAGTTCTTGAAGACAAGACTAGAAAAAGTAGGATGGAGAGATATGATGGAAAAGTTATATTTTAATACTTGATCTCATCAGAAAAGACACTTTTTCTACTGATAAAAATCACAATGCCTTCTTCAAGAAGTGTAATGACCCTCAAATCCATCCTGCTGAGGGCAATATGTTGATGAGACTCTTTGAACTTAACTAGATTGGTGCTTGGACAACGATCTTATAGGCCTTCACAGGGACCATGCCTGAGTCCTTTCTAAATTGTTAGGCCCTGCTAGAATTGGCACTTCACTGGCATGGTTTCTGTAGACTTTTTCAAGTTATAATGAGACATCCAAGGAGGATGGAGACATTAAGACCACTAGAGGAATGTTCAATTTTTTGACTGAGACAAAGTAGCTTGATTCTGAGTTTTGACAGTAGACTGGTCCTCACTAATTTCCTGAGATATAGACTTCTAGAAATATGGATGACTGGAAGAGACCCAATGTTTTACCTGAGTCTGGGTCTGTGATAAGAAAAACAGAAAAAAAAAAGATCCTTTACTCACTTTCCCCATGTATCTTAAACTAAGTAACCTCTACTTAAATAGTAGTAGTAGTAGTAATAGTCATAGTCATAGTAGTAGTAGTAGTAGTAGTAGTAGTAGTAGCAGCAGCAGCCAAAATAGCAATAGTAATAGTAGTAGTGGTGGTGGTGGTAGTGATGGTGGAGGAGGTGGTGGTGGTAGTAGTAACTAGTATTTATATAACACTTTAAGGTATACAAAGCAGTTTACATATCTCAGTTTCTCTGATCCTTACACCATCTCTATGCTGTAGGTGATATTATTATCCCATTTTGCAGATGAGGAAACTGGGACTGAGAAGCTGGATGACTAACTCAGGGTCACACAGCTAGTAAGTGATTCAAGTAAGTAAATAGTAAATCAATAATTCAAGTAAGGCAAGGTTCAAGCCCAGCTCTTCCTGATTCCCAAGTCCATGACTCTCTTCACTGCTGCCAGAAAAGATTCATGAGGAGTAAGAAGTCTAATTTCTCTTTGCCTCTTTTACAGTGCCTTAAAGAAAGTAAGTAATCAACAAATGTTTATGAAAGAAAAAAATGCCTCTGTCATGGGTGCCTCTTGGTCGAAGAATATCAGGTCTAAAGGTGAAGTCTTGGAATTGAAGGGAGAGGGTCTTTTCTTCCCTCTCATCATATTTGAATTGCACATGCCTAATTTTTGAAACCATTCATTAGAAAGGAGAAAAAAAGAAATGACCCAGCTGAGCCCTGAGGCCAATCATGATTAATACAAGAGTGCCTGCTGGTCCCTGCCCCTAGCAGCTGGTGACTAACATGTTAATGACAGCCCAGGGTGAGTAGGGTTCACAAAGAAATAAGCAGGCTTTATAATGTTTGAATCAGTCCTCTGTGTTGGTGGATGCTTAAACCACCCACTGCAGAAGACAAATCTTTATAGGCTACTAGTCTTCTGAACCTTAAGCCACAATTGGACAAACAGTCCTGTACAGGATACTGACATTTTAATTTCAGCAGAATATTTGAACTTTCTCAGATACCCTTAATTTAAAAAAAAAAATGATGTTTCAAGGTTGGCAAAATGCTTGATATATATGATCTCATTCAATGCTCAGAACAACCCTGAGAGGTGTCAGATATTATTGCCATTTTACTGACAAGAAACACCAAACAAAAAGCCTGAGGCTGTGAGAAGTTTGGATAGGAATGGCATGTGTTTTAGATAAGCTGAGTGGTCCTTTAAGGGAGCAGGGAGGCCATTTTTTTCCTTGCCTCCCTGTGGTATAAAAGGCTAGACAGTAGGAACTGAAGTCAGATATCTCACCTTGCCTCTCATTCCTGTTTTCTAACATTGATTTTAATTATGTTCCACAAGAGCTGATTACTTTTTCTTTCTTTATTTATTTTGGTGAGGCAATTGGGGTTAAATGACTTGCCTAGGGTCACACATCTAGTAAGTGTTAAGTGTCCGAGGCCAGATTTGAACTCAGGTCCTCCTGATTCCAGGCCCAGTGCTCTATCCACTGCGCCACCTAGCTGCCAGGTGATTACTTTCTAAAAATTGGATCTGTTTGAGGGTTGGCCTATAAAGGTAGCCAAGTGATTTGTATAGACAAGTCATAGGATCATGGGATCACACAATTATTAAATATACAAAACATGATTTGACTAATAATAACAATACTGACATAGTACTTACTATGTGTCAGGCACTGTGTTGTATTTTGCAATTATTATTTCATTTGATCCTCACAGCAACCCTAGGAGGCAGGTTACTATTATTATCCCCATTTTACAGATGAGAAAACAAAGGAAATGGAGGTTCATGACTTGCCCAGGGACATACAGCTAGTATCTTAGGGTAGATTTGAATCAAGGTCTTTCCTGACTCCAAGTTAACACTCTTCCCATATATCACACTGCCTTCTGAATAAGATGGAGATATACAGACTAGGGGATGTTAGAATTAGGTTGGCTCAGTTTTTGTCTCTGACACATAGAGGCTGTGTGACCCTGGCTGAGGACTTACCCTCTAAGTTCTTTGTCTTTTTTGTAGGTTCTGTACTTCCAGAATCCATTTAGAGGCCTGATTTAATGTTGTTTTTGAGGGAAACACGGGAGAGCTCAGGCAACTTCCTGGCTTCTCTCCACCATCTTCTTAACCTCTAAGTTTTTAAGGCAACTGACTCTCTCTAAGACTATCAAATTTCTGTTCTTTGGTAGAGGAAATGTCCACACCAGGAATTCCCTAGATCACTGAAATTATAGGTGCCAAGCCCTTAAAAAATTATTACTAATAAAAGTAATTTATTATTATGACAGCAGTTTGATCATGTCATAGGCATGTTCAGAAGTAGCTAAACCCCAAACTCCTTGGTCCAGCCTTGAAGGCTCTACACCATTGGTGCCTAACTGCCTTTTTAACTTTTTCTACTACCACATTTTTACATAAACCATCCACTCTAGTCAGACTGTTCTCCTCAAGACCCTCTGACCACACTTATATTCCCATCCTTACATTTTAGCTCAAGCCAACCTCCTTTAAATCTTCTCTGACCACACTAACACACAGTAATTTCTTTCTTTACAGAACTTAATTATAATAATAATAACTGACATATACATAAGACCCAAGTAACCAGGAGATGTCACTGGGCAGAGTATCTGGGAAGCGCTGGGCTGGGATGCTCCTGAACTTCTGTAGGGGGAGAACTGAACTTGGAATAGTTTGATGTTGTGTGAATGAAGCCTGCTGCTGCAAAGTAATATATACCCATTGTGTTCCAGCCCAGAGTAACTAAAGGGAGCTACATGTTGTACTAAAATCACAACTTCAGCTACAGAAACCATGAGTTGTCATGGACATACCCTTGGCCCCTCAACTTTTCAAAACTTCATCAATGAGAAATGAAGACATAGATGGCATATTTAAATTTCCTGCAAAAAAGTCTTGACTACGTTAAAGAAACCTAGAAACTAAAGTGATATTTATCAATTGAGGAGTGGTTGGATAAGTTGTGGTATATAAGCATGACAGAGAACTATTGTGCTAGAAGAAATAAGGAAATGCCTAGTTTCAAAAAGACCTGGAAAAACTTATAAGAAATGAGTCAGGGTGAAGTGAGCAGAACCAGAACAATTTATCTATCAATCATGATTTACTAAGTACCTACTATGCACCAGGCACTGTATATAGCTCTGGGGATAGAAAAAGGGGCAAAACACAATACCTGCCCTCAAGAAGCTTATAGTCTAATGAGGAAGACACCACATAAACAGACATATACAAAGCAACCAATATACAGGATAAATAGGAAGGAGTTGGGGAAGGCGTTCAGTCAAAAAAGGGATTTTATTTGGCACTTGAGAGGATGTCAGGGAGGTCAGGAGACAGAGCACAGGAAGGGAGGAATTCCAAGTATGGGTGATAGCCAAAGGGAATGCCCAGAGCTGAAATATGGAGCATCTTGTTTTGTGGAGCAGCCAGGAGGGCAGTGTTACTAGATCAAAGAATACATGTTGGGGATTAAGATGTAACAAGACTGGAAAGGTAGGAGGAGGGTAGGTTATGAAGGGCTTTGAATGCCAAGCAGAAGTTTTTGTGTTTGATCCTAGAGGCCATAGGGACCACTCCTGGAGTTCATTTAGTTGGGGTGGGGGGCAGGGCACGGTGAATGGTGGCATGCTTATACTTGTGCTTTAAGAAAATCACTTCAGAGGCTGAATAAAAGATGAACTGGAGTGGGGAGAGACCTGAGGCAGGCAGATCCACCAACAAGATATTATAGTAGCCCAGGCATATATATCACAGGGCCTGCACCAGAGCGGTGGCAATGTCAGAGGAAAGATGGAGGACTTTTCAAGAGAAATTACAAAGGTAAAATTGATGGGCCTTGGGGGCAGGGTGAGGGGGTACAGTGAGAGAGAGTGAAGAGTTGAGGTTGACTCCTAGGTTTTGATCTTGAGGAAATGGAAGGATGGTGTTTCTCTCTACAGTAATAAGAGACATGGGTGGCAGGAGGAGAGCTTAGGGGGAAAACTAATAGGTAGAAGAGCTCATGGGAAGTAAGGAAATGAGAGAATGTTGTGTTTGAAGGAGAGTCAATATATATGTTGTAGCCCCCTAGCATGAAGGAAGGAGAGAAAAATTGTGATCCAGGTATTAGACTTATTAAGGAAGAAAGGGGAGAGATATCATCCACTAGGATTTTTATTTAGGTGGTAGATATGAATAGCATGAACCCCCCAAAATTTTATAACATCAATATTATAAAAAAGTAGTTTTGGGGGCAGCTAGGTGGTGCAATGGATAAGGCACTAGCCTTGGATTCAGGAGGACCTGAGTTCAAACCCAGCCTCAGACACTTACTAGTTGTGTGACCCTGGGCAAGTCACTTAAACCCCATTGCCCTGCAAAAAAAAACAAAAACAAAAACAAAACAAAAAAAAGTAGTTTTGAGGATTTTTATAAACTGATGAAGAATGAAATGAGCAGAACCAGGAGAATAATTTATAGAATAACAACCTTATAAAAACAACTTTGAAAGTTGTAATAATTATGATCAAGACAATGATCGTTCCTGATTCCAGGTAACTGTTGATGAAATATACTGCGATCACTGAGAGGTGGCAGATGAAGGGTATAGAGTGAGACAAATAGATACACACATATACACATACAGACATCAAGGGCATTTGTTTTACCTTACTATGCATGTTTTGTCATAAGAAATTTCTTTTTCTTTTCTTTTTTTCCTAATGGGGAAGCAGATAAAATAGGTTTCCATGAACTCTTTTTTTTTTTTTTTTGGCGAGGCAATTGGGGTTAAGTGACTTGCCCAGGGTCACACAAATAGTAAGCGTCAAGTGTCTGAGGCCGGATTTGAACTCAGGTACTCCTGAATCCAGGGCCAGTGCTCTATCCACTGTGCTACCTAGCTGCCCCCATGAACTCTTTTTTAAATGGAAAAGTGGAGGAAGTGCTACAGAAATGAAATGTTGCATGCACTTTTAGATGAGGTCACTCATTAATTTGACTTAACTATTTTGCTTTGTTAAGAGAGACCTCGGGGCGGCTAGGTGTCGCAGTGGATAAAGCGCTGGCCCTGGATTCAGGAGTACCTGAGTTCAAATCCAGCTTCAGACACTTGACACTTACTAGCTGTTGACCCTGGGCAAGTCACTTAACCCCCATTGCCCCGCAAAAAAAAACAAACAAAAAAAAGAGAGACCTCATGATGTGGGAATGATCTGTAAATTTTTGTAATGTAAAAACAAAATACATCTACGAAATTAAAAAAAAAAAAAGATCTTGAGTTTTAGTGGATTTCAAGGTCAACATGAGTCATCCGTGTGACCTGGCAGGCAAAACACACAAGAAGCTAATGTTTCTCTTGCGAGGCTTCATTAAGGGAGGCACAGAGGTGGTTAGATTCTGCTGTTCATTTATTTTCCTACGTGAGCTACTTTGGTGTTCTGTCTGAATGAAAATCCTTGTTCTTTTATTTCTGGCTCTTATATACTCTGTGAGTAGATCGTGTTGGAATAATGGTGGCTCAAGCTGTGGTTTGGACAATTGATTGCCCCAACGAGCAAAAGGATTTCTAGAGTCAGAGTTTTTAGGAGGACTCTGGTCTCACATGTGTATATGCTTTATCACCCTATTAGAAAAACGTTCCGTAAGGTCAGGGATCCCTACTTTTCAGGTCCCCCTTATTGCATACCATATTACTTCCTGAGCAGGTGCTCAGGGAATGCTGGTTGATTGGGTGGCCGCCAACCTACCTCCCCTCTTGGAGAAAATCTGAAGAGGGAAGTGGCTAATTTTTTTCAAGCCAGCAATTCAGCAGGGGGATAAATTGTGGTTATTAAGGGGCTGCCGTTAAGCTTCAATAAGAATAATAAGGCATAAATCAAGGAATCAAGTGTTCATTACTATCTTGGGAGATTTTGAAAGTCACTTTTTCTTCTGTTATTCCATTTATCAGGCAATGTAAAGAAATTTAATATTTATGTGAAAAATTCAATCCAAATCTGTTAAATACTTAAGTATTTATGATTGGTTGAATGTATGTTTTCCCATTCTAATTTAATTTCCTACCTTTCAAACAGGAGTGTTTCAGCCCCAGGAATATGGGTCATTATTTGTACTTAGAGATTTCTTATTAATCTTGACCTGACCTCTGTGCTCAATACTCTGTGTGCTGAAGCTACTCTTGTTTCCTTTTCACAGGACCTATTAAAATGCCCTTATTTTAATTGGTCCCAAACAGGAGAAGAGCTAAAAAAATATTGCCCTTCAAATCCCATTTAAGGTTGTAATAAAAGAACACCCATCTGTTCTGTGCAACCTTATCCCAAATCAGTAATAGCTCAAAGGTAGCGAATCCAAGGTTACCACATGCAGTGATTGTACTTGGATTTGCCTCTCAAGGGCTATTCACCTTCAAGTCCCTTCATGAACAGCAGAAAGGGTGCTCCTAGAAGATTAGGATTCAGTTCCTGCTGCTGACACTTATTGACTATGTAACCCTGGGAAAGTCACTCAACTATTCTGTGCCTCAGTTTCTCCACATATAAAACAGATATTGTAATAACATCTACCTCAGGATTTTTGTGAGGAAGGATCAAATGAAATAATACATGTAAAGCACTCTACAAGCCCTAAAGCATTATACAAGTGTGAGCCATTATTATTAGAGCATAAAATGTGATGATAGAGTCATGGGATTTTAGAACAATAGGGCTGGGGGCTTTTGGAACTAGAATGTTCCTTAGAGATCATTCAGTCCATATGTAATTGTTAGTAAGGTGGGGTGGGTGAATGAGGGGAGTAGAAGGCTATACTTTAAAGTCTTCGCTGATTAACAGTGGAGTGAGGTGAGTGGTTAGGCCAAGGAAGAAGCAGAAGAAGAAGAGAATGACTCAGGTTGGGAGTACACAGGTATCCAGGATTATCAATAATAAAAGATAAGACACTTTTATGTTCTGTCACTTCTTATTGTAGTCAGTGTAGGTCAAGTGCCCATAATAAGCTGAATATTGAATTCATAAAAATGCTTATATCTGAGGCTACAACTTTAAGATCACCTAGATTTTAACTGTGGAAGCCTGCAACTCCCTAATCAATAGACCACCTCACCACAGCCAATAAATTGGGTTGATTTTCCTCTGATAAAATTTAACCAGGTGTTTATGAGAATTTGGGGATTTGTAATGGCATCTTTGGTTTCACGACTTGGTATCTCCTGGGAGAAATGATGTTTATAGATGAGACACACTTTTCTTCTGTTTCTTCCCTCTTTAGTAAAAATGCTCTCCCCTAGAGATATAAACATGTACTAGGTCAATCATGTATTCTTTCTTTTATTTGTTTTTCAATTGAGTATTTCACAAAGTTTGTGGCTTGTTTGTAGAGACTGTTAAAGGAAGGGGAAAACAAAAAGAAATTACCTTCTTCCCCCTCAACGACTCCCATATTTGATTACTTCCTCCAAAGAAATTGAGTTTCCCTAGGTTGCTTCAATAGAATTTGATCTGATTTGGAAATTCTTCATTTTTCTGGGGAGCCTGCTTTCAATCTCACATCTCTCTACTACCCACCAAGATGGGTCTCCTTTGCTTCACAATTGCTACAAGTATAGGTAATGTAGGGAAGAAAGCAAAAAAAAAAAGAATAATAAAGGGAAGACGAGAGAGAGAGAGAGAGAGAGAGAGAGAGAGAGAGAGAGAGAGAGAGAGAGAAAAAGAAAGAGAGAAAGAAAGAGAGAAAGAAAGAGAGAAAGAAAGAGAGAAAGAAAGAGAGAAAGAAAGAGAGAAAGAAAGAGAGAAAGAAAGAAAGAAAGAAAGAAAGAAAGAAAGAAAGAAAGAAAGAAAGAAAGAAAGAAAGAAAGAAAGAAAGAAAGAAAGAAAGGAGGGAGGTAGTAAGGAAAAAAGGAAGGAAGGAAGAAAGGAGGTAGGGAAGAAGGAAGAAAGAAAAATGAAGGAGTTACTAAAAAAATATATACCAAATTCTGTGCTAAGTTCTAGGGATACAATATAGTTGTTAAGATAGTCTTTACCTTCTAGGAGCTTATATTTTACTAGGAGAAGCCATACTTATAGGGAAATGGTGGTTAGGGAAAGGCATTTTGGTGTGGGTAGTGACAGGGATGGCAAGTAAAAATTACTGAGCAATTGATTCACTCATTGTTTCCACAGGAATAGTAGTATCGATTTGATTATTGTTCCCAGAACCAAATTTGGAAAGCAGAGGGAAGTAGAACAGAGGAAAAGTACGCACATGATGGCACGGAAAGAAAACATCTAGAGGGCAATGTGATGGAAAAGACATTTTTTTGTACTTAGTGGCAATTTTCTAATGATCACGAAGTGGGTTTGGATGATTCAGCTCTTAACCCCGAAAGCCCTAAAGAGTTTACTGAAATGAGCTATTACTCAGAACAGATATTTATAATTTTCTATTCCAATAAATTACTCAACTATTAATAAGTCCAATGATCCTGCACCACTCAATACCCTTCTCCAATGTAACAAATTCCTCTGCCATTCAATAATCTTTCATCATCAAATAATATAGTTCCATCTAATGGCTTCCTTCTATCTAATATTTTCCTGTATCAACTGGTTCATTTAATAACCACATACCATTTTTAGTTCTTCATTGACAATGGATAATAAATTATAGTATAATTGAGGGCTGTAGGCTAATAAAGGGTTATACTTCTCCATAGTTTGAAAGAGATTATGAAAATAGCACTTAGCTCACTCTTTGCAATATGGTTTAATCTTAAAATCCTACAAGATTGAAGTATTGGAAGTATAATTATTAATGGCCAAATGGAGTAGAGAAATCAGGACATTCAGGAACTATGTAAGTAGGCTAAATTTCTATTCATGCTCCTCATATGGGTATTTGCTGTAATAAAGAAGTAACATGCTGCTAACTGGTAGCACCCATAAGGAAACTTATTTCTTAATCCTCAGTGGTGCCTTATCACTTATCTTTTCCAAATAGTACAACATAAACAACCTAATTCATTTTATTATCTACAATAACTGGTTTAATATTTAATTCACTATTCTGATAGATCTTTGGCCTCATCAATTTGGGTCTGATACAGAACACAATACATCTCTTCCTTTAAAATCTGTTTAATTCTTGTCCATTTTTCTTACTATAATTGCTCCATAGAATTTCTATTCCCTGCTCCGATTCTTTTAATATTTTGTGATTGTTAGTGCAACAGTATTTTCTACCACTTATTATGACCAGTACATCTTCTTTTACTACCTAAATTTCCCTGATGTATGTATACCAAGACCAATATCATTAATGACTATTGATGTCAAAATATTGAATGAATTATTAGCTAAGATTTATACCTAAAATTTAGGGATGGTTCAACATTAAGAAAGTTATAAGGATAATAAACCAAATGAATAACAAAACAATAAAAAGCCACTCGACTATATAAATAAATACACAAAATGTCTTTGACAAGCTATAGTACTAATTTATGTTGCAACATTAAAAGAATAAGAATAAATGATCCTTTCCTTAATATGACAAATAGTATGTTTCTAAATCAAGAATATAATTTTTTGTAATGGTTAAATGATAGAAGTCCTTATAATAAGCTCAGCGTAAAGCAAAGGTGTTTATTGTCCTAGTTACTATTTGATGTATTTCTAGAAATGTTAATTATGGGAAATAGAAATTTAGGAAATAAGCAGAGAAAAAAGAAGAGGCAAAATTGCCTCCATGTGGAAAGGATACGATAATTTTCTTAGAAAATCCTAGAGATTCAAGAAAAAATTAATTGAAACAATTGATAACTTCAGTAGAGTGGCTGGGTGTAAAACAAATATATACAATCACAGTCACTTCTTCTTTTTCCTTTTTTTGGCGGGGCAATGAGGGTTAAGTGACTTGCCCAGGGTCACACACTTAGTAAGTGTCAAGTGTGTGGGGCTGGATTTGAATTCAGGTCCTCCTGAATCCAGGGCCAGTGTTTTACCCCATGTCTGAACATTACTAACAAAGAGCAGGAGGACATAAAAAATTATTTTACAAATAACTACAAAAAGTATAAAATATCTGGGAGTCAACCTACTAAGATGTACTAAGGACATCATCATCATCACCATCACAGTATTTATATTGTGCTTTAAGTGTGTAAAATATTTACAAATTTTTTAAATAAGTATTCTCATTTTATTTTCACAACAGCGCTGGGAGATACATGTCATTCTTAACTCTCTTTTACAGATAAAGAAACAAGAGTAAAAAGGTTAAGTTACTTGCCCAAGGTCACACAGATTAAAAGGATCTGTAGCAGCATTCAACCTCATATCTTCCTGATTTGACGCCTCACATTGTATTAACTGTACCACCTAGCTCCTTTGTATGATTACAATTTCAAAACACCATATAAGCAAATAAATGAAATGGTGCAGTAATACACTGTATTTTCAGTTTTTCTGGACTGGACAGTGCACATCTCCATAATTAATTACCACATTAAAACATTTTGGAATTATGTGGAAAAAAGTGACTAAAAACCTCAATGCCTTTTTTTTTTTTTTAGGCAATGGAGGTTAGGTGACTTGCCCATGGTCACACAGCTAGTAAGTGTCAAGTGTCTGAGGCCGGATTTGAACTCAGGTACTCCTGAATCCAGGGCTGGTGCTTTAACCACTGCGCCATCTAGCTGCCTGCCTCAATGCCTTTTGACTCAGAGATTTGCTAGGCATATGCTAAACACTCCAGAATGGTCAAAAACAGAAATAAAGTTCCATGCTACCAAAATATTCATAGTAGTATATTCTATGGTAGTAAAGAACTAGAAATAAGATAAATTATAAGAAACAATGAATATGAAAAATCCAGATTAGCATGAAAAGAACTGATGGAGATTAAAATAAAACTTTTTAAAAGATAGTTTAAAAAACAGCAAAAATTCTAACCATCTCTATTAATATATGCAGTATTCCCTATCTATTGCCCCCTACCTCTGCAATGAAGAGAGGTAGGTGCATTTTCTCAACCTTTCTTCAGGACCAAACTTACATGTATTTTAGTTTTGTTTTTTTATTCTTCTCAATTCCATTGTCCTCATGACTGTGCATATTGATTTTCTAACTCCACTTACTTTACTCTCCATCGGTTCTTTTCATGCTAATCTGGATTTTTCATATTCATTGTTTCTTATAATTTAATGATATTTTATCACATTCATGTGCTACAACTTGTTTAACCATTCTCCAATTGATGTTTATCTTATTTCTAGTTCTTTACTACCATAAAATATAATACTATGAATATTTTGGTAGCACGGAACTTTATTTCTGTTTTTGACCACTCTGGAGTGTTTAGCATATGCCTAGCAAATCTCTGGGTCAAAAGGCATTGAGGTTTTAGTCACTTTTTTCCACATAATTCCAAATTATAATTATAAAAATATTATTTGGTATTGGTAACAAAAATTCAAAAAGTGGATTACTAGAACAGACTAGATAAGCAAGACCTAGAACAATAAAACATAGTAACCTAGTGCTGAATAATTCCAAAGACCCCAATTATCAGTTTAGGATTCTCTCTTCAAAAAGACTTTGGAAAGCCCAAGAAAGTAATTTGGAGGCAGGAGAAGGAATTTTAGATCAACAGTTGTTTGACTTGTGTCTTTGAATTCTCAGGATCTGTCATATAGTAGGCACTTAATAAATTATTATTGTTTGATTGATTTAGTGATATATCTCATTACAGGATATATATAAAAAGAGGTCACATTTCAAATCAGAAGCAAATATGTTGCACAGCTATGGTTAGTGGGGGAGGGGAAGTCTTAACAAAATAAATGATAGAGATAATCATAGAAAGTAAAATGGACAATTTTATTGTGTAAAATTAAACTTTTTAAAACATAAATAGAACTAATGCAGTTAGTCACATAAGAGAATAAAATGGGGGGGGGGGTAAATCTTTACAGCAAATTTATCTGATAAAGGTTTCATACCCAAGGTATATGGAAGATTGATACCAATATATAAGAATAAGAACCACCGGTTAAAGAAAAACACAATTGATATGTAGTCAAATAGAAATTGAGGCAGCTAGGTGGCAAGGTGGATAGAGTGCTAAGCATGGAGTCAGAAAGATCCGAGGTCAAATCTGGCTTCAGACACTAGCTGTGTGACCCTAGGCAAGTCACTTACCCCTGTTTGCCTCAGTTTCCTCATCTGTAACTGGAGAAGGAAATGGCAAATCACTCTAGTGTCTCTGGAGAGGTGAACACAACTGAAAAAACTAAACATCAAAAAACAAATGTGAATAGTTAATTTCAAAAAAAAGGTATATTGACTATCAAAAATATAATGAGAGAATATTCATAATTTCTAGGGTTTACATCAAATCCATTAGGATGATTGGCAAAGATGACCAAAAAAAATGGCAAATATAAGAGGGACTGTGAGAAGATTCTCATACTAACATAGTAGAACTGTGGTTTGATCAAACCGTTCTGAAAGACAGGTTAGTGTAATATTTGGGAAGTCACCAAAACTGTATATACTCTGTATATACTCAATGCAGGAGCGAGGCATATACCTCAAGGAAGTTAAAGAAAGAGGGAAAAGTCCCAGTTTAAATAAAAGTGAAATTAATATGTTTTATGGATGCTTTTGTGTTTGTATCTCAATAATTTTAATTCCCCTTTCACATTGAACTCTCTTGTGACAAAGAAAAAATTAAACATCTGATTTAATAATTACACATGATAATGAATACATTATTTTCTCCTGGTCGTCTCTCAACTCTTTGCTATGAAGAGGAAGTTATGTTTTTTCTTCTATTCTCCAGGACTTTCATTGGTTCTCCAAGTACTCCATTTTGTTTCTTTCTAATGAGCATTTAATTTATATTGTATCACTTATATATATTATATACTTGGTTCTTCTTATTCTTCTCTCTTTCAGTTCATACAAATCTTTCCATTTCTCTGAATTCCCTTATTTATTATTACTTCTCAATAATGTTTGGTTTTGTTCATATAACATGGATTTTCAGACATTCTTTGGTCAATAGGCACCCACTTTATTTATAATGCTTTACTCTTATTGTGTGCTATTATGAATAATGAGGTATTTAGAAGTTCTTTTCTGTCTTTGACTTCTTTGAGACTCAAAGAAGGGACAAATAGGTGAAAGGTATGGAGAACTTTGTTACTTTAATTGGATAATTTCACATTGAAATCCAGAATGCTTGAATCATTTGATTAATCATTCTTAATAATCATCATTAGACCTGTTTTTCCACAGCTACTCCAATGTTGAATGCTCCTGTCTTTTTTGATCTTTACTACTCTGTCTGGTGTTAGGTAAAACATTAGAGTTGTTTTAATTTGCATTTCTTAATATATAATTACTTGTACATTTTGGATTTTTAGAATTTTTTCAGTGATATGTGATGCAAACATTTTTCCTATTCTATTTTCTTCATAGATGCTGTCTTCAATGATTTTGTTTGTGCAAAAGCTTTTTAGTTTTATGAAGTCAACAGTAGGTATAAGTATTTATAGGGAAATGGCAGAAGAAAAGAAAAAAAATGAGATTTTGCTGATTTGAGAAAGAAGGGAACAGTTATAACAACCAAGGTAAAGCAAATGGAGCTTTGTCTCAGGGTGCCAAATTAAGAGAGTACTGAAAACACTTTCCGTCCTTTAAGAGCAGAGAAAAAAACAAAATTTAGTACTTCATGAGTAAGCAGAATTGGTAAAGACAGGAAACTACCAACTGACCTACTTTCTTCATACCCCTAGTGGGGTCCTCTCAGGCCTGAGAGTGAGGACTCTAGGAGTCCTTCAGGTACTGGGATCCTGCCTTAAATCCTGACAATGTCATTACTGTAGTATTCTAGTTTCAAAAGTTGTTTTGAAAAAAATATTTTTGCTTCTTTCCTTTGGTGTATTTTATGCTTTCCTAGGTGTAAAATGTTGCTAGTTTTAGTTCTGGTGGGGAGGTGTTGGTTATCTGATCAGAGAAAGAAACCAAAACCCCAAGTTAGGCAGAAAAACAACCAAGAGCAAAGAACAGAGTTCTAGATAATCATGTGTTATTTCAGAAAATGAATGGTAAATGATGCCTGCTTTTTCTCTCAATATTTCTTCATTGACCTATTAACAGTTAGGAAAGGCCATTGGTGATGAAGGAACTTGGGACAAGGGCCAGATTCTTGTATTGTCCACATTAGATTTGTGTTTCCCATCCATATCCACTGGGAGAGAGCATGGCGTAGTAGATAGAGAGCTAGCCTCACAACCGGTAAGAACTGTTGTCATGCTGGCTTTGTGAACTGGACAAGTCACTGAATCTCTCATTGCTCTATGCAACTAAGACTATTAAGCTACAGAAAAGGTACCTACCTTCACTGGTAGAAAGTGGTACCTGACCAGGAGTTGCCTCTAACAATGAAATCAGAGGTGCAGTTCCCATCCTTAATACACTATTTATGCTTGGTTGTCATATAGGATTTCATTAGCTCATAGGGCAAGGGCCTTTCCTCGGAGGTTTTTAATTGCCTTATAGAGTGGGCGTTCTTATCCTTTTTTTGTTTCCATTAGATTGTAAGCTCCTTGAGGGCAGGCATTGTCATTTACCTCTTTTTTGTATCCCCAGCACTTGGCACATAGGCATTTAATAAATGTCTATTGATTAATGGTCCCCTCTGACAATCTGTTGAAACCTAAGGTACCTTCTCAGGGGGATGTTTTTAAATTGTTAAAAGAAATACCAACTTTTAGCTAAAGGTTAGTGAAAATTATAATGCAATTTTTTTTTTCTCATCCAAGTTTATGGATACCCTGTAATCCATCCATGGACTCCAAATAAAGGATCCCTATTACAGATAATGGATAAGCCCACTGACATCTTGTTGAGAAGACCAAATAAATTTCCTTATTAAGTCTCAGTACCTGGGGCACCCCACTAAATAAGTTTGGAGACACTTCTTGACAACTTTTGAAAGATGGATTCCACTCTATCTTCAAGATATCTTAGTTGTCTTGGCCTTTGGAGAAGATGAATTTTTCTTAGGGGAGTCACCTCTTTTCACTGGCCTATAAAAGGAATTTTCCTAGAGAATTCAGAGCCTTTTCCCCAACTTTCTCTTCTCTTCCAGAGAAAGCTTGAGAATACAATGGGTTTTGTGTGTTGGGGATCAGAAACACGCCCCTTTGCCCTGCCACCAGAAACTGATCCTTATGACCTTTTAGCAGGAGCATATGGCAAAGCTGCACACATTTATGTGTTTCCAGGAAGATTCAGGGGGTATCTCTAGCCTCAGGTGGTGCATTGCTTGTTTAAGACCCCAGGGAGCTGGCCTTCTAGCCAGAGATAAGGAGACATGAAATAACTCATCACTCAGTAAATTGCTGACAGAGCTAGGGCTTGATAAAGTTCTTCTTTCTTCACTCGTGCTACCAAGCTAAATTCAATATGATTCATCAAATCTTATTAAGGACCTACAAGGTACCAGGCACCATGCTGGATACTAGGAATACAAAGACAAGATCGAAAGAGTCCCTGACCTCAGGGAGTTTACATTTTATGGGCAGGAAACAACATGTATTTAGAAAATTAAATCAAAAGATATACAAAGCAATGGAGAAGGGAGGTTACAAATCTAATTTGAAGGGAAGCAGTTTGCTTCTGAATTTGTCCAGGGCCTAGAATAATAATAATTAAGTGATCAGTAAATGCTATTGGATAGCGATGACTTAGGACCAGAATGCATGTGTGCTTATTGTACTAGGCTCCTAAGCAAAGTTTATAGGACTCTGACCTGTATCGTCCTCCCGTTGGTATAGCATAAGCATGCAGATGACTAATCTTAAAATATATCTTAGTTGAGTCTTAATACAAGCTGGCGTACAGAAAGGTAATCCTCTTCCTGCCATCTCTTTTCTCTACCTTGAGCCACTCGGTTGGAGAAATAATTATAGGATAGAGCTGGCTTGGTGATAGAGACACGTTTCCAACAGGAATTCTTATAGATTCTCCAAGGCCAGACAAGAAGATGCAAAGATTTCCACCCTTTGAAACTTAATTAGACCTTTAATTAGGATGGGATGAATAGGGCTTTGTCCCAGGGTGCCAAATTTACAGGGTGCTAACATCACTTGCAGTCCTTTAGGTGTATAGAAACAACAGAAATTAGCATATGGTTAGTAATAATTATTACTTAATATGGTTGGTTGGCATGGCCCTCTCCCCCACAATTCCTTGCTTTATCCTATGGAACTGACTCCCTAAAGTGGCTTCACTCTGGTGTCCTGGAATCTCTTTCTCACCTCGATAAGGCCAGTGTTCCCTTTCCCACTTGAAGGTATGCGCCATGCCCAAGGCCTTAGGAGTGGCTTGTGGTACATCCTCCTGGTGCAATAATTTATAGTAATGGCTCTGATTTGAACTCAAACAATTACAGCCCAAAGCTTGCCACATTTCCCTTTATAAGAAAAGGAAGCTCCTCCTCTCCCTGCCATTTGTCTGGCATCTTCCCTCCTTGTGCCCTTATTGGGGAGGTCCCCACAGCCCTCCATTGAGAGAATGCCTCACTGTGGGTGATTAATCCCCCCCCACCCCGTGGTGAAGGCAGAGTTCAAAGCAATCTTGTTAACTCCCAGAGAAGTGGCTAGTGAAGCAAATAATGGAGTTTTATCCTGAAAGTCAATTCAGCCCTCCCAGCAATATAAAATCAATCTTATTATTTATGGATGACAAACACACATTTTCATTAATGTGTAACAAAAGGAATTTTTAAAAGCCTCTCTTTGCTGTTGCACATATTTTAAAATTCCTTGCAGAATGTAACTTCTGGCGACACCCTGAGGGAACAATGGTTGGTAGAACGATGAACATCTCTATTTGGGATCCTTCCAGAGTAGTGGCCTCCAGAAAAATAAGTTGTCCTATGAGCTTAAATGTATCAAGTACAAGTGAATCTGCTTAGGGAAAAGAACAATTTAAATTGTAGGGGTGATGGAGTGGAAAGAACATTGGTCAGAAGGCCTGGATTCTAATTTTGGTCCTGCCGATTGTTTGATGTCAGAAATGAATGAGTTGGGATTAGCAGATGCATGTGGTCCCTTCTGGCTCTGACATTCAATATCCTAGCTTCTTCATAATTGTCTCTCTCTATGCATACATATAAATTCACACACACACATGCACACACACACACATATATATATGTATATATACACACACACAAACACATACACACATAGATAGCGAGTTCAAAACCAAGGCTACCTGGGTTTAAATCTCACCTCTGACATGCCCTGGCAGTGTGACACTAAGCATCTCTAGGAATCTTTCAATGTACTAAGCAACTCTAAGACTGTCAGTTGAAGAGAAAGTGAAGATCTGCACTGATAAAAAGAGTTTCTTCACCTGTAATTTCCCTTTACCAATGTATTCCAGATCCAGTGCCCATCCCTCCAATGATTCTAGGTGATCCTAGGTCAATAAGGTAACTTTTTTTGAAAAGGCATGAAATATTATATATCATAGTAATGCACTAGACAGTTCACAGAATTGGTTTATCAGTGGAGATATATTGGGCAGACACATGAATAGGTGATAAGGTGGGTCAGAATTGATAAGGAGGAGAGAAGGCTGGATTAACTTCAGGAAACTGTGTGGTGTTTTTAGTGCCCACCTTGAAAGAATGATGTTCTAATGGGGGATACAAAATATCTTGAATCCCCAGTACTTAGCACAGTGTCTGATACATAAGTGCCTACTAAATGTTTGTTGATTGATTAAGTCTCTGAGATTATCATTTTGAAAAGTGTTTGTGTTTTGTTTACTAATTTATTTTATTTTATTTTTGCTGCTGCAGCAGCCCTAACTAGCCAGCCAGATGCGGAAGATGGTTACCACTGTGTCTGAATCTGAGAAATAAATACGTGTATCTCTGAACATATAAAAAGTATCATAAAATACACTTTGTACCAGCTTTATTAAGGGCCAGTCCTAGCTGTACCACAGACCACTTTCCAGAGGCTTCAATTTCCATGAATAGGTTGGAAGGTATAAGGATTGAGAAGGTATCTGGAAAGTCCCAGGTACAAACTGGACTCCAGACAAAGTAGGAGAATGACATCCTAGATGACTCATTAGCCACATACCTCCCTACTTCTTCTCCCCTCCTCTCAGCCACCCCCCCCCCACACACACACACTCCTCTCATTCCTAAACAGCTGGAAGGCAACCTTGGTGTCTTCCCCATCCTTTGTGTTATTTCAGTGGGTCTTCATGTAGCAGGCCTTCTTGGGATCTTTTCCAGATCTATGACATCTTTATTCAAGTTCATACCCCAGATCAGCAAGCAGCAATCCCAATGTGCACAGCTGGTCTCATACAGGAGGTGAGCTTGACAAACTAATTGCAACAGCCAAGGATGGACTGAAAACAGCTTTCCCTTTTTACAGTGATGTCCAACAAATAGGCAATTTTGTCTCCTATTAATATGTTTCAATTAAGAAAGAGAGGGGGCAGGAATAAATCACTGTAGAGCGTGTCCGGGAGACCTTAACAACTGCTCTCATTTCACAGCTCGCTGACTCTGAAGAGGTTGGAGGAACGACTTGGCTCATTAAGCCAAGATACCACGTGGTCTCTGGCTCCCTGCTAAGCCATCTCAGGAGGCCAAAGCAAAAGCACCAGGATCTCCAGGATTTCTAGTGAGAGGGGTTAGGAAAGGAAACTACCAGGACTTCTTCAACCAACCTTCCTAGAAAGTCAACAAGCATTTATTAAATGATTACTGTGTGCTAGGCCAGGTGCTAAGTACCACATACAAATCCAGGCACAATGAAAGCCATTCCCTGCCATTAAGGAACTTATATTCTAATAAGGGAAGATGATACAGAAGAGGGAGCTGAAAAGGAGAGGGAAGAGAGGGAGGTACCCAAGCCAGGCATGGCCATGAAGTCCAGAGTGAAGCATGGCTGGGTTGGGACCGTCATCAGAACAGAGCATCTGAGAGAAACTCACCAGTGACAGAAGCAGACTCCAGGGGTGGAGCGAGAAGGCAAACTGATGCTTAGTGGCAAAATCCAAAGAGTAAAGCCTAAAAATGTTTTATAGTCATGAAATAATTAGACTTGCCTGACAGTCCTTCAAATGCTCAAACAGAACTATTATGTCACCTTCCTCTTGCCCAGATTACACTCCTTCAGTTCCTTCAGTCACTAATATACCTGATGCTTCAGCCTTCTATCATGTCGGCCAACCTTCTCTGAATGTCCTTCAATACCTTTCATATAATGTGGAGGCTTGAAATGAAATACTATTTTTTAAATTTCCTCTTCTTTTGTTGATAATAAACATTCTATTTAAAGTGTTTGAGTTCCAAAAGTCTATCCCTTCCCTTCCTCCTCCCTGGGGCAATAAGCAATCAGATATAGGTTATACATGTGTAATTATGTAAAACATTACCATGAAATACTATTTTTCAAAATACTATTACTGAACTGAACTCAGTACTCCAGATGTTCATTCTCTCCTCTCTCTCTCTCTCTCTCTCTCTCTCTCTCTCTCCTTCCCTCCCTCCCTTTCCGTCTCTCTGTCTCCTCTGTCTCTCTCTTTGTGTCTCTGTCTCTCTGTGTCCCTCTGTCTCTGTGTCTCTCTTTCCCTCTCTCTCTTGCATTTTTTAGAGAGGGGGAAGGATCAGCACAATAGATGGATACAGTGAAAAAGTTAGAAAAATTATGCATTGTATAACACCTATGGACTCCCTACCTCCATGAAAGGGGAGGTGCGTAGTGTTGTCCCATATCTCTTCATTTAAGTCCCGTTTGATCTTTATTATTTTGTTACATTTGCTTTCAAATTTTTGGTGTGTCATTTTTCTTTCCATTTACATTGTTATCATTATTGTGTATGCTGTTACTTATCTCTTCTTACTTCTCTCTGCATCCATTCATATAGAACTTTCCATGCATTTCTGTATTCATTACACACATCATTTCTTACAGCACAGTGGTATTCCATTACATTTATGTACTACAATTTGTTTAGCCACTCTCCAGGCTACTGTTATTTAAAGGACGGGTCTATGTTTTAGGAAGATGCATCCTCTTTTCCTCTTTCTATTCAATTCCATGCTGAACTGATTATTCGTTTACAATTAACAATGCAGATTCTCTCTACCTTTTGACCATCTAAAATGACTTTGCCAACCTGGAGAAATATCCGCCCTGGGGACCTGCTGTCCTTTCTGGTAACTGTTTCTTTCACATCACTATTTTAGGGAAGCCCCAACCATGTTTCACTTCACTCATTAACCTGTATTTCCTCCTCACCAATCACCTTGGCTGTCACTTCTTCCTCCCACCCCACTGGAGTTCTAGAACCATTAATCATGATCAAATCAGCTTTGCCATTGTTCCTGGATGAGACGTATCAATTTACTCTCCTTTGGCCCCAGTCACTGTCATTTGTATTTGTTCTCCAGTGCTAAGTAAAATGCTTGGCATATAGTTAAGTGCTTAATACAAATCTTATTGAAGTCATTCATTCCGTCCAATATATATGTACTAATGGTTGTCTATCTAACTGTATATCATTATGGACACATAATTGTCTCACTGAGTTTACAATCCACTAATCCTCTTTCCACTATTCTTTTTCAGAAGAAATGCTGGCTAGCCTCCCTTCTGCTACCTTATACTTATGAAAAGCTGATTTTTTTAACCTGATTGTAGAACTTTACATTTATCCCTACAACACGTCATCTTACTATATTCTTATTATATTCCATAGAAAATGGACAGTAGGTATTCTTCATCAGTGTGATTCCTCACCCCACCCCCCAGGAAGATAGTTGGGCTGGACTCTTTTGAATGATTATGGATATTATTTAAGAGTATTTGCAGTTGGTATAATGCAGCTATTACAATATCATGCATCTGGAGAACCTCATCTTCTATAATATATCTGTCTTAGATTTCATCTTTATCTAAACATACTCCAATAATTGTGGCAAACTTAATCCAGGGGTCATTGAATAAAGTTGCATCTGTTACATCTTTTAGAGAATTTCATGATATTCTACAACAGCCATCTTTGTAGTCATATAGCTGACCAAAAAGTGAAAAGAATGCAAGATCTCAAGGTCCTGCTAACTGCATAAAAGATATATCTGTATTTATAGCTGCATAATTTTCTGTATTTGTGTGTGTATGTGTGTGTGTTCAGTCATTTCAGTTATGTTTGATTCTTTGTGACCTCACTTAGGGTTTTCTTGGCAAAGATACTGGAGTGTTTGCCATTTCCTTGTGCAGCTCATTTTACAGAAGATGAAACGAGGCAAACAGGGTAAAGTGACTTGCCCAGGGGGCAGCTAGGTGGCGCAGTAGATAAAGCACCAGCCCTGGATTCAGGAGGACCTGAGTTCAAATTTGGCCTCAGATACTTGACACTTACTAGCTGTATGACCCGGGCAAGTCACTTAACCCTCATTGCCCTGCCCAAAAAAAAAAAGTGACTTGCCCAGGGTCACACAGCTTGTAAGTGTCTGAGACCAGATTTGAACTCAGGTCTTCCTGACTCCAGGCACAGTACACTATGTACTGTAGCATCTAGATGCCTATCTCTATCTTTATTTTTACTTCTCTTTGGTTTCCTTTGTAACACTATGTTTCTTATTTTATTCATTTAAAAACATTATTATATGGTCCACATGTTTCACCAATCAGCCATGACTTAAAAAAAAGATGAAAAATCCCTGCCCTAGATGCATGCAGAAACTATTTTCATTCACTCCTTCTTCATCTCATAGTGGTCATTATGTCTCAGTGCAACTTGTTTACATCAAGTATTTTTGCTGCCCTATCACACAATTGACTCCCATTGAGCTTAAGCCTACTCTTCCTCCTCTCTCCACCATTTGTGGCTAACCTCACCTCTCCCACCTTCTACTTGTGAAACTGATTTTTTGAACCCAAATCTAAGACTTTACATTCATCTCCACCATATTCCATCTTACTACATTCTCTCTAATGTTCTAGTCTGAAACGCCTTTTGGTCTTTTATCTGTCATACATCATGTCAGCTAACCACTCCAACTCATCTGTTAAAGTCTACACATTCCTCATAACAACTTTAGGAGGTAGATAATGCAAATATTATTAAGCTCAACCTCTTCTCTACACATTTTAAAGATAAGGAAATTCATGCTCAGAGAGGTTGCCCAAGTTTCCTGACTCTAAATATAACATTTTTCTACTATACCTCACTTTTACTGACCAATCTTCACACTCCCACCCCATCCCAACTCAAATGCACTTTTATAGGATCTGAGATTCAGCTTAATAGGAATTGTTTCATTCTTTGTACTTGTATCCCCTGTGCCTAGTACAGTGCCTGACAAATAGCAGGTGCTTAATAAATACTTGCTGATTGATTGTGGTTAGTCACAGCTGTCCATGAACCTCCAGGAGGCATTAGAGGCTATTTCTGCTTCTAGTGACGTTTGTTACCCGGTAGGCAGGGAGCATCCCTGCAGGCAGACCCCCAGCTCCAGGTTGCTAGGGCAGTGCCTCTAAACAGCCCCTAAATACTAGATTCTGTTCTTGTAATTTTCCCCTGAAATTCCTCCCCATCTTGTCCCAGAGATGAATGAAGAAGAGGATGTATTTCAAAGTGAACTGAGCACCCATATTCCCTCTTCTTCCCTCCAGAGGAATGTAACAGCACAGTTAAATTTCTTTTTTCTAACCCCCCCCCAACCTTTTTTAAAAAAATCAGTTTGGATCCCCCCCCCCAGACTTTAGAATTGTTTTTAATACACACGGGCATTAGTTGGTCTCCACTCTGTGGGTACCTGCTCTCCTGAAGTCCATGTCCCTGGGGGATGCTGGGTCTCATACCTTACCATGTATGGGCACAGAGGCAGTTCCAGGGATGGGGAGCACAGGGTCAGCCACAGCTGGAGGAGCCCTGTAAAACAAAGCTTCCTGCTATAACTCAGGCTGCTTCCTTGGGGCAGGCGTGGGGGTGGGGGAATGGAAAACTTCCTGGCTCCACCCGGTCTTCCAAAAAGAAGTTGTTCTTGAAGGTGAAGACAAATTCAGGAGCCACTACAGACTGTGAGTACCTCTCGGAGAGAGCTTTCTAAGCCTGTCTCCCAAAATAGTTTCTCCCAGGATATTCGGGGGGATTTGTTGGGGTAGGAGGCAGAAACTTCAGAAATGAGTAGCAGAGTATTGATTAGTAGAAGGCATCAAAAGTGGATGGGTGGGGAGGACAGTGTTAAAACAAATACATTCCCTCTCTGAGCCATTTATCTATCCCAGGGCCACAATGGCCGAGTTACTTAGGACCCATCATTACCACATTTGCCATCAGGATTTGGGGGATGATATGGGGTTTGGGGGGAGAATGTCTCAGAACATTCAATGTTCCACCCTTCAGAGCTGGGGCCCAGGCTCCCCCAGAATTCAGAAAGAATGGCACCCCAGGAAGAAAAGATAGACCCCATATTAATCAGAAGGAGAATTAATAATGAGTATCAGGTAGATAGTAGTATGAGAAATCAGAGACTTTCCCCTGCTGCCTTTATGTTTACACAACACCTTCTCCCTACCCCCACCCTGACAAAGCAAGTCTGGTCAATATAAATAGGAGATCACAGTGATGGGCATCCATCCTAGAGATGGCAGGGCCCCCAGGAAGTCTTGTTATTCATTTCTCTGGCTATGAATAAATGTACACCATCCCTATCCCATACAGAAATGCTAGAAGAGAAACTTATCTGTCTTTTAAATGCCACCTCCTCCAGGAAGGCTTCTTTGATGCATGCCACTCCACCCAGAAATGATCTTTTTCTGACCTCACATGCATATTGTGCTTATGTTATTATTATGTATTCTTTTATTTATTATTATTATTATTATTTTTGATGAGGCAAATGGGGTTAAGTGACTTGCCTAGGGTCACACAGCTAGTAAGTGTTAAGTGTCTGAGGCTGGATTTGAACTCAGGTCCTCCTGACTTCAGGGCCGGTGCTCTATCCACTGCGCCACCTAGCTGCCCCTATTATTATGTATTCCATGTTATTGTACACTTTTATATTGTACTGAGTATTTGTTACATATATCCTATCACCCCCATTAGGTTCTAAATGCCATGAAGACAAAGATGACACCTTCATTTTCATTGTCTCTCTCTCATCACCTCCCGTAGTGCTTCCTAAATTGCAGAAACACAGATTTAGAGTTGGAAGTGAGGTCATCTAGCCCAACCCCTTCACTTGACAGATGAGAGTCAGAGGCCAACAGAGGCTAAATGACTGACTGCCCATGGCCATGCAGGTAGTATTTAGACCTAGGTCCTCTGCTCCAAGGAATCTTTGTACTACACACTCATGACAAGTTGCTATTAAATGAACAACATAGCTAAGATATCAAGACCACACCTCTCATTTTATAAATGGGAGCCTGAGGCCCAGGGAAGTTAAATGACCTTCACCCCTTCCCAGTAGAGCCACTGAAGCCAGACTGGGGAAGCAGAGCTCATATTTGAAGGCTGTTCCTATATGTTCAATCCCTGCTGTTTAACAGACTCCTCTTATCTGAAGAGAATCCCAGAAGTGCTAAATGTCTTTAAAATCTTACATTAAAATCCATTTCCCTTTTCAAACTTTCTCTTTTCCCCTTCAGGAACTCTTTCCACCTTCACTCTATTAAATGCATGCTGATCCCTGGCTGCCTGGCTATCCCACCCCCTCCAACTCTGATGCCCTTCCCTGATCTCCCACTGCCGCATGTTCATGCTTGTTGACTTTTTCCAAATACCTCTCCTCTGTCAGAATTAACTTATCCAGGGTCCTATTCCATTAAGACTCTGGTTTCTGGATGGAAATAACTAGTTAATCTAATAAATTAGCCAATGGCAATGGCATAATGAGAGTAAATGGATTCATTCTTTCCTCCATGGTTCGAAAGAAAGGACTGGATTTGCAGTAGAGAAAGCTAGGTGGCACAGTAGATAGAGCACTGGATCCAAAGTCAGGAAGACCCAAGTTCAAATTTGACCTCAGATACTGGTTAGCTGTGTGACCCCAAGCAAATCAACTAACCTCTGTCAGCCTCAGTCTTCTCATCTATAAAATGGGCATAACAATAGCACCTACCTACCAGGGTTGTTTTGAGAATAAAATGAGATAATATTTACAAAGTACTTTGTAAGCCTCAAAATGCTATAAAAATGCTAGATACATAAACATACACAAGGTATCCCCAAACGTATTAGTACAGTTTTGAGCTTCCATAGATTAAAAATTCATATAGATAGATAGATATAAAGATAGAGATAGAGATATATAGATGTGTGCATCTTTGTGTGTATGTATGCATATATGTATATATACATAGATTCACACACATATATATTATGCATATTTGTGTATCTATAACATTATGTGCTTTACACACCCATACAGTCTAGTTTAGATCATAATTCCTCTTATTAACCATATGGCCTTGGGCAAGTCACTTGATCTCTGTGGACCTTACTTGCCTCATCTGGAACATGAGATGGTTGAGCTATCTGGTTTCTAAAGTCGCTTTCACTTCTAAATCCTCTAATCAACCAGGTATGAAATCATGGAGTTGTTATTTCATGGGCATAGAAGTTCTCTGTATACCTAAGTAGATTGCAGGCTGTAGATAACATAGTCTTAAAGTTGCCTGAGCAGCAGAAAGGTTATGCTATCGCTGAGGTTGCTGATGTAGGATTTCCTTCTTTGACTCTCTAACCCCAGGAGTGGCCAGACAGGTCTGTTTCTCAGAGTCAAGATGGGAAAAAATCTGGTGACAGCACAGATACGAGGAGAGACCCGTGCCCTGTGCCTGGGCGCAGTCATGGTGGTGTGTTCTGCCATCACCTACTACATCCTGGGGACAACCATCCTGCCTTTATACCACAGGAGGTACCCAATATCCCTTTCCCCGACATCATCTCCATAGTCTATGAACCTATATGCCTTGTAAGTTTTTCTTCTCCCTTGTCTACCCATTAGAGAAGGGACTACTAGTATAAGGTGGTATAAAATTGGATTAGGTTTATCTGGAACATAGGAACCATCAAACAAATGGGCTAATGATAAACCTTCCCTTTCGACCCCTCTACACCAATCAAGTAGGATCTAGGACCTCTAATCATTGCTGCTCTCTCCTTCTACAAGTCTTTCCATAGGTGTTCTGAGAGAGTTTGTCTACAAAAAATAACGGGAACAAAATATTTTATATTGAATCATATGAGTGCTTCTTAGAATCACAGAATTAAACATGGAAAGGACCTCAGAGACTATGTAGTTCAGCCCTCTCATTTTACAAATGAGGAAACTGAGCCCCAAAGTGGTTAAATAACTTGCCTAAGGTCATTAGGTAGGAAGCAGAAAAATTAGGATTCAAATACAGATTCAAATCTTTACACTGTGCCACATTGCCCCAAACTTATTCTGGGCATTTCTTTTTGCTGTTTTTTTGTGCAAGACAATGAGGGTTAAGTGACTTGCCCAGATAGTAAGCATCAAGTGTCTGAGGCCTGATTTGAACCCAGGTCCTTCTGATTCCAGGGCTGGTGCTTTATCTTTTTTTGGCCCCTGTTAGTTAAATGTTCTTTTTGATTACTTTTTATTTTACATTCATCTTTTTGTTTTGTTTTGTTTTTTAGTAAGGCAATTGGGGTTAAGTGACTTGCCTAGGTCACATAGCTAGTAAGTGTTAAGTGTCTGAGGCCGGATTTGAACTCAGGTCCTCCTGAATCCAGGGCCGGTGCTCTATCCACTGCGTCATCTAGATGCCCCTATCTTTTTTTTAAGAAAAGAAAATTTTGACTTTAAAAAGGAATTAGCTATCTCTGGAAGCATTAAAGCAGTCCTATTTTTTGTCAACTGTCCTGGTAGAATATTGAGTTTATAATGATCACTGATAACTGACCTTGATCATAGCACCTCAAATTTGAAAAGGACCTTAGAGGTGATTTCCTCCCAACAGCACACTCCGCAGAAATCCCCTCTAATAACCCTGACAGATGTTTATTCAACCTCTGAACACTTCTCATGATGGGGACAGTACTATTGTTGTATGGGACCATTCTATTAGCAGACAACTATAGCTGTGTTCTTCCATATTGAGCTGAAATCTGCCTCTCTCTAAATTTCACCCACTGACTCAGCCAGAGACAGTATCCCCACCCCAGTCTTCTTTCCTGCAAGTCATCTCTCCACTATGCCTCAAATTACATGATGGCCAGATCCTGTTACCATCCTGGTCACCTTGTGTGTTTTTGCCTTCTTCTAGCATCCTTTCCAATATAAGGACTGAGGAAAGTGAGATGGTGCCTGATGCTGTTTGGGTCAGGCGTCTGTGATCTGTACGCTCTGGATAGTACTAAGTAACAGCATCAGGGGACTTTGAAGTAAACAGCTGTCTCTTCTTTCTCCAATATTATCAAGGCTAGGGCAGAAGTTCACCTAAATCCTGAGCCCCAAGATCTTAATTTACTCTAAATGAAATTAGAATTCTCCCTAGGACAACTACTGTATACCAAGTTAGACTGGGAATCTTAGCTGACATCTATTCTTTGAGCTGTCCCAGAATGGAGCCCCAAGGTTATGTTTCAGATTCTGCTATTAATTAGCTATGATTTTGACTTAGCCATATACCCCTGTCTGGGCCTCAGTTTCCTCATCTGTAAAATGACACTCTTGGACTAGATAATCTCAAAAGACCCCTTCCCCCTTTGATAATTTGATTCCTCTTCTCTGCTAAACACCAGTCAATGGATGGCATCTATAGCTGCTTTTCCCCTCTCTCTATAATCGAGAGGATACCCTACAAGGAACAGGAAAAGGGTTTGGCACAGGTCCACCAGGGGATTCTTGGAAGGTCCGGTTTAATTCTACCAAGAAGTGGCTGGGGGTCATTGGGAAAAACTAAGGGAGCCAGTCCTGGGGCAGTGTGAGTGGCTAACAAAGTATGACGCAACTCTCATCTTTGCCTGTGTCCTTGTGTGCATATATGTTTCTACCAGTGTATGGACCAAAGTATCCAACTGCCACCTGATTGAAGCAGACATAAGGGACCATGAGAAGCTGGATGGCAAGAAGGTGCCCCAGTACCCATGTCTGTGGGTCAACGTGTCTGCCATTGGGAAGTGGGCCATTCTGTACCACACAGAGGAGACAAAAGAAAAAAACTGTCAGGTAAAGAGCAAGAAAGAAGTGGGTCTAGAAAATATGATACATAGAGGACCATAACAGGTGATAAAGGTGCCATCTTATCTCCAAGAAAAACCAAAGGGCCTGCCAGGAAGCAAAAAGCGGCCATCTAGAAAATCAACTCTTGGAATCATTAGAGAGCGGAAAGAATGCTAGCTTTGGAGTCAGGGAACCTGAGTTTGATTCCTACCCTGTGTGACCCTAGGTAAGTAATTCAACCCAATTAGACCTTAATTTCCTCATTTATAAAAGGAGAAAGTTAGATGAGATGACAGCCAAGACCCCTTCGAATTCTAAATCTATGAACCCCTGATGGAAACTCGATATAGCTCAGCTCCACCAAAAATCTTCAGAACTAGACATAGAAAGCCCTGGACTGAGAGCCCATAGACCTGGCTTGTATTCCTTTTTTCTGGGAACCTATACAAGAATGGAAAAATTCCATGATTCTGTGCCTTGCCATTCCCACTCTGTTAGCCTTTGTCTCTTGCCTAGTTTTCAAAAGATCCTCGAACCCATCTGCCAAAGGCATGAAACCATTAGTACTAGGCCAGTAGGAGATGTGGCTGGTGTCGCTCATGTGTGTTGGGAAGAAGTGCTGGGAGGAAAAGGACACCAATTTACTTCTGCACTTTATTTGCTAGATAGCTCTAATCAATTGACCTTGGGGGGAGGTCGAGAAGCAGGCATCATTCCAGATTCTGTCTGGCAGTGAAGGTGAGAACGGGCATAGATGCTTTTCTCTTAATAAGCTATCAGCTCTGTGGCAAGGCAGACCTCTGGCTGCCCCTCAACAGGAAGTATTTACAGCCTCCAGCTGATCATTGCTCTACCTCGTATTCATGCAGAGTGGCCAATTACAGCTCTAATAGGAGGTTGCAAATAGGGTGATTCGATAAACCCACCCTCACTGTTTGCCTCTGCCAGACAGCTGCCCATTTGGTCCAGTTGCCTTTTCTGCATTCACTCATTTGTGGAACATGAGAGGCAGGGTGCCAGCCAAGAGGGTTCTGCAGCAAAGAGCAGAGGCACAGGAGAGGTAGCCTTCCACCTTCCAGGCCAAGCCCTTTTCCCATGTTCCCTGGACATGTGGGCTGGGGATTCTTGAGGCCCACTATTCTCTCCATGAATGCTAAAGGTGAGGCTGGGGCTATGGTGAACAGGATGCCACTGGTAATTGTGATTTCAACAACTGGTTAATTTGACTCCCCTGGATTTGGGCTAAGACTTTAATGCAATGAGGTGCAAAGAAATGCCAGAAGGAATCTCCCAAGGGAGCTTCACATATAAGGTTTGACTTCCCGCAGAACTCCTGAGCTCCATGGACTGGCAGATGCTGGGCATCTGCGTGGTACACAAAATCCTCACCACTAATCCTTATAGGACAAGATCAATGGCCTTGTAAAGGGCTCAGGGTAACTTTAGGTAAGGATATATTATAGTATGCAAGGATTCTTAACCTTTTTTTCTGTCATGGATCCCTTTAGCAGTCTGGTGAAGCCCATGGACATGCATAAGATAAGATTCATAGGATTACAGAGGAAACCAATTATATTGAAGTAAAGGTGTAATTTTTTCCTAGCCAAGTTCACAGACAATTTTAAATATGCCCATGGACTTTTTTGTAGATCTGTAGATCCCAAGCTTAAGGTCTCTTGGCATAATGGCACCTTAGATTTATTAAGCCCCTTTCTTGCACAGATATAAAAATGTTGTCATCTTGACAACACCCTGGAGAGAGAGACAGAGACAGAGACACAGAAAGAGAGACAGAGACAGAGACAGGGAGAGACACAGAGACAGAGACAAATGAAGAGAGAGAAAAAAAGACAGAAACAGAAAGACAAAGACAGAGAAAGAAAGAAAGGGAGAGAGACACAGAGAGAAAGACAGAAAGAAACAGAGAGAGATTGACAGAGACAGGCAGAGACACAGACACAGACAAGCAGACAGGAAGAGATAGAAAAACAAATAGACAGAGACAGACATAGATACTGAAAGATAGACACACAGAGAAAGGAACAGAGAGACACTGAGATACAGAGAGACAGAAATAAATATTTCAAAGGGAGGGATGTCTTGCCTATTTTATAAATAGTATAGGGACCCTGGCTTCTCTTGTATGTGTCTCCAGCAGTTAACAAGAGTAGGGACTTCATAAATACTTGCTGACTTATGATAACACAAGTTCACATTTCTATACCATTTAAAGGCTTACAACCCTGTGAGGTAGTTAGTAAAGGTATTGTCATCTCCATTTTACAGTTCAGGAAACTGAGGCTTGCTTATAGGGAATTGGGCACAAAAAGCCTCCCGATTCAGTGTGACCTCTCCTGTGGTCAGACTGTGCTCGATGTTACCATTAACATAATGCTCCTTCTTCCCAAACCCCTAAATAAATTTTGCCTAGGTACAATGATTCCTAGTTATAGCTCTGAATTCCAAGACCCAACAGGATGAACCCAGGTACTTTCAGGCAAAACTAAAGATGGTGAACTAGTCTGACTCCTCAGTTAATCAATCAAGAAGCATTTATTTTTTAAGAAGCATTTATTTTTTAAAATTTTAATATATTTTCCCCAGTTCTATGTTAAAACAATTTTTAAACATTTTTCTAAAGTTTTGAGTTCCAAATTCTATCCCTACCCACTCCCTGAGATGTAAGCAATCAGATATAGGTTATACCTATCTATGCATTCACGTAAAACATTTCCATATTAGTCATTTTGTACAAGAAGACTCAAGAAGCATTTATTTACTTATCTGTTTATCTATCTATTTATTTTATTATTTTTTTTTATTTTTTTTTTGGTGAGGCAATTGGGGTTAAGTGATTTGCCCAGGGTCACACAGCTAGAGTCAAGTGTCTGAGGTTGGATTTGAATTCAGGTCCTCTTGACTCCAGGGCTAGTGCTCTATCCACTGTACCACCTAGCTGCCCCAAGAAGCATTTATTAAACACCTACTAAGTACCAGGCACCGTGCTAGGCACAGAGGATACAAAGACCCCAGTTGAAACAGTCCCTGCCCTCAAGAAGCTTATGTTCTATTGGAGGAAACAACATGTTCATACATACGCATACATGAAAAAATGTATAAAAACTAAGTAGAAAATAAATACAAGGTATGGAGGATTTACAAGAGCAGAAATATGAGGAGGCTAGTACTGGGAGTGGAAGGATTGAGAAAGGCAGGACATAGGTTGAGTCTTCATTATCCTCTGTGCCTTCTCTACAAGGCTTCCTTCAGCTGACACAGTGGTGGTCCTACTCCTTATTTTCCTGGTTATGACTCCTTCTACACAATGTCCCCTCCCCCAAGAGTGAGAACAATTGGTGGGAGCCTTTCTGTCCCAGCTGCTTTCTATAATAGTTTCTTCTCATTCTCTTCTACAGTGTTCATACATTCCTGAGAGCTTGGAGGACTACCAAAAAGCCAGGATGGACGTGGAAACTATCCGGGGCAGATTCAAAGAGCACCAGACTTTCCCCTGCTACTCAGACCCTGAGGAGAGTGAGAAGAGCGTCCTGCTCAGGAGACTCTACACTCCCCAGACCCTGTTCAAGTGGCTCTTTTGGCCCACCTTCATGCTAACTGGGGGAATATTCATCATCATGATGGTAAAAATCAACCAGTCCCTCTCCATGCTTGCAGCACAGAGATAAGACACAATCAACACCTCACAGCTCAGGCCCTCCCCCAACATTCTTTTTCAGATCTATTCACCACGATTTCTCCCTGCATTTAGTCCCTTTTTCTCCAGTTCAACCCAGATACCCATGTGAGATTAATGTTTACCGCATCACACACTTGCTCAAAAGTCTACCACGATTCCCTACTTCCTGTTGGATTGAGTCGAAACTCTACACACAGTGTGCCTCCGTCCTACCTTACCAACTTTCTTCTCCTAACACTCACCGTTTTGTGACACAGCCACCAGCCAGGTCCGTCTCCTGAGCCTTAATTTCCCCCCAAATTGAAGCTGATTTCCACCTCATGTTTGGCTTGTGCTGCTTTCCCCATATGGAATGTAATGGCTCCAATCCTCTTGGTCCATGAAAAGCCTAGTCATCCTTCAAAGTCTCAACTCCTTCACAAAGCCTTCGCTCACCAGCCTCAGAAACTCCTCTGTCCTCTGAATTCCTACAGCACTTGTGATGTGTCCCACACAATAACAACTGACTGTATAATGCCTTCCTTTACTCTCTGTCAGATCAAAGTCTTATCCTTCCAGTCAAAGCATGATGCAGGCACACCTTCAGCTGGGGCCCTTGTCTTCTCTTGTATTTGTCACAATAGTCAGTACAGACCTGGGGCTTCTTAAATAGTCAGTGACTTAATACAGTGACTATTAACACAGCCCTTAAAGGCCTACAAACTGCTCCCCTCAAAACCCTGTGAAGCAAGTGGTGCAAATATTCTCTCCATTTTTCATAGGCAAGTAAACTGAGGCTCAGAAAGTCTCAGTGGTTTGTCCAGCTAGTGGATGATGGGACCAGGGCTTGAATCCACACATATTGATTTCAAGTCAAGCACTCTCTTCACTCTACCATGAGGCCTTTACACACCCATGAACCTAAAGCATAGAAAGGCAAGAGTGATCTGTGTACATCTATCTACATCAACTGAAAACACTCTCCTTCCCCTCACACACTACTGGGGGAACTGGGAGGTCCCCAGCTAGAACTGTTACCAAATGACCTTGACCCTACCCTGCCACAGGCCACTTTGGGATGTGTCTGGTAAATCCTAGTTGGCACCAGAAGAAGCCACCCTCCACTTTCCAAATCCCTAGCTATTTTTCTCTTTTCCCCTTTTCCAAGTATTATTCCCCCATCTCCACCCCCTGCTGAAGGAAACCCTATAAAACACTTCCATTCCTAAGGGAAGGAGTGGAAGAGAGACCTGGAGTTTCTCAGTTTTCCTATTCTCTATGGTAGTGGGTCACTCCCCTCCATTCTCCCTCCTCCTCCTCCCTCCTCCTCCTCCTTCTTTTTTTTTGTGGGGCAGTGAGGGTTAAGTGACTTGCCCAGGGTCACACAGCTAGTAACTGTCAAGTGTCTGAGGCTGGATTTGAACTCAGATCCTCCTGAATCCAGGGGAGGTGCTTTATCCACTGTGCCACCTAGCTGCCCTCCATGCTCCCTTATTATGCAGGACAGACACCTTCATGCATCTTAAGTACTCTGGGTCCTTGCTAGCCACCCTTCAGCTGAATCCTCCATGTTGTATTGTCTCCTCTGGTTAGCATGTGAGCTCCCTGAGAGCAAAAAGTCTGCTTTTTGCTTTGTACTCTCAGCACTTCTCACAATGCTCAGGACATATGAAATCATTAATAAATGGTTTTTCACTCATTCACTCATCCTCACAATGCCTACCCAGTGGACCTCCTTTCAGTACCCTGAAGCCACAGAAGCCTACTGGTTAGATAGCTGAGTCCATGCATTTCCATATTCCCTCAGAGCAAGGAGAGGCAGAAACGAAGACCCTGAAAATTATCATAGGACTCCCTTTCCTTTGAAATGGAGCATCATCATGGACTAGAACACATTGAGATATCTTCCTGGAAACCTGGGAACTCAGGTTTTTAGAGCATGTCTCAGTTCAATATAATCTTAGGAAATTTAATCTCTTTCTATATAATGTTAGATCCTTGAAGTCAAGAACTGTATCACTTTTGTCTTTGTATTTTCAGGACCCAGCCCAGGTCCTGCCTTTGAAGCAGTAGCTTACTAAGTAAATGATTATTGATTGATTAAATTTAATTCAACTCTTAATAGGCTTCTTTAACTCGGACTCCCGGGATCATTAATTTTGGGGGTAATTCTTCCAAAGTATTGTCATCAGAATCTATTTATTAATTGTACTGAAAGCAATACAGAGTGAATCTTCCCAACATCCTCCTTTCCCTTGGAAATTTCCAGTTTGAGACCCATAGACTGATTCAAGAACAAGTTGTGTTGGTCCAGACCTGTGATTTTATCTTAAATAACAGGATATACCAGCACTTCATCTGCAGCTTATAGGCTTAAAGAGCTACATGAGGAATTAAGAAATCAAATGACTTACCCAGTCACATA
Source organism: Dromiciops gliroides (assembly GCF_019393635.1). NCBI lineage: Eukaryota > Metazoa > Chordata > Mammalia > Microbiotheria > Microbiotheriidae > Dromiciops > Dromiciops gliroides. The sequence continues at coordinate 343,462,017 of NC_057862.1, read as the reverse complement.
GATAAAAAATAATAATAACAACAATGATAATAAAAACTAGCATTATATGGGACATTAAGGTTTACACAGTACATCACAAATAGTATCTCCTTTTATCCTTACAACAAACCTGGGAGGTAGGTATGCTATTATTATCCCCATTTATGGGTGATGAAAATGAAGCAGATAGAGATTAAATGAATCACCCAGGGTCACACGACTAACAAGTGTCTAAAGCCAGATTTGATCTCAGGTCTTCTTAACGCCAGCTCCAGTGCTCCATCCACTGTACCACTTAACTGTTTAGGTTAGACAATCTACCCTAGTTCAAATAGCCAGTACGTGTCAGGAACGGGATTTGAACCTAAATCTTCCTGACTCTGAGGCTAGCTCTCCATTATGCCACATAGCGAACTCTCTTTGTAAAAAATACAAAGGTGGTACAAATCACTGCTGAGTCAATGGCAAGTCTGGGATTTCAAAATCAATGAGTATTCCTTGCTTCTGAATTCATTTCAATAAATATTTATCAAACACTTAATAAGCACCAGGCATTAGGCTATATACTGGCAATACAAAGATGAATCTCAAACACTCTTTGATCTCTAGGAGCTTACATTTTGCTAGAACTAGAGAAATCTGATCAACACCATGATTCTTTTCTGAGAAGTGCTTAGCCAAGTGACCTAAATAATGAGTGCTGATGTACATGGAATCTTCATATGTTTGCTTAATCTACATAAAAGACTGTGATACACAGGAATGTCCTTATCTTTCAGGGGCCCTCAACTTAGTTTCTTCTGCATGAGATTTGGTGAGGCCAGACTAGAAAACCTACTTTTTAAAGAATACCCAGTCCAGATGGCCATATGGATATAAAAATAACAGTCAATATTCATATAGCACTTTAAGATTTGCAAAGTGCTTTGCAAAAGTATCAAAAATATCTCATTTGAGTCTCATTATAACATCAGGTAGGTGCTAATATTATTATTCACATTTTATAAATTAGAAAATTGAGGCTGAGAGAGATTCTAACTTGCCCAAGGACATTCTAGTGAGTGCCTTAGTAGGATCTGAATTCAAGATTTCCTAACCCCAAGTACAAGGCTCTATCCATTACTGATTCTTTTACTACAGGTGGTCCAAAATATGCTGTGGATTTTTATCTTTTTCACTCTTCTCCTATCTAACCCTTTAGGGGTTTTGCTGTCATATTTTGAGAAATCATATACCTGTTTGTTCTCTCCTGGAAATCCCAAGGTGGGCATGAAATAATGGGCATTTAAACATGATCAGGTTAGACACAGAGAAAAAAATACATTTTGATGTAATTGCTGGCTGGGAGCAGAAAGCATTCATTAGCTTTTAATAAATCATACTGCTAATGAGCTTCTACCTCCCCCTTAATTTTCAACTCATCTCTCACAGTAAAATAAAGTGCTCACAGGCCCATGGTTCACCAGAAGGGATTATTCTTCCATAGTCTTTCCCAAAGAGCTTCTGGACCCAAAGAGACAAACATAGCACAAGGAGCCACATGATCCCCAAAACCAATATAGGTCTCCTGGGGCCATCTTGTACAATTTCAAGCAGAGCTGCTACCAAATAAACCTAGGTAGAACTATAAAAGTATTCAGGGATCAAGATCCTAACACTAAGCACAGTGCTTTGCACACACACACACACACACACACACACACACACACATAAAATAGGCATTTAATAAATGCTTATTGACTGACCCCACTTTTCTAGCAGAGTATTCAAGTTTATGCTACTAGTATTATACTACTTACATATGTACATACATATACATATACACCTATACACACATACCTATACATACACACATATATACATAGCCTCAGAATCACAGAATTTTGCTAACTGAAGGAGAAGGGAGAAAGAGTTAAAGGAATATAAATGCATGTGTCTGTTGAACCAGTTGTGGAATTTCAAGGAGGTTTTCATAAATATTAGATAGGTAAGTAAGTTATAAATCCAGAAAGCTTTATTATGGCATGTTCCAGGGAAGGTCCAAAACCTAAAAATGAGTCACACAGGGAGAGAGACATGGGGAAACCAAGGAGATTCAAGGCAAAGGATGCCCCTAGTTCCAAGTCTTTGAGGAAAATGAGTGTGTGTGTGTGTGTGTGTGTGTGTGTGTGTGTGTATGTATCTGATTTTAGTTAGTGGGAGGGGACTTCCACAGTCATGCCAAGTAGGAGGACAGAAGGAGAGAGGTTAGCCATGGATGTCAACGACAGGCTTTTGACATGAAGTCCCTACATTGTTCAGTTTTTCTAACTTTTCTTAGTGTATGCATGGGACTTCTGAGTCTTTAAAACTCATTAGAATGTAACCTCCTTGAGGAAAAAGGATGTTTTTGTCTTTCTTTGCATCCTCTTAGCACAGTGCCTGGCACATAGTAAACTTGTTGATTGATTTTGTTTTCTTAATAGTAGGGTAGCTTAACCATGAACATCATGGGTTTTATGGGAAAGAGAAACATTCTCATAAAGCCTGTATGATTTTATTTTTTATCTGATGACACAGGCAGGAAGATGCTTAGAGATTGGACAGTGAGGCCCTAGATGGTTAGCCAAGGGGCATGGAAACTGCTCTATGAATATCTTTGCAACTAGGAATGGGAGATGGCCATTATTGAGAATGGCAGCAGCTACTGTCTATGCCCACAAAATCCACAATCCTAAAGAGAGGAGCCATGGGGAAAAGGGCAAGAAGTGTTGAAAATGAAAGAATGAATACTTTGTATTTATTGACCTGTATGTATGTTGATTCTCATCAGTAGCATGCAAACTCTTTGAGGTCAAGGATTATTTTTGTATTAGTCCCTAGCATAATGCCTGGCACATAGTAGGTGCTTAACATATACGTGTTGGGTGGAGATAGAGAGTGAAAGAGACAAAGAGAAGGAAAGGAAGAGGGAGAGCATGAAAGGTGGAAGAACATGGGAGAGGCAGAGGCAGAAATTTTAAAAAGAGAGAAATACAGGCAATGAGAGAGATTTATCTAACTCACATATATCAGATTGGCAAAAAATGACCAAAAAGGAAAATGACAATGTTGAAAATAAAGGGGCTGCAGAGAGACAGGCCATAGCTTGTTGGTAGAGCTGTGAATTAGTCCTCCTCCCTTTCCGAAATGTAATTTGGAACTATGTCCAAAATGTCATTGTACTGTGCATAGCCAGTGATACTACTACTATATCTGTATCCCAAAGAGATAAAAGAATAAAGAAAAAGATCCATATGTGCAAAATATCTATAGTTGCTCTTTTTGTTATAGCAGAGAACTGGAAACAAAGGAAATGCTCATCATTTGAAGAACTGCTGAACAAATTATGGTAAATTAATGTAATGGAATATTATTAACCATAAAAAACAATGAAAGTGGTTCACAGAAACCTGGGAAGACATAAGTGATGCAGACTGAAATAAGAATAATCAGGAGGACAGTTCATGCAGTATCACCAATATTGTAGGGACAAACATCTTTGAAAGACTTAAGAATTCTGATCAATGCAATGACTAACCACAATTCCAGAGAATTGATGATGAAATGAGATATCTCCCTGACAGAGAGGTGGTAAGGGACTCTTGTACAGGATGAGACATGACATGTATTTTTTGATATGGCCAATTTGTAGGTTTGTTTTTTATTGACTATGATTATTTATCATGAAGATTTCATTTTGCTTTTATGTCACAGGGGAAAAGAGGGGGGAGTAGAGCTAGAGATACTGTTACTTCCTCCCCAAAGAATAAAAAGAAAAGAGAAACTGAAACATTTTTCTAATGCACAGAAGGAAGGTCAGAAGGAAACAGATAGAAACAGGAGAGTTTTGAAAATAATATTTTAACAGTGAATTAATTATATTTTTTCCTAAAAAGCAAGACTTTTAAAAAGATGCATAAAATAAAAAGCAAGCTTTATGTAATCTAGTGTGTTGCGATTTCATATATAATCATTTTTTCTGTTTGAATAGGGACTGGAATACGAAAATGTTCTTTTTTTCATTTGGCATTTATTAAACTCATAATAAAAATTAAGATACAGAGATAGAGAAACAGAGAAAGATGGAGAGAATGTAGTGACTCAGGAAAAAGAAAGGAAAACAGAAGAAGAGAAAAAGAGAGTTAGGGATCAATTTGTTCCAATTAGCAATTGATAGAGGAAATAAGGCAGATTATGGGTTGTACTCCTTTCCAGTGTCTCCCAGCATAACATTCTGTGAAATCCAGTCTGGAAAAACTGGTTGGGCTTTACTTGGGTATTTCCAGCCAAGACTAAATTCCCTCAGAGAACTCAGCCAGTCACTGATGCAGCAAAAGCAAACTGATTTGTAAGTCAGAACAAAGCAGGAAGTCCATCAAGAAAGATACTATGTATATTTCAAGTGTCATCCCTATTATGATAATATTTGAGTCTTCCCAGATGTTTCTTGTTCTGTGCTCCATTAGCTATAGGTTAAACACATTCCCTTGTCTTCAGCCAGGGTTGGCAAACCTATCCTCTGCCCATCTGGTACTATTCACTGATATCTCATTCTGGTTCCTAAATACAGGGAAAAGGAAACCAAATCAAGATAATCAAATCCAGGGCTATAACCCGGGGATGTCCAGGTCCCGGCTGGATGATACCCTACCCCCTCCATAAACTCTTCCTAATCCAAAGATACTAGTGATTTTATGTGCCCTGTGACTATTTCTTTTAAATTTATCCAAAGACCTTCCCATTCCCTGCTCCTGATCTCCATCTGGGTTTCCTACTTTCTGGTAAACAAAACTCCCCATGCTCTCCTCCCCGTATGAAAATGAAATTAAAAATCATCTTCAAATGAGAGAAAATTGTCTCAAAGCCAAACCAGCCAGCTGTGTCTAGGGCTGCTTGTTTCTCAGCTGGTGAGAGTACTCTGTCCTGTAAAATTAAGAGCTGACTTCCAAACTAGCCCTGACGCCCATATACAATCTGAAGTTTGATCCTTTGACTCATTTTCTTCCTTTGTAAAAGAAGGGATCCTGTTAAGTGATCTCTAATTTTACTTACAGCTCTGTCTTATTTCATGCCTTGGTGGATATGGCCAGTCCTATGAGTATATAGAATTAGCAGTGACCTCCTCACTGTGATTTGAGGAACACTGAGAGGTCCTCCAGAGCTGAATATCTCCCCATTACTTACGGGTGTGCTAGCAAATGTTTTACAAAACAGCTCTTGAGGGGGAAAAGGTACTCGTGAAACTTTTAAATTTAATCTGTAGGGGGCAGCTAGGTGGTGCAGTGGACAAAGCACAGACCCTGGATTCAGGAGAACCCTGAGTTCAAATCCATCCTCAGACACTTGACGCTTACTAGCTATGTGACCCTGGGCAAGTCACTTAACCTTCATTGCCCTGCCAAAAAAAATTAATCTGCATTATTACCATTGTCTCCATTACTTTCTTCTTTTTTTTTTGTAAGGCAATTGGGGTTAACTGACTTGCCCAGGGTCACACAGCTAGTAAGTGTGTAAAGTGTCTGAGGCCAGATTTGAACTCAGGTCCTCCTGAATCCAGAGCCGGTGCTCTATCCATTGCGCCACCTAGCTGCCCCTTCCATTACTTTCTTAAGTCTAGGCAATCAAACAAAAGAATAAATCAAACCCAGATTTGTAGCATTTGGAGATTGACAAGGTATAAATAATCACACTGAAATTTGAACAATCTATAGCTAGTCCTAACTAACTCCAGCATAAACCTGACAGTCTGCCAATGACCTCTGAAAACCTTGGATTTACACTGGTCCTTTGGGTTAAGGTATTGTCACCAGGAATTTCCTTTTAAAAAATTCAGTGACCTCCTAGAGGCAACAGCTTAGACAATTAGCCTATTAACCCATTATTGCCTTTTGTCCGATTGATTAGATTTCCAGACAACACTATGAGGCCATTAGACAAAAGAAAGGTGAGTTCCAATTGGGGCTGGTGTTTGGAAAGAAAAAAAAAAACAGAGTGAAGGGCATGAGGACAATGAAGAGCAGGAACAACAGGTATGGCTGCTATAGAAGGGCCTGGGGCTACCTGGGAGTACCTGAAGGGGAGTAGGGGCACTGAAAAGTCAAAGTGTGAAAAGGGAGTAAAAATGAATTTTTCAAACAACTTGTTGAAAACTAGCACTGGCCTAAATCTAAATTATTTGAAGACTGAACAGAACAGCCTCTTCTTCCAGGACTGCAATATTGAGCTAGTACATTTACTCAGGACACATACCCCCTCCTGCCACCATATCCCTTGCTTAATTTATCCAAGGAAGGAGAAGTCTTGCCATACTGGTTCATTGTGAATGCCAGGTGGGCAACCCAAGCCTCTTGGTATAAAGGGTTTGGAGTCAAGGACAGATGGTAAAAGTAATTGCCTGGCCTTTCCCCTTGCCTTGCTTTGCCTTTCTCCTCTCCTTCCCTTCCTTCCTCCCTCCCTTTCCTTCCTTCCCTCCCTCCTTCCCTCCTTCCTTCCCTCCTTCCTTCCTTCCTTCCTTCCTTCCTTCCTTCCTTCCTTCCTTCCTTCCTTCCTTCCTTCCTTCCTTCCTTCCTTCCTTCCTTCCTTCCTTCCTTCCTTCCTTCTTTTGTAATATCTCCCTGTTTCCTCTTTTGTGACAAAGTGAGCTTTGTTTGTTTGGTTTGGTTTTAAGAGTGAAAACAAAAGCAGTTCAAACAAACCAATCAACACATCATGGACTGTGTCTGATAGTATATGTAATATTCCACACCCATTGTCTCTCACCTCTGGATTAAAGGATTGAATCAGATCCACCATCTCTTGACTCCATGCCTTTGCACAGTATATCCCTGTATCTGCCACACTCTGCCCCCTTACCTCTGCCTCTGGCTTCCCTGGATTCCTTCAAGACTCAGGTCAAGTCCCACCTCTGCAAGACATCTCCCTTTCCCTCTCAAGTGTCTTCCCTATGAGAATACTTTTCAGCTTCTTGTATGTATTTTGTATAAATTTAATTATTTACATATTTGAGGGAAGGGACAATGTTTTTTTTTCTTCCATTCTTTGCATTCTCAGCACTTTGCATAGTGTGTGGCACACAGTACACACTTAATAAATACTGCTTTACTGACTTCTCCAGGGCTAAGCTTGCTCATTATAATTATATAACATTTCATTTCATTTTATTTAGCTTTTCTCTTTCTCTTACTTGGTTAAGAATTCTCCCTCTAGCCATAGTTGTGAAAGTTACCCAAGCTTGTCTTCTATTTTCTCTCTTCATTCATTTCTCTATTTGTTTATTTCTTTATCTATTTATTCATTCATTTATGTATTATCTATTTATTTGTTCATTTATTTATTTGTTTGTTTGTTTGTTTATGCCAGTCAATGATGGTTAAATGACTTGTCCAGGGTCACACAGCTAGTAAGTCTCTAGGATCTGAGGCTGGATTTTAATTCAGGTCCTCCTGAATCCAGGTCCAATGCTTTATCCACTGTATCACCTAGCTGCCCCTTCATTTTTTTTAATTTATGGTTCAGCTATGCCCAAAGGGCTATGGTACTGTGCCTACCCTTTGACCTTAGTAATACCACTACTTGCTCTATATCCCAAAGAGATCATAAAAAGGGAAAAGGATCCACCCACATGTACAAAAATATTTCTAAAAGCTCTCTTTGTGTTGGCAAAGAATTGGAAATCTAAGAGATGCCCATCAATTGAGGACTGGCTGAAAAAATTGTGGTATATGAATGTAATGCAATACTATTGTGCTATAAGAAATAATGAGCAGGCAGATTTCAGAAAAACCTGGAAAGATTTAAGTGGACTGATGCTGAGTGAAGTGAGCAGAACAAGGAGAACATTGTACACAGTAACAGCAACACTGCACAATGATCAGCTATGATAGACTTAGCTTTTCTCAGCAATACAATGATCCAAGGCAATTCCAGAAGACTGATGATGGAAAATGCTCTCCACATCCAAAAAAACCCCAACATCTGTGGAATCTGAATGCAGATTGAGCCATACTATTTCTATGTTTTTGGTTGTTTTTTTTTCTTTTTTGAGGTTTTTCCCTTTTATTCTCATTTTTTTTCACAACATGACTAATGCAGAAATAAAAAAAATAAATTTATGGTTCACTTTGTATCAGATTAAGATAGACTACAAGATCCTTGAGGGCAAGCACTTTCAACTCTCAATTCTACTGAATGCCTTATTTTTTTTCTTTGTATCCCCAACATTTAGCACAGTGCTTGGCATATTGCAAAACCTTCATAAAGGATTGTTGATTGCTTTATTGAAATTGTGTGTCTTTTACGGGCTAATTGGGAGTGAATATTGTAAGATATTTGTCTAAACCCGAATTCTGCCCTACCGCTTTCCAGGTTTTCCATCAGTTCTTATCAAAAAGAAAGTTTCCAAGTCGCTTATGTTCTTGAGTTTGTAGAGCACTGGGTTATTGATTGCAATTGTTACAGTTTCTTGCTAATCTAATTTGTTCTATTGATCAACTTCTCTTTTTAAACCACTACCAAAGAGTTTTGATGATTATTGCTTTGTAATATAATTTGATGTCTAAAAGTATTATTACCCTTTCACTCCTAGTTTCTTTCATTATTTCCCTTGAGATTCTAGACATTTTGTTCCTCCACATGAAAATTGTTATTGCATCTAGTTTTTTAAAGTGTTCTCTTGGGAGTTTAATTGGTATAGCACTAAATCTATAAATTAATTTAAGTACAAGTGGTTCTGATGCTCTAAACAGGATTGAAGCATTTCTCAGATCTAAGAACTCAGAGTTGGGGAGGTAGCGAATGATTATTGGAGGTAGGAGGTAGGGTCCTCACCAGCATTCCAATGTCTACCTTTAAAATTCAGGGGAACCAATAGTTCTCCTGAAGGTAAATGTGGTCATTTTGGATAGGTGCTAAAGAGATGGCTGAAAGAGATCATAGAAATAGTTTATTCCAATCCTCCATTTTACTGATGATGAAACTGAGGCCCGTGAGTTAAAGTCACCTGCTTCAGTTTTTACAGGTACCAAGAAGAGATCTAGGACTCAAAACCAGAGTATCTGTTTCCAAATCCAACTTTCCTTACACTGTATGACGTGGTCTATCATAATGGACACGAGTGCGAAGAAATTGATTTGGGTTCTGGCCTATTCACTTTAACAGCATCAAAGGCAAACAACATCATGGTCTTACTTTGCAATTTAAAAATAAGCTTTCCATAACTGATAGAATCAAAGATCTGAAGCTGATTGAGATCTTAGGGGTTAGTTACTACATTTTGCAGGTGAGAAAATTGAAGCCCAGTGAGACTAAAGTTCAATATCATTCTCTAGACAGTATAATACACCCTTATATTTATTTATCTAGTACTGCTTCTCAAAGCACTTTCACATAATTTTTAAAATGTGGCTGATTCCTACAACAAACTTTGTGAGGTGGAAAGAGAGGTGGCATTATCCTCCTTTAACAACAAATGAGGAAATGGAGGCTCAAAGTAAAATTTCTTGTCCAAGGTCAGATGATAGTTAGTGATAAGGCTTGAAGTAGAACACAGTTCTTCTGACTCTCAGTGATGGATAGACAATGATGGACTTTGCAAAAGTCTGCCTCAAGTACAGCTGAAAGTATTTTCATGGCATACAGGGCCTTCCTGACTAGAACTGAATGTTCTTAGGAATAGCATCACCCTAGTATGATCCTATTTCCATCAAGATCTTTCTCTCTAGGATCATCCTGAACCTACTGCAGTCATCAATCAATAAATATTTATTAAGTGCTTACTATTTGCCAGACACTGTCCTAAGTGCTGGGGATACCAAAAAAAAGAGCAAATGTTTTTTTCCTGACCACAAGGAGATTACGATTTCATGAGGGAGACAATGTACAAACAAATACATACAAAGTAAATAGATAAATGGGGGGAACTTAAAAGGGAGGGAGAGCATTCCAAATATGGGGGACAGCCAGAGAAAATGCCTGGATCCAAGAGATGGTGTCTGGTTTATGGAACAAGCTGGAGGCCAATGTCACTGCATTCAAGAGTACATGTTGGGAGTAGGATGTAAGAAGACAGGGAAGATAGGAAGAGGTTGGGTTACAAAGACCTTTGAATGCCTGAGTATTTTGTATTTGATCCTAGAAACAGTAGGAAGCCAATGGAGTTTGTTGAGTTGGGGGTGGGGCATACTCAGACTGGCACTTTAGAAATCACTTTGTTGGCTAAATGGAGGATGGATTGAAGTGGGGAGACTTGAGTCAGGCAGACCCACCAACAAGCTACTTCTTCCCATTGTAACAATGCATAAGCACCTAGGCATAAGTTCAAGAATGGGGACAATCTGGGACTAATAGAATCATACCTTATAAGAAAAGATGTGTATTCACATAACTACAAATAAACCCACAGACACATATACAAATGCATTTTCCTCCTTAACTAAAGAGAGAACAATGAAATTCATTGGTCCATTTAGGGAAAAAAAGCCCTGAATCTTAACTCTATTTTCTGTTGACCTTGGAGAAGTCCTGAGACCTTGCTAAATCCCTAACTCATTGTTTATAAAACAGTTTATAAATCCAGGTTTACTAGATCAATCTTCAAAATGGGAAGCTGTCTGATAAATAGATGTATAGAATAATTATATATATATAAACAAACACATATATGTATATATATGTATAAATGTGCATATGTATATATATCCATACATATATATGTGTGTGTGTGTGTGTGTCTAATGGTAGCCATCTCTAGGTCAGTGATGGGGAGGGAAGAAAAAAAAAGGAAATTTACATGATAACTTTATATTATATTTAAAAGGAAGAGCAAACTGTGCACAATAAATTTACAGTTTCAGGTGCAATCATCTTTTTATTACACTTTGTTATAGAAATGCTGGTTTGATTCCATAAATTAAAAATAAAATAAATAAATGTGGGGGAAAAGGTGAATTCTGTACAGAGGCAGAAGCATACTAAACTTGAAGAACAGAAGTTATTGAGATCCTGAGAATTTCCACCACATATAATGGAGAGGTCAGGATTAGGCTCATTTCTAAATGGTTAAAATTCATATCATTAGAAAAAGCACTCAGAAATGGCATATATGTGCCAAAGTCTCTAGCTTTCTAAATGTATAAATACTTGGGGTTTTTTGAAAGTTCACACCATAGGAGAATAATCTCTAAACATAACAGGTTTGATTGGGGGTAATCATCACAGTGTGGGGCAAGTAAACTACCTCAGCCCAAAATCAAGCTTAATTGGAAATTAAATTGCATCTCCACACCAACTGCAGTATTTCTGTGTCTTGGGCTAATTTATCAAGGTGATGTCTTATCCAGAGGCAGCCCAAAAAGCTTACTGAACCATCAGAGATAAAATTATCTTTTTTTTCTATTCTACTATGTTATGGAAATGCTTGTTTTATTTCTTAAGTTCAGAATAAAATAAATAAGCTAGGCCAAAAAAGAAGCTTATATCTAAGAGAATAACCCAATATAATACACCATCTCTCTTGCTGTAATTTCAAAATCCAGAGTATCTTGTCCGTGGTTATTGACTTTAAATATTTTGTTTTATCTAATTATAAAAGCCTTTCAGTCATAGTTAGTTTGAGGATATATAGAAAATATATCCAAGATTTGATCTTCACATTTGCTGATTAGATGTGCTTTGTGAATTGCATACACCCTTTCTTAGCCAGCTGTCTTTCAGATGCACAATATTGGGTCATAAGTGGGGTGAGGAGACAAAATATGGATGATTGAATGCAAAGCATCTATACTCTATAAGAATAACAACTTCAGGTGTATGTCTTATAGATGGGTGGTCAATAGATCATTTTTTATATGTAAAGGAAAGCACATTCATTTCATTTTACTTGGGTATTTTCCTCAATGTTTGTCAGTCAAGCGTCTATCTGTCTTTTTGAGAAATCATAAGGTATAGCAGAAAGAATACTAGATTTGGAGGTAATGGAACTAGGTTAACATCCTAGCCCTGCTACTTATTGCCCATGTGAGCTTGGGTAACTCACATGATCTCTCTGAAACTCAGTTTCTTTATTTGTAAAGCAAGGGAGGAAGATTATATTTAATGAGACTATGATCTTATTAAACTCTAAAATCCTAATAACTCTACATATCTGTACATAATAAATCAACCAATGAGCATTTATTAAGCACCTACTATGTACTATATAGAATGTACTACTATATAGAGTGCCAGGCCTGGAGTCAGAAAGATTCTTCCTGATTTAAAATCTGGCCTCAGACACTTACTAGCTGTATGACCCTGGGCAAGTTACTTAACCCTTTTACCTCAGTTTCCTCATTTATAAAATGAGCTGGAAAAGGAAATGGCAAACCATTCCAGTATCTCTGCCAAGAGAACTTCAAATGGGGTCACAAAGGATAGGACAAGACTGCAAAACAACTAAACAACTGAAACTATTTACCAAACACAGGGTTAGGCACTAAGGATACAAAGAAAAAAAAGGTGGTAATTAGTTTATTCTATTAATCACCTAGGGGGCAGGGGGTATTTGAATTAATGAGGGAGTAAATTCTATTCTGGTTCAGTCTAATAGGGAGAACTGATTGAAAGGGTGGCAGTATATTAAAAAATGCTCTAAATCACTATTGATTAGAGAAATGCAAATTATAACAACTCTGAGGTACCACCTCACACCTATCAGACTGGCTAATAAGACAAAAAAGGAAAATAATAAATATTGGAGAAGCTGTGGGAAAATTGGAACACGAACCCACTGTTGGTGGAGTTGTGAACTGATCCAACCATTCTGGAGAGCAATTGGGAACTATGCCCAAAGGACTATGAGACTGTGCATACCCTTTGACCCAGTAATACCACTCCTAGTTCTGTATCCCAAAGAGATCATTGAAAAGGGAAAAAGACCAACATGCACAAAAATATTTATAGCAGTTCTCTTTGTGGTGGCAAAGAATTGGAAATTGACGGGATACCCATCAATTGGGGAATGGTTGAACAAGTTGTGGTATATGAATATAATGGAATTCTATTGTGCTGTAAGCAATGATGAGCAGGCAGATTTCAGAAAAACCTGGAAAGACTTGAGTAGACTAAAGTAACATTATAACAGCAACATTGTGTGATGATCGTCTGTGATAAACTTAGCTCTTTTCAGCAGTGCAATTATCCAAGACAATTCCAAAGAACTCATGATGGAAAATGTTCTCCACATCCAGAAAAAAGAATTGCAGATCGTGAATGCAGATTGAACCATACTATTTCTACTACTTTGTTGTTGTTTTTTTCTTTTTTGAGGTTTTCCCCTTTTGTTCTGATTCTTCTTTCACAACATGACTAATGCAGAAATATGTTTAATGTGATTGTACATAACCTTTATCAGATTGCTTGTTGTCTTGGGGAGGGGAGAGGGAAGGGATGGAGGGAGAAAAATTTGGAACTAAAAATCTTATGAAAACAAATGTTGAAAACTATCTTTACATGTAACTGGAAAAATAACAAAATACTTTTATGAAAAATATAAATTACTTAGAGCAAAAAAAAGGTGTCAGTAATAGGAATCATAGTTTGGACTTGACCATTACCTCTCTAATGTTTGTGATAGAGAAGAAAATGAAAGCATGGCATAATCTTTGTTGCACTTTAGATTTTAGAAGAGTAAAAAATGGTTTATAGGAAATAGGAGTTGGATCCCATAAACTGAAATTCTAAAAGGAAAATCAGCCCAGGAAGAAAGGAAAACTCTCAAGAATTAGGTCTGAAAACATAAGGATGATGAGGAAAAATAGGATTTGTCTGAAGAGAGTAACTTGGATACATAGGGAACTCATCAACACACTTGGATCTTAAAAAGATATGCAGGGCAGCTAGGTGGTGAAGTGGATAAAGCACTGGCCTTGGAATCAGGAGGACCTGAGTTCAAATCCAGCCTCAGACACTTGACACTTAATTAGCTGTGTGACCCTGGGCAAGTCACTTAACCCTCATTGCCCTGCAAAAAAAAGAAAAAAGATATGTATATGATTGATATAAAAACAAAATGAACAAGTGAAATTTATTTTTAAAAAGAAGATAAGCACAAAAGATAGAAGCAAAAGCAGGTCAGTCAGTAGTCAAGCATTTATCAAGTGCCTACTATGTATCAGGCACTTATGCTGGCAATATAAAAAAGGTAAAAGACAATCCTCCCTCTCAAGGAACTCACAGTCTAACGGGGGCAGGGGGACAACATGCAAACAAATAGGTATAAACTAGTTATGTATAGGATTGGAGATAATCAACAGAAGGAATACCCTAGTACTCAGTGGGATTGGGAAAAGTTTTCTACAAAAAGTAGAATTTTAGCTGGGATTTGAAGGAAGCCATAAAGTCAAGGAGATAGAGATGAGGAGGGAGTAAACTCCAGGCATAGAAACATCCAGTGAAAATGTATAGAGTACAGAGATGGAGTTTTTTGTTCAAGAAACAATAATGTTGATGTCACTAGATCAAAGAGTACATAGGATGGGGTGGATAAGTTGTAAGAAGACTGGAAAAGTAGCAGAGGGACTGGTTATGAAGGTCTTTCAAGGCCAAACAGAAAATTCTATATGTGACTCAAAAGTGCCATTGGAGATGATTGAATAAGAGAGTGACATTGTCATACCTCTACTTACAAGGAAGATAAATCTGACAGCTAAGTAGAAGATGGACTATAGTGGGAAGGGATTCTGGCATAGTACTATGGGAATAATGTCCAGAAGGCAAAAGAACAGAATGTCCAGAGACTGGTAAGAAAATATTGGAAAAAAAAAACAAGAAAAAAAGTTATTTTTAAGCTGTGTTTTCAGGAAAGAGGAAAATCAATAGATAGGGTCACCACTGGAGGTAGATGAGATGATGGCAATTGACAACAGAGAGAGGGTAGGGGAGTTCAATCTCTATTCTACTTCTGTTTTCTCTTTACAGGAGGATGATCTCTGGACTGGAAATTATACCAACAAAAGTGGCTAATAGGGTTTTGATACTATTTGTAAATCATAAGATGTAAAGGGAGCACTTAGCCACCCTTGAAGAGTTCAAGTTATTTGACCCAGATAAGTGATACTCTCAGTTTCAGAAAGAACTGTTGGATTTGTTTGCTGAGTTACTACAGTCAGAAGAGAGAGAGAGGGAGAGAGAGAAAGAGAGAGAGAGAGGGAGAGGGAGAGAAAGAAAGAGAGAGAGAGAAAGAGGGAGAGAGAGAGAGAGAGAGAGAGAGAGAGAGAGAGAGAGAGAGAGAGAGAGGAATTTTGCAAAATAAAGGCCAGAAAACTTGATTTTTATTCCTAGAAGAGAAAGTGATTATAACAAAGAATGAGCGTAATTTAGGCAAGAATAGGATATGCTGGTTCAGCTAGGTGGCACAGTGGATAGAGTACCGGCCTTTGATTCAGTAGGACCTGAGTTCAAATCTGGCCCCAGACCCTTGATACTTACTAGCTGTGTGACCCTGGGTAAGCCACTTAACCCCAATTGCCTCACCAAAAAAAAAGAATAGGATATGCCAGGGGGGTAGTTAGCTGCCTCAATGGATAAAGCACAGGCCCTGGATTCATGACGACCCGAATTCAAATCTGGCCTCAGACACTTGATGCTTACTAGCTGTATGATGCTGGGAAAGTCACCTAACCCTCATTGCCATCTCCACCCCCCAAAAAAAAAAGAATCAGAAAAAAAGAATAGGACATGCCAGACAAGTCTTGTTTTCATCATTTTTGACAGAATTTCTAAACTGGAAAGCAATAAATTGCTATAGATGAAGTTTATCTCATTTTTAGCAAAATATTTTATTACTGATTACTGATCAAATACTATCCCTATGGAAATGAAGGAGGTCTGTAGGTTGGATGATACTTCTTAGCTGGGCTTGAATCTTGCTGAATGGATGTACCTAAAAAGTAGTCACTATTAATGGATAGTATGTGAACTTGGAAAGATGTCTTCAGTGGAGTGCCCCAAGGATCTATCTTTGGCCCTAAGCAGTTTATCATTTTAATCAGTGATGTGGATAATGAAACAGATGGCATATTTATTAAGTTTGCAGAAGGGACTAAGGGAGGAAAAATGGCTGTTACATTGTATGGTAGTCCAAATTGCCAGATTTTTACAAGGTAGAAACTTGGACTGAATTTTTAAAAGATGAAGTTTAATGGGGATAAATGATAAAGCCTTACACTTGGGTTCTAAATATTGACTTCACAAGTGCAAGATGGGAGAGGCATGATTAGGCAACAGTTTGCCTGAAAAAAAAAGCAGAGAGTTTTAGTGGACCACAGTCTAAATATGAGTTAACCATGTGATTTCATAGCCAAAAAAAGCTAACGTAACCTTGGGCTGAATTAAGAGTGACATTGCTTTCAGAAAGAAGGTAAAAAATGGTCCCAAAGCACTTTCCCCTGGTCAGACCACAACAGGAACATTTTATCAGCTCTGAACAGCAAATTTTAGGAAGTTTGTTGATGAGTTGAAGATGGAGACTAGAATGGTGAAGGGTATCAAGTTCATCCTATATAAGTATTAGTTGAAAGAGCTGGAGATGTTTTGCTGGGGAAGAGAAAATATCTGTAGCAAAAGTATTTGATGAGCTACCACATGTAAGATAAATTAGACTTATTTTCTTTTGCCACAGAGAGCTGAAGTAGAAATAATGACTAAAGGCTGTAAAGGGCAAATCTAGGCATCCTGTCAAGAAAAACTTTCCAACAATTAGAGTTATTCAAAAGTGGAATCAACCAACTTTAGAAACAGAGGCAGGTCTCTTAGCATAGGTTAGATAACTACTTGTCCTGTAGGTTGTAGTAGGAATATTCTTTCAAGTATGAGTTGGACTAGATGTCCCTAGCCTGATGAACTAGATGCTGGTTCTCTTCTTTGTTGCCAAGAGTCCTGATCCTAGAAATTGCTTCCTTACTGGACAGACTCTTACTCTATCTCTCGTTGTCTCTGTCTCTGTCTGTCTGTCTGTCTGTCTCTGTTTCTTTCCTAGATTCTGTGTCTTCTACAGAGTAGGTAGCTCCACTGTGGGGGAAAACCAAAAACAAAACCAAAAATCTATGAACTATAAACTAAAACCACTGGGGGCGTAGGGAGAGACAAAAGAGAAATATCTGACTCCCACCCCTGTTCCCTTGCTCACTAAGCTGCCTCTACTATCTCTCTCAGGGTTAATATGTCTATTTTCTAAGGGCCAACAGGGGTATGACTAATCTTTTGCCAACCCATAGTAAGGTATTTCTCTTTCTAATTCCATTTGGGAAATTCTATCACATTCTTAAGGAGATAGAAATGTCTTTGTACCTTGTTCAGTCCATCCACAGTTCAAGTCCTACTTATCTGTCCCTTCCTTTCTGTGATTATTTCAATGCTTCTGAGGTTCAGGAAATCAACTTCCCCCCTCTACCCATGCAAGAAGACTTACATAAACTGATGCAGAGACGGGTAAGAGCAAACAGAAAAATCTATATACTCCATGACTACAAGAATGTAATAAGAAACAACAAAAAGAAAAACACAATAATAATGACTAAACTTGGTGCTGGAGATTAGAAAATGTACCTTCCCACCATTTTGCAGAGAACTGGGGTACTTGAGATACAGAATATCAAATATGCTATCAGAATCAGTTGAATGTGGTGGGCACAGTTTTACTGAACAGAATGTTTTCTCTTTCTTTTTTTTAAACATCCCTTGTTAGAAGGGAAGATTCTGTAGATAGGGGAAGGAGGAAGAATATATTCCTACATGGATGGCATGGAAATAATGAGTCAATTCTAAGAGCAGTGAATAGAGTCTAAGAGGGTGGTTATGAGGTCATTTGTTTCATCAAATGGAGGCTTAGAAGAATGCCTGCTTTACCATTGTGATCCCAACTTGTACAGTGGTCTTCCCAGCCAAACATCAAAGACCCACTCATCTAACCAAAGGAAGACACATGCTCAGGTTTTTAGCAAAGGAGCCACTGGGCTCCTGGCTATTCCTTATTAAATTACATGTATAGATTGCAAGTTCTAGTCTTCCTGCCTTCCTTGGCCTGAGAAGAGACCCCTATACAGTGATTGTGGCAGAGATGTATGCTAATGCCAGAGGTAGGGATGGGGGACTGAGTAACAATTAGAAACCCTGCTTCCTCCAAGGATTTGGACTCAGAGGACCTGGGTTTGAATTTTGGTCCTGCCACTTAATATCCTGTGTGACCTTGGACAGCCACACACTCTCTGGGCCTTGGTTCCACATGTGTAAAATGAGAAGCATGGACCAGTTGGCTTCTAATGTTCCTTCTGGCTCTAAACCAGTGACCCTATTACCTCCAAGGAACATTTTGATATGTAGTAGGCACTTAATATATTCTTATTGATTAAAGAAATCAATAAGAAGAATCTAAACTGTTTGCCCTTTTTTCAGGGAGGGGAGGGTATAATCAGGGGCTTTGCCCTTGGACACTCCTTCCCAGGCAGAGGCAGAGTCTCCAGGGAGATGTGCTCACTTCCTCAAGAAAAGTCAATCTATCTTAGCCAGGCCCTCAAGATTCCTGATGAAAGTGCTTGGAAGTCATCCCTGAACTCCTTGTGAGCCTGACTCTTCAGTCAGCAAGAGTCATGCCCAAGAAGGCTGCCCTGAGGCACCTAGAGAATGCCCACAGATGCTGCAGGCTCATGAGAGACCTGGCCAGGGCCTTTGCCTCTAGTTTCTAGCCTTCCCATCTCCCTCAGTGAAAGGCAGCATGGCATGATGGGAAACCACCCAATCTGCAGTCAGAGGCCTCAGGTTTCAGCTTTAGCTTATTCTGTGTGTGGCCTCTGTGACCTTGGGCAAAGCTCTCCACAACCCTTCATCTCAGCTAGGTCTAGATGTTGTTCTAGATGACTGCTGTAGACCCTTCCTGCTCTAAATCAATGATCTTCTCAAACATTAGCCTGCTGGAGAACTGAGGCACATCTTGGAATGGTCCTGGGTTTGGGGCTAGCCGCCTTTCCTCTCACTGAGCCTGTGGTACTAGCCTTCCTACCATTTCTAGTGTCCATACCCTGGATCTCAATGCAAACAAAAGATAGGTCTCTAGGCCTCATTACCCTGGTTACTCTTTCCATTGTGGGGATTCAGCTGGCTCTTGGTTTGATGCAGCTTATGTGTAATTTGGTTAATGCTTGATTAATTTGTACAATAAAAAGCCTGGGGAATTTGCCTGCTGTGAAAGAGTTGGTAATGATTTCCAATAGGCTCTCGTTGTTTGTCAGAGACCTTCCACTGTTAAGTAAGACCTTTAGGTGGAAGTTCTACAACAAAATAAAGATGATCACATCAATTGTCATTGCCTCCCCAGTGCCTAGGACAATGTTTTATACAAACATGCTTTTCTACACAAGCAATAAATTCTAAGTGCATTGTTGTAAAATGGAATCTGGAATCAGAGCATTTGGGTTAAAATCTTGTCTCTGACACTCACAACCCCTCTGGATCTTGATTTCTTCATCTGTAAAACAAAGATCATAGCTTGATGATCTCTGAGGGTCCTTTAATTCTAGATCCATGCCCTTATGATACTACTTATATGTAAGTCAAATCACTTAACCTCTGGGTCTCAGTATCCAATCTAGTGGATCTGACTAAGTTACTTCTAAGGTTCCATCCATTTCTAAATCTGATATAGGAAGGAAGGAAGGAAGGAAGGAAGGAAGGAAGGAAGGAAGGAAGGAAGGAAGGAAGGAAGGAAGGAAGGAAGGAAGGAAGGGAGAAAGAAGGAAGGAACTCAGAAACAGAAGGAACTGTGTCTAGAGTCCCATCCGTATCCATCATTAATATATCTGTCCTCCTAATCCCATGCAATCTTAGTACTTTAGAGTTGTGCATTATACTCCTTTACATCCTACACAGAACTTAGTACAGTGACCAAGCTAAAATGGAGTTTCAGTACAAGTCTATTGATAGAGAATTGTACCCTAGCAATAGGGAGCTAAGCTACAGAGCTACATGCACAATTATATATCAACATTTTTTGTTGTAGTAAGGGCTAAAAGTAAAGTGTGTACCCATCAATTGGGTAATGACTGAACAAATTAGAATGTGATAGAATACTATTGCACTGTAAGAAATGAAGAAGAAAAGGATGGATGCAGAGAAAACTGGATGGACTTGTATGAACTGATACAAAGTGAAGGGAGCAGAACTAAGACCACAATACTGTAAAGGAGAAGTCTGAAAGACTTCACAACTTGGATCAATATAATGTCCAATCAGGACTTCTGGAGCCTGATAAGGAAGTTTTCTTTTTCAGAGAAGTGATGAGCTAAAAGTACAGCAAAAGCCATCCATCTCCTGATACTGATCAGTGCTATGGCCTTTTTTTTTTCAATGGGTGAAGCTTTCTTTGTGGTGGCAGAAGTTGGGAGTGGGAGATGCTAGAGATACAAAAAGATGAAAAGAAAGTAAAGCTCATGGGTAGAATTTTTAAAAACCTTCACAGAAAAGAGCAGAAGTTCAGAAGAAGACTCAGAAAAGCAAGATGCTTTTGTTACTACCCTATTAAATTTAATATACACTTTAAAAAAGACTATCTCATAGTTCAGTTTCATGTATAATTCTCTTTTCTGCTCTTTGTGTATTGAAATGTTTATAGCAGCATGCCTGCTGATGTTTAAGTTCAGAATAAAAAAGAAAATGTATATTGAAGTAATTGAATTTAATTAAATATTTCAAAAAGAAAACTGCCAAATGAATGCAAATTGAATGATATAACTTAAATGCATGGATTGGGATGATGCAGCATCTATACAGAAAGGAATCACCCAATTTCCTCTGTACTCTCCCCCTTCCTCCATAAACACAGGCTGGTGCTATTGAAATTAATTCCCCTGGCCCCCAAGCCTGACAAGAGTAAGGTGCCTTTCTTGGTCCCAGGAATAAAATTTAATACCTGTATACCTCTTATGATTAAGAGAGACTTCAATATTAAAAAAGCATTTTCCATTAAAAGAAACAAAAAGCAAAAATATATCAGCTTTCCGTGGGCAGAGGAGGTGGACTAATTCAAAGGATAAAGGCCTGCATTCCCAGAGTTACCTGGAAAGAGAGGCCAAATGTAGAAGGTGCTAATTAACTCTAGGGAGACCAGCATAGTTATTTCAGCCATGGGGAAGACTGATTATTAGTCTCAGGAACAGTCATTCCAATACGGAAAATGCACGATGTGGGGATGGGAGGAGAGCAAACAGTTAAAACCAAATCTCTAAGAGAATTATGGGGAAATCAAAGAGTCTAATTAAGAGATAGATGTGCATGCATAGGGATCTCCTTGACCAACAAATTTCTAAAAGGTATAGGCAAGGTCAATAGAAAATTTATATAAAAGCATGATACAAGTATTTAAGAATAGGATCTGGAAATAGAATGCTTCATAATTATAATGACTAAGCTTGATTCTGAAGAAGAATAGTGAAAATGTACTTCCCTTACTTCTTTGCAGAGGTGGGGAATATGGGCATTGAACACTGCATACAGTGTTGGACTCAGCATGTTTGCTAGTATTGCCAAAATGATTTTATATTTTAATTCTTTTTTTTTGTTTGTTTTAAGGAATAACTGTCTGGGTGGAGTGAATGGTGAAGGATATAATAAGAAAAAAGGTAATGGAAAAATAGATATCATTAACATTTTTAAAGGAATAGTTCTAGGAAAGCTAAAGCCCAGAATGATGCAAGGCTGACAAGAATTGTGAAGAGGAGAAAAATGCCTTTTTGGATCGGTTATTTTTTTTTTACCTATATTGAGGAAAATAGGATAAAAAAGGGATTGGACCACTGCTCAGGGTGGATATGATAATGGCAAAGGGAGATAAAGAGAAGACATAACTTCTCCACTCTTCTGGGTTTGTTGTTTTGTTGTCAAGGAGAATAATATTTATAGTAGTAAGAACCATCCAAATACAAGTAGATAATTGAAACCCAAGATAAGAAGGGGGAGAGGGCCTGATTCATTCAAACCAGCAGGCCCAGATGCCCTGTCCAGGGTACTGAAATTGCAGATGTGATTGCTGGGCCCTTGTCAGGACTCTTTGAAAGATGATGCAGAACAAGGGAGATGCTGAAATATCAGAGACGGACAAATATCTCTGCTTTCAGAAAAGAGAAGAGAGTCTAAAAAGTAGGACAGAGAGCTTGACATTGATTCCTGGCAATATTCCAGGATGTATAATTAAACAATTGTTAGTGTACATCTAGAAAAGGAAAGAGGAGATAGAGGGAACTAATTTGGCTTCATCAAGAACAAGTCATACCCGGAGAATGGTATTTCCTTTTTCTATAGGGTTACTAAACTGGCAGATTAATTAATTAAACAGGAAGCATTATTTAAGCACCTACTATAATCCAGGCACTGTGATAGATGCTGGGGCTATAGATATGAAAGTGAGATATCCCTGTCCTCTAGGTGTTTACATTGTACTGGAGAGATTGAACATGTTCTTTATGAATAAACTTGGGCTTTATGCAAAATTTTGATGGTGGTTGCTGTTCAGTTGTGTCAGACTCTTTTTGATCCCATTTGGGGTTTTCTTGGCAAAGATACTGGAGGGGTTCACCATTTCCTACTCGAGCTCATTTTACAGATGAGGAAAATGAGGTAAACAGGGTTAAATGATTTGCCCAGGGTCATAGAGCTAGTAGGTACCTGAGGCCAGATTTGAACTCAGGTATTTCTGACTCCAGGCCCGGTGCTCTATCTACTGTACCACCTAGCTATTCCTTTATGTTAAATGGAGATCATGTAATCTAGAGAATTTTATAGATGCCTTGATGCCAGCAAAACATTTGACAAATGCTCTCTGTTGACAAGATGGAGTAATGTGAGCTAGACAAATTGAAGTCCACTTTTCGAAGTCAATTAGCAGTAAGTCAGAGAATAGTACAATTGGGTGGAGCCAAAAATGGTTGAGAGATCAAACCAAAAGAACAGCAATGGTTTGATGTCAATTTGGAAGAAGGTCTCTAGTGGTTTATCCCAGAGACATAAAGTGACTTATATGTGATCACAGAATTGCAGGTGCCAAGTCTAGTGTTCTAACTACTATACCCACTGTTTAGATGGCTTCAGAGGTTTCAACTCTGGGGTTCTGTGAATCATAGTATGTTAGAATCAGTTCCAAAGGTTTGTCATGCCGGGGTGGGAGTGGGGATAAGCTCCTACTCTCTATAAAATGCTCCAATAGCATGCATCTCAAATAGACTCTGACAACCGTAGCCCAACTCCTGGCCTTCTCGTGGCAGAACTGTTTCCACTAACAGGAGAAGGGGTGAAGGCGAGACACTGGCACCTTAAAACTAGTCACTTCGGGCAGGTTGGGCTCGTTTGCCTTGGCAGGCAACCCACCTAGGGGAAGGAAACCCTGATTTTAAACCTCTGCTGCCTTGTGGCTATATCCATATACGGGAAAGGCTTTGGGAGTTAACCCCAAGGAAAACTCAGGAGTCGGAGTCCCTTAGGCAGTTGGATTTTGGACATCACATCCCTCTGGCAACTCCTGCGGCAGCACTGGTGCCAAACTGTATTGGCTCTGCCTCTCCTTTGGATCCACCAATGTTGAGGAGAGGGAAAACCTGCTGCATGGGCAACAGCTTGTTTTCCAATTGATCCGCCCAGGCCAGCGCCCTGGAGAGGACACTCCAGCTACTCCTCATGGGGTAGATACAACACGGGATGTGGCAATTACCGGTTATAAGTCACTCAGGAGCTGTGGCTCCCATGTCGGACTGCACATCCACACTGTGGCCTGTGGCTCTTCAAGGCACTAATCCATGGTCGTCCATGACTGGTGGAGGCCTACTACTACTACTACTACTACTACTACTACTACTACTACTACTACTACTAGTATGTTAGAACTAGAAGGCAGCCCAGAAAACATTTGATCCATCCATTTTATCTTACAGATGAGATAATTAATAATCCCAGTAAACTGTGCTAAAGTGTAATGTTGGGAGCAGTATGGTAAGGATGGGTGAGGGTGGGCTGGGCTTGAAATAATCATTATAAATGCTTATAAATAGTACCTACTACATAGCAGGCAATGTACTAAGTACTTTTATAAATATCATTTCATTTGATCCTCACAACAACCCTGGGAGGTAGGTGTTATCCTTATTTTACAATTGAGGAAACTGAGGCAAAAAGAGGTAAAGTGACTTACCCAGAGTCACACAACTAATGAGTGTCTAAGACAATATTTGAACTAATGTCTTCAGGACTCCAGGTTCTCTTTACTGTACTACCTAACTGCCTCTAAGACAGCCAACTAATACTCTCCCTACGGAAACCAATGGGTGTGTCAGATGTTTTATTATATCTCCTGATGCTTGTTAGATTTAATTTGTAAGATAAACTCTCTTCCTGTCAATTCTCCTCAGCTTATTCATATTACTACCCTCTGTATATTTAGCATGCTTAATTATAGTCAGGGCACTTTCACATCCATTTAATCTCCTTTGATTCTTATAATATATTGTGAAGTTGATGGAAAAGGCATGGTTATTCCCATTATACAGAAAAGTGAAGCCCAGAGAAGTAATATGATTTTCCCAAGGTCATATGGAAAGGAAGGAGAAGGTAGAAGAGTGGAAGTATTGCTCTGAAAGAGCCCACTCTGGCTCTGTGGGGGGTGGAAAGGGTTAAGAAGCATGCAGTCCTTTAGAATCTTTCAGCACTCTCTTATCTCCTGATGCTTTTTCCCTCCTCTGTCCCAGACTCCCTTCCAGACAATTCAATTCAAGCTGATTTCTGCAGATAGGAAGTTGTAGGTCTGTGCTTAGCCCTGTTCTGCCAAGCAAAGGCAGTTTTGAAAATGTTTCCAAGAGCCACCAGCTGTTAGTCTAAAGATTAAGAAAAAGGAAATTGGGGCAGAGTGAACTCTGGCATCTCTGACTTGGGACATGGAGGCAAATCTCATTGGATCTCCTAGGAAGTATTCTCATTCTACTGAAAACTTAGAATCAGCTCTATTGGAATTACAGTTTGGAAATCACATGCCTGTCAGTTTGCTTTGCTTTTTAAAAATTCTCTCCATACGATTTTGCAGCTTGGCAAAGTGAAGTGCAATTGGTTGTTCTGAGTGTGCTATGGATCTCAGCGTCCCTCCCCAGTCCAAGCATCCAAGAAGTATAGAATGTCAGAACCAGAAGGTGCCTTGAAATGTCATCTGACACAACCTTGTAAGACATAGAATCATAATGTCAGAGCTGGAGGGAACCCTATACAACTTGCTTTCCCATTTTTACAAACGAAGGATCCAAAACTCTGAAAGGTTCAGTGATTTTGCCAAGGTCTATCAGCTAGTAAATGGCCTAAGCTGGCATCTCCACCTGGAAAACATGGTCTAAGTAACATAAGTTGGGATAACTGGTGCAGTCAGAGGACCTGGGCTCAAATTCTGACTCCGCTGCTTGTATGACCTTAAGCAAGTCCCTTCTCTACTAGTTCCTCATTATTAAAATGAAGGAGATGTCCTTCTAAGGAATCTAAGAAGCATCTAAGGACCTCTAAGGAACCTTCCAGCTTGAAATCCCTCTCTCCTGACTCCTCTTCTTGTGCTCTTTTCTGTTTTACTCCCATTTGCAAGACAGGAATCAAATTTCAACCCTTTGTTCCTCTATATTTATACACACATACAAACACTCACACACATGCACACACGCACACATATATGTGTATAAATGTGTGTATGCATACATATGCACATATGTATATGCATATATACATATACACGTAAGTGTACATGCATGCACACACAATACACACACCTGTTCATGTGATCATGGAATACTTGAAATTTTGCTTTTGAAGTCCTTGAGCAGGGTAGTTTGGTTCTCTTCCATTATCCTTCCCACACGCCCTCCCTTGCTCCTTTTCATAGCTCCCACTGGCTAATCAGAGATCCCTCTTGTCATCGTTCACTTGGACCTGTCCCCTTGGCAAATTATTTTCACCCTTTTCTGACACCTCTGATGCAAAACCAGATAATTTATAGGCTCTCTTCCACCTTTAATCCGCCTACCTCTGCTCCCCCTCAAATAACTAAACCTCACTAATCTAATGTCCCATGACTCTAGCCATTCAGTTAAGTGACATATTTGATAAAGTTGGCTTCATTCATGCTAAGATGTTAGTGGCTCAACATATATTACCCATATGTAATAATAACTCATTTTCTTACAGGTATAAGCAAACTATATATGAGATAAATAGGAAATAATTAGAGGGAAGGAACTAGAGTTAAGAGGGCATGTGAAAGGCTTCCTGTAGAAAATGGGATTTTAGTTAGGACTTAAAGGAATCCAGGAAGTGGCGATGAGGTATTAGAGCATTCTGGACATGGGGCACCATGAGAAAAAAATGCCAGGTGCAAAGCGATATAATGTCTTGTTTGTGGAATAGTAAGGAGGATGGTATCACTGAATCAAAGAATACCTGCTGAGGACTAAGGTATAAAAAGATTGGAAAGATAGGAATGGGCTGGGTTATGAAGGGCTTTTAATGCCAGGCAAAAGATTTTGCATTTGGTCATGGAGGCCATAGAGAATGACAGACTTTATTGAGGAGAGGAGTGACATAGTAGGATTGGCTGACTCATCTGAGGATATCCTTTGAGCCACTTGCCTCATGTGCAAAAATTCCTAGGGAGTATCTACTTACAACAACCCAGTGAGACCGGTATGGCTGTTATTATTATGAATTTATTTTCAGACAAGAAAATGGGGCTTGGGGAGATTGACCAAAGCCTCATGGCTACTGAGCATCAGAGCTAAGTCTTTAGGCCTTCTGTGCTCTTCCTATTGTGTTCTTCCTATGGTATTGCAAGTCTCCCCAACTGAGAGTAAGTTCCCTGCTCTGTTTCACAGGCAAGTTATGGGTAGTGACCAAAAAAAAAAAAATGGCCGTAAAGTACAATGCTTCCTCTAGGAGAATAACAGCCATTTTCTTTTATTCTGGGTAGAGGAAAATCAGTCATGAGTGAAGCCAGTGAGCTCAGTGTGGCCTCTTTCACATCTGTTCATTTTGTCCCTGAGTCAGCTTTGATTTGTTCCACTCGAGTGGTCCGCCAGGTGAATCTGTTTCATTGTCCTGCCTCTCTTATCTGGTTTTCTTCAATCTTACAGCTGCCTGCTCTGCCAACCATAACCACTCCGGAAGCCCTTGGCTTTGCTTTCATTCATGAAAAAACTCTCTGAAGACTCTTTCCCAAGTTCATCTTGTGTCTGATGAATTTGGGGAAGTCCCATGTGTATAGAGGGGGCAGCAGGATGGGAGTCAATGCACTGAACACTTAAACAACGGCTCCTGCTGAGTGGGTGCAGAATCTGCCAGAAAACACAGCCCTTACTTCATGTGTTTAAATAAAATAACAAAGGCAAAAAAAAAAAAAGTGAAGGCAGGAGGGGAAAAGATTTTTTTAAAGCACATTTGCCTAAGGCATCTTAAAGCCAGGAGTTCGTGTCTTAGGATTCTGAGTGATGAACAATTCACAGAAAGACCTTATTCCGCTTCTTTCAACCTGATGTCAGGGGAAAACAACTCCCCTTGTTGCATTCTTGATCAACCTATTCCTTCTACTTGGAATCCCCCTACCCCCTCCTAGCTGCCTCCCACTTCCTCAGATATTCAGATTTTACCCAGCCTTCAAGGCCAGCTTCAAGACCACATCTTTCATGCAGACTTCCTTTATTTTCAAAAGTGTTGTTCTTCCTTTGAATCCCCATAATGTTTCACTTGGGTTTTTCTCATTTACCTATAACACTAGAGTTATTTCTGTGTATATTTTCTAAATCCTATTAAACTGCAAGCCACCCGAGGATGGAGAGCATATCTTATTCATATCTGTAACCTCTATAACACATAACCCAGGACTTTGTGGATATCAGGTACTCAGGAAATAATTCATGAATGAATGAGTAACTCAATGAGTGCATTAGAGAATGAATGTTTCCACAAAGCTCCAGAGCCAGAATCCAGGGCAGGAATTCGGGGGAAATCACAGACTCCTCAATCAGCCTGACAAAGAAATAGTTTGTTGGGTTTTTTTCCCTTTCTTTCCTTCCTTCCTTCCTTCCTTCTTGCCTTCCTTTGTCCTTCCTTATTTCCTTTCTTCCTCCCTACTTTACTTCCCTCCTCCCTCCCTCCCTTCTTTCTTCCCTCCTTCCTTCTTTCCTTTCTTCTTCCCTCCCTCCTTTCTTTCATCTTTTCTTAAATTGTATATTGTTTTATTGATGTCTTTTTATCACATTTTATATCACATTAATTTCTGAAAATATCCTTTCATGTCCCTCCCCTCTTCCCTCCCAGCAAACCATTCCTTGAAACAATGATTTAAAGAGAAACTTGGGGTGGGGGCAGGGAACAGTTCAGCAAAATGAACACACTGATCCACTGTAAAATTATATTCAATACTCCATATTTAGCATCCCCTACCCCTACAATGAAGGAAAGAGGACGCAATTTTTTAAATTCTCTTTGAGGTTGGCAAAGAAATCCTAAAGAATAAATACCAGGTTTCCAATAGCAACTTCTCAGGGAGCAGCAGGGCCTGGGATGGATGACAGGGACAACACTCTGAACTACACTTTAAAATTCTTCCAGATACATCTAGTTGCTTATGGTCAAGAACATAACTGAAAATAAAGCCCTGCCCTTTGGGGATTAGAATCACGATCTCTGCATGAGATGCCTTGAGGTGTCCCTAAGGTGTCTCATGGGGAATGGAATGTCAGAGAGGACATGGACAGGGAATAGGTGGGAGCCAGGCATCAGAAAGCAAAATCCAAGTCTCCCTGGGACTTCTTAGGAGTTTTTCCAGCACCATGTCTTTTCATGGGGAAGGCAAAGAAATATATGGTGGGACAAAGAATGTGGCATGGCATGAGCAAAGTGGTGTGCTAGAAAGGCCCCTGGTTGTAGAGTCAGAGGGCCAGAGTTTAAACCCCAGACCTGCTTCTTGTCAATGTGACTTTAGGCAAGTTACTTCCCCTCTCTTTTCCTCAGTTTCCTCCAATGTAAAATGAGGGGGTTGAATGACAATTTCTAAGATTCCTTCCAGCTCTACATGCTATGCTGCTTCTCAAGCTGTAGTCCTTTTAGCACTACCTCCCCCCTCCCTTTTCCTCATATCAATTGCAGGCCCCCCCTCCTGCTTTAGAAAGGGGACCCATTTTCAGCTACTTTTAATTTGGAACAAACAAGCCGATCCCTTGTGGTCTTGAACTTAATAGGATGTCTGCTCAGTGCTAGGCTAAGTAGCCCAGAACAAATTCTTTCTTTCTTTTTTTAAATCAGAACTACCCCAAATAGAGGCTAGGGTAACTCAATAAAGACATACATATCTTTTAACAGAACATGGGAAGCCCCAACTTCCTCTGTCAATTTCAGCCACTGGGCCTCAAATTCCCACAGAGAACATTGTCTCTGAAAGAAATGGGTGAAGGGTTGGGCTCACCAGGAGGCAGCAAAAAGGGCCAAACTGGGAAATAATATTGAACCCTGGTTACCAATCAATCTGAATAAAGCATTTCCTGAAGCTAAGCTGTTGGGGTAATGGGGCAAGGTAGTCAAGGAAGCATCATGGAGAAATGGAAAGAGTGAAAAACTTCAGTCAGGAAAGCTGGGTTCAAGTCCCACCTCTGTGGCCACGGGTAGTTCAATTAACCTCTCCAAGCCTCAGTTTCTACATCCAGAGTTAATAATACTTGTGTTTAGGGGCAGCTAGGTGGCGCAGTGGATAGAGCACCAACCCTGGAGTCAGGAGGACCTGAGTTCAAATCCAGCCTCAGACATTTAACACTAGCTGTGTGACCCCAGGCGAGTCACTTAACCCCAATTGCCTCACAAAAAAAAAAACCAAAAAAAAACCAAAATAATACTTGTGTTTATCTACTTCATAGGATTGTTATAAGGAAAGTCCTTCACTCCTTCCCTTCCATTCTATTTCTTTCTCTTTTTAAAACAGAAAAGCTATTGAAATGTGAGTCATTATCATTACCTGGAAAACAAAGCATAAAGGACCCAGGATGGTAAAATGGAAAGAACAATGGCTCTATATACTTATCTATGCCTCAGTTTCCCCACCTGTCAAATACAGGGGTTGGACTAGGAGGCCCCTTGATGTTCCTTTTAGCTCTTGATTTTCTGATCCTGTGGTCATACTTAGGTGGTTCAACTAGGAACCCTGTGGAGTGTTTCAGACACCAGTAATAATAGTGCCACTTGCCTACTCAGGAATGGACAGGAGGTGAAACTAAAGGAGTTGGGGGTAGTGAAGGTAGACTTATCAGCCATATCTCTATCCCATCTGGGATTTTTTGCTTTTGTAGTATAAAGGGAGAGTCAGAATGGAGAAGTTCCCTTGTTCCTTCAGTCCCTCATGTATCCATATTCCCATAACTAGCATGCTTTGGCATACTGAGGGAAGAAGAAAAAAGATATACCCATGGGCAGGACATACCCCAGAGGCAATACCACTAGCATATCTAGGAGAATGGTCAATATGTAGGGATTTCAGACTCCTTTTGCGCTTATATGCAAGGTTAGAAGGAGAGAGGGAATAATGCAGAAGCATGAGGTATTACTATTAATGTAATGCACCAAAGACCAGCGATAGGTCTCAGAAAAGGCTTCATTACTCAGATTCAAAGAGCATTTGGTAGCAGAAGGTGGAGAGATGGAGAGGGAGAGGATCTGAATGGCATCTCCTCTGACCCATCCTGAGCTTCTCCAGCATCCTGAATGATGGGAAAATGGCCTGGCCTGACCCCAAATTCCCAATGGGAGTCACATCTCTCAGGACTTTCTCTATATATACCATAGTGAGAACATCAGTTTGAGCTCTGGAAGGTGAAGTCTGTTACTACACAAAGAAGGAATTTGATCTGGGTCTTTGCTAGGTCAACAACTCTCACTGGATGTTTGTTCCTTGCTACTTTCTACAGAATGCTCTGGCAGTGAATCCTGGATATTGGAAAGCATTTTTAAAATTTTATTTTTATATAATATTTTATTTTCCCAACAACATGTAAAGACAATTTTAACATGCATTTTTTAAAAATTTGAGTTCCAAATTTCCTCTCCCTTACCTCTTTCCTCCCTGAGTTGGTAAGCAATTTTATATAGGTTATACATGTGCAATCATGCAGAACACATTTCCATATTAGTCATGTTGTGAAAGGAAATGCAGACCAAAAGGAAAAAAAAACCACTACAAAAATAAAGAAAGTGAAAAATAGTATCCTTTGATCTGCATTCAGACTCCATCAGTTCTTTCTCTGGATATGGATAGCGTGGAAAGCTTTCTTAATTAGGTTTCTCATTGCCACAAGCTTTATTTCCTTATTTGGATGAATAATAACATTATAATAACTAGCATTTATATAAGCTGTAATGTTTGTAAAATGCTTTACATATTGCCTCATTTGATCCTCACAAGAACCCCAGGAGATAGGTGTCATTATGATCCCAATTTTACAGATGAGGAAACTGAGGCAAACAGGGGTTTAAGTGATTTGCCCAAGGTGATCCAGGTAGTAAGTGTCTGAGTTCATATTTGAATTCTTCTTAGTAGTCTTAGCCCTATGCCAGCTAGTGGGAGAATTCAATCCATAGATATATAGTAAAAATGTGAAAAAGGCCAAGGACCCAGATGAGACTGGTACCACAACAGTGGGGTACCTAGGAAACAGAGTTGTCTATGGATCCAAGAGAAAGGAAAGTTGTGGGAATTGGAATACTCAGTTACCCATCAGGAAGATTGGCCACAAGCAACTCCATGGCACCAGGGTTCATGAGAGTGGCCACATGGAGTACAGGCGGGTGCTCACACATCATAAAGATGTTGAAATTTCAAGTCCTCACAGTGTGCATGTCACTATTTGGAACAGAGACACTGTCCCAGTGCCTTTCACTCTAAAGAGTTACAGTTTGTGTTCTATACACGTGGGGCAAACATATACACATCTAGAGATCTACATGAAACATTTTAAAAGTTGTCAGCCTTCCTTCTTACTCTCTCTCTCCTATTTTAGAGAAAGAGCAATTCCTCATAGGGCTGAGTGAATCAGGGCAAAAGCTCTAGCTGCATATTGTGGGATGGTGATTCAAGGGAGAGAAAAAAAATTGACTTTGCCACACGATGCTCTTATCACTTCTCCCTTGGCCCCATAGCTTCCTAATTGGCCTCTTTGCCTTCAGTCTCCCCTCTCTCTAATCTATCCTCCACCTACCAGCCAAACTAACATTCTTAAATCACAGGTTTAGTCATATTACGCCGCTATTCAAGAATCCTTATTATCTCTAGGGAAAACAAAAACAAACTATTCTGATCAAGTAAGATAAAATTTATAAGCACTTAGCATAATGCCTGGTATGTAGTAAGTGTTGTATAAATGCTTATTCCCTTTTCCCTTTCTCTTAAACTACAGGTTTAGTAATATCACTCCCCAATTCAAGAATCTTCAGTGGCTGCCTATTATCTCTAGAGAAAAATATGAAATATTCTGATCAGATGAGATAATATTTATAAGACATTTAGCATTGTGCCTGGTACATAGTAAGTGTTGTATAAATACTTACCCCCTTTCCCTTTTTCTTTTGGGCCTTTAAATCCTTTCACAGTATGACTACAGCCTATCTCTCTAGATGTTTTTCCAATTTCTCTTCCTCATGTACTCTTTGTTGCAGACACATTGTCCACCCCACTGTTCCCCATATGCCATATTCCCTAACCCTCTTCTTTACCTTCCGCACAGATGATGTAGATGCCCAGAATGATCTCCCTCCTTGACTCTTCCTCTTAGAAGCCCTGGCTTGCAATCTGGAACTGTGCCCAAAGGACTATAAAACTATGCATACCCTTTGATATAGCAATGCCAGTACTAGGTCTATATCCCAAAGAAATAAAAAAACAACAACAACAAAAGGAAAAGGACCTATTTGTACAAAAATATTTATAGAAGCTCTTTTTGTGGTGTCAAAGAATTGGAAATTGAGGGGATATCTGTCAATTAGGGAATGGATGAATGAGCTGTGGCAAATGATTGTGATGAAATACTATTATGTTGTAAGAAATGACAAGAAAAAAAAAAGAAACGACAGAAAGCAGATTTCAGAAAAAAAAAAAAAACCTGGAAAGATTTACACAAACTGATGCAAAGTAAACAGAACGAGGAGAACATTGTATGCAATAACAGTAATCTTTTACAATTATCAACTATGAATGACTTAGGTATTCTCAGCAATACAATGATCTAAGACAATTCCAAAAGGATTCATGGTGAAAAAACTATCCACATTCAGAGAAAGAACTGATAGAATCTAACCACAAATAGAAGCATACTTTTAAAAAGACTTGATTTTTCTTTTTTTGGAGGGGGGTGGGGAGTCTGTGCTTTTTTCACAACATGTTGAATATGGAAATATGTTTTGCATGATTGAACATGTATAAGCTATAGCAAATTATGTGCTCTCTTAAGAAAAGGGAAGGTGAGAAAGGGGGGGAGAAAATTTGGAACTCAAAATTTTAACAATGAAAAATTGTCTTTACATGTAATAGGGAAACATAAAATATTATTTTTTTTAAAAAAGAAGCCCTAGCTCCCCACCAGGCTCAGCTCAGACGTCACACAAGGCCTTTCCTTACCTGGTTGTTAGGGTTCCCCATCCCTTCCCCCATTTATTTTGCATTTACTTACCTGAATACATGATATATCCTCCAAGTAGGATGCAAGCTACTTGAAGGCAGGAACCATTTGGTTTTTGGTTTTCATCTTTAGTACTATACATTAAACATAGTACAAGCTCAATAAACGCTCATTTCTATCTAAGAACCTTTGGCCACAGTGAAGAAAAGAGTGACAGACATAGAGAAAAGCAGACACTGAACAGGGGAAGCACCAAGTACATCCCCTTCTGGTTTCTAGCCACTCAGCCCACTGACTCACAAAGCCCTGGCAAATCCAAATCCTGTAGAATGCTTCTACTGGAAAATGGGAAGGGGCTGGAAGCAAAGGTTAAACGTCAAGGTTTGGCCCTGTAGATGTCACCTCTCCCTCCACTTCCCCCAAGATCTTAAGGGTAGATGATTTTCAACAATACCTGGAACTTAGTAGGTGTATAATAAATTATTTCTGTTCAGGAAATGAAAAGGCATTTATTAATTTCCTACCATGATCCAGGCACTGTGCTAAATGTTCAGGAAAGATACAAAGACAAAAAATGAAGCCATTGCTACCCTCAAGAACCTTATGCTCTAAAGGGGAGGAGGAATAGTATATATGCATGTGAGTTTGTATAAAATAAGCATCTTCAAAGGATATTAAAATAAATAAAAGATCATTGAGCTGAATTTCTTATTTGGCCTCCATTGAATCATTGAATCTCTCTCTCTCTCTCTCTCTCTCTCTCTCTCTCTCTCTCTCTCTCTCTCTCTCTCTCTCTCTCACACACACACACACACACACACACACACACACACACACACACACACACACACATACACACACGCT
The DNA here is from genome assembly GCF_019393635.1 of Dromiciops gliroides. NCBI lineage: Eukaryota > Metazoa > Chordata > Mammalia > Microbiotheria > Microbiotheriidae > Dromiciops > Dromiciops gliroides. Next base: position 343,427,467 of record NC_057862.1, on the reverse strand, counting down.
GAAATACTGCAAGGTTCTATGTATAAATCCTCCAGTACCACCCCTCAGCTTCACCCAAGCAAAGTCATAAGTCAGCTTGCTGCCTTTCCGTGGTTTCTTTACCCTTTCCATAGCCAACCTTTCTGTTCCTTATCACCCGATTCCACCTGGATAAGTATGTCAAGGAGTGGGGAATGGTATGCAATATTGTCCTAGTCTTTACCTTGCCATCTCCTATTCCCAATCCAGGGGAATCTAAGGAACAGGACTCAGATAGAATGGAAAGGCAATGGATGGATATGTCGTGATATGCGGGGAAGTTTTCTATACTGAGGAGTATATGACTCTACTGAAACTCCAATGTCAAGAACTGAGCCAGGCCAGAACCCTAAAGTAATCAAAAGAGGCAGGTGAGGAGGGTTAAGAGGCAAATCCCAGGGGCAGGCCCTAATGCAGAGTTAGATATAATTCCAGAGATGGCATGGTACATTGGAAAACACACTGGATTTGGAGCATGAGAGCCTGGGTTCAAATCCCACCTTAATCACCATCTATTGATGGGATGTTAGGCAAGGTTCCTTTCCCTGAGCCTCAGTTTCTTCATCTGTAAGATGAAGGAGTTGGCCTGGATGGCTTCTGAAGTCCCTTCTAGCTCTAAATTGATGATTCTACCTCATGCACTGAGTAGAACTTTGGGAATCCCTAGCCACCCAGGCTCAACAAAACGATGCAAAAAACACTTTTTCCTCATTTAGCATCATCTCAGGTGAATCCAACTGTGATTTATGGCTCCACATCTGTTACAGTTTAATGAGCTAATTGACAATTAGCCCAAAGTTGGAAGGGGGGATAACATCAATACCAAGCTGATTAATTCATCCTCTCTGTCAAGACAGTAATAGAGAACAGCTGGAACACCTGGGGACCCACCCAAAATTGGAACCCACAGGAAAAGGGAACTGAAAAGCAGCTGGAATGGCCGCCATGATCTAGGGTCAATCAGGAGAGATAGGCAGCCCGCCTTGGGGATTGAAGAGGATGCAGTGGCATCCCTAATTTAGCCCAGACTGACTTCTGGGAAATCTGCTGAATGGAAGGATGGGGACCAACTGAAAGGCTGGAGGCTTCTGATACAGGTGCACAGACTTATGCTGTTGCTCATTTGAAAACATGCAACAAATGTTTCTGTCCTGAGAAGTTCCAGAAACCAAAGGCAGGGAAGTTAGATGTTAGCAGGGTAGTGATGGGAAGTGCACACAGTCCAGGATACTTTGTGGGGAAGATTTAATGGGGCAAACCTGGGAAGTAGTTCATGGTTTAATTAGTCCTTCTTTGGCATCCCTCCTCTTTCCACTCCCCAGTTGTCTAGGCTTACCTCTGGCCTGGTTGAGGGAGACTGGCCTTCCAGAAAGATGCTATCTCCTAAGTCCTTTGCTCCTTCTGATCAAGGAGATTGTCTGACTGGTCTCACTAGTAGTGATTCCTATGTCATATGCAAGAGAGGGGTAGGGAATTGGAGCCACAGGGCTGTCTGTGGTGCTGGATAAGTCTGGGATCATCCATTATGTAGATCGAATTAGCTTTTTGCTGTGCTTTGGGGGTCTTGCACAAACCTCTGGCTAGGCAGGGACTATACAAGTTGACAGTGGAGAGAAAGAAGACTTGCCAGCTTATGCTCAAAGGACCTGAGGGTCACATAGGGTCACAAACATTTAAAATGAACCAATGACCAAATGGCTCCTCTTTTTACTGAGCTTCACCTGTCTCCATAGTTATCCTCTGCTTCTCAATCTGATCTGCCCT